>NW_027596216.1:0-583931 GCF_964194155.1 Cetorhinus maximus | reverse complement strand
TGAGGTTGTTGTTGAATTTTTTGGTGTTTTTCATTGTTGATGTTTTTGTTGAATTTGTTGGTGTTTTTGAATATTGAGGTTGTTGATGAATTTTTTGGTGTTTTTCTTTGTTGAGGTTTATGTTGAATTTGTTGGTGATTTTCAATGTTGAGTTTCTTGCTGTATTTTTTGGTGTTTTTCATTCCTGAGGTTGTTGCTGAACTAGTTGGAGTTTTTCAATGTTGAGGTTGTTGATGAATAATTGGGTGATTTTCAATGTTGAGTTTGTTGTTGACTTTGTTGGTGTTTTTCAATCTTGAGGTTGTTGAATTTGTTAGTGTTTTTCAAAGCTGAGTTTGTTGTTGAATTTATTGGTGTATTTGAATGTCGAGGTTGTTAAATCTATTGGTGTTTTTCAAATTGAGGTTTTTGCTGAATTTTTTGGTGTTTTTCATTGTTGAGTTTTTTGTTGAATTTGTTGGTGTTTTTCATTGTTGAGGTTGTTGTTGAATTTGTTGGTGATTTTCAATATTGAGGTTGTAGTTGAATTTGTTGGTGTTTTTCCATGCTGATTTTTTTGAATTAAGGTGTTTTTTAAAGTTGAGGTTGTTGTTGATAATTTGGTGTTTTTCAATGTTGAGTTTGTTGTTGAATTTTTTGGCGATTTTCAATAATGAGATTGTTGGTGGATTTATTGGTGTATTGAATGTTTTTTTTTGAATCTTTTTGTATTTTTCAAAGTTGAGGTTGCATTTGAATTTGTTGCTGTTTCTCAATGTTGAGGTTGTTGAATTTTTTGGTGTTTATCAAGTTGAGGTTGTTGAATTTTTTGGTGTTTTTCAAAGTTGAGGTTGTTGTTGAATTTTTTGGTGATTTTCAATATTGAGTTTGTTGTTGAATTTATTGGTGTATTCAATGTAGCTTTTTTTTAATCTTTTTAAATTTTTCAAAGTTGAGGTTGCAGTTCAATTTGTTGCTGTTTCTCAATGTTGAGGTTGTTGTATTTTTTGGTGTTATTCAATGCTGTGGTTGTTGTTGAATTTTTTGGTGTTTTTCACTGTTGAGGTTTTTGTTGAATTTTTTTGTGCTTATGAATGTTGAGGTTGTTCATGAATTTTATGGTGTTTATCATTGTTGAGGTTTTTGTTGAATTTGTTGGTCATTTTCAATGTTGAGGTTGTTGTTGAATTTTTTGCTGTTTTTCATTGTTGAGGTTTTCGTTGAATTTGTTGGTGTTTTTGAATGTTGAGGTTGTTGATGAATTTTTTGGTGTTTTTCATTGTTGAGGTTGTTGTTGAACTTGTTGGTTTTTTTCAATGTTGAGGTTGTTGTTGAATTTTTTGGAGATTTTCCATGTTGAATTTGTTGTTGAATTTGTTGGTGTTTTTCAATGTTGAGGTTTTTGAATTTGTTGGTATTTTTCAAAGTTGACGTTGTTGTTGAATTTTTTGGTGTTTTTAATTGTTGAGGTTTTTGTTGAATTTGTTGGTGTTTTTCATTGTTGTGGATGTTGTTGTTGACTTTTTGATGTTTTTCATTGTTGAGGTATTTTGTTAAATTTGTTGGTGATTTTCATTATTGAGGTTGTTGTTGAATTTGTTGGTGTTTTTCATTGTTGTGGTTGTTGTTGAATTTTTGATGTTTTTCATTGTTGAGGTTGTTGTTAAATTTGTTGGTGATTTTCAATTTTGAGGTTGTTGTTGAATTTGTTGGTGTTATCAATTTTTATTTTGATGAACCTTTTTGTATTTTTAAAAGTTGAGGTTGTTGATGAATTTCTTGGTGTTTTTCAATATTGTGGTTGTAGTTGAATTTGTTGATGTTTTTCCATGTTGAGGTTTTTGAATTTGTTGGTCTTTTTCAAAGTTGAGGTTGTTGTTGAATTTGTTGGTGTTTTTCATTGTTGAGGTTGTTGATGAATTTGTTGGTGATTTTCAATGTTGAGTTTCTTGTTGAATTTTTTGGTGTTTTTCATTGTTGAGGTTGTTGTTGAACTTGTTGGAGTTTTACAATGTTGAGGTTGTTGTTGAATTTTTTGGAGATTTTCAATGTTGAGTTTGTTGTTCAATTTGTTGGTGTTTTTCACTGTTGAGGTTGTTGAATTTGTTGGTATTTTTCAAAGTTGACGTTGTTGTTGAATTTTTTGGTGTTTTTAATTGTTGAGGTTTTTGTTGAATTTTTTGGTGTTTTCCATTGTTGAGGTTTTTGTTGAATTTGTTGGTTTTTTTGAATATTGTGGTTGTTGATGAATTTTTTGTTGTTTTTCTTTGTTGAGCTTTTTGTTGAATTTGCTTATGATTTTCAATGTTGAGTTTCTTGCTGAATTTTTTGATGTTTTTCATTTCTGAGGTTGTTGCTGAACTAGTTGGAGTTTTTCAATGTTGAGGTTGTTGATGAATATTTGGGTGATTTTCAATGTTGAGTTTGTTGTTGACTTTGTTGGTGTTTTTCAATGTTGGGGTTGTTGAATTTGTTAGTGTTTTTCAAAGCTGAGTTTGTTGTTGAATTTATTGGTGTATTTGAATGTCGAGGTTGTTAAATCTGTTGGTGTTTTTCAAATTGAGGTTGTTGCTGAATTTATTGGTGTTTTTCATTGTTGAGTTTTTTTGTTGAATTTGTTGGTGTTTTCCATTGTTGAGGTTGTTGTTGAATTTGTTGGTGATTTTCAATATTGTGGTTGTAGTTGAATTTGTTGGTGTTTTTCCATGCTGAGGTTTTTGAATTAAGGTGTTTTTTAAAGTTGAGGTTGTTGTTGATAATTTGGTGTTTTTCAATGTTGAGGTTGTTGTTGAATTTTTTGGCGATTTTCAATAATGAGATTGTTGGTGAATTTATTGGTGTATTCAATGTTTTTTTTGAATCTTTTTGTATTTTTCAAAGTTGAGGTTGCAGTTGAATTTGTTGCTGTTTCTCAATGTTGAAGTTGTTGAATTTTTTGTTGTTTATCAAAGTTGAGGTTGTTGAATTTTTTGGTGTTTTTCAAAGTTGAGGCTGTTGTTGAATTTTTTGGTGATTTTCAATATTGAGTTTGTTGTTGAATTTATTGGTGTATTCAATGTTGTTTTTTTTTAATCTTTTAAATTTTTCAAAGTTGAGGTTGCAGTTGAATTTGTTGCTGTTTCTCAATGTTGAGGTTGTTGTATTTTTTGGTGTTATTCAATGCTGTGGTTGTTGTTGAATTTTTTGGTGTTTTTCATTGTTGAGGTTTTTGTTGAATTTTTTTGTGCTTTTGAATGTTGAGGTTGTTCATGAATTTTATGGTGTTTTTCATTGTTGAGGTTTTTGTTGAATTTGTTGGTGATTTTCAATGTTGAGGTTGTTGTTGAATTTTTTGGTGTTTTTCATTGTTGAGGTTTTTGTTGAATTTGTTGGTGTTTTTGAATGTTGAGGTTATTGATGAATTTTTTGGTGTTTTTCATTGCTGAGGTTTTTGTTGAATTTGTTGGTGATTTTCAATGTTGAGTTTCTTGTTGAATTTGTTGGTGTTTTTCATTGTTGTGGTTGTTGTTGTTGAATTTTTGATGTTTTTCATCGTTGAGGTTGTTGTTAAATTTGTTGTTGATTTTCAATTTTTAGGTTGTTGTTGAATTTGTTGGTGTTATCAATTTTTATTTTGATGAACCTTTTTGTATTTTTAAAAGTTGAGGTTGTTGTTGAATCTCTTGGTGTTTTTCAATATTGTGGTTGTAGTTGAATTTGTTGGTGTTTATCCATGTTGAGGTTTTTGAATTTGTTGGTCTTTTTCAAAGTTGAGGTTGTTGTTGAATTTTTTGATGATTTTCAATATTGAGGTTGTTGTTGATTTGATTGGTGTATTCATTGTTTTTTTTAATCTTTTTGTATTTTTCAAAGTTGAGGTTGCAGTTGAATTTGTTGCTGTTTATCAATGTTGAGGTTGGTGAATTTTTTGGTGTTGTTCAAAGTTGAGGTTGTTGTTGTTGAATTTTTTTACGTTTTTCATTGCTGAGGTTGTTGTTGAATTTCTTGGTGATTTTCAATGTTGAGGTTGTTGAATTTATTGGTGTTATCATTGGATTTTTTTGGATCTTTTTTGTATTTTTCAAAGTTGAGGTTGCAGTTGAATTTGTTGGTGTTTTTCAATGTTGAGGTTCTTGAAGTTGTTGGTGTTTTTCAAAGTTGAGGTTGTTGTTAAATTTTTTGGTGTTTTTCATTGTTGAGGTTTTTGTGAATTTTTTGGTGTTTTTGAAAGTTGAGGTTGTTGATGAATTTTTTGGTGCTTTTCATTGTTGAGGTTGTTGTTGGATTTATTGGTGTATTCAATGTTTTTATTTGAATCTTTTTGGATTTTTCAAACCTAAGGTTGCAGTTGAATTTCTTGCTGTTTCTCAATGTTGAGGTTGTTGAATTTTTTGGTGTTATTCAAAGTTGAGGTTTCTGTTGAATTTGTTGGTGTTTTTCAGTGTTGAGATTGTTGATGAATTTTTTGGTGTTTTTCATTGTTGAGGTTTTAGTTGAATTTGTTGGTGTTTTTCACTGTTGAGGTTGTTGTTGAATTTGTTGGTGATTTTCAATATTGAGGTTGTGGTTGAATTTGTTGGTGCTTTTCCCTGTTGAGGTTTTTGAATTTGTTGGTGTTTTACAAAGTTGAGGTTGTTGTTGATTTTGTTGGTGATTTTCAATGTTGAGTTTGTTTTTGAATTTTTTGGTTGTTTTTCATTGTTGAGGTTGTTGTTGAAATTGTTGGAGTTTTGCAATGTTGAGGTTGTTGTTGAATTTTATGGTGATTTTCAATGTTGAGAATGTTGTTGAATTTGTTGGTGTTTTTCAATGTTGAGCTTATTGTTGAATTTGATGGTTTTTCGAATGTTGAGGTTGTTGTTGAATTTTTGATGTTATTCATTGTTGAGGTTGTTGTTAAATTTGTTGGTGATTTTCAATAGTGAGGTTGTTGTTGAATTTGTCGGTGTTATCAATTTTTATTTTGTTGAACCTTTTTGTATTTTTTAAAGTTGAGGTTGTTGTTGAGTTTGTTGGTTTTTTTCAATGTTTTTGTTGTTGAATTTTTTGGTGTTTTTCAAAGCTGAATTTGTTGTTGAATTTGTTCGTGTATTTGAATGTTGAGGTTGGTAAATCTGTTGGTGTTTTTCAAATTGAGGTTGTTGTTGAATTTTTTGGTGTTTTTCATTGCTGAGGATTTTGTTGAATTTTTGGTTGTTTTTGAATGTTGAGGTTGTTGATGAATTTTTTTCGTGTTTTTCATTGTTGAGGTTTTTTTTGAATCTGTTGGTGTTTTTCAATGTTGAGGTTGTTGATGAATTTTTTGGTGTTTTTCATTGTTGAGGTTGTTGTTGAATTTGTTGGTCTTTTTGAATGTTGAGGTTGTTGTTGAATTGTTTGGTGTTTTTCATTGTTGTGGTTGTTGCTGTTGAATTTTTGATGTTTTTCATTGTTGAGGTTGTTGTTAAATTTGTTGGTGATTTTCAATTTTGAGGTTGTTGTTGAATTTGTTGTTGTTATCAATTTTTATTTTGTTGAACCTTTTTGTATTTTTAAAAGTAGAGGTTGTTCTTGAAGTTGTTGGTGTTTTTCAATGTTGAAGTTGTAGAATTTGTTGGTTTTTTTCAAAGCTGCGTTTGTTGTTGGATTTGTTGGTGTATTTGAATGTTGAGGTTGTTCAATCTGTTGGTGTTTTTCAAATTGTGGTTGTTGTTGAATTTTTTGTGGTTTTTCATTGTTGAGGTTTTTGTTGAATTTGTTGGTGTTTTTCAAATTTGAGGTTGTTGTTGAATTTTTTGGTGATTTTCAATATTGATGTTGTTGTTGAATTTATTGGTGTATTCAATGCTTTTTTTTTAAATGTTTTTTTATTTTTCAAAGTTGAGGATGCACTTGAATTTGTTGCTGTTTCTCAATGTTGGGGTTGTCGAATTTTTTGGTGTTGTTCAAAGTTGATGTTGTTGTTGAATTTTTTGATGTTTTTCATTGCTGAGGTTGTTGTTGAATTTGTTGGTGATTTTCAATGTTGAGGTTGTTGAATTTATTGGTGTTATCAATGGTTTTTTTATGATCTTTTTTGTATTTTTCAAAGTTGAGGTTGCAGTTGAATTCGTTGGTGTTTTTCAATGTTGAGGATGTTCTTGAATTTTTTGGTGTTTTTCTTTGTTGAGGTTTTTGTTGAATGTTTTGGTGTTTTTGAATGTTGAGGTTGTGGATGAATTTTTTTGGTGTTTTTCATTGTTGAGATTTTTGTTGAGTTTGTTGGTGATTTTTAATGTTGAGGTTGTTCTTGAATTTATTGCTGTATTCAATGTTTTTATTTGAATCTTTTTGCATCTTTGAAAGTTGAGTTTGCAGTTGAATTTGTTGCTGTTTCTCAATGTTGAGGTTGTTGAATTTTTTGGTGGTATTCAAAGTTGAGGTTGTTGTTTAATTTTTTGATGTTTTTCATTGCTCACGTTGTTGTTGAATTTGTTGGTGATTTTCAATGTTGAAGTTGTTGAATTTATTGGTGTTATCAATGGTTTTTTTTGATCTTTTTTCTATTTTTCAAAGTTGAGGTTGCAATTGAATATGTACGTGTTTTTCAATGTTGAGGTTGTTGTTGAATTTTTTGGTGTTTCTCATTGTTGAGGTTTCTGTTGAATTTGTTGGTGTTTTTCAGTGTTGAGATTGTTGATGAATTTTTTGGTGTTTTTCATTGTTGAGGTTTTAGTTGAATTTGTTGGTGTTTTTCACTGTTGAGGTTGTTGTTGAATTTGTTGGTGATTTTCAATATTGAGGTTGTGGTTGAATTTGTTGGTGCTTTTCCCTGTTGAGGTTTTTGAATTTGTTGGTGTTTTACAAAGTTGAGGTTGTTGTTGATTTTGTTGGTGATTTTCAATGTTGAGTTTGTTTTTGAATTTTTTGGTTGTTTTTCATTGTTGAGGTTGTTGTTGAAATTGTTGGAGTTTTGCAATGTTGAGGTTGTTGTTGAATTTTATGGTGATTTTCAATGTTGAGAATGTTGTTGAATTTGTTGGTGTTTTTCAATGTTGAGCTTATTGTTGAATTTGATGGTTTTTCGAATGTTGAGGTTGTTGTTGAATTTTTGATGTTATTCATTGTTGAGGTTGTTGTTAAATTTGTTGGTGATTTTCAATAGTGAGGTTGTTGTTGAATTTGTCGGTGTTATCAATTTTTATTTTGTTGAACCTTTTTGTATTTTTTAAAGTTGAGGTTGTTGTTGAGTTTGTTGGTTTTTTTCAATGTTTTTGTTGTTGAATTTTTTGGTGTTTTTCAAAGCTGAATTTGTTGTTGAATTTGTTCGTGTATTTGAATGTTGAGGTTGGTAAATCTGTTGGTGTTTTTCAAATTGAGGTTGTTGTTGAATTTTTTGGTGTTTTTCATTGCTGAGGATTTTGTTGAATTTTTGGTTGTTTTTGAATGTTGAGGTTGTTGATGAATTTTTTTCGTGTTTTTCATTGTTGAGGTTTTTCTTGAATTTGTTGGTGATTTTCAATGTTGAGGTTGTTGTTGAATTTTTTGGTGTTTTTCATTGTTGATGTTTTTGTTGAATTTGTTGGTGTTTTTGAATATTGAGGTTGTTGATGAATTTTTTGGTGTTTTTCTTTGTTGAGGTTTATGTTGAATTTGTTGGTGATTTTCAATGTTGAGTTTCTTGCTGTATTTTTTGGTGTTTTTCATTCCTGAGGTTGTTGCTGAACTAGTTGGAGTTTTTCAATGTTGAGGTTGTTGATGAATAATTGGGTGATTTTCAATGTTGAGTTTGTTGTTGACTTTGTTGGTGTTTTTCAATCTTGAGGTTGTTGAATTTGTTAGTGTTTTTCAAAGCTGAGTTTGTTGTTGAATTTATTGGTGTATTTGAATGTCGAGGTTGTTAAATCTATTGGTGTTTTTCAAATTGAGGTTTTTGCTGAATTTTTTGGTGTTTTTCATTGTTGAGTTTTTTGTTGAATTTGTTGGTGTTTTTCATTGTTGAGGTTGTTGTTGAATTTGTTGGTGATTTTCAATATTGAGGTTGTAGTTGAATTTGTTGGTGTTTTTCCATGCTGATTTTTTTGAATTAAGGTGTTTTTTAAAGTTGAGGTTGTTGTTGATAATTTGGTGTTTTTCAATGTTGAGTTTGTTGTTGAATTTTTTGGCGATTTTCAATAATGAGATTGTTGGTGGATTTATTGGTGTATTGAATGTTTTTTTTTGAATCTTTTTGTATTTTTCAAAGTTGAGGTTGCATTTGAATTTGTTGCTGTTTCTCAATGTTGAGGTTGTTGAATTTTTTGGTGTTTATCAAGTTGAGGTTGTTGAATTTTTTGGTGTTTTTCAAAGTTGAGGTTGTTGTTGAATTTTTTGGTGATTTTCAATATTGAGTTTGTTGTTGAATTTATTGGTGTATTCAATGTAGCTTTTTTTTAATCTTTTTAAATTTTTCAAAGTTGAGGTTGCAGTTCAATTTGTTGCTGTTTCTCAATGTTGAGGTTGTTGTATTTTTTGGTGTTATTCAATGCTGTGGTTGTTGTTGAATTTTTTGGTGTTTTTCATTGTTGAGGTTTTTGTTGAATTTTTTTGTGCTTATGAATGTTGAGGTTGTTCATGAATTTTATGGTGTTTATCATTGTTGAGGTTTTTGTTGAATTTGTTGGTCATTTTCAATGTTGAGGTTGTTGTTGAATTTTTTGCTGTTTTTCATTGTTGAGGTTTTCGTTGAATTTGTTGGTGTTTTTGAATGTTGAGGTTGTTGATGAATTTTTTGGTGTTTTTCATTGTTGAGGTTGTTGTTGAACTTGTTGGTTTTTTTCAATGTTGAGGTTGTTGTTGAATTTTTTGGAGATTTTCCATGTTGAATTTGTTGTTGAATTTGTTGGTGTTTTTCAATGTTGAGGTTTTTGAATTTGTTGGTATTTTTCAAAGTTGACGTTGTTGTTGAATTTTTTGGTGTTTTTAATTGTTGAGGTTTTTGTTGAATTTGTTGGTGTTTTTCATTCTTGTGGATGTTGTTGTTGACTTTTTGATGTTTTTCATTGTTGAGGTATTTTGTTAAATTTGTTGGTGATTTTCATTATTGAGGTTGTTGTTGAATTTGTTGGTGTTTTTCATTGTTGTGGTTGTTGTTGAATTTTTGATGTTTTTCATTGTTGAGGTTGTTGTTAAATTTGTTGGTGATTTTCAATTTTGAGGTTGTTGTTGAATTTGTTGGTGTTATCAATTTTTATTTTGATGAACCTTTTTGTATTTTTAAAAGTTGAGGTTGTTGATGAATTTCTTGGTGTTTTTCAATATTGTGGTTGTAGTTGAATTTGTTGATGTTTTTCCATGTTGAGGTTTTTGAATTTGTTGGTCTTTTTCAAAGTTGAGGTTGTTGTTGAATTTGTTGGTGTTTTTCATTGTTGAGGTTGTTGATGAATTTGTTGGTGATTTTCAATGTTGAGTTTCTTGTTGAATTTTTTGGTGTTTTTCATTGTTGAGGTTGTTGTTGAACTTGTTGGAGTTTTACAATGTTGAGGTTGTTGTTGAATTTTTTGGAGATTTTCAATGTTGAGTTTGTTGTTCAATTTGTTGGTGTTTTTCACTGTTGAGGTTGTTGAATTTGTTGGTATTTTTCAAAGTTGACGTTGTTGTTGAATTTTTTGGTGTTTTTAATTGTTGAGGTTTTTGTTGAATTTTTTGGTGTTTTCCATTGTTGAGGTTTTTGTTGAATTTGTTGGTTTTTTTGAATATTGTGGTTGTTGATGAATTTTTTGTTGTTTTTCTTTGTTGAGCTTTTTGTTGAATTTGCTTATGATTTTCAATGTTGAGTTTCTTGCTGAATTTTTTGATGTTTTTCATTTCTGAGGTTGTTGCTGAACTAGTTGGAGTTTTTCAATGTTGAGGTTGTTGATGAATATTTGGGTGATTTTCAATGTTGAGTTTGTTGTTGACTTTGTTGGTGTTTTTCAATGTTGGGGTTGTTGAATTTGTTAGTGTTTTTCAAAGCTGAGTTTGTTGTTGAATTTATTGGTGTATTTGAATGTCGAGGTTGTTAAATCTGTTGGTGTTTTTCAAATTGAGGTTGTTGCTGAATTTATTGGTGTTTTTCATTGTTGAGTTTTTTTGTTGAATTTGTTGGTGTTTTCCATTGTTGAGGTTGTTGTTGAATTTGTTGGTGATTTTCAATATTGTGGTTGTAGTTGAATTTGTTGGTGTTTTTCCATGCTGAGGTTTTTGAATTAAGGTGTTTTTTAAAGTTGAGGTTGTTGTTGATAATTTGGTGTTTTTCAATGTTGAGGTTGTTGTTGAATTTTTTGGCGATTTTCAATAATGAGATTGTTGGTGAATTTATTGGTGTATTCAATGTTTTTTTTGAATCTTTTTGTATTTTTCAAAGTTGAGGTTGCAGTTGAATTTGTTGCTGTTTCTCAATGTTGAAGTTGTTGAATTTTTTGTTGTTTATCAAAGTTGAGGTTGTTGAATTTTTTGGTGTTTTTCAAAGTTGAGGCTGTTGTTGAATTTTTTGGTGATTTTCAATATTGAGTTTGTTGTTGAATTTATTGGTGTATTCAATGTTGTTTTTTTTTAATCTTTTAAATTTTTCAAAGTTGAGGTTGCAGTTGAATTTGTTGCTGTTTCTCAATGTTGAGGTTGTTGTATTTTTTGGTGTTATTCAATGCTGTGGTTGTTGTTGAATTTTTTGGTGTTTTTCATTGTTGAGGTTTTTGTTGAATTTTTTTGTGCTTTTGAATGTTGAGGTTGTTCATGAATTTTATGGTGTTTTTCATTGTTGAGGTTTTTGTTGAATTTGTTGGTGATTTTCAATGTTGAGGTTGTTGTTGAATTTTTTGGTGTTTTTCATTGTTGAGGTTTTTGTTGAATTTGTTGGTGTTTTTGAATGTTGAGGTTATTGATGAATTTTTTGGTGTTTTTCATTGCTGAGGTTTTTGTTGAATTTGTTGGTGATTTTCAATGTTGAGTTTCTTGTTGAATTTGTTGGTGTTTTTCATTGTTGTGGTTGTTGTTGTTGAATTTTTGATGTTTTTCATCGTTGAGGTTGTTGTTAAATTTGTTGTTGATTTTCAATTTTTAGGTTGTTGTTGAATTTGTTGGTGTTATCAATTTTTATTTTGATGAACCTTTTTGTATTTTTAAAAGTTGAGGTTGTTGTTGAATCTCTTGGTGTTTTTCAATATTGTGGTTGTAGTTGAATTTGTTGGTGTTTATCCATGTTGAGGTTTTTGAATTTGTTGGTCTTTTTCAAAGTTGAGGTTGTTGTTGAATTTTTTGATGATTTTCAATATTGAGGTTGTTGTTGATTTGATTGGTGTATTCATTGTTTTTTTTAATCTTTTTGTATTTTTCAAAGTTGAGGTTGCAGTTGAATTTGTTGCTGTTTATCAATGTTGAGGTTGGTGAATTTTTTGGTGTTGTTCAAAGTTGAGGTTGTTGTTGTTGAATTTTTTTACGTTTTTCATTGCTGAGGTTGTTGTTGAATTTCTTGGTGATTTTCAATGTTGAGGTTGTTGAATTTATTGGTGTTATCATTGGATTTTTTTGGATCTTTTTTGTATTTTTCAAAGTTGAGGTTGCAGTTGAATTTGTTGGTGTTTTTCAATGTTGAGGTTCTTGAAGTTGTTGGTGTTTTTCAAAGTTGAGGTTGTTGTTAAATTTTTTGGTGTTTTTCATTGTTGAGGTTTTTGTGAATTTTTTGGTGTTTTTGAAAGTTGAGGTTGTTGATGAATTTTTTGGTGCTTTTCATTGTTGAGGTTGTTGTTGGATTTATTGGTGTATTCAATGTTTTTATTTGAATCTTTTTGGATTTTTCAAACCTAAGGTTGCAGTTGAATTTCTTGCTGTTTCTCAATGTTGAGGTTGTTGAATTTTTTGGTGTTATTCAAAGTTGAGGTTGTTGTTGATTTTTTGATGTTTATCATTGCTGAGGTTGTTGTTGAATTAGTTGATGATTTTCTATGTTAAGGTTGTTGAAGTTGTTGTTGTTTTTCAAAGTTGAGTTTGTTGTTGAATTTTTTGGTGTTTTTCATTGTTGAGGTTTTTGTTGAATTATTTGGCGTTTTTGAATGTTGAAGTTGTCGATGAATTATTTGGTGTTATTCATTGTTGAGGTTTTTGTTGAATTTGTTGGTGATTTTCAATGTTGAGGTTGTTGTTGAATTTTTTGGTGTTTTTCATTGTTGAGGTTTCTGTTGAATTTGTATGTGTTTTTGAATGTTGAGGTTGTTGATGAATTTTTTGCTGTTATTCATTGTTGAGGTTTTTGTTCAATTTGTTGGTGTTTTTCACTGTTGAGGTTGTTGTTGAATTTGTTGGTGATTTTCAATATTGAGGTTGTGGTTGAATTTGTTGGTGTTTCTCCATGTTGAGGTTTTTGAATTTGTTGGTGTTTTTCAAAGTTGAGGTTGTTGTTGATTTTGTTGTTGATTTTCAATGTTGAGTTTGTTTTTGAATTTTTTGGTGTTTTTCATTGTTGAGGTTGTTGTTGAAATTGTTGGAATTTTTCAATGTTGAGGTTGTTGTTGAATTTTTTGGTGATTTTCAATGTTGAGAATGTTTTTGAATTTGTTGGTGTTTTTCATTGTTGAGGTTTTTGTTGAATTTTTTTGTGCTTTTGAATGTTGAGGTGGTTCATGAATTTTATGGTGTTTTTCATTGTTGAGGTTTTTGTTGAATTGTTAGTGATTTTCAATGTTGAGGTTGTTGTTGAATTTTTTGGTGTTTTTCATTGTTGAGGTTTTTGTTGAATTTGTTGGTGTTTTTGAATGTTGAGGTTGTTGATCAATTTTTTGGTGTTTTTCATTGTGGAGGTTTTTGTTGAATTTGTTGGTGATTTTCAATGTTGAGTTGCTTGTTGAATTTTTTGGTGTTTTTCATTGTTGAGCTTGTTGTTGAACTTGTTGGAGTTTTTCAATGTTGAGGTTGTTGTTGAATTTTTTGGAGATTTTCAATGTTGAGTTTGTTGTTGAATTTGTTGGTGTTTTTCAATGTTGAGGTTGTTGAATTTTTTGGTATTTTTCAATGTTGACGTTGTTGTTGAATTTTTTGGTGTTTTTAATTGTTGAGGTTTTTGTTGAATTTGTTGGTGTTTTTCATTGTTGTGGTTGTTGTTGTTGAATTTTAGATGTTTTTCATTGTTGAGGTTTTTTGTTAAATTTGTTGGTGATTTTCAATATTGAGGTTGTTGTTGTATTTGTTTGTGTTTTTCATTGTTGTGGTTGTTGTTGTTGAATTTTTGATGTTTTTCATTGTTGAGGTTGTTGTTAAATTTGTTGATGATTTTCAATTTTGAGGTTTTTGTTGAATTTGTTGGTGTTATCAATTTATATTTTGATGAACCTTTTGGTATTTTTAAAAGTTGAGGTTGTTGTTGAATTTCTTGGTGTTTTTCAATATTGAGGTTGTAGATGAATTTGTTGGTGTTTTTCCATGTTGAGGTTTTTGAATTTGTTGGTCTTTTTCAAAGTTGAGGTTGTTGTTGAATTTTTTGATGATTTTCAATATTGAGGTTGTTGTTGATTTTATTGGTGTATTCATTGTTTTTTTTGAATCTTTTTGTTTTTTTCAAAGTTGATGTTACAGTTGAATTTGTTGCTGTTTCTCAATGTTGAGGTTGGTGAATTTTTTGGTGTTGTTCAAAGTTGAGGTTGTTGTTGAATTTTTTGATGTTTTTCATTGCTGCGGTTGTTGTTGAATTTCTTGGTGATTTTCAATGTTGAGGTTGTTGAATTTATTGGTGTTATCAATGGATTTTTTTTGATCTTTTTTGTATTTTTCAAAGTTGAGGTTGCAGATGAATTTGTTGGTGTTTTTCAATATTGAGGTTCTTGAAGTTGTTGGTTGGTGTTATTCAAAGTTGTGGTTGTTGTTGAATTTTTTGGTGTTTTTCATCGTTGAGGTTTTTGTTGAATTTATTTGTGCCTTTGAATGTTGAGGTTGTTCATGAATTTTTTGGTGTTTTTCATTGTTGAGGTTTTTGTTGAATTTGTTGGTGATTTTCAATGTCGAGGTTGTTGTTGAATTTTTTGGTGTTTTTCATTGTTGAGGTTTTTGTTGAATTTGTTGGTGTTTTTGAATGTTGAGGTTGTTGATGAATTTTTTGGTGTTTTTCATTGTTGAGGTTGTTGTTGAACTTGTTGGAGTTTTTCAATGTTGAGGTTGTTGTTGAATTTTTTGGAGATTTTCAATGTTGAGTTTGTTGTTGAATTTGTTGGTGTTTTTCAATGTTGAGGTTGTTGAATTTGTTGGTATTTTTCAAAGTTGACGTTGTTGTTGAATTTTTCGGTGTTTTTCATTGTTGAGGTTTTTGTTGAATTTGTTGGTGTTTTTCATTGTTGTGGTTGTTGTTGAATTTGTTTGTGTTTTTCATTGTTGTGGTTGTTGTTGTTGAATTTTTGATGTTTTTCATTGTTGAGGTTGTTGTTAAATTTGTTGATGATTTTCAATTTTGAGGTTGTTGTTGAATTTGTTGGTGTTATCAATTTATATTTTGATGAACCTTTTTGTATTTTTAAAAGTTGAGGTTGTTGTTGAATTTCTTGGTGTTATTCAATATTGAGGTTGTAGTTGAATTTGTTGGTGTTTTACCATGTTGAGGTTTTTGAATTTGTTGGTCTTTTTCAAAGTTGAGGTTGTTGTTGAATTTTTTGATGATTTTCAATATTGAGGTTTTTGTTGATTTTATTGGTGTATTCATTGTTTTTTTTGAATCTTTTTGTATTTTTCAAAGTTGAGGTTGCAGTTGAATTTGTTGCTGTTTCTCAATGTTGAGGTTGGTGAATTTTTTGGTGTTGTTCAAAATTGAGGTTGTTGTTGAATTTTTTTATGTTTTTCATTTTTGAGGTTGTTGTTGAATTTCTTGGTGATTTTCAATGTTGAGGTTGTTGAATTTATTGGTGTTATCAATGGATTTTTTTTGACCTTTTTTGTATTTTTCAAAGTTGAGGTTGGAGATGAATTTGTTGCTGTTTTTCAATGTTGAGGTTCTTGAAGTTGTTGGTGTTTTTCAAAGTTGAGGTTGTTGTTAAATTTTTTGGTGTTTTTCATTGTTGAGGTTTTCGTTGAATTTTTTGGTGTTTTTGAATGTTGAGGTTGTTGATGAATTTTTTGGTGCTTTTCATTGTTGAGGTTGTTGTTGAATTTATTGGTGTATTCAATGTTTTTATTTGAATCTTTTTGAATTTTTCAAACCTAAGGTTGCAGTTGAATTTCTTGCTGTTTCTCAATGTTGAGGTTGTTGAATTTTTTGGTGTTATTCAAAGTTGAGGTTGTTGTTGATTTTTTGATGTTTTTCATTGCTGAGGTTGTTGTTGAATTAGTTGATGATTTTCTATGTTAAGGTTGTTGAAGTTGTTGTTGTTTTTCAAAGTTGAGTTTGTTGTTGAATTTGTTGGTGTTTTTCAATGTTGAGGTTGTTGTTGAATTTTTTGGAGATTTTCAATGTTGAGTTTGTTGTTGAATTTGTTGGTGTTTTTCAATGTTGAGGTTGTTGAATTTTTTGGTATTTTTCAATGTTGACGTTGTTGTTGAATATTTTGGTGTTTTTAATTGTTGAGGTTTTTGTTGAATTTGTTGGTGTTTTTCATTGTTGTGGTTGTTGAATTTTAGATGTTTTTCATTGTTGAGGTTTTTTGTTAAATTTGTTGGTGATTTTCAATATTGAGGTTGTTCTTGAATTTGTTTGTGTTTTTCATTTTTGTGGTTGTTGTTGTTGAATTTTTTGGAGATTTTCAATGTTGAGTTTGTTGTTGAATTTGTTGGTGTTTTTCAATGTTGAGGTTGTTGAATTTGTTGGTATTTTTCAAAGTTGACGTTGTTGTTGAATTTTTCGGTGTTTTTCATTGTTGAGGTTTTTGTTGAATTTGTTGGTGTTTTTCATTGTTGTGGTTGTTGTTGAATTTGTTTGTGTTTTTCATTGTTGTGGTTGTTGTTGTTGAATTTTTGATGTTTTTCATTGTTGAGGTTGTTGTTAAATTTGTTGATGATTTTCAATTTTGAGGTTGGTGTTGAATTTGTTGGTGTTATCAATTTATATTTTGATGAACCTTTTTGTATTTTTAAAAGTTGAGGTTGTTGTTGAATTTCTTGGTGTTATTCAATATTGAGGTTGTAGTTGAATTTGTTGGTGTTTTTCCATGTTGAGGTTTTTGAATTTGTTGGTCTTTTTCAAAGTTGAGGTTGTTATTGAATTTTTTGATGATTTTCAATATTGAGGTTTTTGTTGATTTGATTGGTGTATTCATTGTTTTTTTTGAATCTTTTTGTATTTTTCAAAGTTGAGGTTGCAGTTGAATTTGTTGCTGTTTCTCAATGTTGAGGTTGGTGAATTTTTTGGTGTTGTTCAAAATTGAGGTTGTTGTTGAATTTTTTTATGTTTTTCATTTTTGAGGTTGTTGTTGAATTTCTTGGTGATTTTCAATGTTGAGGTTGTTGAATTTATTGGTGTTATCAATGGATTTTTTTTGACCTTTTTTGTATTTTTCAAAGTTGAGGTTGGAGATGAATTTGTTGCTGTTTTTCAATGTTGAGGTTCTTGAAGTTGTTGGTGTTTTTCAAAGTTGAGGTTGTTGTTAAATTTTTTGGTGTTTTTCATTGTTGAGGTTTTCGTTGAATTTTTTGGTGTTTTTGAATGTTGAGGTTGTTGATGAATTTTTTGGTGCTTTTCATTGTTGAGGTTGTTGTTGAATTTATTGGTGTATTCAATGTTTTTATTTGAATCTTTTTGAATTTTTCAAACCTAAGGTTGCAGTTGAATTTCTTGCTGTTTCTCAATGTTGAGGTTGTTGAATTTTTTGGTGTTATTCAAAGTTGAGGTTGTTGTTGATTTTTTGATGTTTTTCATTGCTGAGGTTGTTGTTGAATTAGTTGATGATTTTCTATGTTAAGGTTGTTGAAGTTGTTGTTGTTTTTCAAAGTTGAGTTTGTTGTTGATTTTTTGGGTGTTTTTCATTGTTGAGGTTTTTGTTGAATTATTTGGCGTTTTTGAATGTTGAGGTCGTCGATGAATTATTTGGTGTTTTTCATTGTTGAGGTTTTTGTTGAATTTGTTGGTGATTTTCAATGTTGAGGTTGTTGTTGAATTTTTTGGTGTTTTTCATTGTTGAGGTTTCTGTTGAATTTGTATGTGTTTTTGAATGTTGAGGTTGTTGATTTTGTTGGTATTTATCAAGTTGAGATTGTTGTTGAATTTGTTGGTGATTTTCAATGTTGAGTTTGTTTTTGAATTTTTTGGTGTTTTTCAATGTTGAGGTTGTTGAATTTGTTGGTATTTTTCAAAGTTGACGTTGTTGAAATTTTGATGTTTTTAATTGTTGAGGTTTTTGTTGAATTTGTTGGTGTTTTTCATTGTTGTGGTTGTTGTTGTTGAATTTTTGATGTTTTTCATTGTTGAGGTTTTTTGTTAAATTTGTTGGTGATTTTAATATTGATGTTGTTGTTGAATTTGTTTGTGTTTTTCATTGTTGTGGTTGTTGTTGTTGAATTTTTGATGTTTTTCATTGTTGAGGTTGTTGTTAAATTTGTTGGTGATTTTCAATTTTGAGGTTGTTGTTGAATTTGTTGGTGTTATCAATTTAAAATTTTGATGAACCTTTTTGTATTTTTAAAAGTTGAGGTTGTTGTTGAATTTCTTGGTGTTATTCAATATTGAGGTTGTAGTTGAATTTGTTGCTGTTTTTCCATGTTGAGGTTTTTGAATTTGTTGGTCTTTTTCAAAGTTGAGCTTGTTGTTGAATTTTTTGATGATTTTCAATATTGAGGTTGTTGTTGATTTGATTAGTGTATTCATTGTTTTTTTTTAATCTTTATGTATTTTTCAAAGTTGAGGTTGCAGTTGAATTTGTTGCTGTTTCTCAATGTTGAGGTTGGTGAATTTTTTGGTGTTGTTCAAAGTTGAGGTTGTTGTTGAATTTTTTTACGTTTTTCATTGCTGAGGTTGTTGTTGAATTTCTTGGTGATTTTCAATGTTGAGGTTGTTGAATTTATTGGTGTTATCAATGGATTTTCTTTGATCTTTTTTGTATTTTTCAAAGTTGAGGTTGCAGTTGAATTTGTTGGTGTTTTTCAATGTTGAGGTTCTTGAAGTTGTTGGTGTTTTTCAAAGTTGAGGTTGTTGTTAAATTTTTTGGTGTTTTTCATTGTTGAGGTTTTTGTTGAATTTTTTGGTGTTTTTGAATGTTGAGGTTGTTGATGAATTTTTTGGTGCTTTTCATTGTTGAGGTTGTTGTGAATTTATTGGTGTATTCAATGTTTTTATTTGAATCTTTTTTTATTTTTCAAACCTAAGGTTGCAGTTGAATTTCTTGCTGTTTCTCAATGTTGAGGTTGTTGAATTTTTTGGTGTTATTCAAAGTTGAGGTTGTTGTTGATTTTTTGATGTTTATCATTGCTGAGGTTGTTGTTGAATTAGTTGATGATTTTCTATGTTAAGGTTGTTGAAGTTGTTGTTGTTTTTCAAAGTTGAGTTTGTTGTTGAATTTTTTGGTGTTTTTCATTGTTGAGGTTTTTGTTGAATTATTTGGCGTTTTTGAATGTTGAAGTTATCGATGAATTATTTGGTGTTTTTCATTGTTGAGGTTTTTGTTGAATTTGTTGGTGATTTTCAATGTTGAGGTTGTTGTTGAATTGTTTGGTGTTTTTCATTGCTGATGTTTCTGTTGAATTTGTTTTTGTTTTTGAATGTTGAGGTTGTTGATGAATTTTTTGGTGTTTTTCATTGTTGAGGTTTTTGTTGAATTTGTTGGTGTTTTTCACTGTTGAGGTTGTCGTTGAATTTGTTGGTGATTTTCAATATTGAGGTTGTGGTTGAATTTGTTGGTGTTTTTCCATGTTGAGGTTTTTGAATTTGTTGGTGTTTTTCAAATTTGAGATTGTTGTTGAATTTGTTGGTGATTTTCAATGTTGAGTTTGTTTTTGAATTTTTTGGTGTTATTCATTGTTGAGGTTGTTGTTGAAATTGTTGGAATTTTTCAATGTTGAGGTTGTTGTTGAATTTTTTGGTGTTATTCAAAGTTGTGGTTGTTGTTGAATTTTTTGGTGTTTTTCATCGTTGAGGGTTTTGTTGAATTTATTTGTGCCTTTGAATGTTGAGGTTGTTCATGAATTTTTTGGTGTTTTTCATTGTTGAGGTTTTTGTTCAATTTGTTGGTGTTTTTCAATGTTGAGGTTGTTGATGAATTTTTTGGTGTTTTTCATTGTTGAGGTTTTTGTTGAATTTGTTGGTGATTTTCAATGTTGAATTTCTTGTTGAATTTTTTGGTGTGTTTCACTGTTGAGGTTGTTGTTGAATTTGTTGGTGATTTTCAATGTTGAGTTTGTTGTTGAATTTTGTGGTGTTTTTCATTGTTGAGGTTGTTGTTGTTGAAAATTTGGTGTTTTGCATTGTTGAGGTTGTTGTTGAATTTTTTAGTGTTTTTCAATGTTGAGGTTTTTGTTGAATTCTTTTGGCGTTTTTCATTGCTGAGGTTGTTGTTGTTGAATTTTTTGATGTTATTGATTGTTCAGGTTGTTGTTGAATTTGTTGGTGTTTTTCAATATTGATGTTGTTGTTGAATTTATTGGTGGTATCAATGTTCTTTTAAAACTTTTTTTGTATTTTTCAAAGTTGAGGTTGCAGTTGAATTTGTTGGTGTTTTTCAATGTTGAGGTTTTTGTTGAATTTGTTGGTGTTTTTGAATGTTGAGTTCGTTGTTGAATTTTTTGGTGCTTTCACTGTTGAGGTTGTTGTTGAATTTGTTGGTGATTTTCAATGTTGAGGTTTTTGAATATATTGGTGTTTTTCAAAGTTGAGGTTGTTTTTGAATTTGTTGGTGTTTTTCAATGTTGAGGTTGTTGATGAATTTTTTGGTGTTTTTCATTGTTGAGGTTTTTGTTGAATTTGTTGGTGATTTTCAATGTTGAATTTCTTGTTGAATTTTTTGGTGTGTTTCACTGTTGAGGTTGTTGTTGAATTTGTTGGTGATTTTCAATGTTGAGTTTGTTGTTGAATTTTGTGGTGTTTTTCATTGTTGAGGTTGTTGTTGTTGAAAATTTGGTGTTTTGCATTGTTGAGGTTGTTGTTGAATTTTTTAGTGTTTTTCAATGTTGAGGTTTTTGTTGAATTCTTTTGGCGTTTTTCATTGCTGAGGTTGTTGTTGTTGAATTTTTTGATGTTATTGATTGTTCAGGTTGTTGTTGAATTTGTTGGTGTTTTTCAATATTGATGTTGTTGTTGAATTTATTGGTGGTATCAATGTTCTTTTAAAACTTTTTTTGTATTTTTCAAAGTTGAGGTTGCAGTTGAATTTGTTGGTGTTTTTCAATGTTGAGGTTTTTGTTGAATTTGTTGGTGTTTTTGAATGTTGAGTTCGTTGTTGAATTTTTTGGTGCTTTCACTGTTGAGGTTGTTGTTGAATTTGTTGGTGATTTTCAATGTTGAGGTTTTTGAATATATTGGTGTTTTTCAAAGTTGAGGTTGTTTTTGAATTTGTTGGTGTTTTTGAATGTTGAGGTTGTTGAATCTGTTGATGCTTTTCAAAGTTGAGTTTTTTGAATTTATTGTTGTTTTTCCTTGTTGAGGTTTTTATTGAATTGGTTGGTCTATTGAATGTTCAGGTTTCTGTTGAATTTATTGATGTTTTTCATTGTTGTGGTTGTTGTTGTTGAATTTTTTGGAGATTTTCAATGTTGAGTTTGTTGTTGAATTTGTTGGTGTTTTTCAATGTTGAGGTTGTTGAATTTGTTGGTATTTTTCAAAGTTGACGTTGTTGTTGAATTTTTCGGTGTTTTTCATTGTTGAGGTTTTTGTTGAATTTGTTGGTGTTTTTCATTGTTGTGGTTGTTGTTGAATTTGTTTGTGTTTTTCATTGTTGTGGTTGTTGTTGTTGAATTTTTGATGTTTTTCATTGTTGAGGTTGTTGTTAAATTTGTTGATGATTTTCAATTTTGAGGTTGGTGTTGAATTTGTTGGTGTTATCAATTTATATTTTGATGAACCTTTTTGTATTTTTAAAAGTTGAGGTTGTTGTTGAATTTCTTGGTGTTATTCAATATTGAGGTTGTAGTTGAATTTCTTGGTGTTTTACCATGTTGAGGTTTTTGAATTTGTTGGTCTTTTTCAAAGTTGAGGTTGTTGTTGAATTTTTTGATGATTTTCAATATTGAGGTTTTTGTTGATTTTATTGGTGTATTCATTGTTTTTTTTGAATCTTTTTGTATTTTTCAAAGTTGAGGTTGCAGTTGAATTTGTTGCTGTTTCTCAATGTTGAGGTTGGTGAATTTTTTGGTGTTGTTCAAAATTGAGGTTGTTGTTGAATTTTTTTATGTTTTTCATTTTTGAGGTTGTTGTTGAATTTCTTGGTGATTTTCAATGTTGAGGTTGTTGAATTTATTGGTGTTATCAATGGATTTTTTTTGACCTTTTTTGTATTTTTCAAAGTTGAGGTTGGAGATGAATTTGTTGCTGTTTTTCAATGTTGAGGTTCTTGAAGTTGTTGGTGTTTTTCAAAGTTGAGGTTGTTGTTAAATTTTTTGGTGTTTTTCATTGTTGAGGTTTTCGTTGAATTTTTTGGTGTTTTTGAATGTTGAGGTTGTTGATGAATTTTTTGGTGCTTTTCATTGTTGAGGTTGTTGTTGAATTTATTGGTGTATTCAATGTTTTTATTTGAATCTTTTTGAATTTTTCAAACCTAAGGTTGCAGTTGAATTTCTTGCTGTTTCTCAATGTTGAGGTTGTTGAATTTTTTGGTGTTATTCAAAGTTGAGGTTGTTGTTGATTTTTTGATGTTTTTCATTGCTGAGGTTGTTGTTGAATTAGTTGATGATTTTCTATGTTAAGGTTGTTGAAGTTGTTGTTGTTTTTCAAAGTTGAGTTTGTTGTTGATTTTTTGGGTGTTTTTCATTGTTGAGGTTTTTGTTGAATTATTTGGCGTTTTTGAATGTTGAGGTCGTCGATGAATTATTTGGTGTTTTTCATTGTTGAGGTTTTTGTTGAATTTGTTGGTGATTTTCAATGTTGAGGTTGTTGTTGAATTTTTTGGTGTTTTTCATTGTTGAGGTTTCTGTTGAATTTGTATGTGTTTTTGAATGTTGAGGTTGTTGATTTTGTTGGTATTTATCAAGTTGAGATTGTTGTTGAATTTGTTGGTGATTTTCAATGTTGAGTTTGTTTTTGAATTTTTTGGTGTTTTTCAATGTTGAGGTTGTTGAATTTGTTGGTATTTTTCAAAGTTGACGTTGTTGAAATTTTGATGTTTTTAATTGTTGAGGTTTTTGTTGAATTTGTTGGTGTTTTTCATTGTTGTGGTTGTTGTTGTTGAATTTTTGATGTTTTTCATTGTTGAGGTTTTTTGTTAAATTTGTTGGTGATTTTAATATTGATGTTGTTGTTGAATTTGTTTGTGTTTTTCATTGTTGTGGTTGTTGTTGTTGAATTTTTGATGTTTTTCATTGTTGAGGTTGTTGTTAAATTTGTTGGTGATTTTCAATTTTGAGGTTGTTGTTGAATTTGTTGGTGTTATCAATTTAAAATTTTGATGAACCTTTTTGTATTTTTAAAAGTTGAGGTTGTTGTTGAATTTCTTGGTGTTATTCAATATTGAGGTTGTAGTTGAATTTGTTGCTGTTTTTCCATGTTGAGGTTTTTGAATTTGTTGGTCTTTTTCAAAGTTGAGGTTGTTGTTGAATTTTTTGATGATTTTCAATATTGAGGTTGTTGTTGATTTGATTAGTGTATTCATTGTTTTTTTTTTAATCTTTATGTATTTTTCAAAGTTGAGGTTGCAGTTGAATTTGTTGCTGTTTCTCAATGTTGAGGTTGGTGAATTTTTTGGTGTTGTTCAAAGTTGAGGTTGTTGTTGAATTTTTTTACGTTTTTCATTGCTGAGGTTGTTGTTGAATTTCTTGGTGATTTTCAATGTTGAGGTTGTTGAATTTATTGGTGTTATCAATGGATTTTCTTTGATCTTTTTTGTATTTTTCAAAGTTGAGGTTGCAGTTGAATTTGTTGGTGTTTTTCAATGTTGAGGTTCTTGAAGTTGTTGGTGTTTTTCAAAGTTGAGGTTGTTGTTAAATTTTTTGGTGTTTTTCATTGTTGAGGTTTTTGTTGAATTTTTTGGTGTTTTTGAATGTTGAGGTTGTTGATGAATTTTTTGGTGCTTTTCATTGTTGAGGTTGTTGTGAATTTATTGGTGTATTCAATGTTTTTATTTGAATCTTTTTTTATTTTTCAAACCTAAGGTTGCAGTTGAATTTCTTGCTGTTTCTCAATGTTGCGGTTGTTGAATTTTTTGGTGTTATTCAAAGTTGAGGTTGTTGTTGATTTTTTGATGTTTATCATTGCTGAGGTTGTTGTTGAATTAGTTGATGATTTTCTATGTTAAGGTTGTTGAAGTTGTTGTTGTTTTTCAAAGTTGAGTTTGTTGTTGAATTTTTTGGTGTTTTTCATTGTTGAGGTTTTTGTTGAATTATTTGGCGTTTTTGAATGTTGAAGTTATCGATGAATTATTTGGTGTTTTTCATTGTTGAGGTTTTTGTTGAATTTGTTGGTGATTTTCAATGTTGAGGTTGTTGTTGAATTGTTTGGTGTTTTTCATTGCTGATGTTTCTGTTGAATTTGTTTTTGTTTTTGAATGTTGAGGTTGTTGATGAATTTTTTGGTGTTTTTCATTGTTGAGGTTTTTGTTGAATTTGTTGGTGTTTTTCACTGTTGAGGTTGTCGTTGAATTTGTTGGTGATTTTCAATATTGAGGTTGTGGTTGAATTTGTTGGTGTTTTTCCATGTTGAGGTTTTTGAATTTGTTGGTGTTTTTCAAATTTGAGATTGTTGTTGAATTTGTTGGTGATTTTCAATGTTGAGTTTGTTTTTGAATTTTTTGGTGTTATTCATTGTTGAGGTTGTTGTTGAAATTGTTGGAATTTTTCAATGTTGAGGTTGTTGTTGAATTTTTTGGTGTTATTCAAAGTTGTGGTTGTTGTTGAATTTTTTGGTGTTTTTCATCGTTGAGGGTTTTGTTGAATTTATTTGTGCCTTTGAATGTTGAGGTTGTTCATGAATTTTTTGGTGTTTTTCATTGTTGAGGTTTTTGTTCAATTTGTTGGTGTTTTTCAATGTTGAGGTTGTTGATGAATTTTTTGGTGTTTTTCATTGTTGAGGTTTTTGTTGAATTTGTTGGTGATTTTCAATGTTGAATTTCTTGTTGAATTTTTTGGTGTGTTTCACTGTTGAGGTTGTTGTTGAATTTGTTGGTGATTTTCAATGTTGAGTTTGTTGTTGAATTTTGTGGTGTTTTTCATTGTTGAGGTTGTTGTTGTTGAAAATTTGGTGTTTTGCATTGTTGAGGTTGTTGTTGAATTTTTTAGTGTTTTTCAATGTTGAGGTTTTTGTTGAATTCTTTTGGCGTTTTTCATTGCTGAGGTTGTTGTTGTTGAATTTTTTGATGTTATTGATTGTTCAGGTTGTTGTTGAATTTGTTGGTGTTTTTCAATATTGATGTTGTTGTTGAATTTATTGGTGGTATCAATGTTCTTTTAAAACTTTTTTTGTATTTTTCAAAGTTGAGGTTGCAGTTGAATTTGTTGGTGTTTTTCAATGTTGAGGTTTTTGTTGAATTTGTTGGTGTTTTTGAATGTTGAGTTCGTTGTTGAATTTTTTGGTGCTTTCACTGTTGAGGTTGTTGTTGAATTTGTTGGTGATTTTCAATGTTGAGGTTTTTGAATATATTGGTGTTTTTCAAAGTTGAGGTTGTTTTTGAATTTGTTGGTGTTTTTGAATGTTGAGGTTGTTGAATCTGTTGATGCTTTTCAAAGTTGAGTTTTTTGAATTTATTGTTGTTTTTCCTTGTTGAGGTTTTTATTGAATTGGTTGGTCTATTGAATGTTCAGGTTTCTGTTGAATTTATTGATGTTTTTCATTGTTGTGGTTGTTGTTGTTGAATTTTTTGGTGTTTTTCATTGTTCTGGTTGTTGTTGTTGAATTTTTTGGTGTTTTTCAAAGTTGAGGTCGTTGTTGAATTTATTGGTGGTATCAATGTTTTTTTTAAAACTTTTTTCTATTTTTCAAAGTTGAGGTTGCAGTTGCATTTGTTAGTGTTTTTCATTGTTTAGGTTTTTGTTGAATTTGTTGTTGTTTTTGAATGTTGATATTTTTGTTGAATTTTTTGGTGTTTTTCACTGTTGAGGTTGTTGTTGAATTTGTTGGTGATTTTCAATATTGAGGTTGTAGTTGAATTTGTTGGTGTTTTTCAATGTTGAGGTTTTTGAATTTGTTGGTGTTTTTCAATGTTGAGGTTGTTGTTGAATTTGTTGGTGTTTTTCAATATTGAAGATATTGTTGAATTTGTTGGTGTTTTTCAATGTTGGGGCTGTTGTTGTATTTTTTGGTGTTTTTCATTGCTGAGGTTGTTGTTGAATTTGTTGGTCTTTTTAAATGTTGATGTTGTTGAATCTGTTGCTGGTATTCAACGTTGAGGTTGTTGTTGAATTTTTTGGTGTTTTTCCTCTTTGAGGTTTTTGTTGAATTGGTTCGTTTTTTTGAATGTTCAGGTTTTTGTTTGAATTTTTTTGATGTTTTTCATTTTTGAGGTTGCTTTTGAAATTGTTGGTGATTTTCAATGATGAGTTTGTTGTTGAATTTTGTGATGTTTTTCATTGTTGAGGTTATTGCTGAATTTTTTGGTTTTTTTCCTCTTTGAGGTTTTTGTTGAATTGGTTCGTCTTTTTGAATATTCAGGTTTTTGTTGAGTTTTTTTTTTGATGTTTTTCATTGTTGAGGTTGTTGTTGAAATTTTTGGTGATTTTCAACGTTGAGTTTGTTGTTGAATTTTGTGGTGTTTTTCAATGTTGAAGTTGTTGTTGAATTTTTTGGTGTTTTTCATTGTTGAGGTTGTTGTTGAATTTCTGATGTTATTGATTGTTCAGGTTGTTGTTGAATTTTTTGGTGATGTTCAATATTGAGTTTGTTGTTGAATTTGTTGGGGTTACCAATGTTTTTATTTGAACTTTTTTGCATTTTTCAAAGTCGAGGTTTTAGTTGAATTTGTTGTTGTTTTACAATTTCGAAGTTGTTGAATTTTTTGGTGTTTTTCAATGTTGAGGCTGTTGTTGAATTTGTTTGTGATTTTCAGTGATGAGTTTGTTGAACTTGTTGCTAATATTCAATACTGGGTTTTAGTGGAATTTGTTCCTGTTTTTCAATGATGAGATTGTTGTTGCATTTGTTGGTGTTTTTCCATGATGAGGTTGTTGTAGAAACTGTTGGTTATATTCAATATTGAGGTTGTTTTTGAACTTGTTGGTGATTTTCAATATTGAGGTTGTTGTAGAATTTTTTGGTGTTATCAATGTTTCTTTTTGAACTTTTTTGTATTTTTCAAAGTTTGCGGTTGTAGTTCAATTTGTTGGTGTTTTCAATGTTGAGGTTGTTAAATTGTTGGTGTTTATCAAAGTTGAGGTTGTTGTTGAATTTGTTGGTGTTTTCAATGTTGAGGTTGTTATATTGTTGGTGTTTTTCAAAGTTGAGGTTGTTGTTGAATTTTTTGGTGTTTTACATTGTTGAGGTTGTTGTTGAATTTGTTGGTGTTTTTGAATGTTGAGGTTGTTGTTGAATTTGTTGGTCATGTTCAATCTTGAGGTTGCTGTAGAATTTGTTGGTGTTATCAATGTTTTTTTTTAACATGTTTGTATTTTTCGAAGTTGAGGTTGTCGTTGAAATTGTTGGTGTTTTTGAATGTTGAGGTTGTTGTTGAATTTGTTGGTGATTTTCAATGTGCAGGTTGTTGAATTTGTTGGTGTTTTTCAAAGTTGAGTTTGTTGTTGAATTTGTTGATGATTTGCAGTGATGACTTTGTTGAATTTGTTAATGGTTTTCAATATTGAGTCTCTGGTGGAATTTGTTGGTGTTATCAATGGGTTTTTTTTTTAACTTTTTTGTATTTTTAAAAGTAGATGTTGTAGTTGAATTTTTTTGATGTTTTTCATTGTTGAGGTTGTTGTTAAGTTTGCTGGTGTTTATCAAATTTGAGGTTGTTGTAAAATTTGCTGGTGATTTTCAACACTGACGTTGTGGTTGAACTTATTGGTGTTATCAATATTTTTCTTTTTGAACTTTTTTGCATTTTTCAAAGTATAGGTTGTAGTTGATTTTTTTGGTATTTTTCAATGATGAGCTTGTTGAATTTGTTGGTGTTTTTCAAAGTTGAGATTGCTGTTGAATTTTTTGGTGTTTTTCATTGCTGAGGTTTTTGTGGAATTTGTTGGTGTTTTTGAATGTTGAGGTTGTTGCTAAATTTTTTGATGTTATTCATTGTTGAGGTTGTTGTTGAATTTGCTGGTGTTTTTCAATGTTGAGGTGGTTGTTGAATTAGTTGGTGATTTTCAATACTGAGGTTGTTGTTGAATTTGCTGGTGTTATCAATTTTTTTTTCTAACTTTTTTGCATTTTTCAAAGTTGAGGTTGTAGTTGATTTTTTTGGTGTTTTTCAATGTTGAAGTTGTTGAATTTATTGGTGTTTTTCAAAGTTGAGGTTGTAGTATAATGTGTTGATGTTTTTCAATGTTGGGGTGGTTGTTGTATTTTTTGGTGTTTTTCATTGTTGAGGTTGTTGTTGAATTTGTTGGTGATATTCAATATTGAGGTTGTTGTTGAATTTGTTGGTGTTATTAATGTTTATTTTGTTGGACTTTTTGTATTTTTAAAAGTTGAGGTTGTTGTTGAATTTGTTGGTGTTTTTCAATGTTGAGATTGGTGTCGAATTTGTTGGTGATTTTCAATATTGAGGTTGCTGTTGAATTTGTTGGTGATTTTCAATATTGAGGTTGTTGTTGAATTTCTGATGATTTTCAATGTTGAGGTTGTTGAATTTGTAGGTGTTTATCAAAGTTGAAGTTGTTGTTGAATTTTTTGGTGTTTTTCAATGCTGAGGTTGTTGTTGAATTTGTTGGCGAAATTCAATATTGAGGTTGATGTTGAATTTGTTCGTGTTATCAATGTTTATTTTGTTGGACTTTTTTGTATTTTTAAAAGTTGAGGTCGTTGTTGAAATTGTTGGAGTTTTTCAATGTTGATGTTGTTTTTGATTTTTCTGGTGTTTTTCAATGTTGAGGTTGTTGTTCTATTTGTTGGTGATTTTCAATACTGAGGTTGTTGTTGAATTTGTTGGGGTTATCAATGTTTTTATATGAACTTTTTTGCATTTTTCAAAGTCGAGGTTGCAGTTGAATTTTTTGGCGTTTTTCAATTTTGAGGCTGTTGTTGAATTTGTTTGTGATTTTTAGTGAAGAGTTTGTTGAACTTGTTGGTGATTTTCAATATTGTGTTTTTGTGGAATTTGTTCCTGTTTTTCAATGTTGAGATTGCTGTTGCATTTGTTGGTGTTTTTCAATATTGAGGTTGTTGTAAACATTGTTGGTGATATTGAATATTGAGGTTGTTGTAGAGTTTATTGGTGTTATCAATGTTTCTTTTTGAACTTATTTGTATTTTTCAAAGTTGAGATTGCAGTTGAATTTGTTGGCATTTTCAATGTTGAGGTTGTTGATGAATTTTTTGGTGTTTTTCATTGTTGAGGTTGTTGCTGAATTTGTTGGAGATTTTCAATCTTGAGGTTGTTGTTGAATTTGTTGGTGTTTTTCAATATTGAGGTTGTTGTTGAATTTGTTGGTATTATCAATGTTTATTTTGTTGAACTTTTCTGTGTTTTTAAAAGTAGAGGTTGGTGATGAATTTGTTGGTGTTTGTCAGTGTTGAGGTTGGTGTTGAATTTGTTGGTGTTTTTCAATATTAAGGTTGTTCTTGAATTTGTTGGTGATTTTCAATACTGAGGTTGTTGTTGAACACCAACAAAGTCAACTACAACCTCAATATTGAAAATCACAAAAAATTCAACAACATCCCAACATTGAACAACACCAACAAATACAACAACAACCTCAAAATTGAAAACCAACAACAAATTCAACTACAACCTCAACTTTGAAAAATACAAAAAAGTTCAACAAAAAAAGCATTGATAACACCTACAAATTCATCAACAACATCAATATTGAAAATCACCAACAAATTCAACACCATCCTCAATATTGAAAATTACCAACAAATTCAATAACAACCGCAACAATGACAAACACCAAAAAATTCAACAATAACCTCAACTTTGAAAAACACCAACAAATTCAACAAACTCAACATTAAAAAACAACAAATAATTCAACAACAACCCCAATATTGAAAATCATTAACAAATTCAACAACAAACTCAACAATGAAAAACACCAAAAAATTCAACAACAACCCCAACATTGAAAATTATCTACAAATTCAACAACAATCTCAACATTCAAAAAACCAACAAATTCAACAACAACCTCAACCTTTAAAAATAGAACAAAGTTCAAAAAAATTAGCATTGATAACGCCAACAAATTCAACAACAACCTCAACATTGAAAAACACCAAAATATTCAACAACAACCTCAACGTTGAAAAACACCAAAAAATTCAACTGCAAACTCAATATTGAAAATCACCCAAAAATTGAACAACAACCTCAACTTTGAAAAATACCAACAAATTCAACAACAACCTCAAACTGAATATCACCAACAAATTCAACAACAACCTCAACGTTGAAAAATACCAACAAATTCAACAACCTTAACATTGAAGAAGACCAACAAATTCAACTACACCCTCAACTTTGAAAAATACAAAAAAGTTCAAAAAAAAGCATTGATAACACCAACAAATCCATCAACAACCTCAATATTGAAAATCACCAACAAAGTCAACACCATCCTCAATATTGAAAATTAATGACAAATTCAACAACAACCTCAACATTCAAAAACACCAACAAATTCAACAAACTCAACATTAAAAAACACCAAATAATTCAACAACAACCCCAATATTGAAAATCATTAACAAATTCAACAACAACCTCAGGAATGAAAAACACCAAAAAATTCAACAACAACCCCAACATTGAAAATTAGCTACAAATTCAGCAACAATCTCAACATTCAAAAATACCAACAAATTCAACAACAACCACAACCTTTAAAAATACAAAAAAGTTCAAAAAAATTAGCATTGATAACACCAACAAATTCAACAACAACCTCAACATTGAAAAACACCAAAATATTCAACAACAACCTCAACGTTGAAAAACACCAAAAAATTCAAATGCAACCTCAATATTGAAAATCACCCAAAAATTGAACAACAACCTCAACTTTGAAAAATGCCAACAAATTCAACATCCTTAACATTGAAAAAGACCAACAAATTCAACTACAACGTCAACTTTGAAAAATACAAAAAAGTTCAAAAAAAACATTGACAACAACAGCAAATTCAACACCAACCTGAATAATGAAAATTACCAACAAATTCAACAACAACCCCAACAGTTAAAATCACCAACAAATTCAACAACAACCTCAACGTTCAAAAGCACCAACAAATTCAACAACAACCTCAAACTGAATATCACCAACAAATTCAACAACAACCTCAACGTTGAAAAATACCAACAAATTCAACAACCTTAACATTGAAGAAGACCAACAAATTCAACTACAACCTCAACTTTGAAAAATACAAAAAAGTTCAAAAAAAAACATTGATAACACCAACAAATCCATCAACAACCTCAATATTGAAAATCACCAACAAATTCAACACCATCCTCAATATTGAAAATTAACGACAAATTCAACAACATCCTCAACATTCAAAAACATCAACAAATTCAACGACAACCGCAACAAGGAAAATACAGCAAAAAATTCAACAACAACCTCAACTTTCAAAAACACAAAGAAATTGAAAAACCTCAACATTGAAAAACACCATAAAATTCAACAAGAAACACAACATTCTAAAATCACCAACAAATTCAACAACAACCTCAACAATGAAAAACACCAAAAAATTCAACAACAACCCCAAAATTGAAAATCAACAACAAATTCAGCAACAACCTCAACATTCAAAAACACCAACAAATTCAACAACAACCTCAACATTGAAAAATACCAACAAATTCAACTACAACCTCAACTTTTAAAAATTCAAAAAAGTTCAAAAAAATTAGCATTGATAACACCAACAAATTCAACAACAACCTCAATAATGAATATCACCAACAAATTCAACAACAACCTCAACATTGAAAAACACCAAAATATTCAACAACAACCTCAACTTTGAAAAACACCAACAAATTCAACTGCAACCTCAATATTGAAAGTCACCCAAAAATTCAACAACAACCTCAACTTTGAAAAATACCAACAAATTCATCTACCTTAACATTGAAAAAGACGAACAAATTCAACTACAACCCCAACTTTGAAAAATACAAAAAAGTTCAAAAAAAAACATTGACAACAAGAGGAAATTCAACACCAACCTGAATATTGAAAATTACCAAGAAATTCAACAACAACCCCAACACTGAAAATCACCAACAAATTCAACAACAACCTCAACGTTCAAAAACACCAACAAATTCAACAACAACCTCAATATTGAATATCACCAACAAGTGCAACAACAACCTCAACTTTGAAAAATACCACCAAATTCAACAACCTTAACATTGAAGAAGTCCAACAAATTCAACTACCACCTCAACTTTGAAAAATACAAAAAAGTTCAAAAAAAAACATTGATAACACCAACAAATTCAACACCATCCTCAATATTGAATATTAGCGACATATTCAACAACAACCTCAACATTCAAAAATTCCAACAAATTCAACCACAACCGCAACAAGGAAAATACACCAAAAAATTCAACAACAACCTCAACTTTCAAAAACACCAAAAAATTCAACAACAACCCCACAATTGAAATTCACCAACAAATTAAACAACAACCTCAACAAGGAAAAACACCAAAAAAATTAAACAACAACCCCAACATTGAAAATCAACAACAAATTCAACAACAACCTCAACATTCAAAAACACCAACAAATTCAACTACAACCTCAACTTTTAAAAATACAAAAAAGTTCAAAAAAATTAGCACTGATAACACCAACAAATTCAACAACAACCTCAATATTGAATATCACCAACAAATTCAACAACAACCTCAACATTGAAAAACACAAAAATATTCAACAACAACCTCAACTTTGAAAACACCAACAAAGTCAACTGCAAACTCAGTATTGAAAATAACCCAAAAGTTAAACAACAACCTCAACTTTGAAAAATACCAACAAATTCAACAACCTTAACATTAAATAAGACCAACAAATTCAACTACAACCTCAACTTTGAAAAATACAAAAAAGTTAAAAAAAAAACATCGATCACACAAGCAAATTCAACACCAACCTCAATTTTGAAAATTACCAACAAATTCAAAAACAACCTCAACAATGAAAAAAACAAAAAAATTCAACAAATACCCCAACATTGAAAATCACCAACCAATTCAGCAACAACCTCAACTTTGAAAAATTCCAAAAATTCAACAACCTTAACATAGAAAAAGAACAACAATTTCAACTACAACGTCAACTTTGAAAAATACAAAAAAGTTCAAAAAAAAACATTGATAACACCAACAAATTCAACAACAACCTGAATATTGAAAATCACCAACAAATTCAACACCATCCTCAATATTGAAAATTACCAACAAATTCAACAACAACCTCAACATTTAAAAACACCAACAAATTCAACGACAACCGCAACAATGGAAAACACCAAAAAATTCAACAACAACCTCAACTTTGAAAAACACCAACAAATTCAACAAACTCAACATTAAAAAACACCAAAAAATTCAACAACAACCCCAACATTGAAAATCAACAACAAATTCAACAACATCAAATTTCGAAAACACCAACAAATTCAACAACAACCTCAATAATGAAATTCACCAACAAATTCAACAACAACCTCAACTTTGAAAAATACCGACAAAGTCAACAACCTTAACATTCAAAAAGTCCAACAAATTCAACTACAACCTCAACTTTGAAAAATACAAAAAAGTTCAAAAAAAACATTGATAACAACAACTAATTCAACAACAACCTCAATATTGAAAATCACCAACAAATTCAACACCATCCTCAATATTGAAAATTACCAACAAATTCAATAACAACCGCAACAATGACAAACACCAAAAAATTCAACAACAACCTCAACTTTGAAAAACACCAACAAATTCAACAACAACCCCAATATTGAAAATCACCCAAAAATTCAACAACAACCTCAACTTTGAAAAATACCAACAAATTCAACAACCTTAACATTGAAAAAGAACAACAAATTCAACTACAGCCTCAACTTTGAAAAATACAAAAAAGTTCAAAAATAAACATTGACAACACCAGCAAATTCAACACCAACCTGAATATTGAAAATTACCAACAAATTCAACAACAACCACAACATTGAAAATCACCAACACATTCAACAACAACCTCAACGTTCAAAAACACCAACAAATTCAACAACTACCTCAATATTGAATATCACAAACAAATTCAACAAAAACCTCAACTTTGAAAAATACCAACAAATTCAACAACCTTAACATTGAAGAAGACCAAAAAATTCAACTACAACCTAAACTTTGATAAATACAAAAAAGATCAAAAAAAACATTGATAACACCAACAAACCCAACAACAACCTCAATATTGAAAATCACCAACAAATTCAACACCATCCCCAATATTGAAAATTAACAACAAATTCAACAACAACCTCAACATTCAAAAACACCAACAAATTCAACCACAACCGCAACAATGAAGAACACCAAAAAATTCAACAACAACCTCAAATTTCAAAAACACAAAGAAATTCAACAACCTCAACATTGAAATTCACCAAAAAATTCAACAACAACACCAACATTGAAAATCACCAACAAATTCAACAACAACCTCAAAAATGAAAAACAACAAAAAATTCAACAACAACCCCAACATTGAAAATCAAGAACAAATTCAACAACAACCTCAACATTCAAAAACACCAACAAATTCAACAACAACCTCAACATTGAAAAACACCAACAAATTCAACTGAAACCTCAATATTGAATATCACCAACAAATTGAACAAAAACCTCAACATTGAAAAACACCAAAATATTCAACAACAACCTCAACTTTGAAAAACACAAACAAATTCAACTGCAACCTCAATATTGAAAATCACTGAAAAACTCAACAACAATCTCAACATTCAAAAACACCAACAAATTCAACAACAACCTCAACATTGAAAAACACCAACAAATTCAACTACAACCTCAACTTTTAAAAATACAAAAAAGTTCAAAAAAATTAGCATTGATAACACCAACAAATTCAACAACAAACTCAATATTGAATATAACCAACAATTTGAACAACAACCTCAACATTGAAAAACACCAAAATATTCAACAACAACCTCAACTTTGAAAATCACCAACAAATTCAACTGCAACCTCAAAATTGAAAATCACCCAAAAATTCAACAACAAACTCAACTTTGAAAAATACCAACAAATTCAACAAACTTAACATTGAAAAAGACCAACAAATTCAACTACATCCTCAACTTTGAATAATACAAAAAAGTTCAAAAAATAAAACATTGATAACACCAGCAAATTCAACATCAACCTGAATATTGAAAATTACCAACAAATTCCACAACAACCCCAACATTGAAAATCACCAACAAATTCAACAACAACCTCAACCTTCAAAAACACCAACAAATTCAACAACAAACTCAATGTTGAATATCACCAACAAATTCAACAACAACCTCAATATTGAAATTGACCACCAAATTCAGCAACAACCTCAACTTTGAAAAATATCCACAAATTCAATAACCTTAACATTCAAAAAGTCCAACAAATTCAACTACAACCTCAACATTGAAAAATACAAAAAAGTTCAAAAAACGACATTGATAACACCAACATATTCAACAACAACCTCAATATTGAAAATTACCAACAAATTCAATAACAATCGCAACAATGACAAACACCCAAAAATTCAACAACAACCTCAACTTTGAAAAATACCAACAAATTCAACAACCTCAACATTGAAAAACACCAAAAAATTCAACAGCAACCCCAATATTCAAAATCACCAACAAATTCAACAACAATCCCAACAATGAAAAACACCAAAAAATTCAACAACAACTTCAACATTGAAAATCACCAACAAATTCAACAACAACCTCAACTTTGAAAAATACCAACAAATTCAACGACCTTAACATTGAAAAAGACCAACAAATTCAACTACAACCTCAACTTTGAAAAATGCAAAAAGTTGAAAAAAAAATCATTGATAACACCAACAAATTCAACAACAACCTCAATATTGAAATTGACCAACAAATTCAGCAACAACCTCAACTTTGAAAAATATCCACAAATTCAACAACCTTAACATTCAAAAAGTCCAACAAATTCAACTACAACCTCAACATTGAAAAATACAAAAAAATTCAAAAAACGACATTGATAACACTAAAATATTCAACAACAACCTCAATATTGAAAATTACCAACAAATTCAATAACAATCGCAACAATGACAAACACCAAAAAATTCAACAACAACCTCAACTTTGAAAAACACCAACAAATTCAACAACCTCAACATTGAAAAACACCAAAAAATTCAACAGCAACCCCAATATTCAAAATCACCAAATAATTCAACAACAACCCCAACAATGAAAAACACCAAAAAATTCAACAACAACCTCAACATTGAAAATCAACTACAAATTCAACAACAATCTCAACATTCAAAAACACCAACAAATTCAACAACATTCTCAAAATTGAAAACCAACAACAAATTCAACTACAACCTCAACTTTGAAAAATACAAAAAAGTTCAAGAAAATAAGCATTGATAACACCAACCAATTCAACAACAACCTCAATATTGAATATCACCAACAAATTCAAGAACAACATCAACCTTGAAAAACACCAAAATATTCAACAACAACCTCAACTTTGAAAAACACCAACAAATTCAACTACAACCTCAACATTGAAAATCACCAACATATTCAACAACAACCTCAACTTTGAAAAATACCAACAAATTCAACAACCTTATCATTGAAAAAGACCAACAAATTCAACTACAGCCTGAAATTTGAAAAATAAAAAAAAAGATCAAAAAAATACATTGATAACAACAACAAATTCAACAACAACCTCAATACAGAAAATCACCATCAAATTCAACACGGTCCTCAATATGGAAAATAACCATCAAATACAATAACAACCTCAACTTTCAAAAACACCAACAAATTCAACAACCTCAACATTGAAAAACACCAAAAAATTCAACAACAACCCCAACATTGAAATTCACCAACAAATTCAACAACAACCTCAACAATGAAAAACACCAAAAAATTCAACAACAATCCCAACATTGAAAATCAACAACAAATTCAACAACAACCTCGACATTCAAAAACACCAACAAATTCAACAACAACCTCAACATTGAAAAACACCAATAAATTCAACTACAACCTCAACTTTTAAAAATACAAAAAAGTTCAAAAAAATTAGCATTGATAACACCAACAAATTCAACAACAACCGCAATATTGAATATCACCAACAAATTCAACAACATCCTCAACATTGAAAAACACCAAAATATTCAACAACAACCTCAACTTTGAAAAACACCAACACATTCATCTGCAACCTCAATATTGAAAATCACCCAAAAGTTAAACAACAACTTCAACTTTGAAAAATACCAACAAATTCAACAACCTTAACATGGAAAAAGACCAACAAATTCAACTACAAACTCAACTTTGAAAAATACAAAAAGTTCAAAAAAAAAACATTGATAGCAGCAAATTCAACACCAACCTCAATATTGAAAATTAGCAACAAATTCAACAACAAACTCAACAATGAAAAAAACCAAAAACTTCAACAAAAACCCCAACATTGAAAATCACGAACCAATTCACCAACAACCTCAACTTTGAAAAATTCCGACAAATTCAAAAACCTTAACGTAGAAAAAGACCCACAAATTCAACTACAACCTCAACTTTGAAAAATACAAAAAAGTTCAAAAAAAAACATTGACAACACCAACAAATTCAACAAGAACCTCAATATTGAAAATCACCAACAAATTCAACACCATCCTCAATATTGAAAATTACCAACAAAATCAACAACAACCTCATCATTTAAAAACACCAACAAATTCAACGACAACCGCAACAATGAAAAACACCAAAAAATTCAGCAACAACCACAACTTTGAATAACACCAACAAATTCAACAACCTCAACGTTGAAAAACACCAAAAAATTCAACGACAACACCAACATTGAAAATCACCAACAAATTCAACAACCTCAAATTTCGAAAACACCAACAAATTCAACAACAACCTCAATATTGAAATTCACCATCAAATTCAACAACAACCTCAACTTTGAAAAATACCAACAAATTCAACAACCTTAACATTCAAAAAGTCCAACAAATTCAACTACAACCTCAACTTTGAAAAACACAAAAAAGTTAAAAAAAAACATTGATAACACCAACAAATTCAACAACAACCTCAATATTGAAAATCACCAACAAATTCAACACAATCCTCAATATTGAAAATTGCCAACAAATTCAATAACAACCGCAACAATGACAAACACCAAAAAATTCAACAACATCCTCAACTTTGAAAAACACCAACAAATTCAACAACCTCAACATTGAAAAACACCAAAAAATTCAACAACAACCCCAATATTGAAAATCACCAACAAATTCAACAACAACCCCAACAATGAAAAACACCAAAAAATTCAACAACAATCCCAACATTGAAAATCAACTACAAATTCAACAACAATCTCAACATTCAAAAACACCAACAATTTCAACAACAACCTCAACATTGAAAAACAACAACAAATTCAACTACAAACTCAACTTTTAAAAATATAAACAATTTCAAAAAAATTAGCATTGATAACACCAACAAATTCAACAACAAACTCAATTTTGAATATCACCAACAAATTCAACAACAACCTCAACATTGAAAAACACCAAAATGTTCAACAACAACTTCAACTTTGAAAATCACCAACAAATTCAACTGCAACCTCAATATTGAAAATCACACAAAAATTCAACAACAACCTCAACTTTGAAAAATACCAACAAATACAACAACTTTAACATTGAAAAAGAACAGCAAATTCAACAACAACCGCAACTTTGAAAAATACAATAAAAAGTTCAAAAACAAAACATTGAGAACACCAGCAAATTCAACATCAACCTGAATATTGAAAATTACGAACAAATTCAACAACAACCCCAACATTGAAAATCACCAACAAATTCAACAACAACCTCAACGTTCAAAAACACCAACAAATTCAACAACAACCTCAATGTTGAATATCACCAACAAATTCAACAACAACCGCAACTTTGAAAAATACTAACAAATTCAACAACCTTAACATTGAAAAAGACCAACAAATTAAACTACAACCGCAACTTTGAAAAATACAAAAAAGCTGAAAGAAAAAACATAGATAACACCAACAAATCCAACAACATCCTCAATATTGAAAATCACCAACAAATTCAACAACATCCTCAATATTGAAAATTACCAAAAAATCCAACAACAACCTCAACTTTCAAAAACACAAAGAAATTCAACAACCTCAACATTGAAAAACACCAGAAAATTCAACAACAACCGCAACAATGAAAAACACCAAAAAATTCAGCAACAACCACAACTTTGAATAACACCAACAAATTCAACAACCTCAACGTTGAAAAACACCAAATAATTCAACGACAACACCAACATTGAAAATCACCAACAAATTCAACAACCTCAAATTTCGAAAACACCAACAAATTCAACAACAACCTCAATATTGAAATTCACCATCATATTCAACAACAACCTCAACTTTGAAAAATACCAACAAATTCAAATACCTTAACATTCAAAAAGTCCAACAAATTCAACTACAAACTCAACTTTGAAAAATACAAAAAGTTCAAAAAAAACATTGATAACACCAACAAATTCAACAACAACCTCAATATTGAAAATTGCCAACAAATTCAATAACAACCGCAACAATGACAAACACCAAAAAATTCAACAACAACCTCAACATTGAAAAACACCAAAAAATTCAACAACAACCCCAATATTGAAAATCAACTACAAATTCAACAACAATCTCAACATTCAAAAACACCAACAATTTCAACAACAACCTCAACATTGAAAAACAACAGCAAATTCAACTACAACCTCAACTTTTAAAAATATAAACAATTTCAAAAAAATTAGCATTGATAACACCAACAAATTCAACAACAAACTCAATTTTGAACATCACCAACAAATTCAACAACAACCTCAACATTGAAAAACACCAAAATGTTCAACAACAACTTCAACTTTGAAAATCACCAACAAATTCAACTGCAACCTCAATATTGAAAATCACACAAAAATTCAACAACAACCTCAACTTTGAAAAATACCAACAAGTACAACAACTTTAACATTGAAAAAGACCAGCAAATTCAACAACAACCGCAACTTTGAAAAATACAAAAAAAGTTCAAAAAAAAACATTGAGAACACCAGCAAATTCAACATCAACCTGAATATTGAAAATTACCAACAAATTCAACAACAACCCCAACATTGAAAATCACCAACAAATTCAACAACAACCTCAACGTTCAAAAACACCAACAAATTCAACAACAACCTCAATGTTGAATATCACCATCAAATTCAAAAACAACCGCAACTTTGAAAAATACTAACAAATTCAACAACCTTAACATTGAAAAAGACCAACAAATTAAACTACAACCTCAACATTGAAAAATACAAAAAAGCTGAAAGAAAAAACATAGATAACACCAACAAATCCAACAACAACCTCAATATTGAAAATCACCAACAAATTCAACAACATCCTCAATATTGAAAATTACCAAAAAAATCCAACAACAACCTCAACTTTCAAAAACACAAAGAAATTCAACAACCTCAACATTGAAAAACACCAAAAAATTCAACAACAACCCCAACATTGAAATTCACCAACAAATTCAACAACAACCTCAACAATGAAAAACACCAAAAAATTCAACAACAACCCCAACATTGAAAATCAACAACAAATTCAACAACAACCTCGACATTCAAAAACACCAACAAATTCAACAACAACCTCAACATTGAAAAACACCAATAAAATCAACTACGACCTCAACTTTTAAAAATACAAAAAAGTTCAAAAAATTAGCATTGATAACACCAACAAATTCAACAACAACCTCAATATTGAATATCACCAACAAATTCAACAACAACCTCAATATTGAAAATTACCAACAAATTCAACAACAACCTCAACAATGAAAAACACCAAAAAATTCAACAAAAACCCCAACATTGAAAATCACCAACCAATTCACCAACAACCTCAATTTTGAAAAATACAAAAAAGTTCAAAAAAAACATTGATAACACCAACAAATTCTACAACAACCTCAACATTGAAATCACCAACAAATTCAACACCATCCTCAATATTGAAAATTACCAACAAATTCAATAACATCTGCATCAATGACAAATACCAAAAGTTTCAACAACAACCTCAACTTTGAAAAACACCAACAAATTCAACTATAACCTCAACTTTTAAAAATACAAAAAAGTTCAAAAAAATTAGCATTGATAACACCAAAAAATTCAACAACAACCTCAAATATTGAATATCACCAACAAATTCAACAACATCCTCAACATTGAAAAACACCAAAATATTCAACAACAACCTCAACTTTGAAATACACCAACACATTCATCTGCAACCTCAATATTGAAAATCACCCAAAAGTTAAACAACAACATCAACTTTGAAAAATACCAACAAATTCAACAACCTTAACATGGAAAAAGACCAACAAATTCAACTACAAACTCAACTTTGAAAAATACAAAAAGTTCAAAAAAAAACATTGATAACAGCAGCAAATTCAACACCAACCTCAATATTGAAAATTAGCAACAAATTCAACAACAACCTCAACAATGAAAAAAACCAAAGACTTCAACAAAAACCCCAACATTTAAAATCACGAAGCAATTCACCAACAACCTCAACTTTGAAAAATTCCGACAAATTCAACAACCTTAACGTAGAAAAAGACCCACAAATTCAACTACAACCTCAACTTTGAAAAATACAAAAAAGTTCAAAAAAAACATTGACAACACCAACAAATTCAACAAGAACCTCAATATTGAAAATCACCAACAAATTCAACACCATCCTCTATATTGAAAATGACCAACAAAATCAACAACAACCTCAACATTTAAAAACACCAACAAATTCAACGACAACTGCAACAATGAAAAACACCAAAAAATTCAGCAACAACCACAACTTTGAATAACACCAACAAATTCAACAACCTCAACGTTGAAAAACACCAAATAATTCAACGACAACACCAACATTGAAAATCACCAACAAATTCAACAACCTCAAATTTCGAAAACACCAACAAATTCAACAACAACCTCAATATTGAAATTCACCATCATATTCAACCACAACCTCAACTTTGAAAAATACCAACAAATTCAAATACCTTAACATTCAAAAAGTCCAACAAATTCAACTACAAACTCAACTTTGAAAAATACAAAAAGTTCAAAAAAAACATTGATAACACCAACAAATTCAACAACAACCTCAATATTGAAAATTGCCAACAAATTCAATAACAACCGCAACAATGACAAACACCAAAAAATTCAACAACAACCTCAACTTTGAAAAACACCAACAAATTCAACAACCTCAACATTGAAAAACACCAAAAAATTCAACAACAACCCCAATATTGAAAATCACCAACAAATTCAACAACAACCCCAACAATGAAAAACACCAAATAATTCAACAACAATCCCAACATTGAAAATCAACTACAAATTCAACAACAATCTCAACATTCAAAAACACCAACAATTTCAACAACAACCTCAACATTGAAAAACAACAGCAAATTCAACTACAACCTCAACTTTTAAAAATATAAACAATTTCAAAAAAATTAGCATTGATAACACCAACAAATTCAACAACAAACTCAATTTTGAATATCACCAACAAATTCAACAACAACCTCAACATTGAAAAACACCAAAATGTTCAACAACAACTTCAACTTTGAAAATCACCAACAAATTCAACTGCAACCTCAATATTGAAAATCACACAAAAATTCAACAACAACCTCAACTTTGAAAAATACCAACAAGTACAACAACTTTAACATTGAAAAAGACCAGCAAATTCAACAACAACCGCAACTTTGAAAAATACAAAAAAAGTTCAAAAAAAAACATTGAGAACACCAGCAAATTCAACATCAACCTGAATATTGAAAATTACCAACAAATTCAACAACAACCCCAACATTGAAAATCACCAACAAATTCAACAACAACCTCAACGTTCAAAAACACCAACAAATTCAACAACAACCTCAATGTTGAATATCACCATCAAATTCAAAAACAACCGCAACTTTGAAAAATACTAACAAATTCAACAACCTTAACATTGAAAAAGACCAACAAATTAAACTACAACCTCAACATTGAAAAATACAAAAAAGCTGAAAGAAAAAACATAGATAACACCAACAAATCCAACAACAACCTCAATATTGAAAATCACCAACAAATTCAACAACATCCTCAATATTGACAATTACCAAAAAATCCAACAACAACCTCAACTTTCAAAAACACAAAGAAATTCAACAACCTCAACATTGAAAAACACCAAAAAATTCAACAACAACCCCAACATTGAAATTCACCAACAAATTCAACAACAACCTCAACAATGAAAAACACCAAAAAATTCAACAACAACCCCAACATTGAAAATCAACAACAAATTCAACAACAACCTCGACATTCAAAAACACCAACAAATTCAACAACAACCTCAACATTGAAAAACACCAATAAAATCAACTACGACCTCAACTTTTAAAAATACAAAAAAGTTCAAAAAATTAGCATTGATAACACCAACAAATTCAACAACAACCTCAATATTGAATATCACCAACAAATTCAACAACAACCTCAATATTGAAAATTACCAACAAATTCAACAACAACCTCAACAATGAAAAACACCAAAAAATTCAACAAAAACCCCAACATTGAAAATCACCAACCAATTCACCAACAACCTCAATTTTGAAAAATACAAAAAAGTTCAAAAAAAACATTGATAACACCAACAAATTCTACAACAACCTCAACATTGAAATCACCAACAAATTCAACACCATCCTCAATATTGAAAATTACCAACAAATTCAATAACATCTGCATCAATGACAAATACCAAAAGTTTCAACAACAACCTCAACTTTGAAAAACACCAACAAATTCAACAACCTCAACACTGAAAAACACAAACAAATTCAACTATAACCTCAACTTTTAAAAATACAAAAAAGTTCAAAAAAATTAGCATTGATAACACCAACAAATTCAACAACATCCTCAACATTGAAAAACACCAAAATATTCAACAACAACCTCAACTTTGAAATACACCAACACATTCATCTGCAACCTCAATATTGAAAATCACCCAAAAGTTAAACAACAACATCAACTTTGAAAAATACCAACAAATTCAACAACCTTAACATGAAAAAAGACCAACAAATTCAACTACAAACTCAACTTTGAAAAATACAAAAAGTTCAAAAAAAAACATTGATAACAGCAGCAAATTCAACACCAACCTCAATATTGAAAATTAGCAACAAATTCAACAACAACCTCAACAATGAAAAAAACCAAAGACTTCAACAAAAACCCCAACATTTAAAATCACGAAGCAATTCACCAACAACCTCAACTTTGAAAAATTCCGACAAATTCAACAACCTTAACGTAGAAAAAGACCCACAAATTCAACTACAACCTCAACTTTGAAAAATACAAAAAAGTTCAAAAAAAAACATTGACAACACCAACAAATTCAACAAGAACCTCAATATTGAAAATCACCAACAAATTCAACACCATCCTCAATATTGAAAATTACCAACAAAATCAACAACAACCTCAACATTTAAAAACACCAACAAATTCAACGACAACCGCAACAATGAAAAACACCAAAAAATTCAGCAACAACCACAACTTTGAATAACACCAACAAATTCAACAACCTCAACGTTGAAAAACACCAAAAAATTCAACGACAACACCAACATTGAAAATCACCAACAAATTCAACACCCTCAAATTTCGAAAACACCAACAAATTCAAAAACAACCTCAATATTGAAATTCACCATCAAATTCAACAACAACCTCAACTTTGAAAAATACCAACAAATTCAACAACCTTAACATTCAAAAAGTCCAACAAATTCAACTACAAACTCAACTTTGAAAAATACAAAAAGTTCAAAAAAACATTGATAACACCAACAAATTCAACAACAACCTCAATATTGAAAATTGCCAACAAATTCAATAACAACCGCAACAATCAAAAACACCAAAAAATTCAACAAAAACCCCAACATTGAAAATCACCAACCAATTCACCAACAACCTCAACTTTGAAAAATTCCAACAAATTCAACAACCTTAACATAGAAAAAGACCAACAAATTCAACTACAACATCAACTTTTAAAAATACAAAAAAGTTCAAAAAAAAACATTGATAACACCAACAAATTCAACAACAACCTCAATATTGAAAATCACCAACAAATTCAACACCACCCTCAATATTGAAAATTACCAACAAATTCAACAACAACCTCAACATTTAAAAACACCAACAAATTCAACGAGAATTCAACAATGAAAAACACCAAAAAATTCAACAACAACCTCTACTTTGAAAATCACCAACAAATTCAACAACCTCAACATTGAAAAACACCAAAAAATTCAACAACAACCCCAACATTGAAAATCAACAACAAATTCAACAACCTCAAATTTCAAAAACACCAACAAATTCAACAACAGCCTCAATATTGAAATTGCATGAAATTCAACAACAACCACAGCAATGAAAAACACCAAAAAATTCAACAACAACCTCAACTTTGAAAAACACCAACAAATTCAAAAAGAACCTCAATTTTGAAAATCACCAACAAATTCAACAACAACCTCAACATTCAGAAACACCAACAATTTCAACAACAACCTCAACCTTCAAAAACTCCATCAAATTCAACAAAAACCTCAACAATGAAAAACACCAAAAAATTCGACAACAAACTCAACTTTGAAAATCACCAAAAAATTCAACAACCTGAACATTGAAAAACACCAACAACCTAAACTTTGAAAAATAAAAATAAGTTCAAATAAAACCATTGATAACACCAACAAATTCCACAACAACTTCAATATTGAAAATCACCAACAAATTCAACAACAACCTCAACATTGAAAAACACCAAAAAATTGAACATCAACTTCAACTTTGAAACACACCAACATAGTCAACTACAACCTCCATATTGAAAATCACAAAAAATTCAACAACAACCCAACATTGAAAAACAGCAACAAATTCAACTACAACCTCAACTTTGAAAAATACAAAAAATTCAAAAAACAACCTTAACATTGAAAAAGACCCACAAATACAACTTCAACCTCAACTCTTTTTGTCGTGTTGAGTTGTTTCAACTCAATTTTGTTGAACTTTTTTGTATTTTTGAAAGCTGAGGTTGTATTTGAATTTGTTGGTGTTTTTCAATGTTGACGTTGGTGTTGAATTTGTTGGTGCTTTTCAATCTTGACGTTGTTGTTGAATATTTTGGTGTTTTTCAATGCTGATGTTGTTGTTGAATTTGTTGGTGATTTTCAATATAGAGGTTGTTGTTGAATTTATTGGTGTTATCAATGCTTTTTTTTGAACTTTTTTGTATTTTTCAAAGTTGAGGTTGTAGTTGAATTTGTTGCAATTTTTGAATGTTGAGGTTGTTGTTGAATTTGTTGGTGTTTTCCAATGTTGAGGTTGGTGTTGAATTTGGTGGTGATTTTCAATATTGAGGTTGTAGTTGAATTTGATTGTGTTTTTCAATGTTGAGGTTGTTGAATTTGTTGGTGTTTTTCAAAGTAGAGGTTGTTGTTGAATTTATTGGTGCTTTTCAATGTTGATGTTGTTGTTGAATTTGTTGGTGATTTTCAATATTGAGGTTGTTGTTGAATTTATTGGTGTTATCAATGCTTTTTTTTGAACTTCTTTGTATTTTTCAAAGTTGAGGTTGTACTTGAATTTCTTGCTATTTTTCAATGTTGAGGTTGTTGTTGAATTTGTTGGTGTTTTTGAATGTTGAGGTTGTTGTTCAATTTGTTGGTGTTTTTCAATGTTGGGTTGTTGTTGAAATTTTTGGTGATTTTCGATATTGAGGTTATAGTTGACTTTGTTGGTGTTTTTCAATGATGAGGTTGTTGTTGAATTTGTTGGTGACTTTCAATGATGAGTATGTTGAATTTGTTGGTGAATTTCAATATTGAGTCTGTTGTGGAATTTGTTGCTGTTATCAATGGTTTATTTTGAACTTCTTTGTATTTTTCAAAGTTGAGGTTGTTGTTGAATTTGTTGGTGTTTTTCAATGTTGATGTTGCTGAATTTGTTGGTGTTTTTCAATATTGAGTTTGTTGTGGAATTTGTTCGTGTTTTTCAGTGATGAGTTTGTTGAATTTGTTGGTGATTTTCAATATTAAGTTTGTTGTGGAATTTGTTGGTGTTTTTCAATGTTGAGATTGTTGTGTCATTTATTGCTGTTATTCAATGTTGAGCTTGTTGTTGAAATTGTTGGTGATATTCAATATTGAGGTTGTTGTTGAATTTATTGGTGTTATCAATGTTTTTTTTTGAACTTTTTTGTATTTTTCAAAGTTCGAGGTTGTAGTTGAATTTGTTGGTTTTTTTCAATGTTGAGGTTTGTGTTGAATTTGTTGGTGATTTTTAATGTTGGGTTTGTTATTGAATTTCTTGGTGTTTTTCATTGTTGAGGTTGTTGTTGAAATTGTTGGAGTTTTTCAATGTTGAGGTTGTTGTTGAATTTGTGGGTGATTTTCAATACTGAGGTTGTTGTTGAATTTGTTGGTTTTTTTGAATGTTGAAGTTGTTGTTGAATTTGTTGGTGTTTTTGAATGTTGAGGTTGTTGTTGAAGTTGTTGCTAATTTTCAAAATTGCGGTCGTTGTTGAATTTGTTGGTGTTTTTCAATGTTGGGGTTGTTGTTGAAATTTTTGGTGTGTTTCAATGTTGAGGTTGTAGTTAAATTTGTTGGTGTTTTTCAATATTGAGGTTGTTGAATTTTTTGGTGCTTTTCAATGTTGAGGTTTTCGTTGCATTTGTTCATGATTTTCAGTGATGAATTTGTTGAATTTGTTGTTGATTTTCAATACTGAGGTTGTTGTTGAATTCGTTGGTGTTTTTGAATGTTGAAGTTGTTGTTGAATTTGTTGGCGTTTCTGAATGTTGAGGTTGTTGGTGAACTTGTTGGTGATTTTCAAAATTGAGGTCGTTGTTTAATTTTTTGGTGTTTTTCAATATTGATGTTGTTGTTGAATTTGTTGGTGAATTTCAATGATGAGGTTGGTGTTGAATTTGTTGGTGATTTCCAATATTGAGGTTGTTGTTGAATTTATTCGTGTTATCAATGGTTTGTTTTGAACTTCTTTGTATTTTTCAAAGTTGAGGTTGTACTTGAATTTGTTGGTGTTTTTCAATGTTGAGGTTGTTGTTGAACTTTTTGGTGATTTTCAATATTGAGGTTGTTGTTTAGTATTTTGGTGTTTTTCAATGTTGAGGATGTTGTTGAATTTGTTGGTGATTTTCAACATTGTTATTGTTGTTGAGTTTATTCGTGTTATCAATGGTTTGTTTTGCACTTCTTTGTATTTATCAAAGTTGAGGTTGTACTTGAATTTGTTGGTATTTTTCTGTGTTGAGGTTGTTGTTGAATTTTTTGGTGTTTTTCAATATTGAGGATGTTGTTGAATTTGTTGGTGATTTTCAATTTTGAGATTATTGTTGAATTTATTCGTGTTATCAATGGTTTGTTTTGAACATTTTTGTATTTTTCAAAGTTGAGGTTGTAGTTGAATTTGTTGGTGTTTTTCAATATTGAGGTTGTTGTTGAATTTATTCGTTTTATCAATGGTTTGTTTTGAACTTTTTTGTATTTTTCAAAGTTGAGGTTGTAGTTGAATTTGATGGTGTTTTTCAATGTTGAGGTTGTCGAATTTATTGGTGTTTTTCATTGTTGAGGTTGTTGTTGAATTTCTTGGTGTTTTTGAATGTTGAAGTCGTTGTTGAATTTGTAGGTGTTTTTGAATGTTGAGGTTGTTGTTGAACCTTTTGGTGATTTTCAAAATTGAGGTTGTTGTTGAATTTGTTGGTGTTTTTCAATGTTGAGGTTGTTGTTGAATTTGTTGGTGATTTTCAATTTTGAGATTGTTGTTGAATTTATTCGTGTTATCAATGGTTTGTTTTGAACTTTTTTGTATTTTTCAAAGTTGAGATTGTAGTTGAATTTGTTGGTGTTTTTCAAAGTTGAGGCTGTTGTTGCATTTTTTGTTGATTACCAATATTGAGGTTGTTGTTGAGTATATTGGTGTTTTTCAATGTTGAGGATGTTGTTGAATTTGTTGGTGATTTTCAATATTGAGATTGTTGTTGAATTTATTCGTGTTATCAATGGTTTGTTTAGAACTTTTATGTCTTTTTCAAAGTTGAGGTTGTAGTTGAATTTGATGGTGTTTTTCAATGTTGAGGTTGTTGTTGAATTTATTCGTGTTATCAATGTTTTGTTTTGATCTTTTTTGTATTTTTCAAGGTTGAGGTTGTAGGTGAATTTGATGGTGTTTTTCAATGTTGAGGTTCTAGAATTTATTGGTGTTTTTCATTTTTGAGGTTGTTGTTGAATTTCTTGGTGTTTTTGAATGTTGAAGTCGTTGATGAATTTGTTGGTGTTTTTGAATGTTGAGGTTATTGTTGAACCTTTTGGTGATTTTCAAAATTGAGGTTGTTGTTGAATTTGTTGGTGTTTTTCAATGTTGAGGTTGTTGTTGAATTTGTTGTTGATTTTCAATATTGAGGTTGTTTTTAAATTTATTCATGTTATCAATGGTTTGTTTTGAACTTCATTGTATTTTTCAAAGTTGAGGTTGTAGTTGAATTTGTTGGTGTTTTTCAATGTTGAGGTTGTTGTTGAATTTTTTTGTGATTTTCAATATGAAGGTTGTTGAATTTGTTGATGTTATCAATGTTTATTCAAAAACTTTTTTGTATTTTTCAAAGTTGATGTTGTTGTTGAATGTTTTGGTGTTTTTCAATGTTAAGGTTGTTGTTGAATTGGTCGATGATTTTCAATATTGAGGTTGTTGTTGAATTTATTGGTATTATCAACGTTTTTTAAAAACTTATTTGTATTTTTCGAAGTTGAGGTTGTTGTTGAATTTGTTGATGATTTTCAACGTTGAGTTTGTTGTTGAATTTATTCGTGTTATCAATGTTTTTTATTAAACATTTTGGTATTTTTCAAAGTTGAGGTTGCAAGTGAGTTTTTTGGTGTTTTTCCATGTTGAGGTTATTGAATTTTTTGGTGTTTTTCATTGTTGAGGTTGTTGCTGAATTTGTTGGTGTTTTTCATGGTTGATGTTGTTGTTGAATTTGTTGGTGTTTTTCAAAGTTGTGGTTGTTGAATTTATTGGCGTTTTTCATTGTTTAGGTTTTTGTTGAATTTGTTGGTGTTTTTCAATGTTGAGGTTATTGAATTTATTGTTGTTTTTCGACGTTGAGGTAGTTGTTGAAATTGTTGGTGATTTTCATTATTGAGGTTTTTGTTGAATTTATTGGTCTTTTTTAAGGTTGAGGTTGTTGAATTTGTTGCTGTTTTTCAAAGTTGAGTTTGTTGTTGAATTTCTTGGTGATATTCAGTATTGAGGTTGTTGTTGAATTTGTTTGTGTTTTTCAATGTTGAGGTTAGTGTTGAATTTGTTCGTGATTTTCAATATTGAGTTTGTAGTAGAATTTGTTGGTGTTTTTCAATGTTGAGGTTGTTGATTTTGTTGGTGATTTTCAATATTGAGTTTGTTTTTGAATATTTTGGTGTTTTTCAATGTTGAGGTTGTTGTTGAATTAGTTGGTGTTTTTGAATGTTGAGGTTGTTGTTGAATTTTTTGATGTTTTTCATTGTTTAGATTGTTGTTCAATTTGCTGACGTTTTTAAATATTGAGGTTGTTGTTGAATTTGTTGGTGATTTTCATTGTTGAGTTTCGTGTTAAATTTGTTGGTGATTTTCAATATTGAGGTTGTTGTTGAATTTGTTGGTGTAATGAATGTTTTTTTTTGAACTTTTTTGTATGTTTCAAAGTTGAGGGTGCAGTTGAATTTGTTGGTGCTTTTCAATGTTGAGGTTCTTGATTAATTTTAGGGTGTTTTTCATTGTTGAAGTCTTTGTTGAACTTGTTGGTGTTTTTGAATGTTGAGGTTGTTGTTGAATTTTTTGATGTTTTTCATTGTTTAGGTTGTTGTTGAAATTGTTGGAGTTTTTCAATGTTGATGTTGTTGTTGAATTTTTTGGTATTTTTCAATGTTGAGGTTGTTGTTGAATGTGTTGGTGATTTTCAATACTGAGGTTGATGTTGAAATTGTTGGTGTTATCAATGTTTATTTTGAACTTTTTTGCATTTTTCAAATTTGAGGCTCTGGTTGAATTTGATGTTGTTTTTCAATGTTGAGGTTGTTGCATTTTTTGGTGTTTTTCAATGTTGAAGTTGTTGTTGGATTTGTAGGTGATTTTCAGTGATGAGTTTGTTGAATGTGTTGGTGATTTTCAATATTGAGCTTGTTGTTGAATTTGTTGTTGATTTTCAGTACTGAGGCTGTTGTTGAGTTTGTTGGTGTTTTTCAATGTTGAGGTTGTTCAATTTATTGGTGTTTTTCATTGTTGAGGTTGTTGTTGAATTTGTTGGTGTTTTTGAATGTTGAAGTCGTTGTTGAATTTGTAGGTGTTTTTGAATGTTGAGGTTGTTGTTGAACCTTTTGGTGATTTTCAAAATTGAGGTTGATGTTGAATTCGTTGGTGTTTTTCAATGTTGAGGTTATGGAATTTATTGGTCTTTTTCGATGTTGAGGTAGTTGTTGAAATTGTTGGTGGTTTTCAACATTGAGGTTGTTGTTGAATTTGTTAGTAATTTTCAATGTTGAGGTTGTTGAATTTTTTGGTGATTTTCATTATTGAGGTTGTTGTTGAATTTATTAGTGATTTTCAATATTGAGTTTGTTGTTGAATTTGTTGGTGTTATGAATTTTTTTTTGAACTTTTTTGTATTATTCAAAGTTGAGGTTGTAGTTGAATTTCTTGCTCTTTTTTAACGTTGAGGTTGTTGAATTTGTTGGTGTATTTCAAAGTTGAGTTTGTTGTTGAATTGGTTGGTGATATTCAATATTGAGGTTGTTTTTGAATTTGTTTGTGTTTTTCAATGTTGAGGTTAGTGTTGAATTTGTTCGTGATTTTCAAGATTGAGTTTGTAGTTGAATTTGTTGGTGTTTTTGAACGTTGAGGTTGTTGAATTTGCTGGTGATTTTCAATACTGAGGTTGTTGTTGAATATTTTGGTGTTTTCGAATGTTGAGGTTGTTGTTGAGTTTGTTGGTGTTTTTCAATGTTGAAGAAGTTGTTGAAATTGTTGCAGTTTTTAAATGGTGAGGTTGTTGTTGAATATTTTGGTGTTTTTCATTGTTGAGGTCGCTCTAGTTGAATTTTTTGATGTTTTTCATTTTTGAGGTTGTTGATGAATTTGTTGGTGATTTTCAGTATTGAGGTTGTTGTTGAATTTATTGGTGTTTTCAATGGGTTTTTTTTAACTGTTTGTTATTCAAAGTTTAGGTTGCAGTTGAATTTGTTGGTTTTTTTCAATGTTGAGGTTGTCGAATTTGTGGGTGTTTTTCAAAGTTGAGGTTGTTGTTGAATTTTTTGGTGTTTTTAATTGTTGAGGTTTTTGTTGAATTTTGTTGGTCTTTTTGAATGTTGAGGTTGTTGTTGAATTTTTTGGAGTTTTTCATTGTTGAGGTTGTTGTTGAATTTGTTGGAGATTTTCAATGTTACGATTGTTGTTGAATTTGTTGGTGTTATCAATTTTTTTTTTGAACTCTTTTGTATTATTCAAAGTTGAGGTTGTAGTTGAATTTCTTGCTCTTTTTTAACGTTGAGGTTGTTGAATTTGTTGGTGTATTTCAAAGTTGAGTTTGTTGTTGAATTTGTTGGTGATATTCAATAATGAGGTTGTTGTTGATTTTGTTTGTGTTTTTCAATGTTGAGGATAGTGTTGAATTTATTTCGCGTTTTTCAAAGTTGAGGTTGTTGTTGAATTTGTTGGTGTTTTTGAATGTTTAGGTTGTTGTTGAATTTGTTGGTGATTTTCAATATTGAGGTTGTTGTTGAATTTGTTGGTGTTTTTCAATGTTGGGGTTGTTGCAGAATTTTTTGGTGTTTTTCATTGTTGAGGTTGTTGTTGAATTTCTTGGAGTGTTTCAATGTTGAGGTTTTTGTTTAAGTTGTTGGTGTTTTTGAATGTTGAGGTTGTTGTTGAATTTTTTCATGTTTTTCAATGTTGATGTTGTTGTTGAATTTGTTGGTGATTTTCAATGTTGAGTTTGTTGTTCAATTTTTTGATGTCATTCTTTGTTGAGGTTGTTGTTGAATTAGTTGGTGATTTTCAATATTGAGGTTGTTGTTGAATTTATTCGTGTTATCCATGTTTTATATTAAACTTTTTTGTATTTTTCAAAGTTGAGGTTGCATGTGAATTTCTTGGTGTTTTTCATTGTAGAGGTTTTTGAATTTGTTGGTGTTTTTGAATGTTGAGGTTTTTCTTGAATTTCGTGGAGTTTTTCAATGTTGAGGTTGTTGAATTTATTGGTGTTTTTCAAAGTTGAGGATGTTGTTGAATTTTTTGGAGTTTTTCATTGTTGAGGTTTCTGTTGGATTTGTTGGTGTTTTTGAATGTTGAGGTTGTTGAATCTGTTGGTGTTTTTCTAATTTGAGGTTGTTGTTGAATTTTTTGTTGTTATTCATTGTTGAGGTTGTTGTTGAATTTTTTGATGTTTTCATTGTTGAGGTTTTTGTTGATTTGTTGGTGTTTTTGAATGTTGAGATTGTTGTTGAATTTTTTGGTGTTTTTCATGGTTGAGGTTGTTGTTGAATTTGTTGGTGATTTTCAATATTGAGATTGTAGTTGAATTTGTTGGTGTTTTTCAATGTTAGAAGTTTTTGTTGAATTTTTTTATGTTTTTCATTGTTTAGGTTTTTGTTGAATTTGTTGGTGATTTTCAATCTTGAGTTAGTTGTTAAATGTTTTGGTGTTTTTCATTGTTAAGGTTGCTGTTGTTGAATTTTTTGGTGTTTCTCTTGTTGAGGTTGCTGTTGTTGAATATTTTGTTGTTTTTCATTGCTGAGGATGTTGTTGAATTTATTGGTGTTTTGCAATGTTGAGGTTGCAGTTGAATTTGCTGGTGATTTTCAAAGTTGAGGTTGTTGTTGAATTTTTTGGTGTTTTTCATTGTTGAGGTTTTTGTTGAAGTTGTTGGTGTTTTTGAATGTTGAGGTTCTTGTTGAATTTTTTGATGTTTTTCATTGTTGAGGTTGTTGTTGAATTTGTTGGTGATTTTCAATATTGAGGTTGTAGTTGAGTTTTGTTCGTGTTTTTCAATGTAGAGGTTTTTGAATTTGTTGGTGTTTTTCAAAGTTGAGCTTGTTGTTGAATATTTTGCTGTTTTTCAATGCTTTAGTTGTTGTTGAATTTGCTGCTCTTTTTCAATGTTGAATTTGTTGGTGTTTTTCAAAGTTGAGGTTGTTGTTGAATTTGTTGGTGTTTTTGAATGTTGAGGTTGTTGTTGAATTTGTTGGTGTTTTTCAATGTTGGGGTTGTTTTTGAATTTTTTGGTTTTTTTCATTGTTGAGGTTGTTGTTGAATTTCTTGGAGATTTTTAATGTTGTGGTTTTTGTTGAATTTGTTGGTGTTTTTGAATGTTGAGATTGTTGTTGGAGTTTTCGTGTATTGCAATGTTGAGGTAGTTGTTAAATTTGTTGGTGATTTTCAATATTGAGGTTGTTGTTGAATTTGTTGGTGTTTTTCAATATTGGGTGTGTTTTAGAATTTGTTGGCGTTTTTCATTGTTGAGGTTGTTGTTGAATTTCTTGGAGTTTTTCAATGTTGAGGTTTTTGTTGAAGTTGTTTGTGTTTTTGAATGTTGAGGTTGTTGTTGAAATTTTTGTTGTTTTTCATAGTTGTCGTTATTGTTGAATTTGTTGGTGATTTTCAATGTTGAGTTTGTAGTTGAATTTATTCGTGTTATCAATGTTTTTTATTAAACATTTTGGTATTTTTCAAAGTTGAGGTTGCAGGTGAATTTGTTGGTGTTTTTCAATGTTGAAGTTGTTGTTGAATTAGTTGGTGTTTTTGAATGTTGAGGTTGTTGTTAAACTTGTTGGTGATTTTCAAATTTGAGGTTTTTGTTGAATTTGTTGGTGTTTTTCAATGTCGAGGTTGTTGAATTTATTGTTGTTTTTCGAGGTTGAGGTAATTGTTGAAATTGTTGGTGATTTTCATTATTGAGGTTTTTGTTGAATTTATTGGTCTTTTTTAATGTTGAGGTTGTTGAATTTGTTGCTGTTTTTCAAAGTTGAGTTTGTTGTTGAATTTCTTGGTGATATTCAGTATTGAGGTTGTTGTTGAATTTGTTTGTGTTTTTCAATATTGAGGTTAGTGTTGAATTTGTTCGTGATTTTCAATATTGAGTTTGTAGTAGAATTTGTTGGTGTTTTTCAATGTTGAGGTTGTTGATTTTGTTGGTGATTTTCAATATTGAGTTTGTTTTTGAATATTTTGGTGTTTTTCAATGTTGAGGTTGTTGTTGAATTAGCTGGTGTTTTTGAATGTTGAGGTTGTTGTTTGAATTTGTTGGTGATTTTCATTGTTGAGTTTCGTGTTAAATTTGTTGGTGATTTTCAATATTGAGGTTGTTGTTGAATTTGTTGGTGTAATGAATGTTTTTTTTTGAACTTTTTTGTATGTTTCAAAGTTGAGGGTGCAGTTGAATTTGTTAGTGCTTTTCAATGTTGAGGTTCTTGATGAATTTAAGAGTGTTTTTCATTGTTGAGGTCTTTGTTGAATTTGTTGGTGTAATGAATGTTGAGGTTGTTGTTGAATTTTTTGATTTTTTTCATTGTTTAGGTTGTTATTGAAGTTGCTGGAGTTTTTCAAAGTTGATGATGTTGTTGAATTTTTTGGTATTTTTCAATGTTAAGCTTGTTGTTGAAATTTTTGGAGTTTTTCAATGTTGATGTTGTTGTTGATTTTTTGGTGATTTTCAATGTTTGGTATGTTGTTGAATTTTTTGGTGTTTTTCATTGATGAGGTTGTTGTTGAAATTGTTGGAGTTTTTCACTGTTGATGTTGTTGTTGAATTTTTTGGTATTTTTCAATGTTGATGTTGTTGTTGAATGTGTTGGTGATTTTCAATACTGAGGTTGATGTTGAATTTGTTGGTGTTATCAATGTTTTTTTTGAACTTTTTGCATTTTTCAAAGTTGAAGTTGTAGTTGAATTTGATGTTGTTTTTCAATGTTGAGGTTGTTGTTGGATTTGCAGGTGATTTTCAGTGATGAGTTTGTTGAATGTGTTGCTGATTTTCAATATTGAGCTTGTTGTTGAATTTGTTGTTGATTTTCAGTACTGAGGCTGTTGTTGAGTTTGTTGGTGTTTTTCAATGTTGAGGTTGTTCAATTTAGTGGTGTTTTTCATTGTTGAGGTTGTTGTTGAATTTGTTGGTGTTTTTGAATGTTGAAGTCGTTGTTGAATTTGTAGGTGTTTTTGAATGTTGAGGTTGTGGTTGAACCTTTTGGTGATTTTCAAAATTGAGGTTGTTGTTGAATTCGTTGGTGTTTTTCAATGTTGAGGTTATGGAATTTATTGGTCTTTTTCGATGTTGAGGTTGTTGTTGAATTTATTGGTGCTTTTCAATATTGAGTTTGTTGTTGAATTTGTTGGTGTAATCAATTTTTTTTTTGGAACTTTTTGTATTATTCAAAGTTTCATTTTTGAGGTTGTTGATGAATTTTGTTGGTGATTTTCAGTATTGAGGTTGTTGCTGAATTTATTGGTGTTAACAATGGGTTTTATTTTAACTGTTTGTTATTCAAAGTTTAGGTTGCAGTTGAATTTGTTGGTGTTTTTCAATGTTGAGGTTGTCGAATTTGTGGGTGTTTTTCAAAGTTGAGGTTGTTGTTGAATTTTTTGGTGTTTTTAATTGTTGAGGTTTTTGTTGAATTTTGTTGGTCTTTTTGAATGTTGAGGTTGTTGTTGAATTTTTTGGAGTTTTTCATTGTTGAGGTTGTTGTTGAATTTGTTGGAGATTTTCAATGTTACGATTGTTGTTGAATTAGTTGGTGTTATCAATTTTTTTTTTGAACTCTTTTGTATTATTCAAAGTTGAGGTTGTAGTTGAATTTCTTGCTCTTTTTTAACGTTGAGGTTGTTGAATTTGTTGGTGTATTTCAAAGTTGAGTTTGTTGTTGAATTTGTTGGTGATATTCAATATTGAGGTTGTTGTTGAATTTGTTTGTTTTTTTCAATGTTGAGGATAGTGTTGAATTTATTTCGCGTTTTTCAAAGTTGAGGTTGTTGTTGAATATGTTGGTGTTTTTGAATGTTTAGGTTGTTGTTGAATTTGTTGGTGATTTTCAATATTGATGTTGTTGTTGAATTTGTTGGTGTTTTTCAATCTTCGGGTTGTTGTAGAATTTTTTGGTGTTTTTCATTGTTGAGTTTGTTGTTGAATTTCTTGGAGTGTTTCAATGTTGAGGTTTTTGTTTAAGTTGTTGGTGTTTTTGAATGTTGAGGTTGTTGTTGAATTTTTTCATGTTTTTCAATGTTGATGTTGTTGTTGAATTTGTTGGTGATTTTCAATGTTGAGTTTGTTGTTCAATTTTTTGATGTCATTCTTTGTTGAGGTTGTTGTTGAATTAGTTGGTGATTTTCAATATTGAGGAAGTTGTTGAATTTATTCATGTTATCCATGTTTTATAGTAAACTTTTTTGTATTTTTCAAAGTTGAGGTTGCATGTGAATTTCTTGGTGTTTTTCATTGTAGAGGTTTTTGAATTTGTTGGTGTTTTTGAATGTTGAGGTTTTTCTTGAATTTCGTGGTGTTTTTCATTGTTGAGGTTATTGTTTGATTTGTTGGTATTTTTGAATGTTGAGGTTGTTGAATCTGTTGGTGATTTTCAAAGTTGAGGTTGTTGTTGAATTTTTTGTTGTTATTCATTGTTGAGGTTGTTGTTGAATTTTTAAATGTTTTTCATTGTTGAGGTTTTTGTTGATTTGTTGGTGTTTTTGAATGTTGAGATTGTTGTTGAATTTTTTGGTGTTTTTCATTGTTGTCGCTGTTGTTGAATTTGTTGGTGATTTTCAAGGTTGAGTTTGTTGTTGAATTTATTCGTGTTTTCAATGCTTTTTATTAACCATTTTGGTATTTTTCAAAGTTGAGGTTGCAGGTGAATTTTTTAGTGTTTTTCAATGTTGAGGTTTTTGAATTTGTTGTTGTTTTTCAAAGTTGAAGTTGCAATTGAATTTGTTGCTGTTTTTCAATGTTGAGGTTGTTGCATTTGTTGGTCTTTTTCTAAGTTGAGGTTGTTGCTGAATTTTTCGGTGTTATTCATTGTTGAGGTTGTTGTTGAATTTGTTGGTGATTTTCAATATTGAGGTTGTTGTTGAATTTATAGGTGTTATCAATATTTTTTTTGAATCTTTTTTGTATTTTTCAAAGGTGAGGTTGCAGTTCAGTTTGTTGGTGTTTTTCAATGTTGAGGTTTTTGAATATGTTAGTGTTTTTCAAAGTTGAGGTTGTTATTGAATATTTTGGTGTTTTTCATTGTTGAGGTTTTTGTTGAATTTGTTGGTGTTTTTGAATGTTGAGATTGTTGTTGGATTTTTTCCTGTATTGCAATGTTGAGGTTGTTATCGAATTTTTTGGTGTTTTTCATTATTGAAGTTTATGTTGAATTTGTTGGTGTTTTTGAAGGTTGAGGTTGTTGTTGAATTTGCTGATCTTTTTCAATGCTGAGGTTGTTGAATTTGTTGGTGTTATTCAAAGTTGAGGTTGCTGTTAAATTTGTTGGTGATATTCAATATTGAAGTTGTTGTTGAATTTGTTGGTGTTTTTCAATGTTGAACTTCTTGAATTTGTTGGTGTTATCAATGTTATTTGAAAAACTTTTTTGTATTTTTCAAAGTTGAGGTTGCAGTTGAATTTGTTTTAGGATGTTGAATTTGTTAGTGTTTTTCAAAGTTGATGTTGTTGTTGAATTTGTTGGTGATATTCAATATTGAGGTTGTTGTTGAATTTGTTGGTGTTATCAAGTTTTATTTTGTTGAACTTTTTCTATATTTAAAAGTTGAGGTTGTTGTTCAATTTGTTGCTGTTGTCTAATGTCGAGGTTGCTGAATTTGTTGGTGGTTTTCAATATTGAGGTTGTTGAATTTGTTGGTCTTATTCAATATTGGGGTTGTTGTTGAATTTTTTGAATTTTTCATTGTTGAGGTTGTTGTTGAATTTGTTGGTGATTTTCAATGTTGAGTTTGTTGTTGAATTTTTTGGTGTTTTTCATTGTTGAGGTTGTTGTTGAAATTGATGGAGCTTTTAAATGTTGAGGTTGTTGTTGAATTTTTTGGTGTTTTTCATTGATGACGTTGTTGTTGAATTTTTTGATGTCATTCGTTGTTGAGGTTGTTGTTGAATGTGTTTGTGATTTTCAATATTGAGGTTGTTGTTGAATTTCTTGGTGTTATCAATGTTTTTTATTAAACTTTTTAGTATTTTTCAAAGTTGAGGTTGCAGGTGAATTTGTTGGTATTTTTCAAAGTTGAGATTGTAGTTGAATTTGCTGCTGTTTCTCAATGTTGAGGTTGTTGAATTTGTTGGTGTTTTTGAAAGCTGAGGATTTTACTGAATTTGTTGATGTTTTCGAATGTTGAGGTTGTTGTTGAATTTTTTGGTGTTTTTCAATGTTGAGGTTGTTGTTGAATTTGTTGGTGTTTTTCATTGTTGAGGTTGTTGTTGAATTTGTTGGTGTTTTTCAAAGTTGAAGTTGTTGAATTTATTGGCGTTTTTCATTTTTTAGGTTTTTGTTGAATTTGTTCATGTTTTTGAAGGTTAAGGTTGTTTTTGAATTTTTTGATGTTTTTCATTGTTGAGGTTGTTGTTGAATTTGCTGCTCTATTTCAATGTTGAGGTTGTTGAATTTGTTGGTGTTTTTCATTGTTGAAGTTTTTGTTGAATTTGTTGGTGTTTTTGAATTTTGAGATTGTTGTTGGATTTTTTCGTGTATTGCAATGTTGAGGTTATTATTGAATTTTTTGGTGTTTTTCATTGTTGAGGTTTTTGTTGAATTTGTTGGTGTTTTTGAAGGTTATGGTTGTTGTTGATTTTGCTGATCTTTTTCAATGCTGAGTTTGTTCAATTTGTTGGTGTTATTCAAAGTTGAGGTTGCTGTTAAATTCGTTGGTGATATTCGATATTGAGGTTGTTGTTGAATTTGTTGGTGTTTTTCAATGTTGAGGTTCTTGAATTTGTTGATGTTATCAATGATTTTTGAAAACCTTTTTTGTATTTTTCAAAATTGATGTTGTTGTTGAATTTTTTGGTGTTTTTCAATGTTGAGTTTGTTGTTAAATTTTTTGGTGTTTTTCAATGTTGAGGTTTTTTTGAAGTTCTTGGTGTTTTTAAATGTTGAGGTTTTTGTTGAAATTTTTGATGTTTTTGATTGTTGTCGTTGTTGTTGAATTTGTTGGTGTTTTTCAATGTTGATTTTGTTGTTGAATTTGTTCGTGTTATCAATGTTTTTTATTAAACATTTTGGTATTTTTCAAAGTTGAGGATGCAGGTGAATTTGTTGGTGTTTTTCAATGTACAGGTTTTTGAATTTGTTGTTGTTTTTCAAAGTTGAGGTTGCAGTTGAATTTGTGGCTTTTTTTCAATGTTGAGGTTGTTGCATTTGTTGGTGTTTTTCTAAGTTGATGTTGTTGCTGAATTTTTTGGTGCTTTTCATTGTTGAGGTTGTTGTTGAATTTGTTGGTGTTTTTGAAGGTTGAGGTTGTTTTTGAATTTCTTGGAGTTTTTGAATGTTGAGGCTGTTCAATTTGTTGGTGTTTTTCAAAGTTGAGGTTGTTGCTGAATTTTTTGGTGTTATTCATTGTTGAGGTTGTTGTTGAATTTGTTGGTGATTTTCAATATTGAGGTTGTTGTTGAATTTATAGGTGTTATCAATGTTTTTCTGAAACTTTTTTGTATTTTTCAAAGGTGAGGTTGCAGTTCAGTTTGTTGGTGTTTTTGAATGTTGAGGTTTTTGAATATGTTAGTGTTTTTCAAAGTTGAGGTTGTTATTGAATTTTTTGGTGTTTTTCATTGTTGAGGTTTTTGTTGAATTTGTTGGTGTTTGTGAATGTTGAGATTGTTGTTGGATTTTTTCGTGTATTGCAATGTTGAGGTTGTTATTGAATTTTTTGGTGTTTTTCATTGTTGAGGTTTATGTTGAATTTGTTGGTGTTTTTGAAGTTTGAGGTTGTTGTCGAATTTGCTGATCTTTTTCAATGCTGAGGTTTTTGAATTTGTTGGTGCTATCAATGTTTTTAGAAAAACTTTTTTGTATTTTTCAAAGTTGAGGTTGCAGTTGAATTTGTTGGTGTTTTTCCACGTTTTAGGTTGTTGAATTTGTTAGTGTTTTTCAAAGTTGATGTTGTTGTTGAATTTGTTGGTGATATTCAATATTGAGGTTGTTGTTGAATTTGTTGGTGTTATCAAGTTTTATTTTGTTGAACTTTTTCTATATTTAAAAGTTGAGGTTGTTGCTGAATTTGTTGCTGTTATCTAATGTCGAGGTTGCTGAATTTGTTGGTGGTTTTCAAAGTTGAGGTTGCGTTGAATTTGTTGTTGTTTTTGATTGTTCAGGTTGTTGCTGAATTTTTTGGTATTTATTATTGTTGAGGTTGTTGTTGAATTTGTTGCAGTTTTTCAATGTTGAGGTTGTTGAATTTGTTGGTGTTTTTCAAAGTTGAGGATGTTGTTGAATTTTTTGGTGTTTTTCATTGTTGAGGTTTTTGTTGAATTTGTTGGTGATTTTCAATGTTGAGTTTGTTGTTGAAATTGTTGGAGCTTTTCAATGTTGAGGTTGTTGTTGAATTTTTTGGTGTTTTTCATTGATGACGTTGTTGTTGAATTTTTTGATGTCATTCATTGCTGAGGTTGTTGTTGAATTTGTTGGTGATTTTCAATACTGAGGCTGTTGTTGAATTTCTTGGTGTTATCAATGTTTTTTATTAAACTTTTTAGTATTTTTCAAAGTTGAGGTTGCAGGTGAATTTGTTGGTGTTTTTCAAAGTTGAGATTGTAGTTGAATTTGTTTCTGTTTCTCAATGTTGAGGTTGTTGAATTTGTTGGTGTTTTTCAAAGTTGAGGTTTTTGCTGAATTTGTTGGTGTTTTCGAATGTTGAGTTTGTTGTTGAATTTTTTGGTATTCAATATTGAGGTTGTTGTTGAATTTCTTGGTGTTATCAATTTTTATTTTGTTGAACTTTTTTCTATATTTAAAAGTTGAGGTTGTTGTTCAATTTGTTGCTGTTTTCCAATGATGAGGTTGCTGAATTTGTTGGTGTTTTTCAAAGTTGAGGTTGTTGTTGTATTTGTTGGTGTTTTTGAATGTTGAGGTTGTTCTTGAATTTGTTGGTGATTTTCAATATTGAAGTTATTGTTGAATTTATTGGTTTTTTTAAATATTGGGGTTGTTGTTGAATTTTTTGGTATTTTTCATTGTTGAGGTTGTTGTTGAATTTGTTGGAGTTTTTCAATGTTGAGGTTGTTGAATTTGTTGGTGTTTTTCATTGTTGAGGTTTTTGTTGAATTTGTTGATATATTTTTAATGTTGAGGTTGTTGAATCTTTTGGTCTTTTTCAAAGTTGAGGTTGTTGTTGAATTTTTTGGTGTTTTTCATTGTTGAGGTAGTTGTTGAAATTGTTGGAGCTTTTCAATGTTGAGGTTGTTGTTGAATTTTTTGATGTTTTTCATTGTTGAGGTTGTTGTTGAATTTGTTGGTGTTATCAATGTTTTTTATTAAACTTTTTTGTATTTTTCAGTGTTGAGGTTGCAGGTGAATTTGTTGGTGTTTTTCAAAGTTTAGTTTGTTGCATTTGTTGGTGATTTTCAATGTTGAGATTGTTGTTGAATTTGTTGGTGTTTTTGAATGTTGAAGTTGTTGTTATTGAATTTTTAATGTTTTTCATTGTTGAGGTTGTTGTTGAATTTGTTGGTAATTTTCAATATTGAGGTTGTTGTTGAATTTATTTGTGTTATCAATGTTTTATTAAAAAACTTTTTTGTATTTTTCAAAGTTGAGGTTGCAGTTGAATTTGTTGCTGTTTTCCAATATTGAGGTTGTTCATTTTGTTGGTGTTTTTCAAAGTTGAGGTTGTAGTTGAATTTTTTGGTGTTTTTCATTGTTGTGGTTTTTCTTAAATTTGTTGGTGTTTTTCAAGGTTGAGAATGTTGTTGAATTTGATGGTGATTTTCATTATTCAGGTTATAGGTTAATATGGTGGTGTTTTTCATGTTGAAGTTGTTGAATTTGTTGGTGTTTTTCAAAGTTGAGGATGTTGTTGAATTTTTTGGTGTTTTTCATTGTTGAGGTTGTAGTTGAATTTGTTGGTGTTTTTGAATGTTGAGGTTGTTTTTGTATTTGATGGTGATTTTCAATATTGATTTTGTTGTTGAAGTTGTTGCTGTTTTTCAATGTTGGGGTTGTTGTTGAATTTTTTGTTGATTTTCATTGTTGAGCTTGTTGTTGAATTTGTTGGTGTTTCGCATTGTTGAGATTTTTGCTGAATTTGTTGCTGATTTTCAATATTGAGGTTGTTGTTGAATTTATTGGTGTTATCAATGGGTTATTTTTAACTTTTTTGTATTTTTCAAAGTTGAGGTTGCACTTGAATTTGTTGTTGTTTTTCAATGTTGAGGTTGTTGAATTTGTTGGTGTTTTTGAATGTTGAGGTTGTTGTTGAATTTTTTGGTGTTTTTCAAAGTTTAGGTTGTTGTTGAATTTATTGGTGTATTTCATTATTGAGGTTTTTGTTGAATTTGTTCGTCTATTTGAAGGTTGTGGTTGTTGTTGAATTTTTTGATGTTTTTCATTGTTGAGGTCGTTGTTGAATTTGCTGATCTTTTTCAATGTCGAGGCTGTTGAATTTGTTGGTGTTTTTCAATGTTGGGGTTGTTGTTGAATTTTTTGATGTTTTTCTTTGCTGAGGTTGTTGTTGAATTTCCTGGACTTTTTCAATGTTGAGGTTGTTGAATTTGTTTGTGTTTTTCAAAGTTGAGGTTGTTGCTGAATTTGTTGGTGATATTCAATATTGAGGTTGTTGTTGAATTTGATTATGTTTTTCAATGTTGAGGTTGTTGAATTTGTTGTGTTGTTCAAAGTTAAGGTTGTTGTTGAATTTGTTGGTGCTTTTCAAAGTTGAGGTTGTTTTGAATTTATTGGTGTTTTTCATTGTTGAGGTTTTTGTTGAATTTATTCGTGTTTTTGAATGTTGAGGTTCTTGTTGAATTTTTTGATGTTTTTCATTGTAGAGGTTGTTGTTGAATTTGCTGATCATTTTCAATCTTGATGTTGTTGAATTTGTTGGTGATATTCCACATTGAGGTTGTTGTTGAATTTGTTGTTGTTATCAATTTTTATTTTGTTGCGCTCCTTTGCATTTTTAAAAGTTGACGTTGTTGATGAATTTGCTGGTGTTTTTCCCCGTTGAGATTGTTGAATTTGTTGGTGTTTTTCAAAGTTGAGGTTGTTGTTGAATTTTTGGGCGTTTTTCATTGTTGAGGTTGTTGTTGAATTTGTTGGTGTTTTTGAATGTAGAGGTTGTTGTTGAATTTGTTGGTGATTTTCAATATTGAGGTTGTTGTTGAATTTGTTGGTGTTTTTCAATGTTGGGGTTGTTGTTTAATTTTTTGGAGTTTTTCAATGTTGAGTTTGTTGAATTTGCTGGTGTTTTTCAAAGTTAAGGTTGTTGTTGAATTTGTTGGTGTTTTTGAATGTTGAGGTTGTTGTTGAATTTGTTGGTGTTTTTCAATCTTGAGGTTGTTGAATTTGTTGCTCTTTTTAAAAGTTGAGGTTGTAATTGAATTCGTTGGTGATATTCAACATTGAGGTTGTTGTTGCATTTGTTGGTGTTATCAATTTTTATTTTGTTTAACATTTTTGTATTTTTAAAAGTTGAGGTTGTTGTTGAGTTTGTTGTTGTTTTTCAATGTTGAGGTTGTTGAATTTGTTGGTGTTTATAAAAGTTGAGGTTTTTGTTGAATTTGTTGGTGTTTTTGAATGTTGAGGTTGTTGTTGAATTTTTTGGTGTTTTTCAAAGTTTAGGTTGTTGTTGAATTTATTGGTGTATTTCATTGTTGAGGTTTTTGTTGAATTTGTTCGTCTATTTGAAGGTTGTGGTTGTTGTTGAATTTTTTGATGTTTTTCATTGTTGAGGTTGTTGTTGAATTTGCTGATCTTTTTCAATGTCGAGGCTGTTGAATTTGTTGGTGTTTATCAATGTTGGGGTTGTTGTTGAATTTTTTGATGTTTTTCATTGCTGAGGTTGTTGTTAAATTTCCTGGACTTTTTCAATGTTGAGGTTGTTGAATTTGTTTGTGTTTTTCAAAGTTGAGGTTGTTGCTGAATTTGTTGGTGATATTCAATATTGAGGTTGTAGTTGAATTTGATTATGTTTTTCAATGTTGAGGTTGTTGAATTTGTTGGTGTTTTTCAATGTTGGGGTTGTTGTTGAATTTTTTGATGTTTTTCTTTGCTGAGGTTGTTGTTGAATTTCCTGGACTTTTTCAATGTTGAGGTTGTTGAATTTGTTTGTGTTTTTCAAAGTTGAGGTTGTTGCTGAATTTGTTGGTGATATTCAATATTGAGGTTGTTGTTGAATTTGATTATGTTTTTCAATGTTGAGGTTGTTGAATTTGTTGTGTTGTTCAAAGTTAAGGTTGTTGTTGAATTTGTTGGTGCTTTTCAAAGTTGAGGTTGTTTTGAATTTATTGGTGTTTTTCATTGTTGAGGTTTTTGTTGAATTTATTCGTGTTTTTGAATGTTGAGGTTCTTGTTGAATTTTTTGATGTTTTTCATTGTAGAGGTTGTTGTTGAATTTGCTGATCATTTTCAATCTTGATGTTGTTGAATTTGTTGGTGATATTCCACATTGAGGTTGTTGTTGAATTTGTTGTTGTTATCAATTTTTATTTTGTTGCGCTCCTTTGCATTTTTAAAAGTTGACGTTGTTGATGAATTTGCTGGTGTTTTTCCCCGTTGAGATTGTTGAATTTGTTGGTGTTTTTCAAAGTTGAGGTTGTTGTTGAATTTTTGGGCGTTTTTCATTGTTGAGGTTGTTGTTGAATTTGTTGGTGTTTTTGAATGTAGAGGTTGTTGTTGAATTTGTTGGTGATTTTCAATATTGAGGTTGTTGTTGAATTTGTTGGTGTTTTTCAATGTTGGGGTTGTTGTTTAATTTTTTGGAGTTTTTCAATGTTGAGTTTGTTGAATTTGCTGGTGTTTTTCAAAGTTAAGGTTGTTGTTGAATTTGTTGGTGTTTTTGAATGTTGAGGTTGTTGTTGAATTTGTTGGTGTTTTTCAATCTTGAGGTTGTTGAATTTGTTGCTCTTTTTAAAAGTTGAGGTTGTAATTGAATTCGTTGGTGATATTCAACATTGAGGTTGTTGTTGCATTTGTTGGTATTATCAATTTTTATTTTGTTTAACATTTTTGTATTTTTAAAAGTTGAGGTTGTTGTTGAGTTTGTTGTTGTTTTTCAATGTTGAGGTTGTTGAATTTGTTGGTGTTTATAAAAGTTGAGGTTTTTGTTGAATTTGTTGGTGTTTTTGAATGTTGAGGTTGTTGTTGAATTTTTTGGTGTTTTTCAAAGTTTAGGTTGTTGTTGAATTTATTGGTGTATTTCATTGTTGAGGTTTTTGTTGAATTTGTTCGTCTATTTGAAGGTTGTGGTTGTTGTTGAATTTTTTGATGTTTTTCATTGTTGAGGTTGTTGTTGAATTTGCTGATCTTTTTCAATGTCGAGGCTGTTGAATTTGTTGGTGTTTATCAATGTTGGGGTTGTTGTTGAATTTTTTGATGTTTTTCATTGCTGAGGTTGTTGTTAAATTTCCTGGACTTTTTCAATGTTGAGGTTGTTGAATTTGTTTGTGTTTTTCAAAGTTGAGGTTGTTGCTGAATTTGTTGGTGATATTCAATATTGAGGTTGTAGTTGAATTTGATTATGTTTTTCAATGTTGAGGTTGTTGAATTTGTTGTGTTGTTCAAAGTTAAGGTTGTTGTTGAATTTGTTGGTGCTTTTCAAAGTTGAGGTTGTTTTGAATTTATTGGTGTTTTTCATTGTTGAGGTTTTTGTTGAATTTGTTCGTGTTTTTGAATGTTAAGGTTCTTGTTGAATTTTTTGATGTTTTTCATTGTAGAGGTTGTTGTTGAATTTGCTGATCATTTTCAATCTTGATGTTGTTGAATTTGTTGGTGATATTCCACATTGAGGTTGTTGTTGAATTTGTTGTTGTTATCAATTTTTGTTTTGTTGAACTCCTTTGCATTTTTAAAAGTTGACGTTGTTGATGAATTTGCTGGTGTTTTTCCCCGTTGAGTTTGATGAATTTGTTGGTGTTTTTCAAAGTTGAGGTTGTTGTTGAATTTTTGGGCGTTTTTCATTGTTGAGTTTGTTGTTGAATTTGTTGGTGTTTTTGAATGTAGAGGTTGTTGTTGAATTTGTTGGTGATTATCAATATTGAGGTTGTTGTTGAATTTGTTGGTGTTTTACAATGTTGGGGTTGTTGTTTAATTTTTTGGAGTTTTTCAATGTTGAGTTTGTTGAATTTGTTGTTTTTTTCAAAGTTGAGGTTGTTGTTGAATTTGTTGGTGATATTCAATGTTGAGGTTGTTGTTGAATTTCTTGGTGTTTTTCAATGTTGAGGTTGTTGAATTTGCTGGTGTTTTTCAAAGTTAAGGTTGTTGTTGAATTTGTTGGTGTTTTTGAATTTTGAGGTTGTTGTTGAATTTGTTGGTGTTTTCAATCTTGAGGTTGTTGAATTTGTTGGTCTTTTTAAAAGTTGAGGTTGTAATTGAATTCGTTGGTGATATTCAACATTGAGGTTGTTGTTGAATTTGTTGGTGTTATCAATTTTTATTTTGTTTAACTTTTTTGTATTTTTAAAAGTTGAGGTTGTTGTTGAGTTTGTTGGTGTTTTTCAATGTTGAGGTTGTTGAATTTTTTGATTTTTTTCAAAGTTGAGGTTGTTGTTGAATTTGTTGGTGATATTCAATATTGAGGTTGTTGTTGAATTTGTTGGTGTTTTTCAAAGTTCTGGTTGTTGTTGAATTTGTTGGTGTTTTTCATTGTTCACGTTGTTGTTGAATTTTTTGATGTTATTCATTGTTGAGGTTGTTGTTGAATTTGTTGGTGATTTTCAATATTGAGGTTGTTGTTGAATTTGTTCGTCTTTTTCAATATTGGGGTTGTTGTTGAATTTTTTGGTATTTTTCATTGTCGAGGTTGTTGTTGAATTTGTTGGTGTTTTTGAATGTTGTGGTTGTTGAATTTGTTGGTGTTTTTCAAAGTTGAGGATGTTGTTGAATTTTTTGGTGTTTTTCATTGCTGAGATTTTTGTTGAATTTGTTGGTGTATTTTGCATGTTGAGTTTGTTGAACCTGTTGGTCTTTTTCAAAGTTGAGGTTGTTGTTGAATTTTTTGTTGTTTTTCATTGATGAGGTTTTTGTTGAAATTGTTGGAGCTTTTCAATGTTGAAGTCGTTGTTGAATTTGTTGGTCTTTTGCAATATTGGGCTTGTTGTTGAATTTTTTGATATTTTTCATTGTTGAGGTTGTTGTTGAATTTGTTGGAGTTTTTCAATGTTGAGGTTGTTGAATTTGTTGGTGTTTTTCAAAGTTGAGTATGTTGTTGAATTTTTTGGTGTTTTTCAATGTTGAGGTTTTTCTTGAATTTGTTGGTGTATTTTGAATGTTGAGTTTGTTGAATCTGTTGGTCTTTTTCAAAGTTGAGGTTGTTGTTGAATTTTTTGGTGTTTTTCATTGTTGAGGTTTTTGTTGAATTTGTTGGTGATTTTCAATGTTGAGGTTGTTGTTGAATTTTTTGGTGTTTTTCATTGTTGAGGTTGTTGTTGAAATGTTGGAGCTTTTCAATGTTGAAGTCGTTGTTGAATTTGTTGGTCTTTTGCAATATTGGGCTTGTTGTTGAATTTTTTGATATTTTTCATTGTTGAGGTTTTTGTTGAATTTGTTGGAGTTTTTCAATGTTGAGGTTGTTGAATTTGTTGGTGTTTTTCAAAGTTGAGTATGTTGTTGAATTTTTTGGTGTTTTTCAATGTTGAGGTTTTTCTTGAATTTGTTGGTGTATTTTGAATGTTGAGTTTCTTGAATCTGTTGGTCTTTTTCAAAGTTGAGGTTGTTGTTGAATTTTTTGGTGTTCTTCATTGTTGAGGTTTTTGTTGAAGTTGTTGGTGTTTTTGAATGTTGATGTTGTTGTTGAATTTTTTGATGTTTTTCATTGTTGACGTTGTTGTTGAATTTGTTTTTGATTTTCAATGTTGAGTTCGTACTTGAACTTTTGGCTCTTTTTCATTGTTGAGGTTGTTGTTGAATTAGTTGGTGTTTTTCATTATTGTGGTTGTTGTTGTTGAATTTTTTGATGTTATTCATTGTTGAGGTTATTTTTGAATTTGTTGGTGATTTTCTATACTAAGGTTGTTGTTGAATTTATTGGTGATATCAAAGTTTTTTTAAAAACTTTTCTGTATATTTCAAAGTTGAGGTTGCAGTTGAAGTTGTTGGTGTTTTTCAATGTTGAGGTTGTTGAATTGTTTGTGTTTTTCAAAGTTGAGGTTTTTGTTGAATTTTTTGGTGCTTTTCATTGTTGAGGCTGTTGTTGAATTTCTTGCAGTTTTTGAATGTTGAGGTTGTTGAATCTGTTCGTGTTTTTCAAAGATGAGGTTGTTGTTGAATTTCTTGGAAGATTTTCATTGTTGAGGTTTTTCTTCAATTTGTTGGTGTTTTTGAATGCTGAGGTTGTTGTTGAATTTTTTCATGTTTTTCATTTTTGAGGTTGTTGTTGAATTTGTTGGTGATTTTCAATGTTGAGGTTTTTGTTGAATTTGTTGGTGTTTTTCATTGTTGAGGTTGGTGTTGATTTTGTTGGTGTTTTTCAATGTTACGGTTGTTGTTGAATTTGTTGGTGCTTTTCAAATTTGAGATTGTTGTTGAAATTATTGATGTTTTTCATTGTTGAGGTTATTGTTGAATTTGTTGGTGTTTTTGAATGTTGAGGTTGTTGTTGAATTTCGTTTTTATTTTCAATGTTGAGTTCGTACTTGAATTTTTGGATGTTTTTCATTGTTGAGGTTGTTGTTGAAATTGTTGGAGTTTTTCAATGTTGAGGTTGTTGTTGAATTTTTTGGTGTTTTTCATTATTGAGGTTGTTGTTGTTTAATTTTTTGATGTTATTCATTGTTGAGGTTGTTTTTGAATTTGTTGGTGATTTTCAATATTAAGGTTGTTGTTGAATTTAATGGTGTTATCAATGTTTTTTTTAAAACTTTTCTGTATATTTCAAAGGTGAGGTTGCAGTTGAATTTGTTGGTGTTTTTCAAAGTTGAGGTTGTTGAATTGTTGGTGTTTTTCAAAGTTGAGGTTGTTGTTGAATTTTTTGGTGTTTTTCATTGTTGAGGTTTCTGTTGAATTTGTTGGTGTTTTTGAATGTTGAGTTTGTTGTTGAATTTGTTGGTGATTTTCAACATTGAGTTTGTTGTTGAATTTTTTGGTGTTTTTCATTGTTGAGGTTGTTGTTGAATTTCATGCAATTTTTGAATGTCGAGGTTGTTGAATCTGGTCGTGTTTTTAAAAGTTGAGGATGTTGTTGAATTTCTTGGAGTTTTTCATTGTTGAGGTTTTTCTTCAATTTGTTGGTGCTTTTGAATGATGAGGTTGTTGTTGAATTTTTCATGTTTTTCATTGTTGAGGTTGTTGTTGAATTTGTTGGTGATTTTCAATGCTGAGGTTCTTGTTGAATTTGTTGGTGTTTTTGAATGTTGAGGTTGTTGTTGAATTTTTTGGTGTTTTTCATTGTTGAGGTTGTTGTTGAATTTGTTGCTGTTTTTCAATGTTAAGGTTGTTGTTGAATTTTTTGGTGTTTTTCATTGTTGAGGTTGGTGTTGGTTTTGTTGTTGTTTTTCAATGTTACGGTTGTTGTTGAATTTGTTGGTGTTTTTCATTATTGTGGTTGTTGTTGTTGAATTTTTTGATGTTATTCATTGTTGAGGTTATTTTTGAATTTGTTGGTGATTTTCTATACTAAGGTTGTTGTTGAATTTATTGGTGATATCAAAGTTTTTTTAAAAACTTTTCTGTATATTTCAAAGTTGAGGTTGCAGTTGAAGTTGTTGGTGTTTTTCAATGTTGAGGTTGTTGAATTGTTTGTGTTTTTCAAAGTTGAGGTTTTTGTTGAATTTTTTGGTGCTTTTCATTGTTGAGGTTGTTGTTGAATTTCTTGCAGTTTTTGAATGTTGAGGTTGTTGAATCTGTTCGTGTTTTTCAAAGATGAGGTTGTTGTTGAATTTCTTGGAAGATTTTCATTGTTGAGGTTTTTCTTCAATTTGTTGGTGTTTTTGAATGCTGAGGTTGTTGTTGAATTTTTTCATGTTTTTCATTTTTGAGGTTGTTGTTGAATTTGTTGGTGATTTTCAATGTTGAGGTTTTTGTTGAATTTGTTGGTGTTTTTCATTGTTGAGGTTGGTGTTGATTTTGTTGGTGTTTTTCAATGTTACGGTTGTTGTTGAATTTGTTGGTGCTTTTCAAATTTGAGATTGTTGTTGAAATTATTGATGTTTTTCATTGTTGAGGTTATTGTTGAATTTGTTGGTGTTTTTGAATGTTGAGGTTGTTGTTGAATTTCGTTTTAATTTTCAATGTTGAGTTCGTACTTGAATTTTTGGATGTTTTTCATTGTTGAGGTTGTTGTTGAAATTGTTGGAGTTTTTCAATGTTGAGGTTGTTGTTGAATTAGTTGGTGTTTTTCATTATTGAGGTTGTTGTTGTTTAATTTTTTGATGTTATTCATTGTTGAGGTTGTTTTTGAATTTGTTGGTGATTTTCAATATTAAGGTTGTTGTTGAATTTAATGGTGTTATCAATGTTTTTTTAAAAACTTTTCTGTATATTTCAAAGGTGAGGTTGCAGTTGAATTTGTTGGTGTTTTTCAAACTTGAGGTTGTTGAATTGTTGGTGTTTTTCAAAGTTGAGGTTGTTGTTGAATTTTTTGGTGTTTTTCATTGTTGAGGTTGCTGTTGAATTTGTTGGTGTTTTTGAATGTTGAGTTTGTTGTTGAATTTGTTGGTGATTTTCAACATTGAGTTTGTTGTTGAATTTTTTGGTGTTTTTCATTGTTGAGGTTGTTGTTGAATTTCGTGCAATTTTTGAATGTCGAGGTTGTTGAATCTGATCGTGTTTTTAAAAGTTGAGGATGTTGTTGAATTTCTTGGAGTTTTTCATTGTTGAGGTTTTTCTTCAATTTGTTGGTGCTTTTGAATGATGAGGTTGTTGTTGAATTTTTCATGTTTTTCATTGTTGAGGTTGTTGTTGAATTTGTTGGTGATTTTCAATGCTGAGGTTTTTGTTGAATTTGTTGGTGTTTTTGAATGTTGAGGTTGTTGTTGAACTTTTTGGTGTTTTTCATTGTTGAGGTTGTTGTTGAATTTGTTGCTGTTTTTCAATGTTAAGGTTGTTGTTGAATTTGTTGGTGTTTTTCATTGTTGAGGTTGGTGTTGGTTTTGTTGTTGTTTTTCAATGTTACGGTTGTTGTTGAATTTGTTGGTGCTTTTCAAAGTTGAGGTTGTTGTTGAAATTATTGATGTTTTTCATTGTTGAGGTTATTGTTGAATTTGTTGGTGTTTTTGAATGTTGAGGTTGTTGTTGAATTTTTTGATGTTTATCATTGTTGAGGTTGTTGTTGAATTTCGTTTTTATTTTCAATGTTGAGTTCGTACTTGAATTTTTGGATGTTTTTCATTGTTGAGGTTGTTGTTGAAATTGTGGGTGTTTTTCATTATTGAGGTTGTTGTTGTTGAATATTTTGATGTTAGTCATTGTTGAGGTTGTTTTTGAATTTGTTGGTGAATTTCAATATTAAGGTTGTTGTTGAATTTAATGGTGTTATCAATGTTTTTTTTAAAAACTTTTCTGTATATTTCAAAGTTGATGTTGCAGTTGAATTTGTTGGTGTTTTTCAAAGTTGAGGTTGTTGAATTGTTGGTGTTTTTCAAAGTTGAGGTTGTTGTTGAATTTGTTGGTGTTTTTCATTGTTGAGGTTGATGTTGAATTTGTTGGTGATTTTCAATATTGAGGTTGTTGTTGAATTTCTTGGTGATTTTCAACATTGAGGTTGTTGTTGAATTTTTTGGTGTTTTTCATTGTTGTGGTTGTTGTTGAATTTCTTGCAGTTTTTGAATGTCGAGGCTGTTGAATCTGATCGTGTTTTTCAAAGTTGACGTTGTTGTTGAATTTCTTGGAGTTTTTCATTGTTGAGGTTTTTCTTCAATTTGTTGGTGCTTTTGAATGATGAGGTGGTTGTTGAATTTTTTCATGTTTTTCATTGTTGAGGTTGTTGTTGAATTTGTTGGTGATTTTCAATGTTGAGGTTTTTGTTGAATTTGTTGGTGTTTTTGAATGTTGAGGTTGTTGTTGAATTTTTTGGTGTTTTTCATTGTTGAGGTTTTTGTTGAATTTGTTGGTGTTTTTGAATGTTGAGGTTGTTGTTGAATTTTTTTGTGTTTTTCATTGTTCAGGTTGTTGTTGAATTTGTTGGTGTTTTTCATTGTTGAGGTTTTTGATAAATTTGATTCAGTTTTTGAATGTTGAGGTTGTTGTTGAATTTTTTGATGTTTTTCATTATAGAGGTTGTTGTTGAATTTGCTGGTCTTTTTCAATGTTGACGTTATTGAATTTGTTGGTGATATGCAACATTGAGGTTGTTGTTGAATTTGTTGTTGTTATCAATTTGTATTTTGTTGAACTTCTTTGCATTTTTAAAAGTTGACGTTGTTGATGAATTTGCTGGTGTTTTTCCCTGTTGAGGTTGTTGAATTTGTTAGTTTTTTTCAAAGTTGAGGTTGTTGTTGAAATTTTTGGGGTTTTTCATTGTTGAGGTTGTTGTTGAATTTGTTGGTGTTTTTGAATGTAGAGGTTGTTGTTGAATTTGTTGGTGATTTTCAATATTGAGGTTGTTGTTGAATTTGTTGTTGTTTTTCAATGTTGGGGTTGTTGTTGAATTTTTTGGTGTTTTTCATTGCTGAGGTTGTTGTTGAATTTCATGGAGTTTTTCAATGTTGAGTTTGTTGAATTTGTTGGTTTTTTTCAAAGTTGAGGTTGTTGTTGAACTTGTTGGTGATATTCAATGTTGAGGTTGTTGTTGAATTTGTTGGTGTTTTTCAAAGTTAAGGTTGTTGTTGAATTTGTTGGTGTTTTTGAATGTTGAGGTTGTTGTTGAATTTGTTGGTGTTTTTCAGTCTTGAGGTTGTTGAATTAGTTAGTGTGTTTAAAAGTTGAGGTTGTAGTTGAATTATTCGGTGATTTTCAATATTGAGGTTGTTGTTCAATTTATTGGTGTTATCAATGTTTCTTTAAAAACTTTTTTGTATTTTTCAAAGTTGAGGTTGTTGTTGAATTTTATGATGTTTTTCATTGTTGAGGTTGTTGTTGAAGTTATTGGTGATTTTCAATATTGAGATTGTTGTTGAATTTTAGGGGTGTTTTTCATTGTTGAGGTTGTTCTTGAATTTTTTGGTGTTTTTCATTGTAGAGGTTGTTGTAGATTATTTTGATGTTATTCATTGTTGAGGTTGTTGTTGAATTTGTTGGTGATTTTCAGTATTGAGGTTTTGGTTGAATTTATTGGTGTTATCAATGGGTTTTTTTGAACTTATTTGTATTTTTCAAAGTTGAGGTTGCAGTTGAATTTGTTGGTGTTTTCCAGTCTTGAGGTTTTTGTTGAATTTGTTGGTGTTTTTGAATGTTGAGGTTGTTGTTGACTTTTTTGGTGTTTTTCATTGTGGAGGGTTTTGCTGAAATTGTTAGTGTTTTGCAATGTTGAGGTTGTTGTTGGCTTGCTTGGTGATTTTCAATATTGAGTTTGTTGTTGAATTTATTGGTGATATCAATGGTTCTTTTTGAACTTATTATCTTTTTCAAAGTTGAGGTTGTGGTGTTTTTCAAAGTTGAGGTTGTTGAATTTGTGGGTCATATTCAATATTGAGGTTTTTGTCGAATTTGTTGGTCTTTTTCAATGTTGAGGTTGTTGAATTTGTTGGTGTTTTTCAAAGTTAAGGTTTTTGTTGAATTTGTTGGTGTTTTTCAAAGTTGAGGTTGTTGTTGACTTTTTTGGTGTTTTTCATTGTTGAGGTTGTTGAATTTTTTCATGTTATTCATTGTTGAGCTGGTTGTTGATTTTGTTGGTGTTTTTCAATGTTAAGGTTGTTGTTGAATTTGTTGGTGCTTATCAAAGTTGAGGTTGTTGTTGGATTTATTGGTGTTTTTCAATGTTGAAGTTTTTGTTGACTTGGTTCGTGATTTTCAATATTGAGGTTCTTATATAATTTATTGGTGTTATCAATGTTTTTTTTAACTTTTTTTTATTTTTCAAAGTTGAGGTTGCAGTTGAATTTGTTGGTGTTTTTCAAAGTTGAGGTTGTTGTTGAATTTTTTGATGTTTTTCATTGTTGAATTTGTTGTTGAATTTGCTGCTCTTTTTCAATGTTGAGGTTGTTGAATTTGTTGGTGTTTTTCAAAGTTGAGGTTGTTGTTGAATTTGTTGGTGTTTTTCAATGTTGAGGTTTTTGTTGAATTTGTTGGTGTTTTTGAATGATGAGGTTGTTGTTGAATTTTTTGGTGCTTTTCATTGTTGAGGTTGTTGTTGAATTTGGTGGTGTTTTTCAATTTTAATGTTGTTGTTGAATTTGTTGGTGCTTATCAAAGTTGAGGTTGTTGTTGAATTTATTGGTGTTTTTCATTGTTGAGGTTGTTGTTGAATTTGTTCGTGTTTTTGAATGTTGAGGTTCTTGTTGAATTTTTTGATGTTTTTCAATGTAGATGTTGTTGATGAATTTGCTGATCTTTTTCAATGTTGATGTTGTTGAATTTGTTGGCGATATTCAACATTGAGGTTGTTGTTGAATTTGTTGTTGTTATCAATTTTTATTTTGTTGAACTTCTTTGCATTTTTAAAAGTTGATGTTGTTGATGAATTTGCTGGTGTTTTTCCCTGTTGAGGTTGTTGAATTTGTTGGTGTTTTTCAAAGTTGAGGTTGTTGTTGAATTTTGGGGGGTTTTTCATTGTTGAGGTTGCTGTTGAATTTGTTGGTGTTTTTGAATGTAGAGGTTGTTGTTGAATTTGCTGGTGATTTTCAATATTGTGGTTGTTGTTGAATTTGTTGGTGTTTTTCAATGTTGGGGTTGTTTTTGAATTTTTTGGTGTTTTTCATTGCTGAAGTTGTTGTTGAATTTCTTGAGTTTTTCAATGTTGAGTTTGTTGAATTTGTTGGTTTTTTTCAAAGTTGAGGTTGTTGTGCATTTTGCTGGTGATATTAAATGTTGAGGTTGTTTTGGAATTTGTTGGTGTTTTTCAATGTTGAGGTTGTTGAATTTGATGGTCTTTTTCAAAGTTAAGGTTGTTGTTGAATTTGTCGGTGTTTTTGAATGTTGAGGTTGTTGTTGAATTTGTTGGAGTTTTTCAATGTTGAGGTTGTTGAATTTGTTGGTGTTATCAATGTTTTAGGTTGTTCGTGTTTTAGGTTGTTTAGGAATTTGTTAGTGTTTTTCAAAGTTGATTTTGTTGTTGAATTTTTTGGTGTTTTTCAATGTTGAGGTTGTTGTTGAATTTGTCGGTGATTTTCAATATTGAGGTTGTTGTTGAATTTATTGCTGTTATCAATGTTTATTTAAAAAGTATTTTGTATTTTTCAAAGTTGAGGTTGTTGTTGAATTTGCTGCTCTTTTTCAATGTTGAGGTTATTGAATTTGTTGATGTTTTTCAAAATTGAGGTTGTTGTTAAATTTTTTGGTGAAATTCAATATTGAGGTTGTTGTTGAATTTGTTGGATTATTTCAATGTTGAGGTTGTTGTTGAATTTTTTGATATTATTCATTGTTGAGGTTGTTGTTGAATTTGTTGGTAATTTACAATATTGAGGTTGTTGTTGAATTTATTGGTGGTATCAATGTTTTTTTTAAACTTATTTGTATTTTTCATTGTTGAGGTTGCATGTGAATTTGTTGGTGGTTTTCAATGTTGAGGTTGTTGAATTTGTTCGTCTTTTTCAAAGTTGAGGTTGTTGTTGAATTTTTTGGTGATTTTCATTGTTCAGGTTTTTGTTGAATTTGTTGGTGTTTTTCATTGTTGAGGTTGTTGTTGAATTTTTTGGTGATTTTCAATATTGAGGTTATTGTTGAATTTATTGCTGTTTTTAATGGTTCTTTTTTTTCCTTTTTTTTTATTTTTCAAAGTTGAGTTTGCAGTTGAATCTGTTGGTGTTTTTCAAAGTTGAGCTTGTTGTTGAATTTTTTGGTGTATTTCACTGTTGAGATTTTTGTTGAATTTGTTGATGGTTTTGAATGTTGAGGTTGTTGTTGAATTTTTTCATGTTTTTCGTTGTTGAGTTTGTTGATCAATTGGTTGGTGATTTTCAACGTTGAGTTTGATGTTGAATTTTTTGGTGATTATCATTGTTGAGGTTGTTATTGAAATTGTTAGAGTTTTTCAATGTTGAGGTTGTTGTTGAATTGTTTGGTGTTTTTCATTGCTGATGTTGTTGTTGTTGAATTTTTTCATGTTTTTCATTGTTGAGGTTGTTGTTGAATTTGTTGTTGATTTTCAGTATTGATGTTGTTGTTGAATTTAGTGGTATTATCAATGCTTTTTTTTAAACTTTTTTGTATTTTTCAAAGTTGAGGTTGCAGTTTAATTTGTTGGTGTTTTTCAATGTTGAGGTTGTTGAATTTGTTAGCGTTTTTCAAAGTTGAGGTTGTTGTTGATTTTTTTGGTGTTTCTCATTGTTGAGGTTTCTGTTGAATTAGATCGTGTTTTGCAATGTTGAGGTTGTTATTGAATTTGTGGGTGATTTTCAAAATTGCGGTTGTTGTTGAATATATTGGTGTTATCAATGGTTTTTTTTTTGAACTGCTTTGTATTTTTCAAAGTTGAGGTTGCAGTTGAATTTGTTGGTGATTTTCAATGTTGATGTTCTTGAATCTGTTGGTGTTTTTCAAAGTATAGGTTGTGGTTGAATTTTTTGGTGTTTTTCATTGTTGAGGTTGTTGTTGAAATTGTTAGAGTTTTTCAATGTTGAGCTTTTTGTTCAATTATTCGTTGTTTTTCATTGTTGAGGTTGTTGTTGTAGAATTTTTTGATGTTTGTCATTGTTGAGGTTATTGTTGAATTTGTTGGTGATTTTCAATATTGATGTTGTTGTTTAATTTATTGGTGTATTCAATGTTTGTTATGAATCTTTTTACATTTTTCAAAGTTGAGGTTGTAGTTGAATTTATTTCTGTTTTAGAATGTTGAGGTTGTTGTATTTGTTGGTGTTTTTCAAAGCTGAGGTTGTTGTTGACTTTTTTGATGTTTTTCATTGTTGAGGTAGTTGTTTAATTTGTTGGTGATTTTCAATGTTGAGGTTGTTGTTGAATTTCTTGGTGGTATCAATGTATTTTTAAAAACTTTGTTGTATTTTTCAATGTTGATGTTGCAGTTCAATTTGTTGGTGTTTTTCCATGTTAAGTTTGTGGAATTTGTTGGTGTTTTTCAAAGTTGAGGTTCTAGTTGAATTTGTTTGGGTGTTCAATGTTGAAATTTTTGACATTGCTGGTGTTTTTCAAAGTTGAGGTTGCTTTTTAATATCTTGGTGTTTTTCAATGTTGAGGTTGTTGTTGAATTTGTTGGTTATTTTCAATATTAAGGTTGTTGTTGAATTTATTGGTGGTATCAATGTTTTTTTTTAAACTTCTTTGTATTTTTCAAAGTTGAGGTTGAAGTTGAATTTGTTCGTGTTTTCAAATGTTGTGGTTGTTGTTGAATTTATTGGTGGTATCAATGATTTTTTTAAAAACTTTTTTGTATTTTTGAAAGTTGAGGTTGTTGGTGTTTTTCACTGTTCAGGTTTGTTAATTTTTTGGTGTTTTTGAATGTTGAGGTTGTTGTTGAATTTTTTGGTGTTTTTCATTGTTGAGGTTGTTGTTGAATTTGTTGGAGTTATTGAATGTTGAGGTTGTTGTTGAATTTTTTGATGTTTTTCATTGTTGAGGTTGTTGTTGAATTTGTTGGTGATTTTCAATGTTGAGCTTGTTGTTGGATTTTTTGGTGTTTTTCATTGTTGTCGTTGTTGTTGAAATTGTTAGCGTTGTTCAATGTTGAGGTTGTTGTTGTTCAATTTTTTGATGTTATTCATTGTTGAGGTTGTTGTTGAATTTGTTGGTGATTTTCAATATTGAGGTTGTTGTTGAATTTATTGGTGTTATCAATGTATTTTTTTACTTTTTTTTATTTGTCAAAGTTGAGGTTGCAGTTTAATTTGCAGGTGTTTTTCAATGTTGAGTTTGTTGAATTTGTTAGTGTTTTTCGCTATTGAATTATTTGGTTTTTTTAATTGTTTAGGCTTTTGATAGATTTGTTGCTGTTTTTCAATGTTGAGGTTGTTGTTGAATTGTTCAGTGTTTTTCATTGTTGAGGTTGATGTTGAATTTGTTGGTGTTTTTCAATGTTGAGATTTTTGTTGACTTTGTTGGTGATTTTCAATACTGAGGTTGTTGTTGAATTTAATGGTGTTTTTGAATGTTGAGGTTGTTGTTGAATTTGTTGTTGATTTTCAATATTGAGGTTGTTGTTGAATTTCTAGGAATTTTTCAATGTTGAAGTTGTTGGTGATTTTCAAAGTTGAGCATGTTGTTAAATTTTTTGGTGTTTTTCATTATTGAGGTTGTTCTTGAATTTTTTAGTGTTTTTGAATGTTGAGGTTGTTGAATCTGTTGGTGTTTTTCAAAGTTGAGGTTGTTGTTGAATTTTTTTGATGTTTTTCATTGTTGAGGTTTTTGTTGAATTTGTTGGTGTTTTTGAATGTTGAAGTTGTTACTGAATTTTTTGATGTTTTTAATTGTTGAGGTTGTTGTTCAATTTGTTGGTGATTTTCAATACTGAGGTTGATGTTGAATTTTTTGGTTATTTTCATTGTTGAGGTTGTTGTTGAATTTATCAATGTTATTCAATGTAGAGGTTGTTGTTAAATATGTTGTTGATTTTCAATATTGAGGTTGTTGTTGTATTTATTGGTGTTATCAATGTTTTTTTTAAATCTTTTTTGCATTTTTCAAAGTTAAGGTTGCAGCTGAATTTGTTGGTGTTTTTCAAAGTTGAGGTTGTAGTTGATTTTGTTGCTGTTTTTCAATGTTGAGGTTGTTGCTTTAGTTGGTGTTTTTCAAAGTTGAGGTTGTTGTTGAATTTTTTGATGATATTCATTATTGAGGTTGTTGTTGAATTTGTTGGTGATTTTCAATATTGAGGTTGTTGATGAATTTTTTGGTGTTTTTCATTGTTGATTTTGTTGTTGAAATTGTTGGAGTATTTCAATGTTCAGGTTGCTGTTGAATTTTTTGATGTTATTCATTGTTGATTTTGTTGTTGAATTTGTCGGTGATTTTCAATATTGAGGTTGTCAATGAATTTCTTGGTGTTTCTCAAGTTTGTGGTTGTTGAATTTGTTGGTCTTTTTCAAAGTTGTGATTATTTTTGAATTTATTGGTGTATTCAATGTTTTTTTCTGAAACTTTTCGTATTTTTCAAAGTTGAGGTTGTAGTTGAATTTGTTGCTGTTTTTCAATGTTGAGTTTGTTACATTTGTTGAGGTTGAGGTTGTTGTTAAATTTTTTGTTGATTTTAATTGTTGAGGTTTTTGTTGAATTTGTTGGTGTTTTGAATGTTGAGATTGTTGTTGAATTTTGTGGTGTTTTTCTTTGTTGAGGATGTTGTTGAATTTGCTGGAATTTTTCAATGTTCAGGTTGTTATTGAATTTGTTGGTGTTTTGCAATGTTGAGCTTGTTGTTGAATTTGTTGGTGATTTTCAATTTTGAGTTTGTTGTTGAATTTATTGGTGTTATCAATGGTTTTTTTTTACCTTTTTTGTATTTTTCAAAGTTGAGGTTGCAGTTGAATTTGTTGGTGTTTTTCAAAGCTGATGTTGTTGTTGAATTTGTTTGGTGTTTTTCATTGTGGAGGTTTTTGTTGAATTTGTTGGTGATTTTGTATGTTGAGGTTGTTGTTGAAATTTTTGATGTTATTCATTGTTGACCTTGTTGTTGAATTTGTTGGTGATTTTCAATGTTGTGTTTGATGTTGAATTTTTTGGTGTTTTTCATTGTTACGGTTGTTGTTGAAATTGTTGGAGTTTCTCAATGTTGAGGTTGTTGTTGATTTATTTGGTGTTTTTCATTGTTGAGGTTGTTGTTGAATTTTTTGGTGCTTTTCATTGTTGCGGTTGTTGTTGAAATTGTTGGTGGCTATCAATGTTGAATTTGTTGTTGAATTATTTGGCGTTTTGCATTGTTGAGGTTGTTGTTGAATTTGTTGCTGATTTTCAATATGGAGGTTGTTGTTGAATTTATTGTTGTTATCAATGGTTTTTTTTAACGTTTTTGTATTTTTCAAATTTGAGGACGCAGTTGAACTTGCTGGTGTTTTTCAATGTTGAGGTTGTTGAATTTGATGATGTTATTCCAATTGAGATTGTTGTTGAATTTTTTGCTGGTTTTTATTGTTGAGTTTGTTGTTGAATTTGTTGGTGATTTTCAATTTTGAGTTTGTTGTTGAATTTATTGGTGTTATCAATGGTTTTTTTTTACCTTTTTTGTATTTTTCAAAGTTGAGGTTGCAGTTGAATTTGTTGGTGTTTTTCAAAGCTGATGTTGTTGTTGAATTTTTTTGGTGTTTTTCATTGTGGAGGTTTTTGTTGAATTTGTTGGTGATTTTGTATGTTGAGGTTGTTGTTGAAATTTTTGATGTTATTCATCGTTGACCTTGTTGTTGAATTTGTTGGTGATTTTCAATGTTGTGTTTGATGTTGAATTTTTTGGTGTTTTTCATTGTTACGGTTGTTGTTGAAATTGTTGGAGTTTCTCAATGTTGAGGTTGTTGTTGATTTATTTGGTGTTTTTCATTGTTGAGGTTGTTGTTGAATTTTTTGGTGCTTTTCATTGTTGCGGTTGTTGTTGAAATTGTTGGTGGCTATCAATGTTGAATTTGTTGTTGAATTATTTGGCGTTTTGCATTGTTGAGGTTGTTGTTGAATTTGTTGCTGATTTTCAATATGGAGGTTGTTGTTGAATTTATTGTTGTTATCAATGGTTTTTTTTAACGTTTTTGTATTTTTCAAATTTGAGGATGCAGTTGAACTTGTTGGTGTTTTTCAATGTTGAGGTTTTTGAATTTGATGATGTTATTCCAATTGAGATTGTTGTTGAATTTTTTGGTGATTTTTATTGTTGAGTTTGTTGTTGAATTTGTTGGAGTTTGTCAATGTTGAGGTTGTTGCTGCATTTGTTGTTGTTTTGCAATGTTGAGGTTGTTGTTGAATTTGTTGGTGTTCTTAATTGTTGAGGTTGTTGTTGAATATGTTGTTGATTTTCAACATTGATGTTGTTGTTGAATGTATTGGTGTTATCAATGTTTTTTCAGAAACTTTTTTGTATTTTTCAAAGTCAAGATTGCAGTTGAATTTGTTGGTGTTTTTCAATGTTGAGGTTGTTGGATATTTTGGTGTTTTTCATTGTTGACGTTTTTGTTGAATTTGTTGGTGTTTTTGAATGTTGATATTGTTGGTGAATTTTATGGCGTATTCAATGTATTTTTTTACTTTTTTGTATTTCTCAAAGTTGAGGTTGTTGTTGAATTGTTCGGTGTTTTTCATTGTTGAGGTTGATGTTGAATTTGTTGGTGTTTTGTAATGTTGAGGTTTTTGTTGACTTTGTTGGTGATTTTCAATATTGAGGTTGTTGCTGAATTTAATGGTGTTAACAATGGTTTTTTTTGAACTTTTTTGTATTTTTCAAAGTTGTTGTTGAATTTTTTCATGTTTTTCATTGTTGAGGTTGTTGTTGTATTTGTTGATGTTTTTCGATGTTGAGCTTGTTGAATTTGTTGGTGTTTTTCAAAGTTGAGGTTGTTGTTGAATTTGTTGGTGTTTTTGAATGTTGAGGTTGTTGTTGAATTTGTTGGTGATTTTCAATATTGAGGTTGTTGTTGAATTTCTAGGAATTTTTCAATGTTGAATTTGCTGGTGATTTTCAAATTTGAGGATGTTGTTGAATTTTTTGGTGTTTTTCATTATTGAGGTTGTTCTCGAATTTTTTTTAGTGTTTTTGAATGTTGAGGTTGTTGAATCTGTTGGTGTTTTTCAAAGTTGAGGTTTTTGTTGAATTTATTGGTGTTTTTGAATGTTGAGGTTGTTACTGAATTTTTTGATGTGTTTCATTGTTGAGGTTGTTGTTCAAATTGTTGGTGATTTTCAATATTGAGGTTGTTGTTGAATTTTTAGGTGTTATTCATTGTTGAGGTTGTTGTTGAATTCATCAATGTTATTCAATGTTGAGGTTGTTGTTGAATATGATGTTGATTTTCAATATTGAGGTTGTTGTTGAATTTTTTGATGTTAATCATTGTTGAGGTTGTTGTTGAATTTGTTGGTGATTTTCAATATTGAGGTTGTTGTTGAATTTTTTGGTGTTTTCATTGTTGAGGTTGTTGTTGAAATTGTTGGAGTTTTTCAATGTTGAGGTTGCTGTTGAATATTTTGGTGTTTTTCATTGTTGAGGATTTTGTTGAAATTGTTGTAGTTATTCAATATTGAGGATGTTGTTGAATTTTTTGGTGTTTTTCATTGTTGAGGTTGTTGTTGAATTTGTTGGTGTATTCAATGTATTTGTTTGAAACTTTTTGTATTTTTCAAAGTTGAGGTTGTAGTTGAATTTGTTGCTGCTTTTCAATGTTGAGGTTGTTGCATTTGTTGTTGTTTTTCAAAGTTGAGGCTGTTGTTGAATTTGTTGGTGTTTTTCAATGTTGAGGTTGTTGTTGCATTTGTTGGTGTTTTGCAATGTTGAGGTTGTTGTTGAATTTGTTGGTCTTTTTCAATCTTGAGGTTGTTGTATTTTTTGGTGTTTTTCCAAGTTGAGGTTGTTGATAAATTTTTTGTTTTTTTTTAATTGGTGAGGTTTTTGTTGAATTTGTTGGTGTTTTTTGAATGTTGAGATTGTTGTTGAATTTTGTGGTGTTTTTCGTTGTTGTGGATGTTGTTGAATTTGTTGGAATTTTTCAATGTTCAGGTTGTTGTTGGATTTGTTGGTGATTTTCAATATTGAGTTTGTTGTTGAATTTATTGGTGTTATCAATGGTTTTTTTTTGAACTTTTTTGTATTTTTCAAAGTTGAGGTTGCAGTTGAATTTGTTGGTGTTTTTCAAAGCTGATGTTGTTGTTGAATTTTTTTGGTGTTTTTCATTGTGGAGGTTTTTGTTGAATTTGTTGGTGATTTTGTATGTTGAGGTTGTTGTTGAAATTTTTGATGTTATTCATTGTTGAGCTTGTTGTTGAATTTGTTGGTGATTTTCAATGTTGAGTTTGATGTTGAATTTTTTGGTGTTTTTCATTGTTACGGTTGTTGTTGAAATTGTTGGAGTTTCTCAATGTTGAGGTTGTTGTTGATTTACTTGATGTTTTTCATTGTTGAGTTTGTTATTGAACTTTTCGGTATTTCTCATTGTTGAGGTTGTTGTTGAATTTGTTGGTGATTTTCAATGTTGAGTTTGATGTTGAATTTTTTTGTGTTTTTCATTGTTGCGGTAGTTGTTGAAATTGTTGGAGTTTTTCATTGCTGCGGTTGTTGTTGAATTTGTTGGTGACTATCAATGTTGAATTTGTTGTTGAATTTTTTGGCGTTTTACATTGTTGAGGTTGTTGTTTAATTTGTTGGTGATTTTTAATATGGAGGTTGTTGTTGAATTTATTGGTGTTATCAATGGTTTTTTTTGAACTTTTTGGTATTTTTCAAACTTGAGGATGCAGTTGAACTTTTTCAATGTTGAGGTTGTCGAATTTGTTGATGTTAATCCAATTGAGATTGTTGTTGAATTTTTTGGTGATTTTCATTGTTGAGTTTGTTGTTGAATTTGTTGGAGTTTTTCAATGTTGAGGTTGTTGTTGCAATTGTTGGTGTTTTGCAATGTTGAGGTTGTTGTTGAATTTGTTGGTGTTTTTCAATGTTGAGGTTGTTGAATTTTTTGATGTTTTTCAAAGTTGAGGTTGTTGTTGAATTTTTTTGGTGTTCTTAATTTTTGAGGTTGTTGTTGAATTTGTTGGAATTTTTCAATGTTGAGGTTCTTATTGAATTTTTTGGTGTTTTTCATTGTTGAGGTTATTGTTGAATTTTTTGATGTTATTCATTGTTGAGGTTGTTGTTCAATATGTTGTTGATTTTCAACATTGATGTTGTTGTTGAATGTATTGGTGTTATCAATGTTTTTTCAGATACTTTTTTGTATTTTTCAAAGTCAAGATTGCAGTTGAATTTGTTGGTTTTTTTCAATGTTGAGGTTGTTGAATTTTTTGGTGTTTTTCATTGTTGAGGTTTTTGTTGAATTTGTTGGTGTCTTTGAATGTTGAGATTTTTGTGAATTTATTGGTGTATTCAATGTTTTTTTTAATCTTTTTGTATTTTTCAAGGTTAAGGTTGTAGATGAATTTGTTGCTGATTTTCCATGTTGAGGTTGTTGCATTTGTTGGTGTTTTTCAATGTTGAGGTTGTTGTTGAATTTTTTGGTGTTTTTCATTGTTGAGGTTATTGTTGAATTTGTTGGTGTTTTTGAATGTAGAGGTTGTTGTTGTATTTTTTGGTGTTTTTCATTGTTGAGGTTGTTGTTGAATTTGTTTTAATTTTTCAATGTTGAGGTTGTTATTGAATTTTTTGCTGTTTTTCAATGTTGAGTTTGTTGTTGAATTTTTTGATGTTATTCATTGTTGAGGTTGTTGTTGAATATGTTGTTGATTTTCAATATTGAGGTTGTTGTTGAATTTATTGGTGTTATCAATGTTTTTTAAAAAATTTTTATTTATTTTTCAAAGTCAAGGTTGCAGTTCAATTTGTTGCTGTTTATTAATGTTGAGGTTTTTGTTGAATTTGTTGGTGTTTTGAATGTTGAGGTTGTTGTTGAATTTTTTAGTGTTTTTCATTGTTGAGGTTGTTGTTGAATTTGTTGAAATATTTCAATGTTGAGATTGTTATTGAATTTTTTGGTGTTTTTCATTGTTGAGGTTGTTGAATTTTTTGAAGTTATTCATTGTTGAGGTTGTTGTTGAATATGTTGTAGATTTTCAATATTGATGTTGTTGTTGAATGTATTGGTGTTATCAATGTTTTTTCAAAAACTTTTTTGTATTTTTCAAAGTCAATGTTGCAGTTGAATTTGTTGGTGATTTTCAATGTTGAGGTTGTTGAATTTTTTGGTGTTTTTCATTAGTGAGGTTGTTGAATTTGTTGGTATTTTTCAAAGTTGAGATTATTGTTGAATTTTTTGGTGTTTATCATTGTTGAGGTTTTTGTTGAATTTGGTGGTGTTTTTGAATGTTCAGGTTGTTGTTGTATTTGTTAGTGATTTTCAATGTTGAGTTTGTTGTTGAATTTTTTGGTGCTTTTCATTGTTGAGTTTGTTGTTGAAGTTGCTGTAGTTTTTCAATGCTAAGGTTGTTGTTGAATTTTTTGGTGTTTTTCATTGTTGAGGTTGTTGTTGAATTTTTCAATGTTATTCAATGTTGAGGTTGTTGTTGAATATGTTGTTGATTTTCAATATTGAGGTTGTTGTTGAACTTATTGGTGTTATCAATGTTTTTTTAAAAACTTTTTTGTATTTTTCAAAGTTAAGGTTGCAGTTGAATTTTTTGGTGTTTTTCATTGTTGAGGTTGTTGTTGAAATTGTTGGTGTTATTGAATGTTGAGGTTGTTGTTGAATTTTTTGGTGTTATTCATTGGTGAGGTTGTTGTTGAATTTGTTGGAATTTTTCAATGATGAGGTTGTTAAATTTTTCAATGGAGGTTATTGTTGAATTTTTTGTTGTTTTTCATTGTTGAAGTTTTTGTTGAATTTGTTGGTGTTTTTAAATGTTCAGGTTGTTTTTGAACTTTTTGATGTTTCTCATTGTTGAGCTTGTTGTTGCATTTGTTGGTGAATTTCAATGTTGAGTTTGTTGTTGAATTTTTTGGTGTTTATCATTGTTGAGGTTGTTGTTGAAATTGTTGTAGTTATTCAATATTGAGGTTGCCGTTGAATTTTTTGGTGTTTTTCAATGTTGACGTTGTTGTTGCACTTGTTGGTGTTTTGCAATGTTGAGGTTGTTGTTGAATTTGTTGGTTTTTTCAAAGTTGAGGTTGTTGTTGAATTTTTTGGTTTTTTTAATTGTTGAGGTTTTTGTTGAATTTGTTGGTCTTTTCAATGATGTGGTTGTTGTTGAATTTTTTGGTGTCTTACAATGTTGAGTTTGTTGTTGAATTTTTTTATGTTATTTATTGTTGAGTTTGTTGTTGAATATGTTGTTGATTTTCAATATTGAGGTTGTTGTTGAATTTGTTGGAATTATTCAATGTTGTGGTTGTTTTTGAATTTTTTGGTGTTTTTCATTGTTGATTTTGTTGTTGAATTTGTTGATGTTTCTCAAGTTTGTGGTTGTTGAATTTGTTGGCGTTTTTCAAAGTTGAGATTGTTTTTGAATTTATTGGTGTATTCAATGTTTTTTTCTGAAACTTTTTGTATTTTTCAAAGTTGAGTTTGTTGGAGTTTTTCAATGTTGAGGTTGTTGTTGCATTTGTTGGTGTTTTGCAATGTTGAGGTTGTTGTTGAATTTGTTGGTGATTTTCAAAGTTGTTGTTGTTGTTGAATTTTTTGGTGTTTTTAATTGTTGCGGTTTTTGTTGAATTTGTTGGTGTTTTGAATGTTGAGGTTGTTGTTGAATTTGTTGGTGTATTCAATGATTTTGTTTGAAACTATTTGTATTTTTCAAAGTTGAGCTTGTTGTTGAATTTGTTGCTGTTTTTCAATGTTGAGGTTGTTGCATTTGTTGTTGTTTTTCAAAGTTGAGGTTGTTGTTGAATTTGTTGGTGTTTTTCAATTTTGAGGTTGTTGTTGCATTTGTTGGTGTTTTGCAATGTTGAGGTTTTTGTTGAATTTGTTGGTCTTTTTCAATCTTGAGGTTGTTGAATTTTTTGGTGTTTTTCCAAGTTGAGGTTGTTGTTAAATTTTTTGTTGATTTTAATTGTTGAGGTTTTTGTTGAATTTGTTGGTGTTTTGAATGTTGAGATTGTTGTTGAATTTTGTGGTGTTTTTCTTTGTTGAGGATGTTGTTGAATTTGTTGGAATTTTTCAATGTTCAGGTTGTTATTGAATTTGTTGGTGTTTTGCAATGTTGAGCTTGTTGTTGAATTTGTTGGTGATTTTCAATTTTGAGTTTGTTGTTGAATTTATTGGTGTTATCAATCGTTTTTTTTTACCTTTTTTGTATTTTTCAAGGTTGAGGTTGCAGTTGAATTTGTTGGTGTTTTTCAAAGCTGATGTTGTTGTTGAATTTGTTTGGTGTTTTTCATTGTGGAGGTTTTTGTTGAATTTGTTGGTGATTTTGTATGTTGAGGTTGTTGTTGAAATTTTTGATGTTATTCATTGTTGACCTTGTTGTTGAATTTGTTGGTGATTTTCAATGTTGTGTTTGATGTTGAATTTTTTGGTGTTTTTCATTGTTACGGTTGTTGTTGAAATTGTTGGAGTTTCTCAATGTTGAGGTTGTTGTTGATTTATTTGGTGTTTTTCATTGTTGAGGTTGTTGTTGAATTTTTTGGTGCTTTTCATTGTTGCGGTTGTTGTTGAAATTGTTGGTGGCTATCAATGTTGAATTTGTTGTTGAATTATTTGGCGTTTTGCATTGTTGAGGTTGTTGTTGAATTTGTTGCTGATTTTCAATATGGAGGTTGTTGTTGAATTTATTGTTGTTATTAATTGTTTTTGTTTAACGTTTTTGTATTTTTCAAATTTGAGGATGCAGTTGAACTTGTTGGTGTTTTTCAATGTTGAGGATGTTGAAATTGATGATGTTATTCCAATTGAGATTGTTGTTGAATTTTTTGGTGATTTTTATTGTTGAGTTTGTTGTTGAATTTGTTGGAGTTTTTCAATGTTGAGGTTGTTGCTGCATTTGTTGTTGTTCTGCAATGTTGAGGTTGTTGTTGAATTTGTTGGTGTTCTTAATTGTTGAGGTTGTTGTTGAATATGTTGTTGATTTTCAACATTGATGTTGTTGTTGAATGTATTGGTGTTATCAATGTTTTTTCAGAAACTTTTTTGTATTTTTCAAAGTCAAGATTGCAGTTGAATTTGTTGGTGTTTTTCAATGTTGAGGTTGTTGGATTTTTTGGTGTTTTTCATTGTTGACGTTTTTGTTGAATTTGTTGGTGTTTTTGAATGTTGATATTGTTGGTGAATTTTTTGGTGTATTCAATGTATTTTTTTACTTTTTTGTATTTCTCAAAGTTGAGGTTGCAGTTTAATTTGCTGGTGTTTTGGTTGTTGAGGTTGATGTTGTTTTTGATTTTCTCTTGTTTTTGAATGTTGAGGTTGTTGAATTTGTTGATATTTTAAAAATTTGTGGTTATTGTTGAATTTTTTGATATTTTTCATTGTTGAGGTATATGTTGAATTTGTTGGTGTTTTTGAATGTTGAGGTTGTTGTTGTATTTGTTTATGATTTTCAATATTGAGTTTGCTGTTGAATTTTTTGATGTTATTCATTGTTGAGGTTGTTGTTGAATTTGTTGGTGATTTTCAATATTGAGTTTGTTGTTGAATTTATGATGTTTTTCATTGTTGATGTTGTTGTTGAAATTTTTGGAGTTTTTCCAAGTTGAGGTTGTTGTTGAATTTGTTGGTGTTTTTCAATTTTGAGGTTGTTGTTGCATTTGTTGATGTTTTGCAATGTTGAGGTTTTTGTTGAATTTGTTGGTCTTTTTCAATCTTGAGGTTGTTGAATTTTTTGGTGTTTTTCCAAGTTGAGGTTGTTGTTAAATTTTTTGTTGATTTTAATTGTTGAGGTTTTTGTTGAATTTGTTGGTGTTTTGAATGTTGAGATTGTTGTTGAATTTTGTGGTGTTTTTCTTTGTTGAGGATGTTGTTGAATTTGTTGGAATTTTTCAATGTTCAGGTTGTTATTGAATTTGTTGGTGTTTTGCAATGTTGAGCTTGTTGTTGAATTTGTTGGTGATTTTCAATTTTGAGTTTGTTGTTGAATTTATTGGTGTTATCAATCGTTTTTTTTACCTTTTTTGTATTTTTCAAGGTTGAGGTTGCAGTTGAATTTGTTGGTGTTTTTCAAAGCTGATGTTGTTGTTGAATTTGTTTGGTGTTTTTCATTGTGGAGGTTTTTGTTGAATTTGTTGGTGATTTTGTATGTTGAGGTTGTTGTTGAAATTTTTGATGTTATTCATTGTTGACCTTGTTGTTGAATTTGTTGGTGATTTTCAATGTTGTGTTTGATGTTGAATTTTTTGGTGTTTTTCATTGTTACGGTTGTTGTTGAAATTGTTGGAGTTTCTCAATGTTGAGGTTGTTGTTGATTTATTTGGTGTTTTTCATTGTTGAGGTTGTTGTTGAATTTTTTGGTGCTTTTCATTGTTGCGGTTGTTGTTGAAATTGTTGGAGTTTCTCAATGTTGAGGTTGTTGTTGAGTTATTTGGTGTTTTTCATTGTTGAGGTTGTTGTTGAATTTTTTGGTGCTTTTCATTGTTGCGGTTGTTGTTGAAATTGTTGGTGGCTATCAATGTTGAATTTGTTGTTGAATTATTTGGCGTTTTGCATTGTTGAGGTTGTTGTTGAATTTGTTGCTGATTTTCAATATGGAGGTTGTTGTTGAATTTATTGTTGTTATCAATGGTTTTTTTTAACGTTTTTGTATTTTTCAAATTTGAGGATGCAGTTGAACTTGTTGGTGTTTTTCAATGTTGAGGTTTTTGAATTTGATGATGTTATTCCAATTGAGATTGTTGTTGAATTTTTTGGTGATTTTTATTGTTGAGTTTGTTGTTGAATTTGTTGGAGTTTGTCAATGTTGAGGTTGTTGCTGCATTTGTTGTTGTTTTGCAATGTTGAGGTTGTTGTTGAATTTGTTGGTGTTCTTAATTGTTGAGGTTGTTGTTGAATATGTTGTTGATTTTCAACATTGATGTTGTTGTTGAATGTATTGGTGTTATCAATGTTTTTTCAGAAACTTTTTTGTATTTTTCAAAGTCAAGATTGCAGTTGAATTTGTTGGTGTTTTTCAATGTTGAGGTTGTTGGATTTTTTGGTGTTTTTCATTGTTGACGTTTTTGTTGAATTTGTTGGTGTTTTTGAATGTTGATATTGTTGGTGAATTTTTTGGTGTATTCAATGTATTTTTTTACTTTTTTGTATTTCTCAAAGTTGAGGTTGCAGTTTAATTTGCTGGTGTTTTGGTGGTTGAAGTTGATGTTGTTTTTGATTTTCTTTTGTTTTTGAATGTTGAGGTTGTTGAATTTGTTGATATTTTAAAAATTTGTGGTTATTGTTGAATTTTTTGATATTTTTCATTGTTGAGGTATATGTTGAATTTGTTGGTGTTTTTGAATGTTGAGGTTGTTGTTGAATTTGTTTATGATTTTCAATATTGAGTTTGCTGTTGAATTTTTTGATGTTATTCATTGTTGAGGTTGTTGTTGAATTTGTTGGTGATTTTCAATATTGAGTTTGTTGTTGAATTTATGATGTTTTTCATTGTTGATGTTGTTGTTGAAATTTTTGGAGTTTTTCAGTGTTGAGGTTGCGGTTGAATTTTTTGGTGTTTTTCATTGTTGAGGTTGTTGTTGAGTTTTTTGATGTTATTCATTTTTGATTTGGTTGTTGAATTTTTTGGTGATTTTCAAGTTTGAGATTGTTGAATTTGTTGGTGTTTTTCAAAGTTGAGATTGTTTTTGAATTTATTGGTGTATTCAATGTTTTTTTCTGAAACTTTTTGTATATTTCAAAGTTGAGGTTGTAGTTGAATTTGGTGCTGTTTTTCAATGTTGAGGTTGTTGCATTTGTTGTGGTTTTTCAAAGTTGAGGTTGTTGTTGAATTTTATGGTGTTTTTCATTGTTGAGTTTGTTGTTTAATTTGTTGGAGTTTTTCAATGTTGAGGTTGTTGTTGCACTTGTTGGTGCTTTGCAATGTTGAAGTTGTTGTTGAATTTGTTGTTTTTTTTAATTGTTGAGGTTTTTGTTGAATTTGTTGGTGTTTTGATGTTGAGGTTGTTGTTGAATTTTTTGGTGTTTTTCAGTCTTGAGGTTGTTCTTGAATTTGTTCGAATTTTTCAATGTTGAGGTTGTTATTGAATTTTTTGGTGTTTTTCATTGTTGAGATTGTTGAATTTTTTGATGTTATTCATTGTTGAGGTTGTTGTTTAATATGTTGTTGATTTTCAATATTGATGTTGTATTGGTGTTATCAATGTTTTTTCAAAAACTTTTTTGTATTTTTCAAAGCTAAGGTTGCAGTTGAATTTGTTGGTGTATTTCAATGTTGAGGTTGATGAATTTTTTGGTGCTTTTCATTGCTGAGGTTGTTGTTGAAGTTGTTGTAGTTTTTCAATGTTGAGGTTGTTGTTGAATTTTTCAATGTTTTTCATTGTTGAGGTTGTTGTTGAATTTTTCAATGTTAATCAATATTGAGGTTGTTGTTGAATTTGTTGGTGTTTTTCAAAGTTGAGGTTGTTGTTTACCTTTTTGTTTTTTTTTAATTGTTGATGTTTCTGTTGAATTTGTTGGTGTTTTGAATGTTGAGGTTGTTGATGAGTTTTTTTGGTGTTTTTCATTGTTGAGGTTGTTATTGAATTTGTTCGAATTTTTCAATGTTGAGGTTGTTATTGAATTTTTTGGTGTTTTTCAATGTTGAGGTTATTGTTGAATTTTTTGATGTTATTCATTGTTGAGGTTGTTGTTGAATATGTTGTTATTTTTCAAGATTGAGGTTGTTGAATTTCTTGGAGTTTTTCAAAGTTGAGGTTGTTGAATATTTTGGTTTTTTTCATTGTTGAGGTTTTTGTTGAATTTGTTGATGTTTTAGAATGTTGAGATTGTTGTTGAATTTATTGGTGTATTCAATGTTTTTTTTAATCATTATTGTATTTTTCAAAGTTGAGGTTGTAGTTGAATAGTTTGCTGTTTTTCAATGTTGAGGTTGTTGCATTTGTTGGTGCTTTTCAAAGTTGAGGTTGTTGTTGAATTTTTTGGTGTTTTTCATTGTTGAGGTATATGTTGAATTTGTTGGTGTTTTTGAATGTTGAGGTTGTTGTTGTATTTGTTTATGATTTTCAATGTTGAGTTTGCTGTTGAATTTTTTTGGTGTTTTTCATTGTTGAGGTTGTTGTTGAAATTGTTGTAGTTATTCAATATTGAGGCTGTTGTTGAATTTTTTGATGTTATTTATTGTTGAGGTATTGCTGAATTTGTTGGTGATTTTCAATATTGAGGTTGTTGTTTAATTTTTTGGTGTTTTTCATTGTTGAGGTTGTTGTTGAAATTGTTGGAGTTTTTCAATGTTGAGGTTGCTGTTGAATTTTTTTGTCTTTTTCATTGTTGAGGTTGTTGATGAAATTGTTGTAGTTATTCATTATTGAGGATGTTGTCGAATTTTTTGGTGTTTTTCATTGATGAGGTTGTAGTTGAATTTGTTGCTGTTTTTCAATGTTGAGGTTGTTGCATTTGTTGTTGTTTTTCAAAGTTGAGGTTGTTGTCGAATTTGTTGGTGTTTTGCAATGTTGAGGTTGTTGTTGCATTTGTTGGCGTATTGCAATGTTGAGGTTGTTGGTGAATTTGTTGGTATTTTTCAATGTTGAGGTTGTTGAATTTTTTGATGTTTTTCAAAGTTGAGGTTGTTGTTAAATTTTTTGGTGTTTTTAATTGTTGAGGTTTTTGTTGAATTTGATGGTGTTTTGAATGTTGAGGTTGTTGTTGAATTTTTTGGTATTTTTCATTGTTTAGGATGTTGTTGAATTTGTTGGAATTATTCAATGTTCAGGTTGTAATTGAATTTGTTGATGTTTTGCAATGTTGAGATTGTTGTTGAATTTGTTGGTGATTATCAATATTGAGGTTGTTGTTGAATTTATTTGTGTTATCAGTGGTTTTTTTTGATCTTTTTTGTATTTTTCAAAGTTGAGGTTGCAGTAGAATTTGTTGGTGTGTTTCAAAGCTGTTGTTGTTGAATCTTTTTGGTGTTTTCCATTGTGGAGGTTTATGTTGAATTTGTTGGTGATTTTGTACGTTGAGGCTGTTGTTGAAATATCTTGGTGTTTATCATTGTTGAGCTTGTTGTTGAATTTGTTGGTGATTTTCAATGTTGAGTTTGATGTTGAATTTTTTGGTGTTTTTCATTGTTGCGGTTGTCGTTGAAATTGTTGGAGTTTTTCATTGCTGAGGTTGTTGTTGAATTTGTTGGTGATTATCAATGTTCAATTTGTTGTTGAATTTGTTGGCGTTTTGCAATGTCGAGATTGGTGTTGAATTTGTTGGTGATTTTCAATATGGAGGTTGCTGTTGAATTTATTGGTGTTATCAATGGATTTTGTTGAACTTTTTTGTATTTTTCAAAGTTGATGGTTGAGGTTGCAGTTGAAATTTTTGGTGATTTTCAATGTTGAAGTTGTTGAATGTTTTGGTGTTTTTGAATGTTGAGGTTGTTGTTGAATTTTTTGGTGTTTTTAATTGTTGAGGTTTTTTTTGAATTTGTTGGTGTTTTGAATGTTGAGGTTGTTGTTGAATTTTTTAGTTTTTTTCATTGTTCAGGTTGTTGTTGAATTTGTCGGAATTATTCAATGTTGAGGTTGTTTTTGAATTTTTTGGTGTTTTTCATTGTTGAGGTTGTTGTTGAATTTGTTGGTGTTCTGCAATGTTGAGCTTGTTGTTGAATTTGTTGGTGTTTTTCAATGTTGAGGTTGTTGAATTTTTTCGTGTTTTAGAATGTTGAGATTGTTGTTGAATTTTTTGGTGTTTTTAATTGTTGAGGTTTTTTTTGAATTTGTTGGTGTTTTGAATGTTGAGGTTTTTGTTGAATTTTTTAGTTTTTTTCATTGTTGAGGTTGTTGTTGAATTTGTTGGAATTATTCAATGTTGAGGTTGTTTTTGAATTTATTGGTGTTTTTCATTGTTGAGGTTGTTGTTGAATATGTTGTTGATTTTCAATATTGAGGTTGTTGTTGAATGTATTGGTGTTATCAATGTTTTTTCAAAATCTTTTTTGTATTTTTCAAAGTCAAGGTTGCAGTTGAATTTGTTGTTCTTTTCCAATGTTGAGGTTCTTGAATTGTTTGGTGTTTTTCATTGTTAAGGTTTTTGTTGAATTTGTTGGTGTTTTGAATGTTGAGATTGTTGTTGAATTTATTGGTGTATTCAATGTTTTATTTTTAATCTTTTTGTATTTTTCAAAGTTGAGGTTGTAATTGAATTTGTTGCTGATTTTCCATGTTGAGGTTCTTGCATTTGTTGGCGTTTTTCAAAGTTGAGGTTGTTGTTGAATTTTTTTGGTATTTTTCAAAGTTGAGGTTGTTGTTGAATTTTTTGGTGTTTTTCATTGTTGAGGTTGTTGTTGAATTTGGTGGTGTTTTTGAATGTTCAGGTTGTTGTTGTATTTGTTGGTGATTTTCAATGTTGAGTTTGTTGTTGAATTTTTTGATGTATTTCATTGTAGAGGTTGTTGTTGAATTTTTTGATGTTATTCATTGTTGAGGTTGTTGTTGAATTTGTTAATGATTTTCAATATTGAGGTTGTTGTTGAATTTTTTGGTGTTTTTCATTGTTGAGGTTGTCTTTGAAATTGTTGGAGTTTTTCAATGTTGACGTTGCTTTTGAATTTTTTATTGTTTTTCATTGTTGAGATTGTTGTTGAAATTGTATTTATTCAATATTGAGGTTGTATTCAATTTTTTGGTGTTTTTCATTGTTGAAGCTGTTGTTGAATTTTTTGATGTTATTCATTGTTGATGTTGTTGTTGAATTTGTTGGTTATTTTCAATATTGAGGTTGTTGTTGAAATTGTTGGAGTTCTTCAATGTTGAGGTTGCTGTTGAATTTTTTGGTATTTTTCATTGTTGAGGTAGTTGTTGAATTTTTTGATCTTATTCATGGTTGATTTTGTTGTTGAAATTTTTAGTGATTTTCAATATTGAGGTTGTAGTTGATTATTTGTTGGTGTTTTTCAATGTTGAGATGTTGAATTTGTTGCTCTTTTTCAATGTTGAGGTTTTTGCATTTGTTCTTGTTTTTCAAAGTTGAGGTTGTTGTTGAATTTTTTGGTGTTTTTCATTGTTGAGTTTGTTGTTGAATTTGTTTGAGTTTTGCAATGTTGAGGTTGTTGTTGAATTTGTTGGTGTTTTTCAATGTTGAGGTTGTTGTTGAATTTTTTGGTGTTTTTCATTGTTGAGTTTGTTGTTGAATTTGTTTTAGTTTTGCACTGTTGAGGTTGTTGTTGAATTTGTTGGTGTTTTTCAAAGTTGAGATTGTTGTTGAATTTTTTGGTGTTTTTCATTGTTGAGGTTGTTGTTGAATATGTTGGTGCTTTTCAATGTTGAGCTTGTTGAATTTGTTGGTATTTTTCAAAGTTGAGGTAGTTGTTGAGTTTTTTGGTATTATTCATTGTTGAGGTTGTTGTTGAATTTGTTGGTGATTTTCAATATTGAGGTTGTTGTTGAAATTGTTGGAGTTCTTCAATGTTGAGGTTGCTGTTGAATTTTATGGTGTTTTTCATTGTTGAGGTAGTTGTTGAATTTTTTGATCTTATTCATTGTTGATTTTGTTGTTGAAATTGTTAGTGATATTCAATATTGAGTTGTAGTTGAATATTTGTTGGTGTTTTTCAATGTTGAGGTTGTTGAATTAGTTGCTGTTTTTCAATGTTGAAATTTTTGCATTTGTTCTTGTTTTTCAAAGTTGAGGTTGTTGTTGAATTTTTTGGTGTTTTCCATTGTTGAGTTTGTTGTTGAATTTCTTTGTGTTTTGCAATGTTGAGGTTGTTGTTGAATTTGTTGGTGTTTTTCAATGTTGAGGTTGTTGTATTTTTTGATGTTTTTCAAAGTTGAGGTTGTTGTTGAATTTATTGGTGTTTCTAATTGTTGAAGTTTTTGTTGAATTTGTTGTTGTTTTGATCGTTTTTGAATTTTTTGGTGTTTTTCATTGTTGAGGTTGTTGAATTTGATGGTATTTTTCAAAGTTGAGTTAGCTGTCGAATTTTTTGGTGTTTTTAATTGTTGAGGTTTTTGTTGAATTTGATGGTGTTTTTGTATGTTGAGGTTGTTTTTGAATTTTTTGGTGTTTTTCATTGTTGAGGTTGTTGTTGAATATGTTGGTGTTTTTCAATGTTGAGGTTGTTGAATTTGTTAGTATTTTTCAAAGTTGAGGTAGTTGTTGAATTTTTTGGTGTTATCAAAGGTATTTTTTGAACTTTTTTGTAATTTTCAAAGTTCAGGTTGCAGTTGAATTTGTTGGCGTTTTTCAAAGTTGAGGTTGTTGTTGAATTTGTTGGTCTTTTTGAATGTTGCGGTTGTTGTTGAAATTTTTGGTGACATTCAATATTGAGTTTGTTTTTGAATTTTGTATTGTTTTCAATTTTTATTTTGTTGAACTTTTTTCTATTTTTAAAAGTTGAGGTTGTTGTTGAATTTGTTGGTGTTTTTCATTGTTGAGGTTGTTGTTGAATTTGTTGGTGATTTTAAATATTGAGGTTGTTGTTGAATTCGTTGGTGTTTTTCAATGTTGAGGTTGTTGTTGAAATTGTTGGAGTTTTTCAATGTTGAGGTTGTTGTTGAATTTTTTGGTGTTTTTCATTGTTGAGGTTGTTGTTGAATTTGTTGGTGATTTTCAATACTAAGGTTGTTTTTGAATTTATTGGTGTTATCAATGTTTTTTATTAAACTTTTTTGTATTTTTCAAAGTTAATGTAGCAGTTGAATTTGTTGGTGTTTTTCAATGTTGAGGTTATTGAATTTTTCAACGTTGAGTTTGCTGAATTTTTGGGGTTTTTCATTTTTGAGGTTGTTCTTGAATTTGTTGGTGTTATTGAATGTTGAGATTGTAGTTGAATTTATTAGTGTATTCAATGTTTTTTTTTAATCTTTTTGTATTTTTCAAAGCTGAGGTTGTAGTTGAATTTGTTGCTGTTTTTCATTGTTGAGGTTGTTGCATTTGTTGGTGTTTTTCAAAGTTGAGGTTGTTGTTGAATTTTTTGTATTTTTCATTGTTGAGGTTGTTGTTCAATTTGTTGGTGTTTTTCATTGTTGAGTTTGTTGTTGAATTTGTTTGTGTTTTGCAATGTTGAGGTTGTTGTTGAATTTGTTGTTGTTTTTCAATGTTGAGGTTGTTGAATTTGTTGGTCCTTTTCAAAGTTGAGGTTGTTTTTGAATATGGTGGTATTTTTAATTGTTGAAGTTTTTGTTGAATTTGTCGTTGTTTTGATTGTTGTTGAATTTTTTGATGTTTTTCATTGTTGAAGTTGTTGAATTTGATGGTATTTTTCAAAGTTGAGGTAGTTGTTGAATTTTTTGGTGTTTTTAATTGTTGAGGTTTTTGTTGAATTTGATGGTGTTTTTGTATGTTGAGGTTGTTGTTGAATTTTTTGGTGTTTTTCATTGTTGAGGTTGTTGTTGAATATGATGGTGTTTTTCAATGTTGAGGTTGTTGAACTTGTTGGTATTTTTCAAAGTTGAGGTAGTTGTTGAATTTTTTGGTGTTATCAAAGGTATTTTTTGAACTTTTTTGTAATTTTCAAAGTTCAGGTTGCAGTTGAATTTGTTGGCGTTTTTCAAAGTTGAGGTTGTTGTAGAATTTGTTGGTCTTTTTGAATGTTGCAGTTGTTGTTGAAATTGTTGGTGATATTCAATATTGAGTTTGTTTTTGAATTTTTTATTGTTTTCAATTTTTATTTTGTTGAACTTTTTTCTGTTTTTAAAAGTTGAGGTTGTTGTTGAATTTGTTGGTGTTTTTCATTGTTGAGGTTGTTGTTGAATTTGTTGGTGATTTTAAATATTGAGGTTGTTGTTGAATTCGTTGGTGTTTTTCATTGTTGATGTTGTTGTTGAAATTGTTGGAGTTTTTCAATGTTGAGGTTGTTGTTGAATTTTTTGGTGTTTTTCATTGTTGAGGTTGTTGTTGAATTTGTTGGTGATTTTCAATACTGAGGTTGTTTTTGAATTTATTGGTGTTATCAAAGTTTTTTATTAAACTTTTTTGTATTTTTCAAAGTTAATGTTGCAGTTGAATTTGTTGGTGTTTTTCAATGTTGAGGTTATTGAATTTTTCAACGTTGAGTTTGCTGAATTTTTTGGGGTTTTTCATTTTTGAGGTTGTTCTTGAATTTGTTGGTGTTATTGAATGTTGAGATTGTAGTTGAATTTATTAGTGTATTCAATTTTTTTTAAAAATCTTTTTGTATTTTTCAAAGCTGAGGTTGTAGTTGAATTTGTTGCTGTTTTTCATTGTTGATGTTGTTGCATTTGTTGGTGTTTTTCAAAGTTGAGGTTGTTGTTGAAATCTTTGTGTTTTTCATTGTTGAGGTTGTTGTTGAATTTGTTGGAATTTTTCAATCTTGAGGTTGCTGAATTTGTTGGTATTTTTCAAAGTTGTGGTTATTGTTGAATTTTTTGGTGCTTTTCAATGTTGAGGTTTTCGTTCAATTTGGTGGTGTTTTTGAATGTTCAGGTTGTTGTTGTTTTTGTTGGTGATTTTCAATGTTGTGTCTGTTGTTGAATTTTTTGGTGCTTTTCATTGTTGAGGTGTTGTTTAAATTGTTGTAGTTATTCAATATTGAGGTTGTTGTTGAATTTTTTGGTGTTTTTCATTGTTGAGGTTGTTGTTGAATTTTTTGATGTTATTCATTGTTGAGGTTGTTGTTCAATTTGTTGATGATTTTCTATATTGAGGTTGTTATTGAATTTTTTGGTGTTTTTCATTGTTGAGGTTGTCTTTGAAATTGTTGGAGTTTTAAAATGTTGACGTTGCTGTTGAATTTTTTGGTGTTTTTCAATGTTGAGATTGTTGTTGAAATTGTATTTATTCAATATTGAGGTTGTATTCAATTTTTTGGTGTTTGTCATTGTTGAGGTTGTTGTTGAATTTTTTGATGTTATTCATTGTTGAGGTTGTTGTTGAATTTGTTGGTGATTTTCAATATTGAGGTTGTTGTTGAAATTGTTGGAGTTCTTCAATGTTGAGGTTGCTGTTGAATTTTTTGGTGTTTTTCATTGTTGAGGTAGTTGTTGAATTTTTTGATCTTATTCATTGTTGATTTTGTTGTTGAAATTGTTAGTGATTTTCAATATTGAGGTTGTAGTTGATTATTTGTTGTTGATTTTCAATGTTGAGGTTGTTAAATTTGTTGCTGTTTTTCAATGTTGAGGTTTTTGCATTTGTTCTTGTTTTTCAAAGTTGAGGTTGTTGTTGAATTTTTTGGTGTTTTTCATTGTTGAGTTTGTTGTTGAATTTGTTTGTGTTTTGCAATGTTGAGGTTGTTATTGAATTTGTTGGTGTTTTTCAATGTTGAGGTTGTTGACTTTTTTGCTGTTTTTCAAAGTTGAGTTTGTTGTTGAATTTTTTGATGTTTTTAATTGTTGAGGTTTTTGTTGAATTTGTTGTTGTTTTGATTGTTGTTGAATTTTTTGGTGTTTATCATTGTTGAGGTTGTTGAATTTGATGGTATTTTTCAAAGTTGAGGTAGTTGTTGAATTTTTTGGTGTTTTTAATTGTTGAGGTTTTTGTTGAAATTGATGGTGTTTTTGAATGTTGAGGTTGTTGTTGAATTTTTTGGTGTTTTTCATTGTTGAGGTTGTTGAATTTGTTGGTATTTTTCAAAGTTTTGGTAGTTGTTGAATTTTTTGGTGTTATCAAAGGTATTTTTTGAACTTTTATGTCATTTTAAAAGTTCAGGTTGCAGTTGAATTTGTTGGTGTTTTTCAACGTTGAGGTTGTTGTTTAATTTGTTGGTCTTTTTGAATGTTGCGGTTGTTGTTGAAATTGTTGGTGATATTCAATATTGAGTTTGTTGTTGAATTTTTTGTTGTTTTCAATTTTTATTTTGTTGAACTTTTTTCTATTTTTAAATGTTGAGGTTGTTGTTGAATTTGTTGTTGTTCTTCATTGTTGAGGTTGTTGATGAATTTGTTGGCGTGTTGGAATTTTGATATTGTTGTTGAATTTGTTGGTGTTCTGCAATGTTGAGATTGTTGTTGAATTTGTTGGTGTTTTTCAATGTTGAGGGTGTTGAATTTGTTGGTCCTTTTCAAAGTTGAGGTTGTTGTTGGATTTTTTGGTGTTTTTCATTGTTGAGGTTGTTGCATTTGTTGCTGTTTTTCAAATTTGAGATTGTTGTTGAATTTTTTTGTGTTTTTCATTGTTCAGGTTGTTGTTGAATTTGTTGGCGTTTTTCAATGTTGATATTGTTGTTGAATTTGTTGGTGTTCTGCAATGTTGAGGTGGTTGCTGAATTTGTTGGTGTTTTTGAATGTTGAGGTTGTTGTTGAATTCGTTGGTGTTTTTCATTGTTGAGGTTGTTGTTGAAATTGTTGGAGTTTTTCAATGTTGAGGTTGTTGTTGAATTTTTTGGTGTTTTTCATTGTTGAGGTTGCTGTTGAATTTGTTGGTGATTTTAAATATTGAGGTTGTTGTTGAATTTATTGGTGTTATCAATGTTTTTTATTAATCTTTTTTGTATTTTTCAAAGTTAATGTTGCAGTTGAATTTGTTGGTGTTTTTCAATGTTGAGGTTATTGAATGTTTCAAAGTTGAGTTTGCTGAATTTTTAGGGGTTTTACATTTTTGAGGTTGTTCTTGAATTTGTTGGTGTTATTGAATGTTGAGATTGTAGTTGAATTTATTGGTGTGTTCAATGTTTTTTTTTAATCTTTTTGTATTTTTCAAAGCTGAGGTTGTAGTTGAATTTGTTGCTGTTTATCGTTGTTGAGGTTGTTGCATTTGTTGGTGTTTTTCAAAGTTGAGGTTGTTGTTGAATTTTTTGTATTTTTCATTGTTGAGGTTGTTGTTGAATTTGTTGGCGTGTTTCAATGTTGATATTGTTGTTGAATTTGTTGGTGTTCAGCAATGTTGAGGTTGTTGTTGAATTTGTTGGTGCTTTTCAATGTTGAGGTTGTTGAAGTTGTTGGTCCTTTTCAAAGTTGAGGTTGTTGTTGAATTTTTTGGTGTTTTTCATTGTTGAGGTTTTTGTTCAATTTGTTGGTGTTTTTGAATGTTGAGGTTGTTGTTGAATTTATTGGTGTATTCAATGTTTTTTTTTAATCTTTTTGTTTTTTTCAAAGCTGAGGTTGTAGTTGAATTTGTTGCTGTTTTTCATTGTTGAGTTGGTTGCATTTGTTGGTGTTTTTCAAAGTTTAGGTTGTTATTGAATTTTTTGGTGTTTTTCATTGTTGAGGTTATTGTTGAATTTGTTGGTGTTTTTGAATGTTGAGGTTGTTGTTGAATTTTTTGGTGTTTTTCATTGTTGAGGTTGTTGTTGAATTTGTTGGAGTTTTTCAATCTTGAGGTTGCTGAATTTGTTGGTATTTTTCAAAGTTGTGGTTATTGTTGAATTTTTTGGTGTTTTTCGATGTTGAGGTTTTTGTTCAATTTGGTGGTGTTTTTGAATGTTCAGGTTGTTGTTGTATTTGTTGGTGATTTTCAATGTTGTGTTTGTTGTTGAATTTTTTGGTGTTTTTCATTGTAAAGTGTGTTGTTTAAATTATTGTAGTTATTCAATATTGAGGTTGTTGTTGAATTTTTTGGTGTTTTTCATTGTTGAGTTTGTTGTTGAATTTTTTGTTGTTATTCATTGTTGAGGTTGTTGTTGAATTTGTTGATGATTTTCAATATTGAGGTTGTTGTTGAATTTTTTGATGTTTTTCATTGTTGAGTTTGTCTTTGAAATTGTTGGAGTTTTTCAATTTGACGTTGCTGTTGAATTTTTTGGTGTTTATCATTGTTGAGATTGTTGTTGAAATCGTATTTATTCAATATTGAGGTTGTATTCAATTTTTTGGTGTTTTTCATTGTTAAGGTTGTTGTTGAATTTGTTGGTGATTTTTAATATTGAGGTTGTTGTTGAAATTGTTGGAGTTCTTCAATGTTGAGGTTGCTGTTGAATTTTTTGGTGTTTTTCATTGTTGAGGTAATTGTTGAATTTTTTGATCTTATTCATTGTTGATTTTGTTGTTGAACTTGTTAGTGATTTTCAATATTGTGGTTGTAGTTGATTATTTGTTGGTGTTTTTCAATGTTGAGGTTGTTGAATTTGTTGCTGTTTTTCAATGTTGAGGTTTTTGCATTTCTTCTTGTTTTTCAAAGTTGAGGTTGTTGTTGAATTTTTTGGTGTTTTTCATTGTTGAGTTTGTTGTTGAATATTTTTATGTTTTGCAATGTTGAGGTTGTTCTTGAATTTGTTGGTGTTTTTCAATGTTGAGGTTGTTGAATTTTTTGATGTTTTTCGAAGTTGAGGTTGTTGAATATTGTGGTGCTTTTAATTGTTGAAGTTTTTGTTGAATTTGTCGTTGTTTTGATTGTTGTTGAATTTTTTGATGTTTTTCATTGTTGAGGTTGTTGAATTTGATGGTATTTTTCAAAGTTGAGGTAGTTGTTGAATTTTTTGGTGTTTTTAATTGTTGAGGTTTTTGTTGAATTTGATGGTGTTTTTGTATGTTGAGGTTGTTGTTGAATTTTTTGGTGTTTTTCATTGTTGAGGTTGTTGTTGAATATGATGGTGTTTTTCAATGTTGAGGTTGTTGAACTTGTTGGTATTTTTCAAAGTTGAGGTAGTTGTTGAATTTTTTGGTGTTATCAAAGGTATTTTTTGAACTTTTTTGTAATTTTCAAAGTTCAGGTTGCAGTTGAATTTGTTGGCGTTTTTCAAAGTTGAGGTTGTTGTAGAATTTGTTGGTCTTTTTGAATGTTGCAGTTGTTGTTGAAATTGTTGGTGATATTCAATATTGAGTTTGTTTTTGAATTTTTTATTGTTTTCAATTTTTATTTTGTTGAACTTTTTTCTATTTTTAAAAGTTGAGGTTGTTGTTGAATTTGTTGGTGTTTTTCATTGTTGAGGTTGTTGTTGAATGTGTTGGTGATTTTAAATATTGAGGTTGTTGTTGAATTCGTTGGTGTTTTTCATTGTTGAGGTTGTTGTTGAAATTGTTGGAGTTTTTCAATGTTGAGGTTGTTGTTGAATTTTTTGGTGTTTTTCATTGTTGAGGTTGTTGTTGAATTTGTTGGTGATTTTCAATACTGAGGTTGTTTTTGAATTTATTGGTGTTATCAATGTTTTTTATTAAACTTTTTTGTATTTTTCAAAGTTAATGTTGCAGTTGAATTTGTTGGTGTTTTTCAATGTTGAGGTTATTGAATTTTTCAACGTTGAGTTTGCTGAATTTTTTGGGGTTTTTCATTTTTGAGGTTGTTCTTGAATTTGTTGGTGTTATTGAATGTTGAGATTGTAGTTGAATTTATTAGTGTATTCAATGTTTTTTTTAAATCTTTTTGTATTTTTCAAAGCTGAGGTTGTAGTTGAATTTGTTGCTGTTTTTCATTGTTGAGTTTGTTGCATTTGTTGGTGTTTTTCAAAGTTGAGGTTGTTGTTGAATTTTTTGTATTTTTCATTGTTGAGGTTGTTGTTGAATTTGTTGGCGTGTTTCAATGTTGATATTGTTGTTGAATTTGTTTGTGTTCTGCAATGTTGAGTTTGGTGTTGAATTTGTTGGTGCTTTTCAATGTTGAGGTTGTTGAATTTGTTGGTCCTTTTCAAAGTTGAGGTTGTTGTTCAATTTTTTGGTGTTTTTCATTGTTGATGTTTTCGTTCAATTTGTTGGTGTTTTTGAATGTTGAGGTTGTTGTTGAATTTATTGGTGTATTCAATGTTTTTTTTTAATCTTTTTGTTTTTTTCAAATCTGAGGTTGTAGTTGAATTTGTTGCTGTTTTTCATTGTTGAGTTTGTTACATTTGTTGGTGTTTTTCAAAGTTGAGGTTGTTGTTGAATTTTTTGGTGTTTTTCATTGTTGAGGTTGTTGAATTTGTTGGTATTTTTCAAAGTTTTGGTAGTTGTTGAATTTTTTGGTGTTATCAAAGGTATTTTTTGAACTTTTATGTCATTTTAAAAGTTCAGGTTGCAGTTGAATTTGTTGGTGTTTTTCAACGTTGAGGTTGTTGTTTAATTTGTTGGTCTTTTTGAATGTTGCGGTTGTTGTTGAAATTGTTGGTGATATTCAATATTGAGTTTGTTGTTGAATTTTTTGTTGTTTTCAATTTTTATTTTGTTGAACTTTTTTCTATTTTTAAATGTTGAGGTTGTTGTTGAATTTGTTGTTGTTCTTCATTGTTGAGGTTGTTGATGAATTTGTTGGCGTGTTGGAATTTTGATATTGTTGTTGAATTTGTTGGTGTTCTGCAATGTTGAGATTGTTGTTGAATTTGTTGGTGTTTTTCAATGTTGAGGTTGTTGAATTTGTTGGTCCTTTTCAAAGTTGAGGTTGTTGTTGGATTTTTTGGTGTTTTTCATTGTTGAGGTTGTTGCATTTGTTGCTGTTTTTCAAATTTGAGATTGTTGTTGAATTTTTTTGTGTTTTTCATTGTTCAGGTTGTTGTTGAATTTGTTGGCGTTTTTCAATGTTGATATTGTTGTTGAATTTGTTGGTGTTCTGCAATGTTGAGGTGGTTGCTGAATTTGTTGGTGTTTTTGAATGTTGAGGTTGTTGTTGAATTCGTTGGTGTTTTTCATTGTTGAGGTTGTTGTTGAAATTGTTGGAGTTTTTCAATGTTGAGGTTGTTGTTGAATTTTTTGGTGTTTTTCATTGTTGAGGTTGCTGTTGAATTTGTTGGTGATTTTAAATATTGAGGTTGTTGTTGAATTTATTGGTGTTATCAATGTTTTTTATTAATCTTTTTTGTATTTTTCAAAGTTAATGTTGCAGTTGAATTTGTTGGTGTTTTTCAATGTTGAGGTTATTGAATGTTTCAAAGTTGAGTTTGCTGAATTTTTAGGGGTTTTACATTTTTGAGGTTGTTCTTGAATTTGTTGGTGTTATTGAATGTTGAGATTGTAGTTGAATTTATTGGTGTGTTCAATGTTTTTTTTTAATCTTTTTGTATTTTTCAAAGCTGAGGTTGTAGTTGAATTTGTTGCTGTTTATCGTTGTTGAGGTTGTTGCATTTGTTGGTGTTTTTCAAAGTTGAGGTTGTTGTTGAATTTTTTGTATTTTTCATTGTTGAGGTTGTTGTTGAATTTGTTGGCGTGTTTCAATGTTGATATTGTTGTTGAATTTGTTGGTGTTCAGCAATGTTGAGGTTGTTGTTGAATTTGTTGGTGCTTTTCAATGTTGAGGTTGTTGAAGTTGTTGGTCCTTTTCAAAGTTGAGGTTGTTGTTGAATTTTTTGGTGTTTTTCATTGTTGAGGTTTTTGTTCAATTTGTTGGTGTTTTTGAATGTTGAGGTTGTTGTTGAATTTATTGGTGTATTCAATGTTTTTTTTTAATCTTTTTGTTTTTTTCAAAGCTGAGGTTGTAGTTGAATTTGTTGCTGTTTTTCATTGTTGAGTTGGTTGCATTTGTTGGTGTTTTTCAAAGTTTAGGTTGTTATTGAATTTTTTGGTGTTTTTCATTGTTGAGGTTATTGTTGAATTTGTTGGTGTTTTTGAATGTTGAGGTTGTTGTTGAATTTTTTGGTGTTTTTCATTGTTGAGGTTGTTGTTGAATTTGTTGGAGTTTTTCAATCTTGAGGTTGCTGAATTTGTTGGTATTTTTCAAAGTTGTGGTTATTGTTGAATTTTTTGGTGTTTTTCGATGTTGAGGTTTTTGTTCAATTTGGTGGTGTTTTTGAATGTTCAGGTTGTTGTTGTATTTGTTGGTGATTTTCAATGTTGTGTTTGTTGTTGAATTTTTTGGTGTTTTTCATTGTAAAGTGTGTTGTTTAAATTATTGTAGTTATTCAATATTGAGGTTGTTGTTGAATTTTTTGGTGTTTTTCATTGTTGAGTTTGTTGTTGAATTTTTTGTTGTTATTCATTGTTGAGGTTGTTGTTGAATTTGTTGATGATTTTCAATATTGAGGTTGTTGTTGAATTTTTTGATGTTTTTCATTGTTGAGTTTGTCTTTGAAATTGTTGGAGTTTTTCAATTTGACGTTGCTGTTGAATTTTTTGGTGTTTATCATTGTTGAGATTGTTGTTGAAATCGTATTTATTCAATATTGAGGTTGTATTCAATTTTTTGGTGTTTTTCATTGTTAAGGTTGTTGTTGAATTTGTTGGTGATTTTTAATATTGAGGTTGTTGTTGAAATTGTTGGAGTTCTTCAATGTTGAGGTTGCTGTTGAATTTTTTGGTGTTTTTCATTGTTGAGGTAATTGTTGAATTTTTTGATCTTATTCATTGTTGATTTTGTTGTTGAACTTGTTAGTGATTTTCAATATTGTGGTTGTAGTTGATTATTTGTTGGTGTTTTTCAATGTTGAGGTTGTTGAATTTGTTGCTGTTTTTCAATGTTGAGGTTTTTGCATTTCTTCTTGTTTTTCAAAGTTGAGGTTGTTGTTGAATTTTTTGGTGTTTTTCATTGTTGAGTTTGTTGTTGAATATTTTTATGTTTTGCAATGTTGAGGTTGTTCTTGAATTTGTTGGTGTTTTTCAATGTTGAGGTTGTTGAATTTTTTGATGTTTTTCGAAGTTGAGGTTGTTGAATATTGTGGTGCTTTTAATTGTTGAAGTTTTTGTTGAATTTGTCGTTGTTTTGATTGTTGTTGAATTTTTTGATGTTTTTCATTGTTGAGGTTGTTGAATTTGATGGTATTTTTCAAAGTTGAGGTAGTTGTTGAATTTTTTGGTGTTTTTAATTGTTGAGGTTTTTGTTGAATTTGATGGTGTTTTTGTATGTTGAGGTTGTTGTTGAATTTTTTGGTGTTTTTCATTGTTGAGGTTGTTGTTGAATATGATGGTGTTTTTCAATGTTGAGGTTGTTGAACTTGTTGGTATTTTTCAAAGTTGAGGTAGTTGTTGAATTTTTTGGTGTTATCAAAGGTATTTTTTGAACTTTTTTGTAATTTTCAAAGTTCAGGTTGCAGTTGAATTTGTTGGCGTTTTTCAAAGTTGAGGTTGTTGTAGAATTTGTTGGTCTTTTTGAATGTTGCAGTTGTTGTTGAAATTGTTGGTGATATTCAATATTGAGTTTGTTTTTGAATTTTTTATTGTTTTCAATTTTTATTTTGTTGAACTTTTTTCTATTTTTAAAAGTTGAGGTTGTTGTTGAATTTGTTGGTGTTTTTCATTGTTGAGGTTGTTGTTGAATGTGTTGGTGATTTTAAATATTGAGGTTGTTGTTGAATTCGTTGGTGTTTTTCATTGTTGAGGTTGTTGTTGAAATTGTTGGAGTTTTTCAATGTTGAGGTTGTTGTTGAATTTTTTGGTGTTTTTCATTGTTGAGGTTGTTGTTGAATTTGTTGGTGATTTTCAATACTGAGGTTGTTTTTGAATTTATTGGTGTTATCAATGTTTTTTATTAAACTTTTTTGTATTTTTCAAAGTTAATGTTGCAGTTGAATTTGTTGGTGTTTTTCAATGTTGAGGTTATTGAATTTTTCAACGTTGAGTTTGCTGAATTTTTTGGGGTTTTTCATTTTTGAGGTTGTTCTTGAATTTGTTGGTGTTATTGAATGTTGAGATTGTAGTTGAATTTATTAGTGTATTCAATGTTTTTTTTAAATCTTTTTGTATTTTTCAAAGCTGAGGTTGTAGTTGAATTTGTTGCTGTTTTTCATTGTTGAGTTTGTTGCATTTGTTGGTGTTTTTCAAAGTTGAGGTTGTTGTTGAATTTTTTGTATTTTTCATTGTTGAGGTTGTTGTTGAATTTGTTGGCGTGTTTCAATGTTGATATTGTTGTTGAATTTGTTTGTGTTCTGCAATGTTGAGTTTGGTGTTGAATTTGTTGGTGCTTTTCAATGTTGAGGTTGTTGAATTTGTTGGTCCTTTTCAAAGTTGAGGTTGTTGTTCAATTTTTTGGTGTTTTTCATTGTTGATGTTTTCGTTCAATTTGTTGGTGTTTTTGAATGTTGAGGTTGTTGTTGAATTTATTGGTGTATTCAATGTTTTTTTTTAATCTTTTTGTTTTTTTCAAATCTGAGGTTGTAGTTGAATTTGTTGCTGTTTTTCATTGTTGAGTTTGTTACATTTGTTGGTGTTTTTCAAAGTTGAGGTTGTTGTTGAATTTTTTGGTGTTTTTCATTGTTGAGGTTGTTGAATTTGTTGGTATTTTTCAAAGTTTTGGTAGTTGTTGAATTTTTTGGTGTTATCAAAGGTATTTTTTGAACTTTTATGTCATTTTAAAAGTTCAGGTTGCAGTTGAATTTGTTGGTGTTTTTCAACGTTGAGGTTGTTGTTTAATTTGTTGGTCTTTTTGAATGTTGCGGTTGTTGTTGAAATTGTTGGTGATATTCAATATTGAGTTTGTTGTTGAATTTTTTGTTGTTTTCAATTTTTATTTTGTTGAACTTTTTTCTATTTTTAAATGTTGAGGTTGTTGTTGAATTTGTTGTTGTTCTTCATTGTTGAGGTTGTTGATGAATTTGTTGGCGTGTTGGAATTTTGATATTGTTGTTGAATTTGTTGGTGTTCTGCAATGTTGAGATTGTTGTTGAATTTGTTGGTGTTTTTCAATGTTGAGGTTGTTGAATTTGTTGGTCCTTTTCAAAGTTGAGGTTGTTGTTGGATTTTTTGGTGTTTTTCATTGTTGAGGTTGTTGCATTTGTTGCTGTTTTTCAAATTTGAGATTGTTGTTGAATTTTTTTGTGTTTTTCATTGTTCAGGTTGTTGTTGAATTTGTTGGCGTTTTTCAATGTTGATATTGTTGTTGAATTTGTTGGTGTTCTGCAATGTTGAGGTGGTTGCTGAATTTGTTGGTGTTTTTGAATGTTGAGGTTGTTGTTGAATTCGTTGGTGTTTTTCATTGTTGAGGTTGTTGTTGAAATTGTTGGAGTTTTTCAATGTTGAGGTTGTTGTTGAATTTTTTGGTGTTTTTCATTGTTGAGGTTGCTGTTGAATTTGTTGGTGATTTTAAATATTGAGGTTGTTGTTGAATTTATTGGTGTTATCAATGTTTTTTATTAATCTTTTTTGTATTTTTCAAAGTTAATGTTGCAGTTGAATTTGTTGGTGTTTTTCAATGTTGAGGTTATTGAATGTTTCAAAGTTGAGTTTGCTGAATTTTTAGGGGTTTTACATTTTTGAGGTTGTTCTTGAATTTGTTGGTGTTATTGAATGTTGAGATTGTAGTTGAATTTATTGGTGTGTTCAATGTTTTTTTTTAATCTTTTTGTATTTTTCAAAGCTGAGGTTGTAGTTGAATTTGTTGCTGTTTATCGTTGTTGAGGTTGTTGCATTTGTTGGTGTTTTTCAAAGTTGAGGTTGTTGTTGAATTTTTTGTATTTTTCATTGTTGAGGTTGTTGTTGAATTTGTTGGCGTGTTTCAATGTTGATATTGTTGTTGAATTTGTTGGTGTTCAGCAATGTTGAGGTTGTTGTTGAATTTGTTGGTGCTTTTCAATGTTGAGGTTGTTGAAGTTGTTGGTCCTTTTCAAAGTTGAGGTTGTTGTTGAATTTTTTGGTGTTTTTCATTGTTGAGGTTTTTGTTCAATTTGTTGGTGTTTTTGAATGTTGAGGTTGTTGTTGAATTTATTGGTGTATTCAATGTTTTTTTTTAATCTTTTTGTTTTTTTCAAAGCTGAGGTTGTAGTTGAATTTGTTGCTGTTTTTCATTGTTGAGTTGGTTGCATTTGTTGGTGTTTTTCAAAGTTTAGGTTGTTATTGAATTTTTTGGTGTTTTTCATTGTTGAGGTTATTGTTGAATTTGTTGGTGTTTTTGAATGTTGAGGTTGTTGTTGAATTTTTTGGTGTTTTTCATTGTTGAGGTTGTTGTTGAATTTGTTGGAGTTTTTCAATCTTGAGGTTGCTGAATTTGTTGGTATTTTTCAAAGTTGTGGTTATTGTTGAATTTTTTGGTGTTTTTCGATGTTGAGGTTTTTGTTCAATTTGGTGGTGTTTTTGAATGTTCAGGTTGTTGTTGTATTTGTTGGTGATTTTCAATGTTGTGTTTGTTGTTGAATTTTTTGGTGTTTTTCATTGTAAAGTGTGTTGTTTAAATTATTGTAGTTATTCAATATTGAGGTTGTTGTTGAATTTTTTGGTGTTTTTCATTGTTGAGTTTGTTGTTGAATTTTTTGTTGTTATTCATTGTTGAGGTTGTTGTTGAATTTGTTGATGATTTTCAATATTGAGGTTGTTGTTGAATTTTTTGATGTTTTTCATTGTTGAGTTTGTCTTTGAAATTGTTGGAGTTTTTCAATTTGACGTTGCTGTTGAATTTTTTGGTGTTTATCATTGTTGAGATTGTTGTTGAAATCGTATTTATTCAATATTGAGGTTGTATTCAATTTTTTGGTGTTTTTCATTGTTAAGGTTGTTGTTGAATTTGTTGGTGATTTTTAATATTGAGGTTGTTGTTGAAATTGTTGGAGTTCTTCAATGTTGAGGTTGCTGTTGAATTTTTTGGTGTTTTTCATTGTTGAGGTAATTGTTGAATTTTTTGATCTTATTCATTGTTGATTTTGTTGTTGAACTTGTTAGTGATTTTCAATATTGTGGTTGTAGTTGATTATTTGTTGGTGTTTTTCAATGTTGAGGTTGTTGAATTTGTTGCTGTTTTTCAATGTTGAGGTTTTTGCATTTCTTCTTGTTTTTCAAAGTTGAGGTTGTTGTTGAATTTTTTGGTGTTTTTCATTGTTGAGTTTGTTGTTGAATATTTTTATGTTTTGCAATGTTGAGGTTGTTCTTGAATTTGTTGGTGTTTTTCAATGTTGAGGTTGTTGAATTTTTTGATGTTTTTCGAAGTTGAGGTTGTTGAATATTGTGGTGCTTTTAATTGTTGAAGTTTTTGTTGAATTTGTCGTTGTTTTGATTGTTGTTGAATTTTTTGATGTTTTTCATTGTTGAGGTTGTTGAATTTGATGGTATTTTTCAAAGTTGAGGTAGTTGTTGAATTTTTTGGTGTTTTTCAATGTTGAGGTTGTTGAATTTGTTGGTCCTTTTCAAAGTTGAGGTTGTTGTTGAATTTTTTGTGTTTTTCATTGTTGAGGTTATTGTTGCATTTGTTGGTGTTTTTGAATGTTGAGGTTGTTGTTGAATTTTTTGGTGTTTTTCATTGTTGAGGTTGTTGAATTTGTTGGTATTTTTCAAAGTTGAGGTTATTGTTGAATTTTTTGGTGTTTTTCAATGTTGAGGTTGTTGAATTTGTTGGTCCTTTTCAAAGTTGAGGTTGTTGTTGGATTTTTTGGTGTTTTTCATTGTTGAGGTTGTTGCATTTGTTGCTGTTTTTCAAATTTGAGATTGTTGTTGAATTTTTTTGTGTTTTTCATTGTTCAGGTTGTTGTTGAATTTGTTGGCGTTTTTCAATGTTGATATTGTTGTTGAATTTGTTGGTGTTCTGCAATGTTGAGGTGGTTGCTGAATTTGTTGGTGTTTTTGAATGTTGAGGTTGTTGTTGAATTCGTTGGTGTTTTTCATTGTTGAGGTTGTTGTTGAAATTGTTGGAGTTTTTCAATGTTGAGGTTGTTGTTGAATTTTTTGGTGTTTTTCATTGTTGAGGTTGCTGTTGAATTTGTTGGTGATTTTAAATATTGAGGTTGTTGTTGAATTTATTGGTGTTATCAATGTTTTTTATTAATCTTTTTTGTATTTTTCAAAGTTAATGTTGCAGTTGAATTTGTTGGTGTTTTTCAATGTTGAGGTTATTGAATGTTTCAAAGTTGAGTTTGCTGAATTTTTAGGGGTTTTACATTTTTGAGGTTGTTCTTGAATTTGTTGGTGTTATTGAATGTTGAGATTGTAGTTGAATTTATTGGTGTGTTCAATGTTTTTTTTTAATCTTTTTGTATTTTTCAAAGCTGAGGTTGTAGTTGAATTTGTTGCTGTTTATCGTTGTTGAGGTTGTTGCATTTGTTGGTGTTTTTCAAAGTTGAGGTTGTTGTTGAATTTTTTGTATTTTTCATTGTTGAGGTTGTTGTTGAATTTGTTGGCGTGTTTCAATGTTGATATTGTTGTTGAATTTGTTGGTGTTCAGCAATGTTGAGGTTGTTGTTGAATTTGTTGGTGCTTTTCAATGTTGAGGTTGTTGAAGTTGTTGGTCCTTTTCAAAGTTGAGGTTGTTGTTGAATTTTTTGGTGTTTTTCATTGTTGAGGTTTTTGTTCAATTTGTTGGTGTTTTTGAATGTTGAGGTTGTTGTTGAATTTATTGGTGTATTCAATGTTTTTTTTTAATCTTTTTGTTTTTTTCAAAGCTGAGGTTGTAGTTGAATTTGTTGCTGTTTTTCATTGTTGAGGTTGTTGTTGAATATGTTGGTGTTTTTCAATGTTGAGGTTGTTGAATTTGTTGGTATTTTTCTTTGTTGAGGTAGTTGTTGAATTTTTTGGTATTATCAAAGGTATTTTTTGAACTTTTTTGTAATTTTCAAAGTTCAGGTTGCAGTTGAATTTGTTGGCGTTTTTCAAAGTTGAGGTTGTTGTTGAATTTGTTGGTCTTTTTGAATGTTGCGGTTGTTGTTGAAATTGTTGGTGATATTCAACATTGAGTTTGTTTTTGAATTTTTTGTTGTTTTCAATTTTTATTTTGCTGAAATTTTTTCTATTTTTAAAAGTTGAGGTTGTTGTTGAATTTGTTGGTGTTTTTCATTGTTCAGGTTGTTGTTGAATTTGATGGTGATTTTAAATATTGAGGTTGTTTTTGAATTCGTTGGTGTTTTTCATTGTTGAGGTTGTTGTTGAAATTGTTGGAGTTTTTCAATGTTGAGGTTGTTGTTGAATTTTTTGGTGTTTTTCATTGTTGAGGTTGTTGTTGAATTTGTTGGTGATTTTCAATACTGAGGTTGTTTTTGAATTTATTGGTGTTATCAATGTTTTTTATTTGACTTTTTTGTATTTTTCAAAGTTAATGTTGCAGTTGAATTTGTTGGTGTTTTTCAATGTTGAGGTTATTGAATTTTTCAACGTTGAGTTTGCTGAATTTTTTGGGGTTTTTCATTTTTGAGGTTGTTCTTGAATTTGTTGGTGTTATTGAATGTTGAGATTGTAGTTGAATTTATTGGTGTATTCAATGATTTTTTAAAATATTTTTGTATTTTTCAAAGCTGAGGTTGTAGTTGAATTTGTTGCTGTTTTTCATTGTTGAGGTTGTTGCATTTGATGCTGCTTTTCAAAGTTGAGTTTGTTGTTGAATTTTTTGTATTTTTCATTGTTGAGGTTGTTGTTGAATTTGTTGGTGTGTTTCAATGTTGATATTGTTGTTGAATTTATTGGTGTTCTGCAATGTTGAGGTTGTTGTTGAATTTTTTGGTGTTTTTCAATGTTGAGGTTGTTGAATTTGTTGGTCCTTTTCAAAGTTGAGGTTGTTGTTGAATTTTTTGTGTTTTTCATTGTTGAGGTTATTGTTGCATTTGTTGGTGTTTTTGAATGTTGAGGTTGTTGTTGAATTTTTTGGTGTTTTTCATTGTTGAGGTTGTTGAATTTGTTGGTATTTTTCAAAGTTGAGGTTATTGTTGAATTTTTTGGTGTTTTTCAATGTTGAGGTTTTTGTTGAGTTCGGTGCTGTTTTTGAATGTTCAGGTTGTTGTTGTATTTGTTGGTGATTTTCAAAGTTGAGTTTGTTGTTGAATTTTTTGGTGTTTTTCATTGTGGAGGTTGTTGTTTAAATTGTTGTAGTTATTCAATATTGAGGTTGTTGTTGAATTTTTTGGTGTTTTTCATTGTTGAGGTTGTTGTTGAATTTTTTGATGTTTTTCATTGTTGAGGTTGTTGTTGAATTTGTTTTTGATTTTCTATATTGAGGTTGTTGTTGAATTTTTTGGTGTTTTTCATTGTTGATGTTGTCTTTGAAATTGTTGGAGTTTTAAAATGTTGACGTTGCTGTTGAATTTTTTGGTATTTTTCAATGTTGAGATTGTTGTTGAAATTGTAGTTATTCAATATTGAGGTTGTATTCAATTTTTTGGTGTTTTTCATTGTTGAGGTTGTTGTTGAATTTTTTGATGTTATTCATTGTTGAGGTTGTTGTTGAATTTGTTGGTGATTTTCAATATTGAGGTTGTTGTTGAAATTGTTGGAGTTCTTCAATGTTGAGGTTGCTGTTGAATTTTTTGGTGGTTTTCATTGTTGAGGTAGTTGTTGAATTTTTTGATCTTATTCATGGTTGATTTTGTTGTTGAAATTGTTAGTGATTTTCAATATTGAGGTTGTAGTTGATTATTTGTTGTTGTTTTTCAATGTTGAGGTTGTTGAATTTGTTGCTGTTTTTCAATGTTGAAGTTTTTGCATTTGTTCTTGTTTTTCAAAGTTGAGGTTGTTGTTGAATTTTTTGGTGTTTATCATTGTTGAGTTTGTTGTTGAAATTGTTTGTGTTTTGCAATGTTGAGGTTGTTATTGAATTTGTTGGTGTTTTTCAATGTTGAGGTTGTTGAATTTTTTGATGTTTTTCAAAGGTGAGTTTGTTGTTGAATTTTTTGGTGTTTTTAATTGTTGAGGTTTTTGTTGAATTTGTTGTTGTTTTGATTGTTGTTGAAATTTTTGGTGTTTTTCATTGTTGAGGTTGTTGAATTTGATGGTATTTTTCAAAGTTGAGGTTGTTGTTGAATTTTTTGGTGTTTTTCATTGTTGAGGTTGTTGTTGAATATGTTGGTGTTTTTCAATGTTGAGGTTGTTGAATTTGTTGGTATTTTTCAAAGTTGAGGTAGTTGTTGAATTTTTTGGTGTTATCAAAGGTATTTTTTGAACTTTTATGTAATTTTCAAAGTTCAGGTTGCATTTGAATTTGTTGGTGTTTTTCAAAGTTGAGGTTGTTGTTGAATTTGTTGGTCTTTTTGAATGTTGCGGTTGTTGTTGAAATTGTTGGTGTTATTCAATATTGAGTTTGTTGTTGAATTTTTTGTTGTTTTCAATTTTTATTTTGTTGAACTTTTTTCTGTTTTTAAAAGTTGAGGTTGTTGTTGAATTTGTTGGTGTTTTTTATTGTTGAGGTTGTTGTTGAATTTGTTGGTGATTTTTATTATTGAGGTTGTTGTTGAATTCGTTGGTGTTTTTCATTGTTGAGGTTGTTGTTGAATTTGTTGGCGTGTTGGAATGTTGATATTGTTCTTGAATTTGTTGGTGTTCTGCAATGTTGAGATTGTTGTTGAATTTGTTGGTGTTTTTCAATGTTGAGGTTGTGGAATTTGTTGGTCCTTTTCAAAGTTGAGGTTGTTGTTGAATTTTTTGGTGTTTTTCATTGTTGAGGTTGTTGCATTTGTTGCTGTTTTTCAAATTTAAGATTGTTGTTGAATTTGTTGGCGTTTTTCAATGTTGATATTGTTGTTGAATTTGTTGGTGTTCTGCAATGATGAGGTGGTTGCTGAATTTGTTGGTGTTTTTCATTGTTGAGGTTGTTGTTGAATTTGTTGGTGATTTTAAATATTGAGGTTGTTGTTGAATTTATTGGTGTTATCAATGTTTTTTATTAAACTTTTTTGTGTTTTTCAAAGTTAATGTTGCAGTTGAATTTGTTGGTGTTTTTCAATGTTGAGGTTATTGAATTTTTCAAAGTTGAGTTTGCTGAATTTTTAGGGGTTTTTCATTTTTGAAGTTGTTCTTGAATTTGTTGGTGTTATTGAATGTTGAGATTGTAGTTGAATTTATTAGTTGATTCAATGTTTTTTTTTAATCTTTTTGTATTTTTCAAAGCCGAGGTTGTAGTTGAATTTGTTGCTGTTTTTCATTGTTGAGGTTGTTGCATTTGTTGGTGTTTTTCAAAGTTGAGGTTGTTGTTGAATTTTTTGTATTTTTCATTGTTGAGGTTGTTGTTGAATTTGTTGGCGTGTTTCAATGTTGATATTGTTGTTGAATTTGTTGGTGTTCAGCAATGTGGAGGTTGTTGTTGAATTTGTTGGTGTTCTGCAATGTTGAGGTTCTTGTTGAATTTGTTGGTGTTTTTCAATGTCGAGGTTGTTGAATTTGTTGGTCTTTTTCAAAGTTGTGGTTGTTGTTGAATTTTTTGTGTTTTTCATTGTTGAGGCTTTTGTTCAATTTGGTGGTGTTTTTGAAAGTTGAGGTATTTGTTGAATTTTTTGGTGTTTTTAATTGTTGAGGTTTTTGTTGAATTTGATGGTGTTTTTTTAATGTTGAGGTTGTTGTTGAATTTGTTGGTGTTTTTCATTGTTGAGGTTGTTCTGGAATATGTTGGTGTTTTTCAATGTTGAGGTTGTTGAATTTGTTGGTATTTTTCAAAGTTTTGGTAGTTGTTGAAATTTTTGGTGTTATGAAAGTTATTTTTTGAACTTTTATGTCATTTTCAAAGTTCAGGTTGCAGTTGAATTTGTTGGCGTTTTTCAAAGTTGAGGTAGTTGTTGAATTTTTTGGTGTTTTTAATTGTTGAGGTTTTTGTTGAATTTGATGGTGTTTTTTATTGTTGAGGTTGTTGTTGAATTTGTTGGTGATTTTAATTATTGAGGTTGTTGTTGAATTCGTTGGTGTTTTTCATTGTTGAGGTTGTTGTTGAATTTGTTGGCGTGTTGGAATGTTGATATTGTTCTTGAATTTGTTGGTGTTCTGCAATGTTGAGATTGTTGTTGAATTTGTTGGTGTTTTTCAATGTTGAGGTTGTGGAATTTGTTGGTCCTTTTCAAAGTTGAGGTTGTTGTTGAATTTTTTGGTGTTTTTCATTGTTGAGGTTGTTGCATTTGTTGCTGTTTTTCAAATTTGAGATTGTTGTTGAATTTGTTGGCGTTTTTCAATGTTGATATTGTTGTTGAATTTGTTGGTGTTCTGCAATGATGAGGTGGTTGCTGAATTTGTTGGTGTTTTTGAAATTTGAGGTTGTTGTTCAATTCGTTGGTGTTTTTCATTGTTGAGGTTGTTGTTGAAATTGTTGGAGTTTTTCAATGTTGAGGTTGTTGTTGAATTCGTTGGTGTTTTTCATTGTTGAGGTTGTTGTTGAATTTGTTGGAGTTTTTCAATGTTGAGGTTGTTGTTGAATTTTTTGGTGTTTTTCATTGTTGAGGTTGTTGTTGAATTTGTTGGTGAGTTTAAATATTGAGGTTGTTGTTGAATTTATTGGTGTTATCAATGTTTTTTATTAAACTTTTTTGTGTTTTTCAAAGTTAATGTTGCAGTTGAATTTGTTGGTGTTTTTCAATGTTGAGGTTATTGAATTTTTCAAAGTTGAGTTTTCTGAATTTTTAGGGGTTTTTCATTTTTGAAGTTGTTCTTGAATTTGTTGGTGTTATTGAATGTTGAGATTGTAGTTGAATTTATTAGTTGATTCAATGTTTTTTTTTAATCTTTTTGTATTTTTCAAAGCTGAGGTTGTAGTTGAATTTGTTGCTGTTTTTCATTGTTGAGGTTGTTGCATTTGTTGGTGTTTTTCAAAGTTGAGGTTGTTGTTGAATTTTTTGTATTTTTCATTGTTGAGGTTGTTGTTGAATTTGTTGGCGTGTTTCAATGTTGATATTGTTGTTGAATTTGTTGGTGTTCAGCAATGTGGAGGTTGTTGTTGAATTTGTTGGTGTTCTGCAATGTTGAGGTTCTTGTTGAATTTGTTGGTGTTTTTCAATGTCGAGGTTGTTGAATTTGTTGGTCTTTTTCAAAGTTGTGGTTGTTGTTGAATTTTTTGTGTTTTTCATTGTTGAGGCTTTTGTTCAATTTGGTGGTGTTTTTGAAAGTTGAGGTATTTGTTGAATTTTTTGGTGTTTTTAATTGTTGAGGTTTTTGTTGAATTTGATGGTGTTTTTTTTAATGCTGAGGTTGTTGTTGAATTTTTTGGTGTTTTTCATTGTTGAGGTTGTTGTTGAATATGTTGGTGTTTTTCAATGTTGAGGTTGTTGAATTTGTTGGTATTTTTCAAAGTTTTGGTAGTTGTTGAATTTTTTGGTGTTATCAAAGTTATTTTTTGAACTTTTATGTCATTTTCAAAGTTCAGGTTGCAGTTGAATTTGTTGGCGTTTTTCAAAGTTGAGGTAGTTGTTGAATTTTTTGGCGTTTTTAATTGTTGAGGTTTTTGTTGAATTTGATGGTGTTTTTGAATGTTGAGGTTGTTGTTGAATTTTTTGGTGTTTTTCATTGTTGAGGTTGTTGTTGAATATGTTGGTGTTTTTCAATGTTGAGGTTGTTGAATTTGTTGGTATTTTTCAAAGTTTTGGTAGTTGTTGAATTTTTTGGTGTTATCAAAGGTATTTTTTGAACTTTTATGTCATTTTAAAAGTTCAGGTTGCAGTTGAATTTCTTGGTGTTTTTCAAAGTTGAGGTTGTTGTTTAATTTGTTGGTCTTTTTGAATGTTGCGGTTGTTGTTGAAATTGTTGGTGATATTCAATATTGAGTTTGTTGCTGAATTTTTTGTTGTTTTCAATTTTTATTTTGTTGAACTTTTTTCTATTTTTAAAAGTTGAGGTTGTTGTTGAATTTGTTGGTGTTTTTCATTGTTGAGGTTGTTGTTCAATTTGTTGGTGATTTTAAATATTGAGGTTGCTGTTGAATTCGTTGGTGTTTTTCATTGTTGAGGTTGTTGTTGAATTTGTTGGCTTGTTGGAATGTTGATATTGTTGTTGAATTTGTTGGTGTTCTGCAATGTTGATTTTGTTGTTGAATTTGTTGGTGTTCTGCAATGTTGAGGTTGTTGTTGAATTTGTTGGTGCTTTTCAATGTTGAGGTTGTTGAATTTGTTGGTCCTTTTCAAAGTTGAGTTTGTTGTTGAATTTTTTGGTGTTTTTCATTGTTGAGGTTTTTGTTCAATTTGTTGGCGTTTTTGAATGTTGAGGTTGTTGTTGAATTTATTGGTGTATTCAATGTTTTTTTTTAAACTTTTTGTTTTTTTCATAGCTGAGGTTGTAGTTGAATTTGTTGCTGTTTTTCATTGTTGAGGTTGTTGCATTTGTTGCTGTTTTTCAAATTTGATGTTGTTGTTGAATTTTTTTTTGTTTTTCATTGTTGAGGTTGTTGTTGAATTTGTTGGTGTTCTGCAATGTTGAGGTTGTTGTTGAATTTGTTGGTGTTTTTCTTTGTCGAGGTTGTTGAATTTGTTGGCCTTTTTCAAAGTTGTGGTTGTTGTTGAATCTTTTGTGTTTTTCATTGTTGAGGTTTTTGTTCAATTTGTTGGTGTTTTTGAAAGTTGATGTTGTTGTTGAATTTGTTGGTGTTTTTCATTGTTGAGGTGGTTGCTGAATTTGTTGGTGTTTTTGAATGTTGAGGTTGTTGTTGAATTTTTTGGTGTTTTTAATTGTTGAGGTTGTTGTTGAATTTATTGGAGTTTTTCAGTGTTGAGGTTGTTACTGAATTTGTTGGTGTTTTGCAATGTTGAGGTTGTTGTTGACTTTGTTGGTGATTTTCAATATTGAGGTTCTTGTTCAATTTATTGGTTTTATCAATGCTTTTTTTTGAACTTTTATGTATTTTTCGAAGTTGAGGTTGCAGTTGAATTTGTTTGTGATATTCAATGTTGAGTTTGTTGTTGAATTTTTTGGTGTTATCAATTTTTATTTTGTTGAACTTATTTCTATTTTTAAATGTTTAGGTTGTTGTTGAATTTATTGGTATTTTTGAATTTTGAGGTTGTTGAATCTGTTGGTATTTTTCAAAGTTGAGGTTGTTGTTCAATTTTTTGTTATTTTTCATTGTTGAGGTTTTTGTTGATTTAGTTGATGCTTTTGAATGTTGAGGTTGTTGTTGAATCTGTTGGCGATTTTCAATATTGAGGTTGTTGTTAAATTTATTGGTGTTATCAATGTTTTTCATTAAACTTTTTTGTATTTTTCAAAGTTAATATTCCAGTTGAATATGTTGGTGTTTTTCAATATTGAGAATGTTGAATTTGTTGGTGTTATTCTTAGTTGAGGTTGTAGAATTTTTTGATGTTTTTCATTGTTGTGGTTGTTGTTGAATTTGCTGGTGTTTTTGAATTTTGAGATTATTGTTCAATTTATTGGTGTATTCATTTTTTTTTTTAATCTTTTTGTTTTTTTCAAAGCTGAGGTTGTAGTTGAATTTGTTGCTGTTTTTCATTGTTGAGGTTGTTGCATTTGTTGGTGTTTTTCAAAGTTGAGGTTGTTGTTGAGTTTTTTTTGTGTTTTTCATTGTTGAGGGTGTTGTTGAATTTGTTGGAGTTTTTCAATGTTGATGTTGTTGTTGAATTTGTTGGTCTTTTTCAAAGTTGAGGTTGTTGTTGAATTTTTTGGTGTTTTTAATTGTTGAGGTTTTTGTTGAATTTATTGGAGTATTTCAGTGTTGAGTCTGCTATTGAACTTGTTGGTGTTTTGCAATGTTGAGGTTGTTGTTGACTTTGTTGGTGACTTTCAATATTGAGGCTGTTGTTGAATTTATTGGTATTCTCAATGGTGTTTCTTGAACTTTTTTGTATTTTTCAAAGTTGAGGTTGCAGTTGAATTTGCTGCTCCTTTTCAATGTTGAGGTTGTTTAATTTGTTGGTGTTTTTCAAAGTTGAGGTTGATGTTGAATTTTTTGGTGATATTCAATATTGAGGTTGTTGTTGAATTTTTTGGTGTTATCAATTTTTATTTTGTTGAACTTTTTTCTATTTTTAAAAGTTTAGGTTGTTGTTGAATTTGTTGGTGTTTTTCATTGTAGTGGTTGTTGTTGAATTTGTTTGTGATTTTCAATATTGAGGTTGTTCTTGAATTTGTTGGTGTTTTTCAATGTTGGGGTTGTTGTTGAATTTTTTCCTGTTTTTCATTGTTGAGGTTGTTGTTGAATCTGTTGATGTTTTTGAATGTTGAGGTTGTTGAATCTGTTGGTATTGTTCAAAGTTGAGGATGTTGTTCAATTTTTTGGTTTTTCTTATTATTGACGTTTTTGTTGAATTTGTTGGTGTTTTTGATTGTTGAGGTTGTTGCTGAATTTGTTAGCGATTTTCAATAATGAGGTTATTGTTGAATTTGTTGGTGCTTTTCAATATTGGGGTTGTTGTTGAATTTTTTGGTGTTTTTCATTTTTGAGGTTGTTTTTGAATTTCTTGGAATTTTTCAATGTTGAATTTTTTGGTGTTTTTCATTGTTGAGGTTATTTTTGAATTTGTTGGTGATTTTCAATATTGAGGTTGTTGTTGAATTTATTGGTGTTATCAATGTTTTTTTTAAAACTTTTTTGTATTTTTCAAAGTTAAGGTTGCAGTTGAATTTGTTGGTGGTTTTCCATGTTGAGGTTCTTGAATTTGTTGGTGTTTTTCAAAGTTGAGGTTGTTGAATTTTTTGTTGTTTTTCATTGTTTTGATTTTTAGTTAATTTGTTGGTGTTTTTAAAAGTTTAGATTCTTGTTGAATTTATTGGTGTTATCAACGTTTTTTATTAAACTTTTTTGTATTTTTCCAAGTTCAGGTTGTAGTTGAATTTGTTGGTGGTTTTCCGTGTTGAGGTTCTTGAATTTGTTGGTGTTTTTCAAAGTTGAGGTTGTTGAATTTTTTGTTGTTTTTCATTGTTTTGATTTTTAGTTAATTTGTTGGTGTTTTTAAAAGTTTAGATTCTTGTTGAATTTATTGGTGTTATCAATGCTTTTTTTTAAACTTTTTTGTATTTTTTAAAGTTAAGGTTGCAGTTGAATTTGTTGGTGGTTTTCCGTGTTGAGGTTCTTGAATTTGTTGGTGTTTTTCAAAGTTGAGGTTGTTGAATTTTTTGTTGTTTTTCATTGTTTTGATTTTTCGTTAATTTGTTGGTGTTTTTAAAAGTTTAGATTCTTGTTGAGTTTATTGGTGTTATCAATGTTTTTTATTAAACTTTTTTGTATTTTTCAAAGTTCAGGTTGTAGTTGAATTTGTTGCTGTTTTTCAATGTTGAAGTTGTTGCATTTGTTATTGTTTCTCAAAGTAGAGGTTGTTGTGGAATTTTTTGGTGTTTTTCATTGTTGAGGTTGTTTTTGAATATGTTGGAGTTTTTCAATGTTGAGGTTGTTGTTGAATTTGTTAGTGTTTTGCAATGTTGAGGTTGTTGTTGAAAATGTTGGTGTTTTTCAATGTTGAGGTTGTTGAATTTGTTGGTGTATTTCAAAGTTGAGGTTGTTGTTGAATGTTTTGGTGTTTTTCATGGTTGAGATTGTTGTTGAATTTATTGGAGTTTTTCAGTGTTGAGGTTGTTATTGAATTTGTTGGTGTTTTGCAATGTTGAGGTTGTTTTTGACTTTGTTGGTGAATTTCAATATTGAAGTTGTTGATGAATTTATTGGTCTTCTCAATGGTTTTTCTTGAACTTTTTTATTTCAAAGTTGAGGTTGCAGTTGAATTTGCAGCTCTTTTTCAATGTTGAGGTTGTTTAATTTGTTGGTGTTTTTCAAAGTTGAGGATGTTGTTGAATTTGTTGGTGATATTCAATGTTGAGGTCGTTGTTGAATTTTTTGGTGTTATCAATTTGTATTTTGTTGAACTTTTTTCTATTTTAAAAAGTTTAGGTTGTTGTTGAATTTGTTGGTGTTTTTCATTGTTGTTGTCGTTGAATTTGTTTGTGATTTTCAATATTGAGGTTGTTGATGAATTTGTTGGTGTTTTTCAATGTTGGGGTTGTTGTTGAATTTTTTCCTGTTTTTCATTGTTGAGGTTGTTGTTGAATTTGTTGAGGTTTTTGGATGTTGAGGTTGTTGAATCTGTTGGTATTTTTCAAAGTTGAGGATGTTGTTCAATTTTTTGTTTTTTTTCATTGTTGACGTTTTTGTTGAATTTGTTGGCGATTTTCAATATTGAGGTTGTTGTTGAATTTGTTGGTGCTTTTCAATATTTGGGGTTGTTGTTGAATTTTTTGGTGTTTTTCATTGTTGAGGTTGTTGTTGAATTTGTTGGTGATTTTCAATATTAAGGTTGTTGTTGAATTTATTGGTGTTATCATTGTTTTTTTTTTAACTTTTTTGTATTTTTCAAAGTTAAGGTGGCAGTTGAATTTGTTGTTTTTCAATGTTGAGGTTGTTGAATTTGTTGATGTATTTCAAAGTTGAGGTTGTTGTTGAATTTTTTGGTGTTTTTCATTGTTGAGGTTGTTGAATTTGTTGATGTATTTCAAAGTTGTGGTTGTTGTTGAATTTTTTGGTGTTTTTCATTGTTGAGGTTGTTGTTGAAGTTCTTGGAGTTTTTCAATGTTGAGGTTGTTGAATTTGTTGGTGTTTTTCACAGTTGAGGTAATTGTTGAATTTTTTCGTGTTATCAAGGTTCTTTTAAAAATTTTTTTGTGTTTTTCAAAGTTGAGGTTGCAGTTGAATTTGTTGCAGTTTTTAAATGTTGAGGTTGCTGTTGTATTTGTTGGTGTTTCTGAATGTGAGATTGTAGTTGAATTTTATGATGTTTATCGTTGTGGAGGTTGTTGTTCAATTTGTTGGTGATTTTGAATGTTGAGTTTGTTGTTGAATTTTTTGGTGTTTTTCATTGTTGAGGTTGTTGTTTTGTATTTTTTGATGTATTTCATTGTTGAGGTTGTTGTTGAATTTGTTGGTGATTTTCAATAATGAGGTTGTTGTTGAATTTATTGGTGTAATCAATGTTTCTTTTTAAAAAGTATTGTACTTTTCAAATTTGAGGTTGTAGTTGAATTTGTTGGTGTTTTTCATTGTTGAGGTTGTTGTTGAAGTTGTTGGTGTTTTTCAATGTTGGGGTTGTTGTTGAATTTTTTGGTGTTTTTCAATGTTGAGGTTTTTGTTGAACTTGTTGGTGTTTTTGAATGTTGAGGTTGTTGTTGAATTTTTTGATGTATTTCATTGTTGAGGTTGTTGTTGTTGAATTTTTGATGTTTTTCATTGTTGAGGGTGTTGTTGAATGTTTTGGTGATTATCAATACTGAGGTTGTTGTTGAATTTATTGGTGATATCACTGTTTTTTTTTAAACTTTTTTGTGTTTTTCAAAGTTGAGGTTGCATTTCAATTTGTTGGTGTTTTTCAATGTTGAGGTTGATGAATTTGTTTGTGTTTTTCAAAGCTGAGGTTGTTGTTGAATTTTTTGGTCTTTTTCAATGTTGAGCTTTTTGTTGAACTTGTTGGTGTTTTTGAATGTTGAGGTTGTTGTCGAATTTTTTGGTGTTTTTCATTGTTGAGGTTGCTGTTGAATTTGTTGGTGATTTTCAATGTGAGTTTGTTGTTGAATTTTTTGCGGTTTTTCATGGTTGTGGTGGTTGTTGAAATTGTAGGAGTTTTTCAATGTTGAGGTTGTTGTTGATCTTTTTGGTGTTTTTCATTGTTCAGGTTGTTGTCGTTGAATTTTTTGGTGTTTTTCATTTTTGAGGTTGTTGTTGTTAAATTTTTTGATGTTTATCATTGCTGAGGTTGTTGTTGAAATTGTTGGTGATTTTCAATGTTGAGTTTGTTGTTGAATTTGTTGGTGTTTTGCAATTTTGAGGTTGTTATTGAATTTGTTGGTGATTTTCAATGTTGAGGTTGTTGAATTTGTTGGTGTTATCAATTTTTATTTTGTTGAACTCTTTTCTAATTATAAAAGTTTAGGTTGTTGTTGAATTTGTTGGTGTTTTTCATTGTTGTTGTTGTTGAATTTGTTTGTGATTTTCAATATTGAGGTCGTTGATGAATTTGTTGGTGTTTTTCAATGTTGGGGTTGTTGTTGAATTTTTTCGTGTTTTTCATTGTTGAGGTTGTTGTTGAATATGTTGATGTTTTTGAATGTTGAGGTTGTTGAATCTGTTGGTATTTTTCAAAGTTGAGGATGTTGTTCAATTTTTTACCTCTTTTCATTGTTGACGTTTTTGTTGAATTTGTTGGCGATTTTCAATATTGAGGTTGTTGTTGAATTTGTTGGTGCTTTTCAATATTTGGGGTTGTTGTTGAATTTTTTGGTGTTTTTCATTGTTGAGGTTGTTGTTGAATTTGTTGGTGATTTTCAATCTTGAGGTTGTTGTTGAATTTATTGGTGATCTCATTGTTTTTTTTTTAACATTTTTTTGTATTTTTCAAAGTTAAGTTGGCAGTTGAATTTGTTGTTTTTCAATGTTGAGGTGGTTGAATTTGTTGATGTATTTCGAATTTGAGGTTGTTGTTGAAGTTTTTGGCGTTTTTCATTGTTGAGGTTGTTGTTGAAGTTCTTGGAGTTTTTCAATGTTGAGGTTGTTGAATTTGTGGGTGTTTTTCACAGTTGAGGTAGCTGTTGAATTTTTTCGTGTTATCAAGGTTTTTTTAAAAAAAAATTTTGTGTTTTTCAAAGTTGAGGTTGCAGTTGAATTTGTTGGTGATTTTCAATGTTGAGGCTGTTGAATTTGTTGGTGTTTATCAAAGTTGAGGATGTTGTTGAATTTGTTGGTGATATTCAATATTGAGGTTGTTGTTGAATTTTTTGGTGTTATCAATTTTTATTTTGTTGAACTCTTTTCTAATTATAAAAGTTTAGGTTGTTGTTGAATTTTTTGGTGTTTTTCATTGTTGAGGTTGTTGCATTTGTTGCTGTTTTTCAAATTTGAGGTTGTTGTTGAATTTTTTGTTGTTTTTCATTGTTGACGTTGTTGTTAAATTTTTTGTTGTTTTTCTTTGCTGACGTTGTTGTTGAATTTGTTGGTGATTTTCAGTGTTGAGTTTGTTGTTGAATTTGTTGGTGTTTTTCAATGTTGAGGCTGTTGTTGAATTTGTTTTTGATTTTCAATATTGAGGTTGTTGTTGAATTTATTGGTGTTTTTCAATGTTGAGGTTGTTGAATTTGTTGGTGTTTTTCAAAGTTGAGGTTGTTGTTGAATTTTTTGGTGTTTTTCGTTGTTGAGGTTTTTGTTGAATTGGTTGGTGATTTTGAATGTTGAGTTTGTTGTTGAATTTTTTGGTGTTTTTCATTGTTGAGGTTGTTGTTGAATTTGTTGGAGTTTTTAAATGTTGAGGTTGCTGTTGTATTTGTTGGTGTTTCTGAATGTGAGGTTGTTGTTGAATTTTTTGATGTTTTCCGTTGTTGAGGTTGTTGTTGAATTGGTTGGTGTTTTTGAATGTTGAGTTTGTTGTTGAATGTTTTGGTGTTTTTCATTGTTGAGGTTGTTATTGAAGTTCTTGGAGCTTTTCAATGTTGAGGTTGGTGAATTTGTTGGTGTTTTTCAAAGTTGAGGTAGTTGTTGAATTTTTTGGTGTTATCAAGGTTTTTTTAAAAACTTTTTTGTGTTTTTCAAAGTTGAGGTTGCAGTTGAATTTATTGGTGTTTTTCAATGTTGAGGTTGTTGAATTTGTTGGTGTTTTTCAAAGTTGAGGTTGTTGAATTTTTTGGTGTTTTGCATTATTGAGGTTTTTGTTGAATTTGTTGGTATTTTTGAACGTGATGTTGTTGTTGAATTTTACTGATGATTTTCGTTGTTGAGGTTGATGTTGAATTGGTTGGTGATTTTGAATGTTGAGTTCGTTGCTGAATTTTTTGGTGTTTTCAATTGTTGAGGTTGTTGTTTTGAATCTTTTGATGTTTTTTTATTTTTGAGGTTGTTTTTGAATTTGTTGGTGATTTTCAATATTGAGGTTGTTGTTGAATTTATTGGTGATTTCCAAAGTTGAGGCTGTTGTTGAATTTGTTTTTGATTTTCAATATTGAGGTTGTTGTTGAATTTGTTGTTGTTATCAATTGTTTTTTTTAACTTTTTTGTATTTTTCAAAGTTGAGGTTGCAGTTGAATTTGTTAGTGTTTTTCAATGTTGAGGTTGTTGAATTTGTTGGTGTTTTTCAAAGTTGAGGTTGTTGTTGAATTTTTTGGTGTTTTTCATTGTTGAGGTTGTTCAATTTGTTGGTGTTTTTGAATGTTGAGGTTGTTGAATTTTTTGGTGTTTTTCATTCTTGAGGTTTTTGTTGAATTTGATGGAGTTTTTAAATGTTAAGGTTGCTGTTGTATTTGTTGGTGTTTCTGAATGTGAGGTTGTTGTTGAATTTTTTGGTGTTTTTCATTGTTGAGGTTGTTGTTTTGAATCTTATGTTGTTTTTCATTGTTGAGGTAGTTGTTGAATTTGTTGGTGATTTTCAATATTGAGTTTGGTGTTGAATTTATTGTTGTTATCAATGTTTTATTAAAACTTTTTTTTATTTTTCAAAGTTGATGTTGCAGTTGAATTTGTTGGTGTTTTTCATTGTTGAGGTTGTTGATGAAGTTGTTGGTGTTTTTGAATGTTGAGGTTGTTGTTGAATTTTTTGATGTTTTTCAATGTTGAGGGTGTTGTTGAATTTTTTGGTGATTATCAATATTGAGGTTGTTGTTGAATTTATTGGCGTTATCAAAGTTTTTTTAAAAACTTTTTTGTATTTTTCAAAGTTGAGGTTGTAGTTGAATTTGTTGGTGTTTTTCAATGTTGAGGTTGTTGAATTTGTTGGTGTTTTTAAAAGCTGAGGTTGTTGTTGAATTTTTTGGTCTTCTTCAATGTTGAGGTTTTTGTTGAACTTGTTGGTGTTTTTGAATGTTAAGGTTGTTGTTGAATTTGTTGGTGATTTTCAGTGTTGAGTTTGTTTTTCAATTTTTTGCTGTTTTTCATGTTTGCGGATGTTGTTGAAATTGTTGGAGTTTTTCAATGTTGAGGTTGTTGTTGATCTTTTTGGTGTTGTTCATTGTTGAGGTTGTTGTTGTTGAATTTTTTGGTGTTTTTCATTGTTGAGGTTGTTGTTGTTAAATTTTTTGATGTTTTTCATTGTTGAGGTTGTTGTTGAATTTATTGGTGATTTTCAATGTTTAGGTTGTTGAATTTGTTGTTGTATTTCAAAGTTGAGGTTGTTGTTGAATTTTCTGGTCTTTTTAACTGTTGAGGTTGTTGTTGAAGTTCTTGGAGATTTTCAATGTTGAGGTTTGTGAATTTGTTGGTGTTATTCTAAGTTGAGGTAGTTGTTGAATTTTTTGGTGTTATCAAGGTTTTTTTTTACACTTTTTTGTATTTTTCAAAGTTGAGGTTGCAGTTGAATTTGTTTATGTTTTTCAATGTTGAGGTTGTTGAATTTGTTGGTGTTTTTGAATGTGACGTTTTTGTTGAATTTTTTGATGTTTTTCGTTGTGGAGGTTGTTGTTCAATTTTTTGGTGATTTTGAATGTTGAGTTTGTTGTTGAGTTTTTTGGTTTTATTCATTGTTGAGGTTGTTGTTTTGAATCTTTTGATATTTTTCATTGTTGAGTTTGTTGTTGAATTTGTTGGCGATTTTCAATATTGAGGTTGTTGTTGAGTTTATTGGTGTTATCAATGTTTTTTTTGAACTTTTTTGTATTTTTCAAAGTTGAAGTTGCAGTTTAATTTGTTGGTGTTTTTCATTGTTGAGGATATTGTTGAAGTTGTTGGTGTATTTCAATGTTGGGTTTGTTGTTGAATTTTTTTTTGTTTTTCAATGTTGAGTTTTTTGTTGAACTTTTTGATGTTTTTGAATGCTGAGGTTGTTGTTGAGTTTTTTGATGTATTTCATTGTTGCGGTTTTGTTGAATTATTTGATGTTTTTCATTGTTGAGGGTGTTGTTCAATTTTTTGGTGATTTTGAATGTTGAGTTTGTTGTTGAATTTTTTGGTTTTATTCATTGTTGAGGTTGTTGTTTTGAATCTTTTGATATTTTTCATTGTTGAGTTTGTTGTTGAATTTGTTGGCGATTTTCAATATTGAGGTTGTTGTTGAGTTTATTGGTGTTATCAATGTTTTTTTTTGAACTTTTTTGTATTTTTCAAAGTTGAAGTTGCAGTTTAATTTGTTGGTGTTTTTCATTGTTGAGGATATTGTTGAGGTTGTTGGTGTATTTCAATGTTGGGGTTGTTGTTGAATTTTTTTTTGTTTTTCAATGTTGAGTTTTTTGTTGAACGTTTTGATGTTTTTGAATGCTGAGGTTGTTGTTGAGTTTTTTGATGTATTTCATTGTTGCGGTTTTGTTGAATTATTTGATGTTTTTCATTGTTGAGGGTGTTGTTGAATTTTTTGGTGATTATCAATATTGAGGTTGTTGTTGAATTTATTGGTGTTATCAATGTTTTTTTTAAAACTTTTTTGTGTTTTTCAAAGTTGAGGTTGCAGTTGAGTTTGTTGGTGTTTTTCAATGTTGAGGTTATTGAATTTGTTGGTGTTTTTCAAAGCTGAGGTTGTTGTTGAATTTTTTGGTGTTTTTCGATGTTGAGGTTTTTGTTGAACTTGTTGGTGTTTTTGAATGTTGAGGTTGTTGTTGAATTTTTTTGCGTTTTTCATTGTTGAGGATGCTGTTGAAGTTGTTGGTGATTTTCAATGTTGAGATTGTTGTTATATTTTTTGCTGTTTTTCATGTTTGCGGTATTTGTTGAAATTGTTGGAGTTTTTCAAAGTTGAGGTAGTTGTTGAATTTTTTGGTGATATTCAATATTGAGGATGGTGTTGAATTTATTTTTGTTATCAATGTTTTTTTTAAAACTTTTTTGTATTTTTCAAAGTTGATATTGCAGTTGAATTTGTTAGTGCTTTTCATTGTTGAGGTTGTTGATGAAGTTGTTGGTGTTTTTCAATGTTGGTGTTGTTGTTGAATTTTTTGGTGTTATTCAATGTTGAGGTTTTTGTTGAAATTGTTGGTGTTTTTGAATGTTGAGGTTGTTGTTGAATTTTTTGATGTTTTTCAATGTTGAGGGTGCTGTTGAATTTTTTGGTGATTATCAATATTGAGGTTGTTGTTGAATTTATTGGTGTTATCAATGTTTTTTTTTAAACTTTTTTGTGTTTTTCAAAGTTGAGGTTGTAGTTGAATTTGTTGGTGTTTTTCAATGTTGAGGTTGTTGAATTTGTTGGTGTTTTTAAAAGCTGAGGTTGTTGTTGAATTTTTTAGTCTTTTTCAATGTTGAGGTTTTTGTTGAACTTGTTGGTGTTTTTGAATGTTGAGGTTGTTGTTGAATTTTTTGGCGTTTTTCATTGTTGAGGTTGCTGTTGAATTTGTTGGTGATTTTCAATGTTGAGTTTGTTTTTCAATTTTTTGCTGTTTTTCATGTTTGCGGTTGTTGTTGAAATTGTTGGAGTTTTTCAATGTTGAGGTTGTTGTTGATCTTTTTGGTGTTGTTCATTGTTGAGGTTGTTGTTGTTAAATTTTTTGATTTTTTTCATTGCTGAGATTGTTGTTGAATTTATTGTTGATTTTCAATGTTGAGCTTGTTGAATATGTTCTTGCATTTCAAAGTTGAGGTTGTTATTGAAGTTCTTGGAGCTATTCAATGTTGAGATTGGTGAATTTGTTGCTGTTTTTCAAAGTTGAGGTAGTTGTTGAATTTTTTGATGTTATCAAGGTTTTTTTAAAAACTTTTTTGTGTTTTTCAAAGTTGAGGTTGCAATTGAATTTGTTGGTGTTTTTCAATGTTGAGGTTGTTGAATTTGTTGGTGTTTTTCAAAGCTGAGGTTGTTGTTGAATTTTTTGGTGTTTTTCAATGTTGAAGATTTTGTTGAACTTGTTGGTGTTTTTGAATGTTGAGGTTGTTGTTGAATTTATTGGCGTTCTTCATTGTTGAGGTTGCTGTTGAATTTGTTGGTGATTTTCAATGTTGAGTTTGTTGTTGAATTTATTGCTGTTTTTCATGTTTGCGGTTGTTGTTGAAATTGTTGGAGTTTTTCAATGTTGAGGTTGTTGTTGAATATTAGGTGTTTTTCATTATTGAGGTTGCTGTTGAATTTGTTGGTGATTTTCAATGTGGAGAGTGTTGTTGAATTTTTTGATGTTTATCTTGGTTGCGGTTGTTGTTGAAATTGTTGGAGTTTTTCAATGTTGAGGTTGTTTTTCATCTTTTTGGTGTTTTTCATTGTCGAGGTTGTTGTTGAATTTTTTGGTGTTTTTCATTGTAGACGTTTTTGAATTTGTTGGTGATTTTCAATGTTGAGTTTGTTGTTGAATTTGTTGGTGTTTTCCAAGTTGAGGCTGTTGTTGAATTTGTTTTTGATTTTCAATATTGAGGTTGTTGTTGAATTTGTTGGTGTTATCAATTGTTTTTTTTAACTTTTTTCTATTTTTCAAAGTTGAGGTTGCAGTTGAATTTGTTAGTGTTTTTCAATGTTGAGGTTGTTGAATTTGTTGGTGTTTTTCAAAGTTGAGGTTGTTGTTGAATTTTTTGGTGTTATCAAGGTTTTTTTAAAAACTTTTTTGTGTTTTTCAAAGTTGAGGTTGCAGTTGAATTTGTTGGTGTTTTTCATTGTTGAGGATGTTGTTGAAGTTGTTGGTGCTTTTCAATGCTGGGGTTGTTGTTGAATTTTTTTTGTTTTTCAATGTTGAGGTTTTTGTTGAACTTTTTGTTGTTTTTGAATGCTGAGGTTGTTGTTGATTTTTTTTATGTATTTCATTGTTGATGTTGTTGTTGTTGAATTTTTTGATGTTTTTCATTGTTGAGGGTGTTGTTGAATTTTTTTGTGATTATCAAGATTGAGGTTGTTGTTGAATTTATTGGTGGTATCTATGTTTTTTTTTAAACTTTTTTGTGTTTTTCAAAGTTGAGGTTGCAGTTGAATTTGTTCGTGTTTTTCAATGTGGAGGTTGTTGAATTTGTTGGTGTTTTTCAAAGCTGAGGTTGTTGTTGAATTTTTTGGTGTTTTTCCATGTTGAGGTTTTTGTTGAACTTGTTGGTGTTTTTGAATGTTGTGGTTGTTGTTGAATTTTTTGGTGTTTTTCAATGTTGAGGTTGTTGAATTTGTTGTTGTATTTCAAAGTTGAGGTTGTTGTTGAATTTTTTGGTCCTTTTCATTGTTGAGGTTGCTGTTGAAGTTCATGGAATTTTTCAATGTTGAGGTTTGTGAATTTGTTGGTGTTTTTCAAAGTTGAGGTCGTTGTTGAATTTTATGGTGTTATCAAGGTTTTTTTTTAAACTTTTTTGTGTTTTTCAAAGTTGAGGTTGCAGTTGAATTTGTTGGTGTTTTTCAATGTTGAGGTTGTTGAATTTGTTGGTGTTTTCGAATGTGACGTTTTTGTTGAATTTTTTGATGTTTTTCGTTGTTTAGGTTGTTGTTGAATTTTTTGGTGATTTTGAATGTTGAGTTTGTTGTTGAATTTTTTGGTGATTTTCATTGTTGAGGTTGTTGTTTTGAATCTTTTGATGTTTTTCATTGTTGAGTTTGTTGTTGAATTTGTTGGCGATTTTCAATATTGAGGTTGTTGTTGAATTTATTGGTGGTATCTTTGTTTTTTTTTAAACTTTTTTGTGTTTTTCAAAGTTGAGGTTGCAGTTGAATTTGTTGGTGTTTTTCAATGTTGAGGTTGTTGAATTTGTTGGTGATTTTCATAGCTGAGGTTGTTGTTGAATTTTTTGGTGTTTTTCCATGTTGTGGTTTTTGTTGAACTTGTTGGTTTTTTGAATGTTGTGGTTGTTGTTGAATTTTTTGGTGTTATTCATTGTGGAGGTTGCTGTTGAATTTGTTGGTGATTTTCAATGTTGAGTTTGTTGTTGAATTTTTTGCTGTTTTTCATGTTTGCGGTTGTTGTTGAAATTGTTGGAGTTTTTCACTGTTGAGGTTGTTGTTGATCTTTTTGGTGTTTTTCATTGTTGAGGTTGTTGTTGCTGAACTTTTGGGTGTTTTTCATTGTTGAGGTTGTTGTTAAATTTTTTGATGTTTTTCATTGCTGAGGTTGTTGTTGAATTTGTTGGTGATGTTCAATATTTAGACTGTTATTGAATTTGTTTGTGATTAACAATATTGAGGTTGTTGTTGAATTTATTGGTGTTATCAATGGTTTTTTTTAACTTTTTTGTATTTTTCAAAGTTGAGATTGCAGTTGAATTTGTTGGTGTTTTTCCAAGTTGAGGCATTTAAATTTGTTGGTGTTTTTCAAAGTTGAGGTTGTTGTTGAATTCTTTGGTGTTTCTCATTGTTGAGGTTTTTGTTGAAGTTGTTGGAGTTTTTAAATGTTGAGGTTGTTGTTGTATTTGTTGGTGTTTTGCAATGTTGAAGTTGTTGTTGAATTTGTTGGTGATTTTCAATATTGAGGTTATTGTTGAATTTATTGGTTTTATCAATGTTTTTTTTTGGAACTTTTTTGTATCTTTCAAAGTTCAGGTTGCAGTTGAATTTGTTGGTGTCTTTCAATCTTGAGGTTTTTGTTGCATTGGTTGGTGATTTGCGAAGTTGAGGTTGTTGTTGAATGTGTTGGTTTATTTTCACTGTTGAGGTAGTTGAATTTTTTGGTGTTTTTCAAAGTTGAGGTTGTTGTTGAACATGTTGTTGATTTTCAATATTGAGGTTGTTGCTGAATTTATTGGTGTTTTCAATGTTTTTTCAAAAACGTTGTTGTATTTAACAAAGTCAAGGTTGCAGTTGAATTTGTTGTTGTTTTTCAAGGTGGAGGTTGTTGTTGAATTTCGTGGTGTTTTTAATTGTTTAGGTTGTTGTTGAATTTTTTGGTGTTTTGAATGTAGAGGTTGTTGTTGAATTTTTTGTTGTTTTTCATTGTTGAGGTTGTTGCTGAATTTGTTGGAATTTTTCAATGTTGAGGTTGTTATTGAATTTGTTGGTGTTTTGCAATGTTGACGTTGTTGTTGACTTTGTTGGTGATTTTCAATATTGAGGTTGTTGTTGAATTTATTGGTGTTACCAATGGTTTTTTTGAACTTTTATGTATTTTTCAAAGTTGAGGTTGCAGTTGAATTTGTTGTTGTTTTTCAAAGTTTATGTTGTTGTTGAATTTTTTTACTGTTTATCATTGTTGCGGTTGTTGCTGAAACTGTTCGAGTTTCTCAATGTTGAGGTTGTTGTTGTTTTTTTTGGTGTTTTTCATTGTTGAGGTTGTTGTTGAATTTTTCGGTATTTTTCAATGTTGAGGTTGTTGTTGTTTAATTTTTTGATGTTTTTCATTGCTGTGGTTGTTGTTGAATTTTTTGCTGATTATCAATGTTAAAGTTGTTGTTGAATTTGTTGGTATTTTTCATTGTTGAGGTTTTTGTTGAATTTGTTGGTGTTTTTGAATGTTGAGGGTGTTGTTGAATTTTTTGGTGTTTTTCATTGTTGAGGTTGTTGTTGATTTTGTTGGAGTTTTTCAATGTTGAGGTTATTGTTGAATTTGTTGGTGTTTTGAAATCTTGAGTTTGTTGGTGAATTTGTTGGTGTTTTGCAATGTTGAGGTTCTTGGATTTGATGGTATTTTTCAAAGTTGAGCTTGTTGTTGAATTTTTTGGTGATTTTAATTATTGAGGTTATTGTTGAATTTGATGGTGTTTTTGAATGTTGAGGTTGTTGTTGAATTTGTTGATGATTTTCAATGTTGAGTATGTTGTTGAATTTTTTGCTGTTTTCCATGGTTGCGATTGTTGTTGAAATTGCTGGATTTTTTCAAAGATGAGGTTGTTGAAATGGTTGGTGTATTTCAAAGTTGAGGTTGTTGTTGAATTTTTTGGTGTTTTCATTGTTGAGGTTGTGGCTGAAGTTCTTGGAGTTTTTCAATGTTGAGGTTGGTGAATTTGTTGGTGTTTTAAAAAGTTGAGGTAGTTGTTGAATTTTTTGGTGTTATCAAGGTTTTTTTTAGCTTTTTTGTGTTTTTCAAAGTTGAGTTTGCAGTTGAGTTTGTTGGTGTTTTTCAATGTTGAGGTTGTTGAATTTGTTGGTGTTTTTCAAAGTTGAGGTTGTTGAATTTTTTGGTGTTTTGCATTATTGAGGTTTTTGTTGAATTTGTTGGTATTTTTGAATGTGATGTTGTTGTTGAATTTTACTGCGGATTTTCGTTGATGAGGTTGATGTTGAATTGGTTGGTGATTTTGAATGTTGAGTTTGTTGTTGAATTTTTTGGTGTTTTCTATTGTTGAGGTTGTTGTTTTGAATCTTTTGATTTTTTTTATTTTTGAGGTTGTTTTTGGAGTTGTTGGTGATTTTCAATATTGAGGTTGTTGTTGAATTTATTGGTGTTATCAATTTTTTTTAAAAACTTTTTTGTATTTTTCAAAGTTGAGGTTGCAGTTGAATTTGTGGGTGTTTTTCATTGTTGAGGATGTTGTTGAAGTTGTTGATCTTTTTCAATGTTGGGACTGTTGTTGAATTTTTTGCTGTTTTTCAATGTTGAGGTTTTTGTTGAACTTTTTGGTGTTTTTGAATGCTGAGGTTGTTGTTGAATTTTTTGATGTATTTCAATGTTGAGGTTGTTGTTGTTGAATTTTTTGATGTATTTCATTGTTGAGGGTGTTGTTGAATTTTTTGGTGATTATCAATATTGAGGTTGTTGTTGAATTTATTGATGTAATCAACGTTTTTTTTTAAACTTTTTTGTGTTTTTCAAAGTTGAGGTTGCAGTTGAATTTGTTGGTGCTTTTCAATGTTGAGGTTGTTGAATTTTTTGGTGTTTTTCATTGTTGAGGTTGTTGTTGAATTTGTTGGAGTTTTTAAATGTTGAGGTTGTTCTTGTATTTGTTGGTGTTATACAATGCTGAGGTTGTTGTTGAATTTGTTGGTGATTTTCAATATTGAGGTTATTGTTGAATTTATTAGTGTTATCAATCGTTTTTTTGGATTTTTTTTGTATTTCTCAAAGTACAGGTTGCAGTTGAATTTGTTGGTGTTTTTCAAAGTTGAGGTTTTTGTTGAATTTTTTGGTCTTTTTCATTGTTGAGTTTGTTGTTGAATTTTTTGGAGTTTTTCAATGTTGAGGTTGTTGTTGCATTGGGAGGTGATTTGCAATGTTGAGGTTGTTGTTGAATGTTTTGGTTTTTTTTAAATGTTGAGGTTGTTCAATTTTTTGGTGTTTTTCAAAGTTGAGGTTGTTGTTGAATTTTTTGGTGTTTTTAATTGTTGAGGTTTTTCTTGAATTTGTTGATGTTTTGAATGTTGAGGTTGTTGTTGAATTTTTCAATGTTGAGGTTGTTCTTGAATTTTTTGGTGTTTTTTGCATTGTTGAGGTTGCAGTTGAATTTGTTGGTGTTTTTCAATGTTGAGGTTGTTGAATTTGTTGGTGTTTTCCAAGGCTGAGGTTGTTGTTGATTTTTTTGGTGTTTTTCAATGTTGAGGTTTTTGTTGAACTAGTTGGTGTTTTTGAATGTTGAGGTTGTTGTTGAATTTTTTGGCGTTTTTCACTGATGAGGCTGCTGTTGAATTTGTTGGTGATTTTCAATGTTGAGTATTTGTTGTTGAATTTTTTGCTGTTTTTCATGGTTGCGGTTGTTGTTGAAATTGTTGGAGTTTTTCAATGTTGAGGTTGTTGTTGATTTTTTTGGTGTTTTTCATTGTTGAGGTTGTTGTTGAATTTTTTGGTGCTTTTCATTGTTGAGGTTGTTGTTGTTAACTTTTTTGATGATTTTAATTGCTGAGGTTGCTGTTGAATTTTTCGGTGATTTTCAATGTTGAGTTTGTTGTTCAATTTGTTGGTATTTTGCAATGTTGAGGTTGTTGTTGAATTTCTTGGTGATTTTCAATTATTTGGTGTTATCAATGGTTTTATTTAACTTATTTGTATTTTTCAAAGTTGAGGTTTTTGTTGAATTTGTTGGTGTTTTTGAATATGAGGTTGTTGTTGAATTTTTTGATGTTTTTCGTAGTTGAGGTTGTTGGTGATTTTGAATGTTGAGTTTGTTGTTGAATTTTTTGGTGTGTTTCATTGTTGAGGTTGTTGTTTTGAATCTTTTGATGTTTTTCGTTGTTGAGGTTGTTGTTGAAGTTGTTGGTGATTTTCAATATTGAGGTTGTTGTTGAATTTATTGGTGTTATCAATTTTTTAAAAAAACTTTTTTGTATTTTTCAAAGTTGAGGTTGCAGTTGAATTTGTGGGTGTTTTTCATTGTTGAGGATGTTGTTGAAGTTGTTGATCTTTTTCAATGTTGGGACTGTTGTTGAATTTTTTGCTGTTTTTCAATGTTGAGGTTTTTGTTGAACTTTTTGGTGTTTTTGAATGCTGAGGTTGTTTTTGAATTTTTTGATGTGTTTCAATGTTGAGGTTGTTGTTGTTGAATTTTTTGATGTATTTCATTGTTGAGGGTGTTGTTGAATTTTTTGGTGATTATCAATATTGAGGTTGTTGTTGAATTTATTGATGTAATCAACGTTTTTTTGTAAACTTTTTTGTGTTTTTCAAAGTTGAGGTTGCAGTTGAATTTGTTGGTGTTTTTCAATGTTGAGGTTGTTGAATTTTTTGGTGTTTTTCATTGTTGAGGTTGTTGTTGAATTTGTTGGAGTTTTTAAATGTTGAGGTTGTTCTTGTATTTGTTGGTGTTATACAATGCTGAGGTTGTTGTTGAATTTGTTGGTGATTTTCAATATTGAGGTTATTGTTGAATTTATTAGTGTTATCAATCGTTTTTTTGGATTTTTTTTGTATTTCTCAAAGTACAGGTTGCAGTTGAATTTGTTGGTGTTTTTCAAAGTTGAGGTTTTTGTTGAATTTTTTGGTCTTTTTCATTGTTGAGTTTGTTGTTGAATTTTTTGGAGTTTTTCAATGTTGAGGTTGTTGTTGCATTGGGAGGTGATTTGCAATGTTGAGGTTGTTGTTGAATGTTTTGGTTTTTTTTAAATGTTGAGGTTGTTCAATTTTTTGGTGTTTTTCAAAGTTGAGGTTGTTGTTGAATTTTTTGGTGTTTTTAATTGTTGAGGTTTTTCTTGAATTTGTTGATGTTTTGAATGTTGAGGTTGTTGTTGAATTTTTCAATGTTGAGGTTGTTCTTGAATTTTTTGGTGTTTTTTGCATTGTTGAGGTTGCAGTTGAATTTGTTGGTGTTTTTCAATGTTGAGGTTGTTGAATTTGTTGGTGTTTTCCAAGGCTGAGGTTGTTGTTGATTTTTTTGGTGTTTTTCAATGTTGAGGTTTTTGTTGAACTAGTTGGTGTTTTTGAATGTTGAGGTTGTTGTTGAATTTTTTGGCGTTTTTCACTGATGAGGCTGCTGTTGAATTTGTTGGTGATTTTCAATGTTGAGTATTTGTTGTTGAATTTTTTGCTGTTTTTCATGGTTGCGGTTGTTGTTGAAATTGTTGGAGTTTTTCAATGTTGAGGTTGTTGTTGATTTTTTTGGTGTTTTTCATTGTTGAGGTTGTTGTTGAATTTTTTGGTGCTTTTCATTGTTGAGGTTGTTGTTGTTAACTTTTTTGATGATTTTAATTGCTGAGGTTGCTGTTGAATTTTTCGGTGATTTTCAATGTTGAGTTTGTTGTTCAATTTGTTGGTATTTTGCAATGTTGAGGTTGTTGTTGAATTTCTTGGTGATTTTCAATTATTTGGTGTTATCAATGGTTTTATTTAACTTATTTGTATTTTTCAAAGTTGAGGTTTTTGTTGAATTTGTTGGTGTTTTTGAATATGAGGTTGTTGTTGAATTTTTTGATGTTTTTCGTAGTTGAGGTTGTTGGTGATTTTGAATGTTGAGTTTGTTGTTGAATTTTTTGGTGTGTTTCATTGTTGAGGTTGTTGTTTTGAATCTTTTGATGTTTTTCGTTGTTGAGGTTGTTGTTGAAGTTGTTGGTGATTTTCAATATTGAGGTTGTTGTTGAATTTATTGGTGTTATCAATTTTTTAAAAAAACTTTTTTGTATTTTTCAAAGTTGAGGTTGCAGTTGAATTTGTGGGTGTTTTTCATTGTTGAGGATGTTGTTGAAGTTGTTGATCTTTTTCAATGTTTGGACTGTTGTTGAATTTTTTGCTGTTTTTCAATGTTGAGGTTTTTGTTGAACTTTTTGGTGTTTTTGAATGCTGAGGTTGTTTTTGAATTTTTTGATGTGTTTCAATGTTGAGGTTGTTGTTGTTGAATTTTTTGATGTATTTCATTGTTGAGGGTGTTGTTGAATTTTTTGGTGATTATCAATATTGAGGTTGTTGTTGAATTTATTGATGTAATCAACGTTTTTTTGTAAACTTTTTTGTGTTTTTCAAAGTTGAGGTTGCAGTTGAATTTGTTGGTGTTTTTCAATGTTGAGGTTGTTGAATTTTTTGGTGTTTTTCATTGTTGAGGTTGTTGTTGAATTTGTTGGAGTTTTTAAATGTTGAGGTTGTTCTTGTATTTGTTGGTGTTATACAATGCTGAGGTTGTTGTTGAATTTGTTGGTGATTTTCAATATTGAGGTTATTGTTGAATTTATTAGTGTTATCAATGTTTTTTTTGGATTTTTTTTGTATTTTTCAAAGTACAGGTTGCAGTTGAATTTGTTGTTGTTTTTCAAAGTTGAGGTTTTTGTTGAATTTTTTGGTCTTTTTCATTGTTGAGTTTGTTGTTGAATTTTTTGGAGTTTTTCAATGTTGAGGTTGTTGTTGCATTGGGCGGTGATTTGCAATGTTGAGGTTGTTGTTGAATGTGTTGGTTTTTTTTAAGTGTTGAGTTTGTTCAATTTTTTGGTGTTTCTCAAAGTTGAGGTTGTTGTTGAATTTTTTGGTGCTTTTAATTGTTGAGGTTTTTCTTGAATTTGTTGATGTTTTGAATGTTGAGGTTGTTGTTGAATTTTTCAATGTTGAGGTTGTTCTTGAATTTTTTGGTGTTTTTTGCATTGTTGAGGTTGCAGTTGAATTTGTTGGTGTTTTTCAATGTTGAGGTTGTTGAATTTGTTGGTGTTTTCCAAGGCTGAGGTTGTTGTTGATTTTTTTGGTGTTTTTCAATGTTGAGGTTTTTGTTGAACTTGTTGGTGTTTTTGAATGTTGAGGTTGTTGTTGAATTCTTTTGGCGTTTTGCACTGATGAGGCTGCTGTTGAATTTATTGGTGATTTTCAATGTTGAGTTTGTTGTTGAATTTTTTGCTGTTTTTCATGGTTGCGGTTGTTGTTGAAATTGTTGGAGTTTTTCAATGTTGAGGTTGTTGTTGATTTTTTTGATGTTTTTCATTGTTGAAGTTGTTGTTGAATTTTTTGGTGCTTTTCTTTGTTGAGGTTGTTGTTGTTAACTTTTTTGATGATTTTAATTGCTGAGGTTGTTGTTGAATTTTTCGGTGATTTTCAATGTTGAGTTTGTTGTTCAATTTGTTGGTATTTTGCAATGTTGAGGTTGTTGTTGAATTTCTTGGTGATTTTCAATTATTTGGTGTTATCAATGGTTTTATTTAACTTATTTGTATTTTTCAAAGTTGAGGTTTTTGTTGAATTTGTTGGTGTTTTTGAATATGAGGTTGTTGTTGAATTTTTTGATGTTTTTCGTAGTTGAGGTTGTTGTTGAATTTGTTGGTGATTTTGAATGTTGAGTTTGTTGTTGAATTTTTTGGTGTGTTTCATTGTTGAGGTTGTTGTTTTGAATCTTTTGATGTTTTTCGTTGTTGAGGTTGTTGTTGAAGTTGTTGGTGATTTTCAATATTGAGGTTGTTGTTGAATTTATTGGTGTTATCAATGTTTTTTTTTAAACTTTTTTGTTTTTTTCAAAGTTGAGGTTTCAATGGATTTGTTGGTATTTTTCAATGTTGAGGATGTTGTTGAAGTTGTTGGTCATTTTCAATGTTGTGGTTGTTGTTGAATTGTTTGGTGTTTGTCAATGTTGAGGTTTTTGATGAACTTTTTGGTGTTTTTGAATGCTGAGGTTGTTGTTAAATTTTTTGATGTATTTCAATGTTGAGGTTGTTGTTGTATTTGTTGGTGTTTTGCAATGTTGAGGTTGGTGTTGACTTGTTGGTGATTTTCAATATTGATGTTGTTGTTGAATTTATTGGCGTTATCATTGGTTTTCTTCGAACTTTTTTGTATTTTTCAAAGTTGAGGTTGCGGTAAAATTTGTTGGTGTTTTTCAGTGTTGAGGTTGTTGAATTTGTTGTTGATTTTCAATGTTGAGTTTGTTGTTGAATTTTTTGGTGTTTTTAATTGTTGAGGTTTTTCTTGAATTTGTTGATGTTTTGAATGTTGAGGTTGTTGTTGAATTTTTCAATGTTGAGGTTGTTCTTGAATTTTTTGGTGTTTTTTGCATTGTTGAGGTTGCAGTTGAATTTGTTGGTGTTTTTCAATGTTGAGGTTGTTGAATTTGTTGGTGTTTTCCAAGGCTGAGGTTGTTGTTGATTTTTTTGGTGTTTTTCAATGTTGAGGTTTTTGTTGAACTTGTTGGTGTTTTTGAATGTTGAGGTTGTTGTTGAATTTTTTGGCGTTTTTCACTGATGAGGCTGCTGTTGAATTTGTTGGTGATTTTCAATGTTGAGTTTGTTGTTGAATTTTTTGCTGTTTTTCATGGTTGCGGTTGTTGTTGAAATTGTTGGAGTTTTTCAATGTTGAGGTTGTTGTTGATTTTTTTGGTGTTTTTCATTGTTGAGGTTGTTGTTGAATTTTTTGGTGCTTTTCATTGTTGAGGTTGTTGTTGTTAACTTTTTTGATGATTTTAATTGCTGAGGTTGCTGTTGAATTTTTCGGTGATTTTCAATGTTGAGTTTGTTGTTCAATTTGTTGGTATATTGCAATGTTGAGGTTGTTGTTGAATTTCTTGGTGATTTTCAATTATTTGGTGTTATCAATGGTTTTATTTAACTTATTTGTATTTTTCAAAGTTGAGGTTTTTGTTGAATTTGTTGGTGTTTTTGAATATGAGGTTGTTGTTGAATTTTTTGATGTTTTTCGTAGTTGAGGTTGTTGGTGATTTTGAATGTTGAGTTTGTTGTTGAATTTTTTGGTGTGTTTCATTGTTGAGGTTGTTGTTTTGAATCTTTTGATGTTTTTCGTTGTTGAGGTTGTTGTTGAAGTTGTTGGTGATTTTCAATATTGAGGTTGTTGTTGAATTTATTGGTGTTATCAATTTTTTAAAAAAACTTTTTTGTATTTTTCAAAGTTGAGGTTGCAGTTGAATTTGTGGGTGTTTTTCATTGTTGAGGATGTTGTTGAAGTTGTTGATCTTTTTCAATGTTGGGACTGTTGTTGAATTTTTTGCTGTTTTTCAATGTTGAGGTTTTTGTTGAACTTTTTGGTGTTTTTGAATGCTGAGGTTGTTGTTGAATTTTTTGATGTATTTCAATGTTGAGGTTGTTGTTGTTGAATTTTTTGATGTATTTCACTGTTGAGGGTGTTGTTGAATTTTTTGGTGATTATCAATATTGAGGTTGTTGTTGAATTTATTGATGTAATCAACGTTTTTTTTTAAACTTTTTTGTGTTTTTCAAAGTTGAGGTTGCAGTTGAATTTGTTGGTGTTTTTCAATGTTGAGGTTGTTGAATTTTTTGGTGTTTTTCATTGTTGAGGTTGTTGTTGAATTTGTTGGAGTTTTTAAATGTTGAGGTTGTTCTTGTATTTGTTGGTGTTATACAATGCTGAGGTTGTTGTTGAATTTGTTGGTGATTTTCAATATTGAGGTTATTGTTGAATTTATTAGTGTTATCAATGTTTTTTTTGGATTTTTTTTGTATTTTTCAAATTACAGGTTGCAGTTGAATTTGTTGGTGTTTTTCAAAGTTGAGGTTTTTGTTGAATTTTTTGGTCTTTTTCATTGTTGAGTTTGTTGTTGAATTTTTTGGAGTTTTTCAATGTTGAGGTTGTTGTTGCATTGGGCGGTGATTTGCAATGTTGAGGTTGTTGTTGAATGTTTTGGTTTTTTTTAAATGATGAGGTTGTTCAATTTTTTGGTGTTTTTCAAAGTTGAGGTTGTTGTTGAATTTTTTGGTGTTTTTAATTGTTGAGGTTTTTCTTGAATTTGTTGATGTTTTGAATGTTGAGGTTGTTGTTGAATTTTTCAATGTTGAGGTTGTTCTTGAATTTTTTGGTGTTTTTTGCATTGTTGAGGTTGCAGTTGAATTTGTTGGTGTTTTTCAATGTTGAGGTTGTTGAATTTGTTGGTGTTTTCCAAGGCTGAGGTTGTTGTTGATTTTTTTGGTGTTTTTCAATGTTGAGGTTTTTGTTGAACTTGTTGGTGTTTTTGAATGTTGAGGTTGTTGTTGAATTTTTTTGGCGTTTTTCACTGATGAGGCTGCTGTTGAATTTGTTGGTGATTTTCAATGTTGAGTTTGTTGTTGAATTTATTGCTGTTTTTCATGGTTGCGGTTGTTGTTGAAATTGTTGGAGTTTTTCAATGTTGAGGTTGTTGTTGATTTTTTTGATGTTTTTCATTGTTGAGGTTGTTGTTGAATTTTTTGGTGCTTTTCATTGTTGAGGTTGTTGTTGTTGTTAACTTTTTTGATGATTTTAATTGCTGAGGTTGCTGTTGAATTTTTCGGTGATTTTCAATGTTGAGTTTGTTGTTCAATTTGTTGGTATTTTGCAATGTTGAGGTTGTTGTTGAATTTCTTGGTGATTTTCAATTATTTGGTGTTATCAATGGTTTTATTTAACTTATCTGTATTTTTCAAAGTTGAGGTTTTTGTTGAATTTGTTGGTGTTTTTGAATATGAGGTTGTTGTTGAATTTTTTGATGTTTTTCGTAGTTGAGGTTGTTGGTGATTTTGAATGTTGAGTTTGTTTCTGAATTTTTTGGTGTGTTTCATTGTTGAGGTTGTTGTTTTGAATCTTTTGATGTTTTTCGTTGTTGAGGTTGTTGTTGAAGTTGTTGGTGATTTTCAATATTGAGGTTGTTGTTGAATTTATTGGTGTTATCAGTGTTTTTTTTTAAACTTTTTTGTTTTTGTTCAAAGTTGAGGTTTCAATGGATTTGTTTGTGTTTTTCAATGTTGAGGATGTTGTTGAAGTTGTTGGTCATTTTCACTGTTGTGGTTGTTGTTGAATTGTTTGGTGTTTGTCAATGTTGAGGTTTCTGATGAACTTTTTGGTGTTTTTGAATGCTGAGGTTGTTGTTGAATTTTTTGATGTATTTCAATGTTGAGGTTGTTGTTGTGTTTGTTGGTGTTTTGCAATGTTGAGGTTGGTGTTGACTTGTTGGTGATTTTCAATATTGATGTTGTTGTTGAATTTATTGGCGTTATCATTGGTTTTCTTCGAACTTTTTTGTATTTTTCAAAGTTGAGGTTGCGGTAAAATTTGTTGGTGTTTTTCAATGTTGAGGTTGTTGAATTTGTTGTTGATTTTCAATGTTGAGTTTGTTGTTGAATTTTTTGGTGTTTTTAATTGTTGAGGTTTTTCTTGAATTTGTTGATGTTTTGAATGTTGAGGTTGTTGTTGAATTTTTCAATGTTGAGGTTGTTCTTGAATTTTTTGGTGTTTTTTGCATTGTTGAGGTTGCAGTTGAATTTGTTGGTGTTTTTCAATGTTGAGGTTGTTGAATTTGTTGGTGTTTTCCAAGGCTGAGGTTGTTGTTGATTTTTTTGGTGTTTTTCAATGTTGAGGTTTTTGTTGAACTTGTTGGTGTTTTTGAATGTTGAGGTTGTTGTTGAATTTTTTGGCGTTTTTCACTGATGAGGCTGCTGTTGAATTTGTTGGTGATTTTCAATGTTGAGTTTGTTGTTGAATTTTTTGCTGTTTTTCATGGTTGCGGTTGTTGTTGAAATTGTTGGAGTTTTTCAATGTTGAGGTTGTTGTTGATTTTTTTGGTGTTTTTCATTGTTGAGGTTGTTGTTGAATTTTTTGGTGCTTTTCATTGTTGAGGTTGTTGTTGTTAACTTTTTTGATGATTTTATTTGCTGAGGTTGCTGTTGAATTTTTCGGTGATTTTCAATGTTGAGTTTGTTGTTCAATTTGTTGGTATTTTGCAATGTTGAGGTTGTTGTTGAATTTCCTGGTGATTTTCAATTATTTGGTGTTATCAATGGTTTTATTTAACTTATTTGTATTTTTCAAAGTTGAGGTTTTTGTTGAATTTGTTGGTGTTTTTGAATATGAGGTTGTTGTTGAATTTTTTGATGTTTTTCGTAGTTGAGGTTGTTGGTGATTTTGAATGTTGAGTTTGTTTCTGAATTTTTTGGTGTGTTTCATTGTTGAGGTTGTTGTTTTGAATCTTTTGATGTTTTTCGTTGTTGAGGTTGTTGTTGAAGTTGTTGGTGATTTTCAATATTGAGGTTGTTGTTGAATTTATTGGTGTTATCAATTTTTTTTAAAAACTTTTTTGTATTTTTCAAAGTTGAGGTTGCAGTTGAATTTGTGGGTGTTTTTCATTGTTGAGGATGTTGTTGAAGTTGTTGATCTTTTTCAATGTTGGGACTGTTGTTGAATTTTTTGCTGTTTTTCAATGTTGAGGTTTTTGTTGAACTTTTTGGTGTTTTTGAATGCTGAGGTTGTTGTTGAATTTTTTGATGTATTTCAATGTTGAGGTTGTTGTTGTTGAATTTTTTGATGTATTTCATTGTTGAGGGTGTTGTTGAATTTTTTGGTGATTATCAATATTGAGGTTGTTGTTGAATTTATTGATGTAATCAACGTTTTTTTGTAAACTTTTTTGTGTTTTTCAAAGTTGAGGTTGCAGTTGAATTTGTTGGTGTTTTTCAATGTTGAGGTTGTTGAATTTTTTGGTGTTTTTCATTGTTGAGGTTGTTGTTGAATTTGTTGGAGTTTTTAAATGTTGAGGTTGTTCTTGTATTTGTTGGTGTTATACAATGCTGAGGTTGTTGTTGAATTTGTTGGTGATTTTCAATATTGAGGTTATTGTTGAATTTATTAGTGTTATCAATGTTTTTTTTGGATTTTTTTTGTATTTTTCAAAGTACAGGTTGCAGTTGAATTTGTTGTTGTTTTTCAAAGTTGAGGTTTTTGTTGAATTTTTTGGTCTTTTTCATTGTTGAGTTTGTTGTTGAATTTTTTGGAGTTTTTCAATGTTGAGGTTGTTGTTGCATTGGGCGGTGATTTGCAATGTTGAGGTTGTTGTTGAATGTGTTGGTTTTTTTTAAGTGTTGAGTTTGTTCAATTTTTTGGTGTTTCTCAAAGTTGAGGTTGTTGTTGAATTTTTTGGTGTTTTTAATTGTTGAGGTTTTTCTTGAATTTGTTGATGTTTTGAATGTTGAGGTTGTTGTTGAATTTTTCAATGTTGAGGTTGTTCTTGAATTTTTTTGGTGTTTTTTGCATTGTTGAGGTTGCAGTTGAATTTGTTGGTGTTTTTCAATGTTGAGGTTGTTGAATTTGTTGGTGTTTTCCAAGGCTGAGGTTGTTGTTGATTTTTTTGGTGTTTTTCAATGTTGAGGTTTTTGTTGAACTTGTTGGTGTTTTTGAATGTTGAGGTTGTTGTTGAATTTTTTGGCGTTTTTCACTGATGAGGCTGCTGTTGAATTTGTTGGTGATTTTCAATGTTGAGTTTGTTTTTGAATTTTTTGGTGTGTTTCATTGTTGAGGTTGTTGTTTTGAATCTTTTGATGTTTTTCGTTGTTGAGGTTGTTGTTGAAGTTGTTCGTGATTTTCAATATTGAGGTTGTTGTTGAATTTATTGGTGTTATCAATGCTTTTTTATAAACCTTTTTGTTTTTTTCAAAGTTGAGGTTTCAATGGATTTGTTGGTGTTTTTCAATGTTGAGGATGTTGTTGAAGTTGTTGGTCGTTTTCAATGTTGTGGTTGTTGTTGAATTGTTTGGTGTTTGTCAATGTTGAGGTTTTTGATGAACTTTTTGGTGTTTTTGAATGCTGAGGTTGTTGTTGAATTTTTTGATGTATTTCAATGTTGAGGTTGTTGTTGTTGAATTTTTGATGTATTTCATTGTTGAGGGTGTTGTTGAATTTTTTGGTGATTATCAATATTGAGGTTGTTGTTGAATTTATTGATGTAATCAACGTTTTTTTTTAAACTTTTTTGTGTTTTTCAAAGTTTAGGTTGCAGTTGAATTTGTTGGTGTTTTTCAATGTTGAGGTTGTTGAATTTTTTGGTGTTTTTCTTTGTTGAGGTTGTTGTTGAATTTGTTGGAGTATTTAAATGTTGAGGTTGTTGTTGTATTTGTTGGTGTTATACAATACTGAGGTTGTTGTTGAATTTGTTGGTGATTTTCAATATTGAGGTTATTGTTGAATTTATTAGTGTTATCAATGGTTTTTTTGGATTTTTTTTGTATTTTTCAAAGTACAGGTTGCAGTTGAATTTGTTGGTGTTTTTCAATGTTGAGGTTTTTGTTGAATTTTTTGGTCTTTTTCATTGTTGAGTTTGTTGTTGAATTTTTTGGAGTTTTTCAATGTTGAGGTTGTTGTTGCATGGGGCGGTGATTTGCAATGTTGAGGTTGTTGTTGAATGTGTTGGTTTTTTTTAAATGTTGAGGTTGTTGAATTTTTTGGTGTTTTTCAAAGTTGAGGTTGTTGTTGAATTTTTTTGATGTTTTTCGTTGTTGAGGATGATGTTGAATTTTTTGGTGATTATCAATATTGAGGTTGTTGTTGAATTTATTGGTGTTATCAATGTTTTTCTTTAAACTTTTTTGTGTTTTTCAAAGTTGTGGTTGCATTTGAATTTATTGGTGTTTTTCAATGTTGAGGTTATTGAATTTGTTGGTGCTTTTCAAAGCTGAGGATGTTGTTGAACTTTTTGGTATTTTTCAATGTTTAGGTTTTTGTTGAACTTGTTGGTTTTTTTGAATGTTGAGGTTGTTGTTGAATTTTTTGGTGTTTTTCATTGTTGAGGTTGCTGTTGAATTTGTTCGTGATTTTTAATGTTTAGTTTGTTGTTGAATTTTTTGCTGTTTATCATTGCTGAGGTTGTTGTTGAATTTGTTGGTGATTTTCAATGTTGAGTTTGTTGTTGAATTTGTTGGTGATTTTCAATATTGAGGTTGTCGTTGAATTTATTGGTGTTATCAATGGTTTTAATTAACTTTTTTGTATTTTTCAAAGTTGAGGTTGCAGTTGAATTTGTTGGTGTTTTTCAATTTTGATGTTGTTGTATTTGTAGGTGTTTTTCAAAGTTGAGGATGTTGTTGAATTTTTTTGTGTTTTTCATTGTTGAGTTTGTTGTTGAATTTCTTGTTGTTTTTGAATGTTGATGATGTTGTTGAATTTTTTGCTGTTTTTGATTGTTGATGTTGTTGTTGAATTTTTTGGTGTTTTTCATTGTTGAGGTTGTTGTTGAATTTGTTGGAGTTTCTAAATGTTGAGGTTGTTGTTGTATTTGTTGTTGTTTTGCAATGTTGAGGTTGTTGTTGAATTTGTTGGTCATTTTCAATATTGAGGATATTGTTGAATTTATTGGTGTTATCAATGGTTTTTTTTTAAATTTTTTGTATTTTTCAAAGTTGAGGTTGCAGTTGAATTTGTTGGTGTTTTTCAATGTTGAGGTTGTTGAATTTTTTGGTGTTTTTCATTGTTGAGGTTGTTGTTGAATTTGTTGGAGTTTTTAAATGTTGAGGTTGTTCTTGTATTTGTTGGTGTTATACAATGCTGAGGTTGTTGTTGAATTTGTTGGTGATTTTCAATATTGAGGTTATTGTTGAATTTATTAGTGTTATCAATGTTTTTTTTGGATTTTTTTTGTATTTTTCAAAGTACAGGTTGCAGTTGAATTTGTTGTTGTTTTTCAAAGTTGAGGTTTTTGTTGAATTTTTTGGTCTTTTTCATTGTTGAGTTTGTTGTTGAATTTTTTGGAGTTTTTCAATGTTGAGGTTGTTGTTGCATTGGGCGGTGATTTGCAATGTTGAGGTTGTTGTTGAATGTGTTGGTTTTTTTTAAGTGTTGAGTTTGTTCAATTTTTTGGTGTTTCTCAAAGTTGAGGTTGTTGTTGAATTTTTTGGTGTTTTTAATTGTTGAGGTTTTTCTTGAATTTGTTGATGTTTTGAATGTTGAGGTTGTTGTTGAATTTTTCAATGTTGAGGTTCTTCTTGAATTTTTTGGTGTTTTTTGCATTGTTGAGGTTGCAGTTGAATTTGTTGGTGTTTTTCAATGTTGAGGTTGTTGAATTTGTTGGTGTTTTCCAAGGCTGAGGTTGTTGTTGATTTTTTTGGTGTTTTTCAATGTTGAGGTTTTTGTTGAACTTGTTGGTGTTTTTGAATGTTGAGGTTGTTGTTGAATTTTTTGGCGTTTTTCACTGATGAGGCTGCTGTTGAATTTGTTGGTGATTTTCAATGTTGAGTTTGTTTTTGAATTTTTTGGTGTGTTTCATTGTTGAGGTTGTTGTTTTGAATCTTTTGATGTTTTTCGTTGTTGAGGTTGTTGTTGAAGTTGTTCGTGATTTTCAATATTGAGGTTGTTGTTGAATTTATTGGTGTTATCAATGCTTTTTTATAAACCTTTTTGTTTTTTTCAAAGTTGAGGTTTCAATGGATTTGTTGGTGTTTTTCAATGTTGAGGATGTTGTTGAAGTTGTTGGTCATTTTCAATGTTGTGGTTGTTGTTGAATTGTTTGGTGTTTGTCAATGTTGAGGTTTTTGATGAACTTTTTGGTGTTTTTGAATGCTGAGGTTGTTGTTGAATTTTTTGATGTATTTCAATGTTGAGGTTGTTGTTGTTGAATTTTTGATGTATTTCATTGTTGAGGGTGTTGTTGAATTTTTTGGTGATTATCAATATTGAGGTTGTTGTTGAATTTATTGATGTAATCAACGTTTTTTTTTAAACTTTTTTGTGTTTTTCAAAGTTTAGGTTGCAGTTGAATTTGTTGGTGTTTTTCAATGTTGAGGTTGTTGAATTTTTTGGTGTTTTTCTTTGTTGAGGTTGTTGTTGAATTTGTTGGAGTTTTTAAATGTTGAGGTTGTTCTTGTATTTGTTGGTGTTATACAATACTGAGGTTGTTGTTGAATTTGTTGGTGATTTTCAATATTGAGGTTATTGTTGAATTTATTAGTGTTATCAATGGTTTTTTTGGATTTTTTTTGTATTTTTCAAAGCACAGGTTGCAGTTGAATTTGTTGGTGTTTTTCAATGTTGAGGTTTTTGTTGAATTTTTTGGTCTTTTTCATTGTTGAGTTTGTTGTTGAATTTTTTGGAGTTTTTCAATGTTGAGGTTGTTGTTGCATTGGGCGGTGATTTGCAATGTTGAGGTTGTTGTTGAATGTGTTGGTTTTTTTTAAATGTTGAGGTTGTTGAATTTTTTGGTGTTTTTCAAAGTTGAGGTTGTTGTTGAATTTTTTGATGTTTTTCGTTGTTGAGGATGATGTCGAATTTTTTGGTGATTATCAATATTGAGGTTGTTGTTGAATTTATTGGTGTTATCAATGTTTTTCTTTAAACTTTTTTGTGTTTTTCAAAGTTGTGGTTGCATTTGAATTTATTGGTGTTTTTCAATGTTGAGGTTATTGAATTTGTTGGTGCTTTTCAAAGCTGAGGATGTTGTTGAACTTTTTGGTATTTTTCAATGTTTAGGTTTTTGTTGAACTTGTTGGTTTTTTTGAATGTTGAGGTTGTTGTTGAATTTTTTGGTGTTTTTCATTGTTGAGGTTGCTGTTGAATTTGTTCGTGATTTTTAATGTTTAGTTTGTTGTTGAATTTTTTGCTGTTTATCATTGCTGAGGTTGTTGTTGAATTTGTTGGTGATTTTCAATGTTGAGTTTGTTGTTGAATTTGTTGGTGATTTTCAATATTGAGGTTGTCGTTGAATTTATTGGTGTTATCAATGGTTTTAATTAACTTTTTTGTATTTTTCAAAGTTGAGGTTGCAGTTGAATTTGTTGGTGTTTTTCAATTTTGATGTTGTTGTATTTGTAGGTGTTTTTCAAAGTTGAGGTTGTTGTTGAATTTTTTTGTGTTTTTCATTGTTGAGTTTGTTGTTGAATTTCTTGTTGTTTTTGAATGTTGATGATGTTGTTGAATTTTTTGCTGTTTTTGATTGTTGATGTTGTTGTTGAATTTTTTGGTGTTTTTCATTGTTGAGGTTGTTGTTGAATTTGTTGGAGTTTCTAAATGTTGAGGTTGTTGTTGTATTTGTTGTTGTTTTGCAATGTTGAGGTTGTTGTTGAATTTGTTGGTCATTTTCAATATTGAGGATATTGTTGAATTTATTGGTGTTATCAATGGTTTTTTTTTTAAATTTTTTGTATTTTTCAAAGTTGAGGTTGCAGTTGAATTTGTTGGTGTTTTTCAATGTTGAGGTTGTTGAATTTTTTGGTGTTTTTCATTGTTGAGGTTGTTGTTGAATTTGTTGGAGTTTTTAAATGTTGAGGTTGTTCTTGTATTTGTTGGTGTTATACAATGCTGAGGTTGTTGTTGAATTTGTTGGTGATTTTCAATATTGAGGTTATTGTTGAATTTATTAGTGTTATCAATGTTTTTTTTGGATTTTTTTTGTATTTTTCAAAGTACAGGTTGCAGTTGAATTTGTTGTTGTTTTTCAAAGTTGAGGTTTTTGTTGAATTTTTTGGTCTTTTTCATTGTTGAGTTTGTTGTTGAATTTTTTGGAGTTTTTCAATGTTGAGGTTGTTGTTGCATTGGGCGGTGATTTGCAATGTTGAGGTTGTTGTTGAATGTGTTGGTTTTTTTTAAGTGTTGAGTTTGTTCAATTTTTTGGTGTTTCTCAAAGTTGAGGTTGTTGTTGAATTTTTTGGTGTTTTTAATTGTTGAGGTTTTTCTTGAATTTGTTGATGTTTTGAATGTTGAGGTTGTTGTTGAATTTTTCAATGTTGAGGTTGTTCTTGAATTTTTTGGTGTTTTTTGCATTGTTGAGGTTGCAGTTGAATTTGCTGGTGTTTTTCAATGTTGAGGTTGTTGAATTTGTTGGTGTTTTCCAAGGCTGAGGTTGTTGTTGATTTTTTTGGTGTTTTTCAATGTTGAGGTTTTTGTTGAACTTGTTGGTGTTTTTGAATGTTGAGGTTGTTGTTGAATTTTTTTGGCGTTTTTCACTGATGAGGCTGCTGTTGAATTTATTGGTGATTTTCAATGTTGAGTTTGTTGTTGAATTTTTTGCTGTTTTTCATGGTTGCGGTTGTTGTTGAAATTGTTGGAGTTTTTCAATGTTGAGGTTGTTGTTGATTTTTTTGATGTTTTTCATTGTTGAGGTTGTTGTTGAATTTTTTGGTGCTTTTCATTGTTGAGGTTGTTGTTGTTAACTTTTTTGATGATTTTAATTGCTGAGGTTGTTGTTGAATTTTTCGGTGATTTTCAATGTTGAGTTTGTTGTTCAATTTGTTGGTATTTTGCAATGTTGAGGTTGTTGTTGAATTTCTTGGTGATTTTCAATTATTTGGTGTTATCAATGGTTTTATTTAACTTATTTGTATTTTTCAAAGTTGAGGTTTTTGTTGAATTTGTTGGTGTTTTTGAATATGAGGTTGTTGTTGAATTTTTTGATGTTTTTCGTAGTTGAGGTTGTTGTTGAATTTGTTGGTGATTTTGAATGTTGAGTTTGTTGTTGAATTTTTTGGTGTGTTTCATTGTTGAGGTTGTTGTTTTGAATCTTTTGATGTTTTTCGTTGTTGAGGTTGTTGTTGAAGTTGTTGGTGATTTTCAATATTGAGGTTGTTGTTGAATTTATTGGTGTTATCAATGTTTTTTTTTAAACTTTTTTGTTTTTTTCAAAGTTGAGGTTTCAATGGATTTGTTGGTATTTTTCAATGTTGAAGATGTTGTTGAAGTTGTTGGTCATTTTCAATGTTGTGGTTGTTGTTGAATTGTTTGGTGTTTGTCAATGTTGAGGTTTCTGATGAACTTTTTGGTGTTTTTGAATGCTGAGGTTGTTGTTGAATTTTTTGATGTATTTCAATGTTGAGGTTGTTGTTGTATTTGTTGGTGTTTTGCAATGTTGAGGTTGGTGTTGACTTGTTGGTGATTTTCAATATTGATGTTGTTGTTGAATTTATTGGCGTTATCATTGGTTTTCTTCGAACTTTTTTGTATTTTTCAAAGTTGAGGTTGCGGTAAAATTTGTTGGTGTTTTTCAATGTTGAGGTTGTTGAATTTGTTGTTGATTTTCAATGTTGAGTTTGTTGTTGAATTTTTTGGTGTTTTTAATTGTTGAGGTTTTTCTTGAATTTGTTGATGTTTTGAATGTTGAGGTTGTTGTTGAATTTTTCAATGTTGAGGTTGTTCTTGAATTTTTTGGTGTTTTTTGCATTGTTGAGGTTGCAGTTGAATTTGTTGGTGTTTTTCAATGTTGAGGTTGTTGAATTTGTTGGTGTTTTCCAAGGCTGAGGTTGTTGTTGATTTTTTTGGTGTTTTTCAATGTTGAGGTTTTTGTTGAACTTGTTGGTGTTTTTGAATGTTGAGGTTGTTGTTGAATTTTTTGGCGTTTTTCACTGATGAGGCTGCTGTTGAATTTGTTGGTGATTTTCAATGTTGAGTTTGTTTTTGAATTTTTTGGTGTGTTTCATTGTTGAGGTTGTTGTTTTGAATCTTTTGATGTTTTTCGTTGTTGAGGTTGTTGTTGAAGTTGTTCGTGATTTTCAATATTGAGGTTGTTGTTGAATTTATTGGTGTTATCAATGCTTTTTTATAAACCTTTTTGTTTTTTTCAAAGTTGAGGTTTCAATGGATTTGTTGGTGTTTTTCAATGTTGAGGATGTTGTTGAAGTTGTTGGTCATTTTCAATGTTGTGGTTGTTGTTGAATTGTTTGGTGTTTGTCAATGTTGAGGTTTTTGATGAACTTTTTGGTGTTTTTGAATGCTGAGGTTGTTGTTGAATTTTTTGATGTATTTCAATGTTGAGGTTGTTGTTGTTGAATTTTTGATGTATTTCATTGTTGAGGGTGTTGTTGAATTTTTTGGTTGATTATCAATATTGAGGTTGTTGTTGAATTTATTGATGTAATCAACGTTTTTTTTTAAACTTTTTTGTGTTTTTCAAAGTTTAGGTTGCAGTTGAATTTGTTGGTGTTTTTCAATGTTGAGGTTGTTGAATTTTTTGGTGTTTTTCTTTGTTGAGGTTGTTGTTGAATTTGTTGGAGTATTTAAATGTTGAGGTTGTTGTTGTATTTGTTGGTGTTATACAATACTGAGGTTGTTGTTGAATTTGTTGGTGATTTTCAATATTGAGGTTATTGTTGAATTTATTAGTGTTATCAATGGTTTTTTTGGATTTTTTTTGTATTTTTCAAAGTACAGGTTGCAGTTGAATTTGTTGGTGTTTTTCAATGTTGAGCTTTTTGTTGAATTTTTTGGTCTTTTTCATTGTTGAGTTTGTTGTTGAATTTTTTGGAGTTTTTCAATGTTGAGGTTGTTGTTGCATTGGGCGGTGATTTGCAATGTTGAGGCTGTTGTTGAATGTGTTGGTTTTTTTTAAATGTTGAGGTTGTTGAATTTTTTGGTGTTTTTCAAAGTTGAGGTTGTTGTTGAATTTTTTGATGTTTTTCGTTGTTGAGGATGATGTTGAATTTTTTGGTGATTATCAATATTGAGGTTGTTGTTGAATTTATTGGTGTTATCAATGTTTTTCTTTAAACTTTTTTGTGTTTTTCAAAGTTGTGGTTGCATTTGAATTTATTGGTGTTTTTCAATGTTGAGGTTATTGAATTTGTTGGTGCTTTTCAAAGCTGAGGATGTTGTTGAACTTTTTGGTATTTTTCAATGTTTAGGTTTTTGTTGAACTTGTTGGTTTTTTTGAATGTTGAGGTTGTTGTTGAATTTTTTGGTGTTTTTCATTGTTGAGGTTGCTGTTGAATTTGTTCGTGATTTTTAATGTTTAGTTTGTTGTTGAATTTTTTGCTGTTTATCATTGCTGAGGTTGTTGTTGAATTTGTTGGTGATTTTCAATGTTGAGTTTGTTGTTGAATTTGTTGGTGATTTTCAATATTGAGGTTGTCGTTGAATTTATTGGTGTTATCAATGGTTTTAATTAACTTTTTTGTATTTTTCAAAGTTGAGGTTGCAGTTGAATTTGTTGGTGTTTTTCAATTTTGATGTTGTTGTATTTGTAGGTGTTTTTCAAAGTTGAGGTTGTTGTTGAATTTTTTTGTGTTTTTCATTGTTGAGTTTGTAGTTGAATTTCTTGTTGTTTTTGAATGTTGATGATGTTGTTGAATTTTTTGCTGTTTTTGATTGTTGATGTTGTTGTTGAATTTTTTGGTGTTTTTCATTGTTGAGGTTGTTGTTGAATTTGTTGGAGTTTCTAAATGTTGAGGTTGTTGTTGTATTTGTTGTTGTTTTGCAATGTTGAGGTTGTTGTTGAATTTGTTGGTCATTTTCAATATTGAGGATATTGTTGAATTTATTGGTGTTATCAATGGTTTTTTTTAAAATTTTTTGTATTTTTCAAAGTTGAGGTTGCAGTTGAATTTGTTGGTGTTTTTCAAAGTTGAGGATTTTGATGAATATTTTGGTGTTTTTCATTGTTGAGTTTGTTGTTGAATTTGTTGCAGTTTTTCAATGTTGAGGTTTTTGTTGCATTTGTTGGTGATTTTCAATGTTGAGGTTGTTGTTGAATTTGTTGGTGTTTTTCAATGTTGAGATTGTTGAATTTGTTGATGTTATTCAAATTTGAGGTTGTGGTTGAATTTATTGGTATTTTTCATTGTTGAAGTTTTTGTTGAATTTGTTGGTATTTTTGAATGTTGAGGTTATTGTTGAATTTTTTGGTGTTTATCATTGTTGAGGTTGTTGTTGTATTTGTTGGAGTTTTTCAATGTTGAGGTTGTTGTTGAATTTGTTAGTGTTTTGAAATCTTGAGGATGTTGTTGAATTTGTTGGTGTTTTTCAATGTTGAGGTTGTTGAATTTGTTGGCATTTTTAATTGTAGAGGTTATTGTTGAATTTTTTGGTGTTTTTAATTGTTGAGGTTATTGTTGAATTTGATGGTGTTTTGAAATGTTGAGGTTGTTGTTGAATATTTTGATATTTTTCTTTGTTCCGGTTGCTGTTTAATTTGATGATGATTTTCAATGTTGAGTTTGTTGTTCAATTTTTTCCGGTTTTTCATGGTTGCGGTTGTTTTTGAAATTGATGGAGTTATTCAATGTTGAGGTTGTTGTTGTATTTGTTGGTGTTTTGCAATGGTGAGGTTGTTGTTGAATTTTTTTGTGTTTTTCATTGTTGAGGTTGTTGTTGTTGAATTTTTTGGTGTCTTCATTGTTGCGGTTGTTGTTGAAATTGTTGGAGTTTTTCAATGTTGAGGTTGTTGTAGATCTTTCTGGTGTTTTTCATTGTTGAGGTTGATGTTGAATTTGTTGGAGTTTTTCAATGTTGAAGTTGTTCTTGTATTTTTCGGTATTTTTCTTTGTTGAGGTTGTTGTTGAATTTTTTGATGATTTTCATTGTTGAGGTTGTTATTACATTTGTCGGTGATTTTCAATATTGAGGTTGTTGTTGAAATTTATTGGTGTTATCAATGTTATTTTTAAACTTTTTTGTGTTTTTCAAAGTTGAGGATGCAGTTGAATTAATTGGTGTTTTTCAATGTTGAGGTTGCTGAATTTGTTGGAGTTTTTCAATGTTGAGGTTGTTGTTGTATTTTTTGGTTTTTTTTCATTGTTGAGGTTTTTGTTAAATTTTTTCGTGATTTTCAATATTGAGTTTGTAGCTGAATTTATTGGTGTGATCAACGTTTTTTTAAAACTTTTTTGTATTTTTCAAAGTTGTGGTTTTTGTTGAATTTATTGGTCTTTTTCATTGTTGAGGTTTTTCTTGAATTTGTTGATGTTTTGAATGTTGAGGTTGTTGTTGAATTTTTCAATGTTGAGGTTGTTCTTGAATTTTTTGGTGTTTTTTGCATTGTTGAGGTTGCAGTTGAATTTGTTGGTGTTTTTCAATGTTTAGGTTGTTGAATTTGTTGGTGTTTTCCAAGGCTGAGGTTGTTGTTGATTTTTTTGGTGTTTTTCAATGTTGAGGTTTTTGTTGAACTTGTTGGTGTTTTTGAATGTTGAGGTTGTTGTTGAATTTTTTGGCGTTTTTCACTGATGATGCTGCTGTTGAATTTGTTGGTGATTTTCAATGTTGAGTTTGTTGTTGAATTTTTTGCTTTTTTTCATGGTTGCGGTTGTTGTTGAAATTGTTGGAGTTTTTCAATGTTGAGGTTGTTGTTGATTTTTTTGGTGTTTTTCATTGTTGAGGTTGTTGTTGAATTTTTTGGTGCTTTTCATTGTTGAGGTTGTTGTTGTTAACTTTTTTGATGATTTTAATTGCTGAGGTTGTTGTTGAATTTTTCGGTGATTTTCAACGTTGAGTTTGTTGTTCAATTTGTTGGTATTTTGCAATGTTGAGGTTGTTGTTGAATTTCTTGGTGATTTTCAATTATTTGGTGTTATCAATGGTTTTATTTAACTTATTTGTATTTTTCAAAGTTGAGGTTTTAGTTGAATTTGTTGGTGTTTTTGAATATGAGGTTGTTGTTGAATTTTATGATGTTTTTCGTAGTTGAGGTTGTTGTTGAATTTGTTGGTGATTTTGAATGTTGTTCTTGAATGTTTTGATGCATTTCATTGTTGAGGTTGCTGTTGCGTTTGTTGGTGATTTTCAATGTTGAGTTTGTTGTAGAATTTTTTGGTGTTTTTCATTGTTGAGGTTGTTGTTGAATTTGTTGGTATTTTTCATTGTTGAGGATGCAGTTGAATTTGTTGGTGTTTTTCAATGTTCAGGTTGTTGAATTTGTTGGAGTTTATCAATGATGAGGTTGTTGTTAAATTTGTTCATGTTTTTCAATATTGAGGTTGATGTTGAATTTTCTGCTGTTATCAATGTTTTTTTTAAACTTTTTTGTATTTATCAAAGTTGAGGTTGCAGTTGAATTTGTTGGTGTTTTTCAATGTTGTGGTTGTTGAATTTGTTGGTGTTATTGAATGTTGAGGTTGTTGTTGAATTTGTTGGTTTTTTTCATTACTGTAGTTGTTGAATTTTCTGGTGTTTTTCATCGTTGAGGTTGTTGTTGAATTTGTTGATGTTTTTCATTGTTGAGGTTGTTGTTGAATTTATTTGAGTTATCAATGGTTTGTTTTGAACTTTTTTGTATTTTTCAAAGTTGAGGTTGTTGTTGATTTTTTTGATGTTTTTCATTGTTCAGGTTAATGTTGAACTTGTTGGTGTTTTTGAATGTTGAGGTTGTTGTTGAATTTGTTGGAGTTTTTCAATGTTGAGGTTGTTGAATTTGTTGGTGTTTTTCAAAGTTGAGGTTGTTGTTGAATTTTTTGGTGTTTTTCATTGTTGAGGTTGTTGTTGAATTTGTTGGAGTTTTTCATTGTTGAGGTTGTTGTTGAATTTGTTGGTGATATTCAATATTGAGGTTGTTGTTGAATTTGTTGGTGTTTTTTAATGTTGAGGTTGTTGAATTTGTTGGTGTTTTTCATAGTTGAGGTTGTTGTTGAATTTGTTGGTGATATCCAATATTGAGGTTGTTGTTGAATTTGTTGGTGTTATCAATTTTTATTTTGTTGAAATTTTTTGTCTTTTTAAAAGTTGAGGTTGGTGTTGAATTTTGTTTGTGTTTTTCAATGTTGAGGTTGTTGAATTTGTTGTTGTTTTTCAAAGTTGAGGTTGTTGTTGTATTTTTTTTTGTGTTTTTCATTGTTGAGGTTGTTGTTGAATTTTGTTGGTGTTTTTCAATGTTGTAGTTGTTGTTGAATTTGTTTGTGTTTTTCATTGTTGAGTTGTTGTTGAATTTGTTGGTGATTTTCAGTGTTGATGTTGTTGTTGAATTTGTTGGTGTTTTTCATTGTTGTAGTTGTTGTTCAATTTTTTGGTCTTTTTCATTGTCGAGGTTGTTATTGAATTTATTTGTGTTATCATTGGTTTTTACTGAACTTTTTTGTATTTTCCAAAGTTGAGGTTGTTGTTGAATTTTTTGGTGTTTTTCATTGTTGAGGTTGTTGTTGTTGAATTTTTTTATGTTTTTCATTGTTGAGGTTGTTGTTTAATTTGTTCGTGATTTTCAATATTGAGGCTGTTGTTGAATTTATTGGTGTTATCAATGTTTTTTTTAAACTATTTTGTATTTTTCAATGTTGAGGTTGCATTTGAATTTGTTCATGTTTTTCAATGTTGAGGTTGTTACATTTGTTGGTGCTTTTCAAAGTTGAGGTTGTTGAAATTGTTGGTGTTTTTCAAAGTTGCGGTTGTTGTTGTATTTTTTGGTGTGTTTTTCATTGTTGAGGTTGTTGTTGAATTTGTTGGTGTTTTTCATTGTTGAGGTTGTTGTTGAATTTGTTGGTGAATTTCAGTATTGATGCTGTTGTTGAATTTGTTGGTGTTTTTAAATGTTGAGGTTGCTGAATTTGTTGGTGATTTTGAATGTTGAGGTTGTTGTTGAATTAGTTGGAGTTTTTCCATGTTGAGGTTGTTGAATTTGTTGGTGTTTTTCAAAGTTGAGGATGTTGTTGAATTTTTTAGTGTTTTTCATTGTTGAGGTTGTTGTCGAATTTGTTGGAGTTTTTCAATGTTGAGGTTGTTGAATTTGTTGCTGTTTTTCAAAGTTGATGTTGTTGTTGAATTTGTTGGTGATATTCAATATTGAGGTTGCTGTTGAATTTGTTGGTGTTATCAATTTTTATTTTGTTGAAATTTTTTGTATTTTTAAACGTTGAGGTAGTTGTTGAAGTTGCTGGTGTTTTTCAATGTTGAGGTTGTTGAATTTGTTGGTGTTTTTCAAAGTTTAGGTTGTTGTTGTATTTTTTGGTGTTTTTCATTGTTGAGGTTGTTGTTGAATTTGTTGGTGTTTTTGAATGTTGAGGTAGTTGTTGAATTTGTTGGTGATTTTCAGTATTGATGTTGTTGTTGAATTTCTTGGTGTTTTTCATTGTTCTAGTTCTTGTTGAATTTTTTGGTGTTTTTCATTCTTGAGGTTGTTGTTGAATTTGTTGGAGTTTTGCAATATTGAGGTTGTTGTTGAATTTATTGGTGTTATCAATGTTTTTTTTAAACATTTTTGTATTTTTCAAAGTTAAGGTGGCAGTTGAATTTGTTGGTGTTTTTCAATGTTGAGGTTGTTGTTGAATTTGTTGGAGTTTTTCAATGTTGAGGTTGTTGAATTTGTTTCTGTTTTTCAAAGTTGAGGTTGTTGTTGAATTTATTTGTGTTATCAATGGTTTTTTTTGAACATTTTTTGTATTTTTCAAAGTTGAGGTTGTTGTTGAAGTTGCTGGTGTTTTTCAATGTTGAGGTTGTTGAATTTGTTGGTGTTTTTCAAAGTTTAGGTTGTTGTTGTATTTTTTGGTGTTTTTCATTGTTGAGGCTGTTTTTGAATTTGTTGGTGTTTTTGAATGTTGAGGTAGTTGTTGAATTTGTTGGTGATTTTCAGTATTGATGTTGTTGTTGAATTTCTTGGTGTTTTTCATTGTGGTAGTTCTTGTTGAATTTTTTGGTGTTTTTCATTCTTGAGGTTGTTGTTGAATTTGTTGGAGTTTTGCAATATTGAGGTTGTTGTTGAATTTATTGGTGTTATCAATGTTTTTTTTAAACATTTTTGTATTTTTCAAAGTTAACGTGGCAGTTGAATTTAATGGTGTTTTTCATTGTTGAGGTTGTTGTTGAATTTGTTGGAGTTTTTCAATGTTGAGGTTGTTGAATTTGTTTCTGTTTTTCAAAGTTGAGGTTGTTGTTGAATTTATTTGTGTTATCAATGGTTTTTATTGAAATTTTTTGTATTTTTAAAAGTTGAGTTACTTGTTCAAGTTGCTGGTGTTTTTCAATGTTGAGGTTGTTGAATTTGTTGGTGTTTTTCAAAGTTTAGGTTGTTGTTGTATTTTTTGGTGTTTTTCATTGTTGAGGTTGTTGTTGAATTTGTTGGTGTTTTTGAATGTTGAGGTAGTTGTTGAATTTGTTGGTGATTTTCAGTATTGATGTTGTTGTTGAATTTCTTGGTGTTTTTCATTGTTGTAGTTCTTGTTGAATTTCTTGGTGTTTTTCATTCTTGATGTTGTTGTTGAATTTGTTGGAGTTTTGCAATATTGAGGTTGTTGTTGAATTTATTGGTGTTATCAATGTTTTTTTTAAACATTTTTGTATTTTTCAAAGTTAACGTGGCAGTTGAATTTGTTCGTGTATCTCAATGTTGAGGTTGTTGTTGAATTTATTGGTGTTTTTCATTGTTGAGGTTGTTGTTGAATTTGTTGGAGTTTTTCAATGTTGAGGTTGTTAAATTTATTTCTGTTTTTCAAAGTTGAGGTTGTTGTTGAATTTATTTGTGTTATCAATGGTTTTTTTTGAACATTTTTTGTATTTTTCAAAGTTGACGTTGTTGTTGAATATTTTGGTGTTTTTCATTGAAGTAGTTGCTGTGGAATTTATTGGTGTTTTTCATTGTTGATGTTGTTGTTGAATTTTTTGGTGTTTTTCATTGTTGAGGTGGTTGTTGAATTTGTTGGAGTTTTTCAATGCTGAGGTTGTTTAATTTGTTTCTGTTTTTCAAAGTTGAGGTTGTTGTTGAATTTATTTGTGTTATCAATGGTTTTTTTTGAACTTTTTTGTATTTTTCAAAGTTGAGGTTGTTGTTGAATATTTTGGTGTTTTTCATTGTTGAGGTTGTTGTTGAATTTGTTCGTGATTTTCAATGTTGAGTTTGTTGTTGAATTTGTTGGTGATTTTCAGTATTGATGTTGTTGTTGAATTTATTGATGTTTTTCATTGTTGAGGTTGTTGCTGAATTTGTTCGTGTTTGTCATTGTTGAGGTTGTTGTTGAATTTATTTATGTTTTTCGTTGCTGAGGTTGTTGTTAAATTTGTTCGTGATTTTCAACATTGACGTTGTTTTTGAATTTATTGGTGTTATCAATGTTTATTTTAATTTTTTTGTATTTTTCATAGTTGAGGTTGCATATGAATTTTTGGTGTTTTTCTTTGTTGAGTTTGTTGTTGAAATTGTTGGAGTTTTTCAATGTTGTGGTTGTTGTTGAATTTGTTCGTGTTTTTCATTGTTGAGGTTGTTGTTGAATGTATTGGTGTTTTTCATTGTTGAGGTGGTTGTTGAATTTGTTGGAGTTTTTCAATGCTGAGGTTGTTGAATTTGTTTCTGTTTTTCAAAGTTGAGGTTGTTGTTGAATTTATTTGTGTTATCAATGGTTTTTTTTGAACTTTTTTGTATTTTTCAAAGTTGAGGTTGTTGTTGAATATTTTGGTGTTTTTCATTGTTGAGGTTGTTGTTGAATTTGTTCGTGATTTTCAATGTTGAGTTTGTTGTTGAATTTGTTGGTGATTTTCAGTATTGATGTTGTTGTTGAATTTATTGATGTTTTTCATTGTTGAGGTTGTTGCTGAATTTGTTCGTGTTTGTCATTGTTGAGGTTGTTGTTGAATTTATTTATGTTTTTCGTTGCTGAGGTTGTTGTTAAATTTGTTCGTGATTTTCAACATTGACGTTGTTTTTGAATTTATTGGTGTTATCAATGTTTATTTTAATTTTTTTGTATTTTTCATAGTTGAGGTTGCATATGAATTTTTGGTGTTTTTCTTTGTTGAGTTTGTTGTTGAAATTGTTGGAGTTTTTCAATGTTGTGGTTGTTGTTGAATTTGTTCGTGTTTTTCATTGTTGAGGTTGTTGTTGAATGTATTGGTGTTTTTCATTGTTGAGGTTGTTGCTGAATTTTTTGGTGTTCTTCATTGTTGAGGTTTTTGTTGAACTTGGTGATTTTGAATGTTGAGGTTGTTGTTGTATTTTTTCATTTTTTTCATTGTTGAGGTTGTTGTTGAATTTGTTGGTGATTTTCAATGTTGAGTTTGTTGTTGAATTTTTTGGTGTTTTATATTGTTGCGATCGTTGTTGAAATTGTTGGTGTTTTTCAATGTTGACGTTGTTGTTGATCTTTTTGGTGTTTTTCATTGTTGAGTTTGTTGTTGAATTTTTTGATGTTTTTCATTGCTGAGGTTATTATTGAATTGGTTAGTGATTTTCAATGTTGAGTTTGTTTTAGAATTTGTTGGTGTTTTGCAATGTTGAGGTTGTTGTTGAATTTGTTGGTGATTTTCAATATTGAGTTTGTTGTTCAATTTACTGGTGTTATCAATGTTTTATTTAAACTTTTTTGTATTTATCAAAGTTGAGGTTGCAGTTGAATTTGTTGGTGTTTTTCAATGTTGAGGTTGTTTTTTGAATTTATTGGAGTTTTTCCATGTTTCGGTTGTTGAATTTGTTGGTATTTATCCAAGTTGTGGATGTTGTTGAATTTTTTGGTGTTTTTCATTGTTGTGTTTGTTGATGAATTTTTTGGTGTTTTTCATTGTTGAGGTTGTTGTTGAATTTGTTGGAGTTTTTCAAAGTTGAGATTGTTGAATTTGTTGGTGTTTTTCAATGTTGAGATTGTTGTTGAATTTTTTGGTGTTTTTCATTGTTGAGGTTGATGTTGAATTTTTTGAAGTTTTTCATTGTTGAGGTTGTTGTTGAATTTGTTGGAGTTTTTCAATGTTGAGGTTGTTGAGTTTGTTGGTATTTTTCAAAGTTGAGGTTGTTGTTGAATTTGTTGCTGATATTCAATATTGAGGTTGTTGTTGAATATGTTGGTATTATCAATTTTTATTTTGTTGAAGTATTTGGATTTTTAAAAGTTGAGGTTGTTGTTGCATTTGTTGGTGTTTTTCAATGTTGAGGTTGTTGAATTGGTTGGTGTTTTTCAAAGTTGAGTTGTTGTTGTATTTTTTGTTGTTTTTCATTGTTCAGGTTGTTGTTGAATTTGTTGGTGTTTTTGAATGTTGAGGTTGTTGTTGAATTTGTTGGTGTTTTTCAACGTTGAGGTTGTTGAATTTGTTGGTGTTTTTCAAAGTTGAGGTTATTGTTGAATTTTTTGGTGTTTTTCATTGTTGAGGTTGTTGTTGAATTTATTGGTGTTTTTCATTGTTGAGGTTGTCGCTGAATTTTTTGGTGTTCTTCATTGTTGAGGTTTTTGTTGAACTTGGTGATTTTGAATGTTGAGGTTGTTGTTGTATTTTTTGATTTTTTTCATTGTTGATGTTGTTGTTGAATTTGTTGGTGATTTTCAATGTTGAGTTTGTTGTTGAATTTTTTGGTGTTTTATATTGTTGCGATCGTTGTTGAAATTGTTGGTGTTTTTCAATGTTGACGTTTTTGTTGATCTTTTTGGTGTTTTTCATTGTTGAGTCTGTTGTTGAATTTTTTGATGTTTTTCATTGCTGAGGTTATTATTGAATTGGTTAGTGATTTTCAATGTTGAGTTTGTTTTAGAATTTGTTGGTGTTTTGCAATGTTGAGGTTGTTGTTGAATTTGTTGGTGATTTTCAATATTGAGTTTGTTGTTCAATTTACTGGTGTTATCAATGTATTATTTAAACTTTTTTGTATTTATCAAAGTTGAGGTTGCAGTTGAATTTGTTGGTGTTTTTCAATGTTGAGGTTGTTTTTTGAATTTATTGGAGTTTTTCCATGTTTCGGTTGTTGAATTTGTTGGTATTTATCCAAGTTGTGGATGTTGTTGAATTTTTTGGTGTTTTTCATTGTTGTGTTTGTTGTTGAATTTTTTGGTGTTTTTCATTGTTGAGGTTGTTGTTGAATTTGTTGGAGTTTTTCAAAGTTGAGATTGTTGAATTTGTTGGTGTTTTTCAATGTTGAGATTGTTGTTGAATTTTTTGGTGTTTTTCAATGTTGAGGTTGATGTTGAATTTTTTGAAGTTTTTCATTGTTGAGGTTGTTGTTGAATTTGTTGGAGTTTTTCAATGTTGAGGTTGTTGAGTTTGTTGGTATTTTTCAAAGTTGAGGTTGTTGTTGAATTTGTTGGTGATATTCAATATTGAGGTTGTTGTTGAATTTGTTGGTATTATCAATTTTTATTTTGATGAAGTATTTGGATTTTTAAAAGTTGAGGTTGTTGTTGCATTTGTTGGTGTTTTTCAATGTTGAGGTTGTTGAATTTGTTGGTGTTTTTCAAAGTTGAGTTGTTGTTGTATTTTTTGTTGTTTTTCATTGTTCAGGTTGTTGTTGAATTTGTTGGTGTTTTTGAATGTTGAGGTTGTTGTTGAATTTGTTGGTGTTTTTCAACGTTGAGGTTGTTGATTTTGTTGGTGTTTTTCAAAGTTGAGGTTATTGTTGAATTTTTTGGTGTTTTTCATTGTTGAGGTTGTTGTCGAATTTACTTGTGTTATCAATGGTTTTTTTTGAACTTTTTTGTATTTTTGAAAGTTGAGGTTGTTGTTGAATTTTTTGGTGTTTTTCATTGTTGAGGTTGTTGTTATTGAATTTTTTTATGTTTTTCATTGTTGAGGTTGTTGTTAAATTTGTTCGTGATTTTCAATATTGAGGTTGTTGTTAAATTTATTGTTGTTATCAACGTTTTTTTTAAACTATTTTGTATTTTTCATAGTTGAGGTTGCAGTTGAATTTGTTCTTGTTTTTCAATGTTGAGGTTGTTAAATTTGTTGGTCCTTTTTAAAGTTGAGGTTGTTGTTGAATTTTTTGGTGTTTTTCATTGTTGAGGTTTTTGTTGAACTTGTTGGTGTTTTTGAATGTAGAGGTTGTTGTTGAATTTTTTGATGTTTTAATTGTTGTGGTTGTTGTTGAATTTGTTGGAGTTTTTCAATATTGAGGTTGTTGAATTTGTTGGTGTTTTTCAAAGTTGAGGATGTTGTTGAATTTTTTGGTGTTTTTTATTGTTGAGGTTCTTCTTGAATTTGTTGGTTTTTATCATTGTTGAGGTTGTTGTTGAATTTGTTGGTGATGTTCAATATTGAGGTTGTTGTTGAATATGTTGGTGTTTTTCAATGTTGTGGTTGTTGAACTTGTTGGTGTTTTTCATTGTTGAGGTTGTTGTTGAATTTGTTGGAGTTTTTAAATGTTGAGGTTGTTGAATCTGTTTGTGTTTTTCAAAGTTGATGTTGTTGTTGAATATTTAGGTGTTTTTCATTCTTGAGGTTGTTGTAGAATTTTTTGATGTTGTTCATTGTTGAGGTTGTTGTTGAAGTTTTTTATGTTTATCATAGTTGAGGTTGTTGTTTAATTTGTTGGTGATTTTCAATATTGAGGTTGTTGTTGAATTTATTGGTGTTATCAATGGTTTATTTTAGACTTAATTGTATTTATCAAAGTTGACGTTTCAGTTGAATTTGTTGGTGTTTTTCAATGTTTAGGTTGTGGAATTTGTTGGTGTTTTTCAAAGTTGAGGTTGTTGTTGAATTTTTTGGTGTTTTTCATTGTTGAGGTTATTGTTGAATTTGTTGATGATTTTGAATGTTGAGGTTGTTGTTGAATTTGTTGGTGATTTTCAAAGTTGAGGATGTTGTTGAATTTGTTGGTGGTATTCAAGTTTGAGGTTTTATTGAATTTGTTGGTGTTTATGAATGTTGTGGTTGCTGTTGAATTTTTTGATGTTTTTCATTGTTGAGGTTGTTGTTGAATTTAGTTTGTGCTTATGAATGTTGAGGTTTTTGTTGATTTTTATGATGATTTTCATTGTTGAGGTTGTTGTTGAATTTGTTGGTGATTTTCAATGTTGAGTTTGTAGTAGAATTTTTTGTTGTTTTTCATTGCTGAGGTTGTTGTTTAATTTGTTGGTGTTTATTATTGTTAAGGTTGTTGTTGAAGTTGTTGGTGTTTTTCAATATAGACGTTATTGTTGTATTTGTTGGCGATTTGCAATGTTGAGGTTGTTGTTGAATTTGTTGGTGATTTTCAATATTGAGGTCGTTGGTGAATTTATTGGTGTATCAATCGTTTTTTTTTAAAATTTGTTGCATTTTTCAAAAGTTATGGTTGCACTTGAATTTGTTGGTCTTTTTCAACGTTGAGGTTTTTGTTGAATTTATTGGTATTTTTCATTTTTGAGGTTTTTGTTAAATTTGTTGGTGTTTTTGAATGTTGAGGTTGTTGTTGAATTTTAAGAAGTTTTTCATTGTTGAGGTTGTTGTTAAATTTGCTGGTCTTTTTCAATGTTGAGGTTGTTGAATTTGTTGCTGTTTTTCAAAGTTGAGGTTGTTGTTGAATTTGTTGGTGATATTCAATATTGAGGTTGTTGTTGAATTTGTTGGTGTTATCAATTTTTATTTTGTTGAAATTTTTTGTATTTTTAAAAGTTGAGGTTTGTTGTTGAATTTGTTGGTATTTTTCAATGTTGAGGTTGTTGAATTTGTTGGTGTTTTTTAATGTTGAGTTTGTTGTTGAATTTTTTGATGTTTTTCATTGTTGAGTTGTTGTTGAATTTTTTGGTGTTTTTCATTGTTGGGGTTGTTGTTGAAATTATTTGTGTTATCAATGGTTTTTTTTGAACTTTTTTGTATTTTTCAAAGTTGAGGTTGTTGTTGAATTTGTTGGAGTTTTTCATTGTTGAGGTTGTTGTTGAATTTTTTTATGTTTTTCATTGTTGAGGTTTTTGTTAAATTTGTTCGTGATTATCAATATTGAGTTTGTTGTTGAATTTATTGCTCTTATCATAGGTTTTCTATGAACTTTTTGTATTTTTCAAAGTTGAGGTTGTTGTTGAATTTTTTGGTGGTTTTCATTTTTGAGGTTGTTGTTGGATTTATTTGTGTTATCAATGTTTTTTTTTTAAACTTTTTTGTATTTTTCAAAGTTCAGGTGGTTGTTGAATTTTTCGGTGTTTTTCATTGTTGAGTTTGTTGAATTTTTGATGTTTTTCATTGTTGAGTTTGCTGTTAAATTTGTTGGTGATTTTCAATATTGAGGTTGTTGTTGAATTTATTGGTGTTATCAATGTTTTATTTAAGCTTTTTTGTATTTTTCTACGTTCAGGATGCAGTTGAACTTGTTGGCGTTTTTCACTGTTGAGGTTGCTGAATTTGTTGGAGTTTTTCATTGTTGAGGTTTTTGTTGTATTTTTTGGTGTTTTTCATTGTTGAATTTTTTGGTGTTTTTCTTTGTTGAGGTTGTTGTTGAAATTGTTGGAGTTTTTCAATGCTAAGATTGTTGTTGAATTTTTTGGTGCTTTTCAGTGTTGAGGTTGTTGTTGAATTTTTTGCTGTTTTTCATATTTGAGGTTGATGTTAAATTTTTGGTGTTATCAATGTTTTTTTTAAACATTTTTATATTTTTCAAGGCTGAGGTTGCAGTTGAATTTGTTGGTGTTTTTCAGTGTTGAGGTTGTTGAATTTGTGGGTGTTTTTCAAAGTTGAGGTTTTTGTTGAATTTTTTGGTGTTTTTCATTGTTGAGTTTTTTGTTGAACTTGTTGGTGTTTTTGAATGTACAGGTTGTTGTTGAATTAGTTGGTGATTTTCATTGTTGTGGTCGTTGTTGAAATTGTTGGAGTTATTCAATGTTGACGTTGTTGTTGATCTTTTTGGTGTTTTTCATTATTGAGCTTGTTGAATTTTTTGGTGCTTCTCATTGTTGAGGTTGTTGTTGAATTTAGTTGGTGTTTATGAATATGGAGGTTGTTGTTGAATTATATGATGATATTCATTGTTGAGGTTGTTGTTGAATTTCTTGGTGATTTTCAATGTTGACTTTGTAGTAGAATTTTTTGTTGTTTTTCATTGTTGAAGTTGTTGTTGAATATGTTGGTGTTTATTATTGTTAAGGTTGTTGTTGAATTTGTTGGTGTTTTTCAATATTGAGGTTGTTGTTGTATTTGTTGGCGTTTTGCAATGTTGAGGTTGTTGTTGAATTTGTTGGTGATTTTCAATATTGAGGTCGCTGGTGAATTTATTGGTGTTATCAATCGTTTTTTTTGGAATTTGTTGCATTTTTCAAAAGTAAAGGTTGCACTTGAATTTGTTGGTCTTTTTCAATGTTGACGTTTTTGTTGAATTTTTTGGTATTTTTCATTTTTGAGGTTTTTGTTAAATTTGTTGTTGTTTTTGAATGTTGAGGTTGTTGAATTTGTTGGTATTTTTCAAAGTTGAGGCTGTTGTTGAATTTGTTGGTGATATTCAATATTGAGGTTGTTGTTGAATTTGTTGGTGTTATCAATTTCTATTTTGTTGAAATTTTTTGTATTTTTAAAAGTTGAGGTTGTTGTTGAATTTGTTGGTGTTTTTCAATGTTGAGGTTGTTGAATTTGTTGGTGTTTTTCAATGTTGAGGTTGTTGTTGAATTATTTGACGTTTTCATTGTTGAGGTTGTTGTTGAATTTTTTTATGTTTTTCATTGTTGAGGTTGTTGTTAAATTTGTTCGTGATTATCAACATTGAGTTTGTTGTTGAATTTATTGCAATTATCAAAGGTTTTCTTTGAACTTTTTGTATTTTTCAAAGTTGAGGTTGTTGTTGAATTTGTTGGTGTTTTTCAATATTGAGGTTGTTGTTGTATTTGTTGGCGTTTTGCAATGTTGAGGTTGTTGTTGAATTTGTTGGTGATTTTCAATATTGAGGTCGCTGGTGAATTTATTGGTGTTATCAATCGTTTTTTTTGGAATTTGTTGCATTTTTCAAAAGTAAAGGTTGCACTTGAATTTGTTGGTCTTTTTCAACGTTGAGGTTTTTGTTGAATTTTTTGGTATTTTTCATTTTTGAGGTTTTTGTTAAATTTGTTGGTGTTTTTGAATGTTGAGTTTGTTGAATTTTCAGAAGTTTTTCATTGTTGAGGTTGTTGTTAAATTTGCTCGTCTTTTTCAATGTTGAGGTTTTCGAATTTGTTGGTATTTTTCAAAGTTGAGGTTGTTGTTGAATTTGTTGGTGATATTCAATATTGAGGTTGTTGTTGAATTTGTTGGTGTTATCAATTTCTATTTTGTTGAAATTTTTTGTATTTTTAAAAGTTGAGGTTTTTGTTGAATTTGTTGGTGATTTTCAATATTGAGGTTGTTGTTGAATTTATTGGTGTTATCAATGATTTATTTTAGACTTATTTGTATTTATCAAAGTTGAGGTTTCAGTTGAATTTGTTGGTGTTTTTCAATGTTTAGGTTGTGGAATTTGTTGGTGTTTTTCAAAGTTGAGGTTGTTGTTGAATTTTTTGGTGTTTTTCATTGTTGAGGTTATTGTTGAATTTGTTGATGTTTTTGAATGTTGAGGTTGTTGTTGAATTTGTTGGAGTTTTTGCATGCTGAGGTTGTTGAATTTGTTGGTGTTTTTCAAAGTTGAGGATGTTGTTGAAATATTTTGGTGTTTTTCATTGTTGTTGAATTTTTTGGTGTTTTTCATTGTTGAGGTTGTTGTTGAATTTGTTTGCGGTATTCAAGTTTGAGGTTTTATTGAATTTGTTGGTGTTTATGAATGTTGTGGTTGCTGTTGAATTTTTTGATGTTTTTCATTGTTGAGGTTGTTGTTGAATTTAGTTTGTGTTTATGAATGTTGAGGTTTTTGTTGATTTTTATGATGATTTTCATTGTTGAGGTTGTTGTTGAATTTGTTGGTGATTTTCAATGTTGAGTTTGTAGTAGAATTTTTTGTTGTTTTTCATTGCTGAGATTGTTGTTTAATTTGTTGGTGTTTATTGTTGTTAAGGTTGTTGTTGAAGTTGTTGGTGTTTTTCAATATAGACGTTATTGTTGTATTTGTTGGCGATTTGCAATGTTGAGGTTGTTGTTGAATTTGTTGGTGATTTTCAATATTGAGGTCGTTGGTGAATTTATTGGTGTATCAATCGTTTTTTTTTAAAATTTGTTGCATTTTTCAAAAGTTATGGTTGCACTTGAATTTGTTGGTCTTTTTCAACGTTGAGGTTTTTGTTGAATTTATTGGTATTTTTCATTTTTGAGGTTTTTGTTAAATTTGTTGGTGTTTTTGAATGTTGAGGTTGTTGTTGAATTTTAAGAAGTTTTTCATTGTTGAGGTTGTTGTTAAATTTGCTGGTCTTTTTCAATGTTGAGGTTGTTGTTGAATTTGTTGGTGTTATCAATTTCTATTTTGTTGAAATTTTTTGTATTTTTTAAAGTTGAAGTTTGTTGTTGAATTTGTTGGTATTTTTCAATGTTGAGGTTGTTGAATTTGTTGGTGTTTTTTAATGTTGAGTTTGTTGTTGAATTTTTTGATGTTTTTCATTGTTGAGGTTGTTGTTGAATTTTTTGGTGTTTTTCATTGTTGGGGTTGTTGTTGGAATTATTTGTGTTATCAATGGTTTTTTTTGAACTTTTTTGTATTTTTCAAAGTTGAGGTTGTTGTTGAATTTTTTGGTGTTTTTCATTGTTGAGGTTGTTGTTGAATTTTTTTACGTTTTTCATTGTTGAGGTTGTTGTTAAATTTGTTCTTGATTATCAATATTGAGTTTGTTGTTGAATTTATTGCTCTTATCAATGGTTTTCTTTGAACTTTTTGTATTTTTCAAAGTTGAGGTGGTTGTTGAATTATTTGGTCGTTTTCATTGTTGAGGTTGTTGTTGAATTTATTTGTGTTCTCAATGGTTTTTTTTTTAAACTTTTTTGTATTTTTCAAAGTTCAGGTTGTTGTTGAATTTTTCGGTGTTTTTCATTGTGGAGGTTGTTGAATTTTTCATGTTTTTCATTGTTGAGGTTGCTGTTAAATTTGTTGGTGATTTTCAATATTGAGGTTGTTGTTGAATTTATTGGTGTTATCAATGTTTTATTTAAACTTTTTTGTATCTTTCTACGTTCAGGATGCAGTTGAACTTTTTGGCATTTTTCACTGTTGAGGTTGCTGAATTTGTTGGAGTTTTTCATTGTTGAGGTCTTTGTTGTATTTATTGGTGTTTTTCATTGTTGAATTTTTTGGTGTTTTTCTTTGTTGAGGTTGTTGTTGAAATTGTTGGAGTTTTTCAATGTTGAGATTGTTGTTGAATTTTTTGGTGCTTTTCAGTGTTGAGGTTGTTGTTGAATTTTTTGCTGTTTTTCATTGTTGAGGTTGATGTTAAATTTTTGGTGTTATCAATGTTTTTTTTAAACATTTTTATATTTTTCAAGGTTGAGGTTGCAGTTGAATTTGTTGGTGTTTTTCAATGTTGAGGTTGTTGAATTTGTGGGTGTTTTTCAAAGTTGAGGTTTTTGTTGAATTTTTTGGTGTTTTTCATTGTTGAGTTTTTTGTTGAACCTGTTGGTGTTTTTGAATGTACAGGTTGTTGTTGAATTTGTTGGTGATTTTCATTGTTGTGGTCGTTGTTGAAATTGTTGGAGTTATTCAATGTTGACGTTGTTGTTGATCTTTTTGGTGTTTTTAATTATTGAGCTTGATGAATTTTTTGGTGTTTTTCATTGTTGAGGTTGTTGTTGAATTTAGTTGGTGTTTATGAATATTGAGGTTGTTGTTGAATTTGTTGGTGTTATTCAAGTTGGAGGTTTTATTGAATTTGTTGGTATTTATGAATGTTGTGGTTGCTGTTGAATTTTTTGATGTTTTTCATTGTTGAGGTTGTTGTTGAATTTAGTTTGTGTTTATGAATGTTGAGGTTTTTGTTGATTTTTATGATGATTTTCATTGTTGAGGTTGTTGTTGAATTTGTTGGTGATTTTCAATGTTGAGTTTGTAGTAGAATTTTTTGTTGTTTTTCATTGCTGAGGTTGTTGTTTAATTTGTTGGTGTTTATTATTGTTAAGGTTGTTGTTGAAGTTGTTGGTGTTTTTCAATATAGACGTTATTGTTGTATTTGTTGGCGTTTTGCAATGTTGAGGTTGTTGTTGTATTTGTTGGTGATTTTCAATATTGAGGTCGTTGGTGAATTTATTGGTGTATCAATCGTTTTTTTTAAAATTTGTTGCATTTTTCAAAAGTTATGGTTGCACTTGAATTTGTTGGTCTTTTTCAACGTTGAGGTTTTTGTTGAATTTATTGGTATTTTTCATTTTTGAGGTTTTTGTTAAATTTGTTGGTGTTTTTGAATGTTGAGGTTGTTGTTGAATTTTAAGAAGTTTTTCATTGTTGAGGTTGTTGTTAAATTTGCTGGTCTTATTCAATGTTGAGGTTGTTGAATTTGTTACTGTTTTTCAAAGTTGAGGTTGTTGTTGAATTTGTTGGTGATATTCAATATTGAGGTTGTTGCTGAATTTGTTGGTGTTATCAATTTTTATTTTGTTGAAATTTTTTGTATTTTTTAAAGTTGCGGTTTGTTGTTGAATTTGTTGGTATTTTTCAATGTTGAGGTTGTTGAATTTGTTGGTGTTTTTTAATGTTGAGTTTGTTGTTGAATTTTTTGATGTTTTTAATTGTTGAGGTTGTTGTTGAATTTTTTGGTTTTTTCATTGTTGGGGTTGTTGTTGAAATAATTTGTGTTATCAATGGTTTTTTTTGAACTTTTTTGTATTTTTCAAAGTTGAGGTTGTTGTTGAATTTTTTGGTGTTTTTCATTGTTGAGGTTGTTGTTGAATTTTTTTGTGTTTTTCATTGTTGAGGTTGTTGTTAAATTTGTTCTTGATTATCAATATTGAGTTTGTTGTTGAATTTATTGCTCTTATCAATGGTTTTCTTTGAACTTTTTGTATTTTTCAAAGTTGAGGTGGTTGTTGAATTTTTTGGTGGTTTTCATTGTTGAGGTTGTTGTTGAATTTATTTGTGTTATCAATGGGTTTTTTTTGAACTTTTTTGTATTTTTCAAAGTTCAGGTTGTTGTTGAATTTTTCGGTGTTTTTCATTGTTGAGGTTGTTGAATTTTTGATGTTTTTCATTGTTGAGGTTGCTGTTAAATTTGTTGGTGTTTTTCAATATTGAGGTTGTTGTTGCATTTGTTGGCGTTTTGCAATGTTGAGGTTGTTGTTGAATTTGTTGGTGATTTTCAATATTGAGGTCGCTGGTGAATTTATTGGTATTATCAATCGTTTTTTTGGAATTTGTTGCATTTTTCAAAAGTAATGGTTGCACTTGAATTTGTTGGTCTTTTTCAACGTTGAGGTTTTTGTTGAATTTTTTGGTATTTTTCATTTTTGAGGTTTTTGTTAAATTTGTTGGTGTTTTTGAATGTTGAGGTTGTTGAATTTTAAGAAGTATTTCATTGTTGAGGTTGTTGTTAAATTTGCAGGTCTTTTTCAATGTTGAGGTTTTCGAATTTGTTGGTATTTTTCAAAGTTGAGGTTGTTGTTGAATTTGTTGGTGATATTCAATATTGAGGTTGTTGTTGAATTTGTTGATGTTATCAATTTCTATTTTGTTGAAATTTTTTGTATTTTTAAAAGTTGAGGTTGTTGTTGAATTTGTTGGTGTTTTTCAATGTTGAGGTTGTTGAATTTGTTGGTGTTTTTCAATGTTGAGGTTGTTGTTGAATTTTTTGATGTTTTTCATTGTTGAGGTTGTTGTTGAATTTTTTGGTGGTTTTCATTGTTTTGGTTGTTTTTGAAATTATTTGTGTTATCAATGGTTTTTTTTGAAATTTTTGGATTTTTCAAAGTTCAGGTTGTTGTTCAATTTTTCGGTATTTTTCATTGTGGAGGTTGTTGAATTTTTGATGTTTTTCATTGTTGAGGTTGCTGTTAAATTTGTTGGTGATTTTCAATATTGAGGTTGTTGTTGAATTTATTGGTGTTATCAATGTTTTATTTAAACTTTTTTGTATTTTTCTACGTTCAGGATGCAGTTGAACTTGTTGGCGTTTTTCACTGTTGAGGTTGCTGAATTTGTTGGAGTTTTTCATTGTTGAGGTTTTTGTTGTATTTTTTGGTGTTTTTCATTGTTAAATTTTTTGGTGTTTTTCTTTGTTGAGGTTGTTGTTGAAATTGTTGGAGTTTTTCAATGTTGAGATTGTTGTTGAATTTTTAGGTGCTTTTCAGTGTTGAGGTTGTTGTTGAATTTTTTGCTGTTTTTCATTGTTGAGGTTGATGTTAAATTTTTGGTGTTATCAATGTTTTTTTTAAACATTTTTATATTTTTCAAGGTTGAGGTTGCAGTTGAATTTGTTGGTGTTTTTCAATGTTGAGGTTGTTGAATTTGTGGGTGTTTTTCAAAGTTGAGGTTTTTGTTGAATTTTTTGGTGTTTTTCATTGTTGAGTTTTTTGTTGAACCTGTTGGTGTTTTTGAATGTACAGGTTGTTGTTGAATTTGTTGGTGATTTTCATTGTTGTGGTCGTTGTTGAAATTGTTGGAGTTTTTCAATGTTGACGTTGTTGTTGATCTTTTTGGTGTTTTTCATTATTGAGCTTGTTGAATTTTTTGGTGTTTTTCATCGTTGAGGTTGTTGTTGAATTTAGTTGGTGTTTATGAATATTGAGGTTGTTGTTGAATTATATGATGATTTTCATTGTTGAGGTTGTTGTTGAATTTCTTGGTGATTTTCAATGTTGAGTTTGTAGTAGAATTTTTTGTTGTTTTTCATTGTTGAAGTTGTTGTTGAATTTGTTGGTGTTTATTATTGTTAAGGTTGTTGTTGAATTTGTTGGTGTTTTTCAATATTGAGGTTGTTGTTGTATTTGTTGGCGTTTTGCAATGTTGAGGTTGTTGTTGAATTTGTTGGTGATTTTCAATATTGATGTCGCTGGTGAATTTATTGGTGTTGTCAATCGTTTTTTTTGGAATTTGTTGCATTTTTCAAAAGCAAAGGTTGCACTTGAATTTGTTGGTCTTTTTCAATGTTGAGGTTTTTGTTGAATTTTTTGGTATTTTTCATTTTTGAGGTTTTTGTTAAATTTGTTGTTGTTTTTGAATGTTGAGGTTGTTGAATTTGTTGGTATTTTTCAAAGTTGAGGTTGTTGTTGAATTTGTTGGTGATATTCAATAATGAGGTTGTTGTTGAATTTGTTGGTGTTATCAATTTCTATTTTGTTGAAATTTTTTGTATTTTTAAAAGTTGAGTTTGTTGTTGAATTTGTTGGTGTTTTTCAATGTTGAGGTTGTTGAATTTGTTGGTGTTTTTCAATGTTGAGGTTGTTGTTGAATTATTTGACGTTTTCATTGTTGAGGTTGTTGTTGAATTTTTTGGTGTTTTTCATTGTTTTGGTTGTTGTTGAAATTATTTGTGTTATCAATGGTTTTTTTTGAACTTTTTTGTATTTTTCAAAGTTGAGGTTGCTGTTGAATTTTTTGGTTCTTTTCATTGTTGAGGTTGTTGTTGAATTTTTTTATGTTTTTCATTGTTGAGATTGTTGTTAAATTTGTTCGTGATTATCAATATTGAGTTTGTTGTTGAATTTATTGCAATTATCAAAGATTTTCTTTGAACTTTTTGTATTTTTCAAAGTTGAGGTTGTTGTTGAATTTGTTGGTGTTTTTCAATATTGAGGTTGTTGTTGCATTTGTTGGCGTTTTGCAATGTTGAGGTTGTTGTTGAATTTGTTGGTGATTTTCAATATTGAGGTCACTGGTGAATTTATTGGTGTTATCAATCGTTTTTTTTGGAATTTGTTGCATTTTTCAAATGTAAAGGTTGCACTTGAATTTGTTGGTCTTTTTCAATGTTGAGGTTTTTGTTGAATTTTTTGGTATTTTTCATTTTAGAGGTTTTTGTTAAATTTGTTGGTGTTTTTGAATGTTAATGTTGTTGAATTTTAAGAAGTTTTTCATTGTTGAGGTTGTTGTTAAATTTGCTGGTCTTTTTCAATGTTGAGGTTTTCGAATTTGTTGGTATTTTTCAAAGTTGAGGTTGTTGTTGAATTTGTTGGTGATATTCAATATTGAGGTTGTTGTTGAATTTGTTGGTGTTATCAATTTTTATTTTGTTGAAATTTTTTGTATTTTTAAAAGTTGAGGTTGTTGTTGAATTTGTTGGTGTTTTTCAATGTTGAGGTTGTTGAATTTGTTGGTGTTTTTCAATGTTGAGGTTGTTGTTTAATTATTTGACGTTTTCATTGTTGAGGTTGTTGTTGAATTTTTTTGGTGTTTTTCATTGTTTTGGTTGTTGTTGAAATTATTTGTGTTATCAATGGTTTTTTTTGAACTTTTTTGTATTTTTCAAAGTTGAGGTTGCTGTTGAATTTTTTGGTTTTTTTCATTGTTGAGGTTGTTGTTGAATTTTTTTATGTTTTTCATTGTTGAGGTTGTTTTTAAATTTGTTCGTGATTATCAATATTGAGTTTGTTGTTGAATTTATTGCAATTATCAAAGATTTTCTTTGAACTTTTTGTATTTTTCAAAGTTGAGGTTGTTGTTCAATTTGTTGGTGTTTTTCAATATTGAGGTTGTTGTTGCCTTTGTTGGCGTTTTGCAATGTTGAGGTTGTTGTTGAATTTGTTGGTGATTTTCAATATTGAGGTCACTGGTGAATTTATTGGTGTTATCAATCGTTTTTTTTGGAATTTGTTGCATTTTTCAAATGTAAAGGTTGCACTTGAATTTGTTGGTCTTTTTCAATGTTGAGGTTTTTGTTGAATTTTTTGGTATTTTTCATTTTAGAGGTTTTTGTTAAATTTGTTGGTGTTTTTGAATGTTAAGTTTGTTGAATTTTAAGAAGTTTTTCATTGTTGAGGTTGTTGTTAAATTTGCTGGTCTTTTTCAATGTTGAGTTTTTCGAATTTGTTGGTATTTTTCAAAGTTGAGGTTGTTGTTGAATTTGTTGGTGATATTCAATATTGAGGTTGTTGTTGAATTTGTTGGCGTTATCAATTTTTATTTTGTTGAAATTTTTTGTATTTTTAAAAGTTGAGGTTGTTGTTGAATTTGTTGGTGTTTTTCAATGTTGAGGTTGTTGAATTTGTTGGTGTTTTTCAATGTTGAGGTTGTTGTTGAATTTTTTGATGTTTTTTATTGTTGAGGTTGTTGTTGAATTTTTTGGTGTTTTTCATTGTTTTGGTTGTTGTTGAAATTATTTGTGTTATCAATGGTTTTTTTTTAACTTTTTTGTATTTTTCAAAGTTGAGGTTGTTGTTGAATTTTTTGGTTTTTTTCATTGTTCAGGTTGTTGTTGAATTTTTTTATGTTTTTCATTGTTGAGGTTTTTGTTAAATTTGTTCGTGATTATCAATATTGAGTTTGTTGTTGAATTTTTTGATCTTATCAAAGGTTTTCTTTGAACTTCTTGTATTTTTCAAAGTTGAGGTTGTTGTTGAATTTTTCGGTGTTTTTCATTGTTGAGGTTGTTGAATTTTTGATGTTTTTCATTGTTGAGTTTGCTGTTAAATTTGTTGGTGATTTTCAATATTGAGGTTGTTGTTGAATTTATTGGTGTTATCAATGTTTTATTTAAACTTTTTTGTGTTTTCTAAGTTCAGGATGCACTTGAACTTGTTGGCGTTTTTCAATGTTGAGGTTGCTGAATTATTTGGAGTTTTTCATTGTTGAGGTTTTTGTTGTATTTTTTGATGTTTTTCATTGTTGAATTTTTTGGTGTTTTTCTTTGTTGAGGTTGTTGTTGAAATTGTTGGAGTTTTTCAATGTTGAGATTGTTGTTGAATTTTTTTGTGCTTTTCAGTGTTGAGGTTGTTGTTGAATTTTTTGAAGTTTTTCTTTGTTGAGGTTGTTGTTAAATTTTTGGTGTTATCAATGTTTTTTTTAAACATTTTTATATTTTTCAAGGTTGAGGTTGCAGTTGAATTTGTTGGTGTTTTTCAATGTGGAGGTTGTTGAATTTGTGGGTGTTTTTCAAAGTTGAGGTTTTTGTTGAATTTTTTGGTGTTTTTCATTGTTGAGGTTTTTGTTGAATTTGTTGGTGTTTTTGAATGTACAGGTTGTTGTTGAATTTGTTGGAGTTTTTCCCTGTTGAGGTTTTTGAATTTGTTGCTTTTTATCTAAGTTGAGGATGTTGTTGAATTTTTTGGTGCTTTACCTTGTTGTGGTTGTTGTTGAATTTTTTTGGTGTTTTTCATTGTTGAGGTTGTTGTTGAATTTTCTGAAGTTTTTCATTGCTGAGGTTGTTGTTCAATTTGTTGGAGTTTTTCAATGTTGAGGTTGTTGAATTTGTTGGTGTTTTTCAATGTTGAGTTTGTTGTTGAATTTGTTGGTGATTTTCAATATTGAGGTTGTTGCTGAATTTGTTGGTGTTTTTCATTGTTGTAGTTGTTGTTGAATTTTTTGGGGTTTTTCATTGTTGAGGTTGTTGTTGAATTTGTTGGACTTTTTCAACGTTGAGGATGTTGAATTTTTTGGTATTTTTCATTGTTGATGTTGTTGTGAAATTTACTGGTCTTTTTCAATGTTGAGGTTGTTGAATTTGTTGCTGTTTTTCATAGTTGAGGTTGTTGTTGAATTTGTTGGTTATATTCAATATTGAGGTTGTTGTTGAATTTGTTGGCGTTATCAATTTTTATTTCGTTGAAATTTTTTGTATTTTTAAAAGTTGAGGTTGTTGTTGAATTTGTTGGTGTTTTTCAATGTTGAGGTTGTTGAATTTGTTGGTGTTTTTCAAAGTTGAGTTTGTTGTTGTATTTTTTAATGTTTTTCATTGTTGAGGATTTTGTTGAACTTGTTGGTGTTTTTCATTGTTGAGGTTGTTGTTGAATGTATTTGTGTTATCAATGGTTTTTTTTGAAATTTTTTGTATTTTTCAAAGTTGAGGTTGTTGTTGAATTTTTCGGTGTTATTCATTGTTGAGGTTGTTGTTGAATTTATATATGTTTTTCATTGTTGAGGTTGTTTTTGAATATTTGGCGTTTTTCATTGTTGAGGTTGTTGTAGAATGTATTTGTGTTATCAATGGTTTTTTTTGAACCTTTTTGTATTTTTCAAAGTTGAGGTTGTTGTTGAATTTTTTGGTGTTTTTCATTGTTGAGGTTGTTGTTGTTGAATTTTTCGGTGTTTTTCATTGCTGAGGTTGCTAAATTTTTTGATGTTTCTCATTGTTGAGGTTGTTGTTAAATTTGTTGGTGATTTTCTTTGTTGAGGTTGTTGTTGAAATTGTTGGAGTTTTTCAATGTTGAGGTTGTTGTTGAATTTTTTGGTGTTTTTCATTGTTGAGGTTGTTGTTGAATTTTTTTGATGTTTTTCATTAATGAGGTTGTTATTAAATTTGTTTGTGATTTTCAATATTGAGGTTGTTGTTGAATTTATTGGTGTTATCAATGGTTTTTTTAAAAACTTTTTTGTATTTTTCAAGGTTGAGGTTGCACTTGAATTTGTTGGTGTTTTTCAAAGTTGAGGTTGTTGTTGAATTTTATGTTGTTATTTATTGTTGAGGTTGTTATTGAACTTGTTGGTGATTTTCAATCTTGAGTTTGTTTTTGAATTTTTTGGTGTTTTTCATTGTTGAGGTTGTTGTTGAAATTGTTGGTGATTTTCAATGTTGAGTTGGTTGTTGATCTTTTTGGTGTTTTTCATTGTTGCGGTTGTTGATGTTGAATTTTTTGATGTTTTTCATTACTGAGGTTATTGTTGAATTTGTTGGTGATGTTCAATATTTAGGTTGTTGTTGAATTTGTTGGTGATTTTCAATATTGAGTTTGTTGTTGAATTTTTAGGTGCTTTTCATTGTTGAGGTTTTTGTTGAATTTGTTGGTGTTTTTGAATGTTGAGGTTGTTGTTGAATTTGTTGGAGTTTTTCCCTGTTGAGGTTGTTGTTCAAGTGTTTGGAGTTTTTCAATGTTGAGGTTGTTGAATTTGTTGGTGTTTTTCTAAGTTGAGTTTGTTGTTGAATTTGTTCGTGATATTCAATATTGAGGTTTTTGTTGAATTTGTTGGTGTATTTTAATGTTGAGGTTGTTGTTGAATTTGTTGGTGATTTTCAGTATTGAGGATGTGCTTGAATTTGTTGGTGTTTTTCTTTGTTGTAGTTCTTGTTGAATTTTTTGGTGTTTTACATTGTTGAGGTTGTTGTTGAATTTGTTGTTAAATTTACTGGTGTTTTTCAATGTTGAGGTTGTTGAATTTGTTGCTGTTTTTCAAAGTTGAGGTTGTTGTTGAATTTGTTGGTTATGTTCAATATTGAGGTTGTTGTTGAATTTGTTGGTGTTATCAATTTTTATTTTGTTGAAATTTTTTGTATTTTTAAAAGTTGAGGTTCTTGATGAATTTGTTGGTGTTTTTCAATGTTGAGGTTGTAGAATTTGTTGGTGTTTTTCAAAGTTGAGTTTGTTGCTGTATTTTTTCGTGTTTTTCATTGTTGAGGTTTTTCTTGAACTTGTTGGTGTTTTTGAATGGTAAGGTTGTTGTTGAATTTTTTGATGTTTTTCATTGTTGAGGTTGTTGGTGAATATTTGGTGTTTTTCATTGTTGAGGTTGTTGTTGAATTTATTTGTGCTATCAATGGATTTTATTGAACTTTTTTGTACTTTTCAAAGTTGAGGTTGTTGTTGAATTTTTTATGTTTTTCATTGTTGAGGTTGTTGTTAAATTTGTTCTTGATTTTCAATATTGAGGTTGTTGAATTTATTGATCTTATCAATGATATTTTTTGAACTTTTATGTTTTTTTTCAAAGTTGAGGTTGTTGTTGAATTTTTCGGTGTTTTTCATTGTTGAGGTTGCTAAATTTTTTGATGTTTTTCATTGTTGAGGTTGTTGTTAAATTTGTTGTTGATTTTCTTTGTTGAGGTTGTTGTTGAAATTGTTGGAGTTTTTCAATGTTGAGGTTGTTGTTGAATTTTTTGGTGTTTTTCATTGTTGAGGTTGTTGTTGAATTTATTGATGTTTTTCATTGTTGAGATTGTTGTTAAATTTGTTCGTGATTTTCAATATTGAGGTTGTTGTTGATTTTATTGGTGTTTTCAATATCTTTTTTAAACTTTTTTATATTTTTCAAGGTTGAGGTTGCAGTTGAATTTGTTGGTGTTTTTCAATGTTGAGTTTGTTGTTGAATTTGTTGGTGATATTCAATATTGAGATTGTTATTGAATTTGTTGGTGTTATCAATTTTTATTTTTGAGAAATTTTTGGTATTTTTAAATGTTGAGGTTTTTGTTGAGTTTGTTGGTGATTTTCAGTATTGAGCTTGTTGTTGAATTTGTTGGTGTTTATCATTGTTGTTGAATTTTTTGATGTTTTTCATTGTTGAGGTTGTTGTTGAATTTGTTGGAGTTTTTCAATGTTGAGGTTGTTGAATTTGTTGGTGTTTTTCAAAGTTGTGGTTGTTGTTGAATTTTTTGGTGTTTTTCATTGTTGAGGTTGTTGTTGAATTTATTTCTGTTTTCATTGGTCTTTTTTGAACTTTTTTGTATTTTTCAAAGTTGAGCTTGTTGTTGAATTTTTTGGTATTTTTCATTGTTGAGGTTGTTGTTAAATTTGTTTGCGATTTTCAATATTGAGGTTGTTGTTGAATTTATTGGTGATTTCCAGTGTTAAGTTTGTTGAATTTGTTGGTGATTTTCAATATTTATGCTGTTGTTGAATATGCTGGTGTTATCAATCTGTATTTTGTTGAACTTTTTTGTAGTTTTAAAAGTTGAGGTTGTAGTTGAATTTGTTGGTGTTTTTCCATCTTGAGATTGTTGAATTTGTTGGTGATTTTCAAAATTGAGGCTGTTGTTGAGTTTTTTGGTGTTTTTCATTGTTGAGTATGATGTTGAATGTGTTGGTGTTTTTTAATGTGGAGGTTGTTGATGAATTTTTTGGTGATTTTCATTATTGAGTAGTTGACTTTCTCGTTGTTTTTCAATATTGAGGTTGTTGTTGAATTTGTAGGTGATTTTCAATATTGAGGTTGTTGTTGAATTTGTTGGTGTTTTTCAATGTTGGGGTTATTGTTGACTTTTTGGTGTTTTTCATTGTTGAGGTTTTGGTTGAAATACTTGGTCTTTTTCAATGTTGAGGTTGTTGAATTTTTTGGTCCTTTTCAAAGTTTAGGTTGTTGATGAATTTATTTGGTGTTTTTCATTGTTGAGGTTGTTGTTGAATTTGTTGGTGTTTTTGAATGTTGAGGTTGTTGTTGAATTCATTGGTGTAATTGAATGTTAATGTTTTTGTTAAATATTTTGGTGATTTTCAATATTGTGGTTGTTGTTGAATTTGTTTGTGTTATCAATGTTTATTTTGTTGAACTTATTTGTACTTTTAATAGTTGAGGTTGTGGTTGAATTTGTTTGTCTTTTTCAATGTTGACGTTGTTGAATTTGTTGGTGTTTTTCAAAGTTGAGGTTGTTGTTGAATTTGTTGGTGCTTTTCAACGTTGGGGTCTTTGTTGAATTTTTTTGGTGTTTTTCAATGTTGAGGTTGTTGAATTTGTTGGTGATTTTCAATATTTATGCTGTTGTTAAATATGTTGGTGTAATCAATGTTAATTTTGTTGAACTTTTTTGTTGTTTTAAAAGTTGAGGTTGTGGTTGAATTTTTCGGTCTTTTTCCTTGTTGAGTATGATGTTGAATTTGTTGGTTTTTTTGAATGTGGAGGTTGTTGATGAATTTTTTGGTGTTTTTCATTGTTCAGGTTGTTGTTGAATTTGTTTGTGTTTTTGAATGTTGAGGTTGTTGTTGAATTTTTTGGTGTTTTTCTTTGTTGAGGTTGTTGTTGAATTTGTTGGGTTTTTTGAATTTTGAGGTTGTGGTTGAATTTTTTGGTGTTCTTTGAATGTTCAGGTTTTTGTTGAATTTGTTTGTGTTTTTGAATGTTGAGATTGTTGTTGAATTTTTTGGTGAAATTGAATGTTGAGGCTGTTTTTGAATTTCTTGGTGATTTTCAATAATGAGGTTGTTGTTGATTTTGTTGGTGATTTTCAATGTTGAGGTTGTTGAATTTGTTGGTGCTTTTCAACGTTGGGGTCGTTGTTGAAATTTTTTGGTGTTTTTCAATGTTCAGGTTGTTGAATTTGTTGGTGATTTTCAATATTTATGCTGTTGGTAAATATGTTGGTGTTATCAATGTTAATTTTGTTGAACATTTTTTGCAGTTTTAAAAGTTGAGGTTGTGGTTGAATTTTTCGATCTTTTTCATTGTTGAGTATGATGTTGAATTTGTTGGTTTTTTTGAATGTGGAGGTTGTTGATGAATTTTTTGGTGTTTTTCATTGTTCAGGTTGTTGTTGAATTTGTTTGTGTTTTTGAATGTTGAGGTTGTTGTTGAATTTTTTGGTGTTTTTCTTTGTTGAGGTTGTTGTTGACTTTGTTAGTGCTTTTCAATGTTGAGGTTGTTGTTGAATTTGTTGGTGATTTTCAGTGTTGAGTTTGTTGTTCAATTTGTTGGTGATTTTGAATGTTGACATTATTGTTGAATTGGTTGGTGATTTTAAGTGATGACGTTGTTGAATTTGTTGGTGATTTTCAATATTTATGCTGTTGTTGAATATGTTGGTGTTATCACTGTTTATTTTGTTGAACTTTTTTGTAGTTTTAAAAGTTGAGGTTGTAGTTGAATTTGTTGGTCATTTTCAATGTTGACATTGTTTAATTTGTTGGTGTTTTTCAAAGTTGAGTTTGTTGTTGAATTTTTCAGTGTTTTTCATTGTTGAGTATGATGTTGAATTTGCTGGTGTTTTTTAATGTGGAGGTTGTTGATGAATTTTTAGGTGTTTTTCATTGTTGGGGTTGTTGTTGAATTTGTTGGTGCTTTTCAACGTTGGGGTCGTTGTTGAATTTTTTTGGTCTTTTTCAATGTTGAGATTGTTGAATTTGTTGGTGATTTTCAATATTTATGCTGTTGTTAAATATGTTGGTGTTATCAATGTTAATTTTGTTGAACTTTTTTGTAGTTTTAAAATTTGAGGTTGTGGTTGAATTTTTAGGTCTTTTTCATTGTTAAGTATGATGTTGATTTTGTTGGTTTTTTTGAATGTGGAGGTTGTTGATGAATTTTTTGGTGTTTTTCATTGTTCAGGTTGTTGTTGCATTTGTTTGTGTTTTTGAATGTTGAGGTTGTTGTTGAAATTTTTGGTGTTTTTCGTTGTTGAGGTTCTGGTTGAATTTGTTGGGTTTTTTGAATTTTGAGTTTGTTGTTGAATTTTTTGGTGTTTTTGAATGTTCAGGTTTTTGTTGAATTTGATGGTGTTTTTGAATGTTGAGGTTGTTGTTGAATTTTTTGGTGATTTTCAATATTGAGGTTGTTGTGGATTTTGTTGGTGTTTTTCAATGTTGAGGTTGTTGAATCTGTTGCTGTTTTTCAAAGTTGAGGTTGTTGTTGACATTGTTAGTGCTTTTCAATGTTGAGGTTGTTGTTGAATTTGTTGGTGATTTTCAGTGTTGAGTTTGTTGTTCAATTTGTTGGTGATTTTGAATGTTGACATTGTTGTTGAATTGGTAGGTGATTTTAAGTGATGACGTTGTTGAATTTGTTGGCGATTTTCAATATTTATGCGATTGTTGAATATGTTGGTGTTATCGCTGTTTATTTTGTTGAACTTTTTTGTAGTTTTAAAAGTTTAGGTTGTAGTTGAATTTGTTGGTGATTTTCAATGTTGACGTTGTTTAATTTGTTGGTGTTTTTCAAAGTTGAGTTTGTTGTTGAATTTTTCAGTGTTTTTCATCGTTGAGTATGATGTTGAATTTGTTGGTGTTTTTGAATGTGGAGGTTGTTGATGAATCTTTAGGTGTTTTTCATTGTTGGGGTTGTTGTTGAATTTGTTGGTGTTTTTCAATGATGAGGTTGTTGAATTTGTTGGTGATTTTCAATATTTATGCTGTTGTTAAATATGTTGGTGTAATCAATGTTAATTTTGTTGAACTTTTTTGTAGTTTTAAAAGTTGAGGTTGTGGTTGAATTTTTCGGACTTTTTCCTTGTTGACTATGATGTTGAATTTGTTGGTTTTTTTGAATGTGGAGGTTGTTGATGAATTTTTTGGTGTTTTTCATTGTTCAGGTTGTTGTTGAATTTGTTTGTGTTTTTGAATGTTGAGGTTGTTGTTGAATTTTTTGGTGTTTTTCTTTGTTGAGGTTGTTGTTGAATTTGTTGGGTTTTTTGAATTTTGAGGTTGTGCTTGAATTTTTTGGTGTTTTTGAATGTTCAGGTTTTTGTTGAATTTGTTGGTGTTTTTGAATGTTGAGGTTGTTTTTGAATTTTTCGGTGTAATTGAATGTTGAGGTTGTTGTTGAATTTGTTGGTGATTTTCAATATTGAGGTTGTTGTTGATTTTGTTGGTGTTTTTCAATGTTGAGCTTGTTGAATTTGTTGGTGCTTTTCAATGTTGAGGTTGTTGAATTTGTTGGTGTTTCTCAATGTTGAGGTTGTTGAATCTGTTGCTGTTTTTCAAAGTTGAGGTTGTTGTTGCCTTTGTTAGTGCTTTTCAATGTTGAGGTTGTTGTTGAATTTGTTGGTGATTTTCAGTGTTGAGTTTGTTGTTCAATTTGTTGGTGAATTTGAATGTTGACGTTGTTGTTGAATTGGTAGGTGATTTTAAGTGATGATGTTGTTGAATTTGTTGGTGATTTTCAATATTTATGCTGTTGTTGAATATGTTGGTGTTATCACTGTTTATTTTGTTGAACTTTTTTTTAGTTTTAAAAGTTGAGGTTGTAGTTGAATTTGTTGGTGATTTTCATTGTTGACTTTGTTTAAATTGTTGGTGTTTTTAAAGTTGAGATTGTTGTTGAATTTTTCAGTGTTATTCATCGTTGAGTATGATGTTGAATTTGTTGGTGTTTTTGAATGTGGAGGTTGTTGATGAATTTTTAGGTGTTTTTCATTGTTGAGATTGTTGTTGAATTTGTTAGTCTTTTTCAATGTTGAGAAATTTGAATTTGTTGTTTTTTTTCAAAGTTGAGGTTGTTGAATTTTTTGGTGTTTTTCATTGTTGAGTTTATTGAATTTATTGCTGTTTTTCAATGTTGAGGATGATAAATTCAACAACCTCAACATTGAAAAACACCAACAAATTCAACAACCACAACATTGAAAAACACCGACAAATTCAACTACAACCTCAATATTGAAAATCTCAAACTTGAGGTTGTTGTTGAATATTTTGGTGTTTTTCAAAGTTGAGGTTTTTCTTGAATTTTTTGGTGTTTTTCATTGTTGAGTTTATTGAATTTTTTGCTGTTTTTGAATGTTGAAGTTGTTGTTGAATTTGTTGGTGATTTTCAATATTGAGGTCGTTGTTGAATTTGTTGGTGTTTTTCATTGTTGGGGATGTTGTTGAATTTTTTGGTGTTTTTCAACGTTGAGGTTATTGAATTTATTGGTGTTTTTCAAAGTTGAGGTTGTTGTTGAATTTCTTGGTCTTTTTTAATCTTGAGGTTGTTGAATTTGTTGGGGTTTTTCAATGTTGAGGTTAATGTTGAATTTGTTGGTGATTTTCAATTTTGAGGTTGTAGTTGAATTTGTCGGTGTTTTTCAATGTTGAGGTTGTGAATTTGTTGGTGTTTTTCAAACTTGAGGATGTTGCTGAATATTTTCGTGTTTTTCAATGTTGAGGTTGTTGTTGAATTTGTTGGTGATTTTCAATATTGAGGTTGTTGTTGAATTTATTGGTGTTATCAATGTTTTTATTTGAACATTTTTGTATTTTTCTAAGTTGAGGTTGTAGTTGAATTTGTTGGGGTTTTTCAATGTTGAGGTTGTTGACTTTGTTGGTGTTTTTCAAAGTTGGGTTTGTTGCTGAATTTGTTGGTTATTTTAAATGTTGAGGTTGGTGTTGCATTTGTTGGTGTTTTTCAATGTAGCAGTTGTAGAATTTGTTGGTGTATTTCAATTTTGAGGTTGTTTTTGAATTTCTTGGTGTTTTTCAATGTTGAGGATGGTTTTGAATTTGTTGGTGTTTTTGCAATGTTGAGGCTGGTGTTGAATTAGTTGGTGCTTTTCAATGAAGAGGTTGTAGTTGAATTTGCTGGTGATTTTCAATGTTGCGGTTGTTGAGTTTGTTGGTGTTTTTCAATTTTGCAGTTGTGGCTGAATTTGTTGGTGATTTTCAATATTGAGGTTATTGAATTTGTTGGTGTTATCAATGTTTTTTTTAACTTTTTGTATTTTTCAAAGTTGCGGTTGTAGTTGAATTTGTTGGTGTTTTTTAATGTTGAGGTTGTTAAATTTGTTGGTGATATTCAATATTGAGGTTGTTGTTGAATTTGTTGCTCTTTCTCAATGTTGAGGTTGCTGTTGAAATTGTTGGTGTTTTTCAATGTTGAGGTTGGTGAATTTTTTGGTGTTTTTCAAAGTTGAGGTTATTGTTGAATATTTTGGTCTTTTTTAATGTTGAGGTTTTTGATTTTGTTGGTGTTTTTCAAAGTTAAGGTTTTTGTTGAATTTGTTGGTGATATTCAATATTGAGGTTGTTGTTCAATTTGTTGGTGTTTTTCAATGTTGAGGTTGGTGTTGAATTTGTTGGGGTTTTTCAATGTTGATGTTGTTGAATTTGTTGGTGTTTTTGAATCTTGAGGTTGTTGTTGAATATTTTGGTGCTTTTCAAAGTTGAGGTTGTTCTTGAATTTTTTTGTGTTTTTCATTGTTGAGATTGTTGTTGAATTTTTTGGTGTTTTTGAATGTTGAAGTTGTCGTTGAATTTGTTTGTGTTTTTGAATGTTGAGGTTATTGTTGAATTTGTTGGTGATTTTTAATATTGAGGTTTTAGTTGAATTTGTCGGTGTTTTTCAATGTTGAGGTTGTTGAATTTGTTGGTGATTTTCAATATTGAGGTTGTTGTTGAATTTATTGGTGTTATCAATGTTTTTATTTGAACATTTTTGTATTTTTCAAAATTGAGGTTGTATTTGAATTTGTTGGTGTTTTTCAATGTTGAGGTTGTTGACTTTATTGGCGTTTTTCAAAGTTGGGCTTGTTGTTGAATTTGGTGGTTATTTTAAATGTTGAGGTTGGTGTTGCATTTATTGGTGATTTTCAACATTGAGGTTGTAATTAAATTTGTTGGTTTTATTTAATGTTCAGGTTGTTGAATTTGTTGGTGTTTTTCAAAGTTGAGGTTGTTGTTGAATTTGTTGGTGATATTCAATATTGTGGTTGTTGTTGAATTTGTTGGTGTTTTTCAATCTTGAGGTCGGTGTTGAATTTGTTGGTGATTTTCAATATTGAGGTTGTAGTTGAATTTGTTGGTGTTTTTCAATGTTGAGGTTTTTGAATTTGCTGGTATTTTTCAAATTTGAGGTTGTTGTTGAATTTGTTGGTTGTTTTCAATATTGAGGTTGTTGTTAGAATTATTGGTGTTATCAATGTTTTTTTTGAACTTTTTTGCAATTTTCAAAGTTGAGGTTGTACTTGAATTTGTTGGTCTTTTTCAAATCTGAGGTTGTTGTTGAATTTTTTTGTGTTTTTCATTGTTGATATTCTTGTTGAATTTGTTGGTGTTTTTGAATGTTGAAGTTGTTGGTGAATTTGTTGGTGTTTATCAAAGTATTGTTTTTTGTTGAATTTGTTGGTGATATTCAATATTGAGGTCGTTGTTGAATTTGTTAGTGTTTTTCAATGTTGAGGTTGGTATTGAATTTGTTGGTTATTTTCAATATTGAGGTTGTTCTTGAATTTGTTGGTGATTCTTAATGTTCAGGTTGTTGAATTTGTTGGTGTTTTTCAAATTTGAGGTTGTTGTTGAATTTGTTGGTGTTTTTCAATGTTGAGGTTGTTGAATTAGTTGGTGTTTTTCAAAGCTGAGATTGTTGTTGAATATTTTGGTCTTTTTGAATATTGAGGTTGTTGTTGAATTTGTTGGTGTTTTTCAATGTTGAGGTTGGAGCTGAATTTGTGGGTGATTTTCAATATTGAGGTTGTAGTTGAATTTGTTGGTGTTTTGTATTGTTAATGTTGTTGAGTTTGTTGGTTTTTGCAAATTTGAGGTTGTTGTTGAATTTGTTGGTGATTTTCAACATTGAGGTTGTAGTTGAATTTGTTGGTGTTTTTCAAAGTTGAGGTTTTTGAATTTGTTGGTGTTTTTCAAAGCTGAGGTTGTTTTTGAATTTGTTGGTGATTTTCAACATTGAGGTTGTAGTTGAATTTGTTGGTGTTTTTCAAAGTTGAGGTTGTTGTTGAATTTGTTGGTGTTATCAATGTTTTTTATTGAACTTTTTTGTATTTTTCAAAGATGGTGTTCTATTTGAATTTATTGCTGTTTTTCAATGTTGAGGTTGTTGTTGAATTTGTTGGTGTTTTTCAATATTGAGGTTGTTGTTCAATTTGTTGGTGATTTTCAATGCTGAGGTTGTTGTTGAATTTGTTTGTGTTATCAATGTTTATTTTGTTGAACTTTTTTGTACTTTTAATTTTGAGATGGTGGTTGAATTTGTTGGTCTTTTTCAATGTTGAGGTTGTTGAATTTGTTGGTCTTTTTCAAAGATGAGGTTGTTGATGAATTTTTTGGTGTTTTTCATTGTCGGGGTTGTTGTTGAATTTGTTTGTGCTTTTCAACGTTGGGGTCGTTGTTGAATTTTTTTGGTGTTTTTCAATGTTGAGGTTGTTGTTGATTTTGTTGGTGTTTTTCAATGTTGAGGTTGTTGAATTTGTTGGTGTTTCTCAATGTTGAGGTTGTTGAATTTGTTGCTGTTTTTTAAAGTTGAGGTTGTTGTTGAATTTTTTCGTGTTTTTCATTGTTGAGGTTGTTGTTGAATTTGTTACTGTTTTTCAATGTTGAGGTTGTTGTTGACTTTGTTGGTGATTTTCAGTGTTGAGGTTGTTGTTGAATTTGTTGGTGATTTTCACTGTTGAGGTTGTTTAATTTGTTGGTGATTTTCAATATTTATGCTGTTGTTGAATATGTTGGTGTTATCACTGTTTATTTTGTTGAACTTTTTTGTAGTTTTAAAAGTTGAGGTTGTAGTTGAATTTGTTGGTGTTTTTGAATGTTGACGTTGTTTAATTTGTTAGTGTTTTTCAAAGTTGAGTTTGTTGTTTAATTTTTCGGTGTTTTTCATCGTTGTGTATGCTGTTGATTTTGTTGGTGTTTTTGAATGTGGACGTTGTTGCTGTATTTTTTGGTGTTTTTCATTGTTGAGGTTGTTGTTGAATTTGTTGGTATTTTTAAATGTTGAGGTTGTTGTTGAATTTTTAGGTGTTTTTTAATTGTTGAGGTTGTTGTTGATTTTGTTAGTCTTTTTCAATGTTGAGGAATTTGAATTTGCTGTTTTGTTTCAAAGTTGATGTTGTTGAATTTTTTGGTGTTTTTCATTGCTGAGGTTGTTGTTGAATTTTTTGCTGATTTTCAATATTGAGGTTGTTATTGATTTTGTTGGTGTTTTACAATGTTGAGGTTGTTGAATTTGTTGGTATTTTTCCTTGTTGAGGTTGTTGTTGAATTTGTTGGTGTTTTTGAATGTTGACGTTGTTGTTGAATTGGTAGGTGATTTTCAGTGTTGAGGTTGTTGTATTTGTTGGTGATTTTCAATATTTATGCTGATGTAGAATATGTTGATGTTATCACTGTTTATTTTGTTGAACTTTGTTGTGGTTTTAAAAGTTTAGGTTGCAGTTGAATTTGTTGGTGTTTTTCAATGTTGATGTTTTATAATTTGTTGGTGTTTTTCAAAGTTGAGTTTGTTGTTGAATTTTTCGGTGTTTTTCATCGTTGAGTATGACGTTGAATGTGTTGGTGATTTTGAATGTGGAGGTTGTTGATGAATTTTTTAGTGTTTTTCATTGTTGAGGTTGCTGTTGTTTTTGTTGATGTTTTTAAATGTTGAGGTTGTTGTTGAATTTTTTAGTGTTTTTCATTGTTGAGATTGTTGTTGAATCTGTTAGTCTTTTTCAATGTTGTGGTATTTGAATTTGTTGTTTTTTTTCAAAGTTGAGGTTGTTGAATTTTTTGGTGTTTTTCATTGTTGTGGTTATTGAATTTGTTGGTGTTTATCAATGTTGAGGCTGTTGAATTTGTTGCTGTTTTTCAAAGTGAGTTCGTTGAATTTGTTGCTATTTTTCAAAGTTGAGGTTGTTGTTGCATTTTTTCGTGTTTTTCGTTGTTGAGGTTGTTGTTGACTTTGTTGGTGTTTTTCAATGTTGAGGTTGTTGTTGAATTTGTTGGTTAATTTCAGTGTTGAGGTTGTTGTTGAATTTGTTGGTGTTTTTCAATATTGGAGTTGTTATTGAATTTTTTGGGGTTTTTCAATGTTGAGGTTGTTGTTGAACTTGGTGGGGTTATCAATGTTTATTTTGTTCAACTTTTTGTATTTTTAAAGGTTGAGGTTGTTGTTGAATTTGTTGGGTTTTTTTGAATGTTGAGGTTGTTGTTGAATTTTTTGGTGTTTTTGAATGCTCAGGTTTTTGTTGAATTTGTTGGTGTTTTTGAATGTTGAGGTTGTTGTTGAATTTGTTGGTGTAATTGAATGTTGTGTTTCTTGTTGAATTTTTTGGTGATTCTGAATATTGAGGTTGTTGTTGATTTTGTTGTTGTTTTTCAATGTTGAGGTTGTTGAATTTGTTGGTCTTATTCAAAGTTGAGGTTGTTGTTGAATTTGTTGGTGTTTTTCAATGTTGATTTTGTTGTTGAATTTGTTGGTGATTTTGAATGTTGATGTTGTTGTTGAATTTGTTGGTGATTTTCAGCGTTGAGGTTGTTGAATTTGTTGGTGATTTTCAATATTGAATTGTTGTTGAATTTATTGGTGTTATCAATGTTTTTATTTGAACATTTTTGTATTTTTCAAAATTGAGGTTGCATTTGAATTTGTTGGTGTTTTTCAATGTTGAGGTTGTTGACTTTATTGGCGTTTTTCAAAGTTGGGCTTGTTGTTGAATTTGGTGGTTATTTTAAATGTTGAGGTTGGTGTTGCATTTATTGGTGATTTTCAACATTGAGGTTGTAATTAAATTTGTTGGTTTTATTTAATGTTCAGGTTGTTGAATTTGTTGGTGTTTTTCAAAGTTGAGGTTGTTGTTGAATTTGTTGGTGATATTCAATATTGTGGTTGTTGTTGAATTTGTTGGTGTTTTTCAATCTTGAGGTCGGTGTTGAATTTGTTGGTGATTTTCAATATTGAGGTTGTAGTTGAATTTGTTGGTGTTTTTCAATGTTGAGGTTTTTGAATTTGCTGGTATTTTTCAAATTTGAGGTTGTTGTTGAATTTGTTGGTTGTTTTCAATATTGAGGTTGTTGTTGAACTTGGTGGGGTTATCAATGTTTATTTTGTTGAACTTTTTTGTATTTTTAAAGGTTGAGGTTGTTGTTGAATTTGTTGGTGTTTTTCAATGTTGAGGTTGTTGTTGATTTGTTGGTGATTTTCAATATTGAGTTTGTTGCTAATTTGTTGGGGTTTTTCAATTGTGGGGCTGTTCTTGAATTTTTTGGTGTTTTTCATTGTCGATGTTGTTGTTGAATTTCTTGGTGTTTTTCATTGTTGAAGTTGTTGTTGAATTTGTTGGGTTTTTTTGAATGTTGAGGTTGTTGTTGAATTTTTTGGTGTTTTTGAATGCTCAGCTTTCTGTTGAATTTGTTGATGTTTTTGAATGTTGAGGTTGTTGTTGAATTTGTTGGTGTAATTGAATGTTGTGTTTCTAGTTGAATTTTTTGGTGATTTTGAATATTGAGGTTTTTGTTGATTTTGTTGTTGTTTTTCAAAGTTGAGGATGTTGAATTTGTTGGTCTTTTTCAAAGTTGAGGTTGTTGTTGAATTTGTTGGTGTTTTTCAAAGTTGATTTTGTTGTTGAATTTGCTGGTGATTTTCAGTGTTGAAGTTGTTGTTGAATTTGTTGGTGATTTTGAATGTTGATGTTGTTGTTGAATTTGTTGGTGATTTTCAGCGTTGAGGTTGTTGAATTTGTTGGCGATTTTCAATATTTATGCTGTTGTTGATGAATTTTTTGGAATTTTTCAATGTTGGTGTTGTTGCATTTTTATGGTGTTTTTCAATGTTGAGGTTGTTGAATTTGTTGCTGTTTTTCAAAGTTGAGTTCGTTGAATTTGTTGCTGCTTTTCGAAGTTGAGGTTATTTGTGCATTTTTTCGTGTTTTTCGTTGTCGAGGTTGTTGTTGAATTTGTTGGTGATTTTGAATGTTGATGTTGATGTTGAATTTGTTGGTGATTTTCAGTGTTGAGGCTGTTGAATTTGTTGGTGATTTTCAATATTTATGCTGTTGTTGAATATGTTGGTGTTATCAATCTGTATTTTGTTGAACTTTTTTTTAGTTTTAAAAGTTGAGGTTGTTGTGGAATTTGTTGGTGTTTTTCAGTCTTGAGGTTGTTGAATTTGTTGGTGTTTTTCAAAGTTGAGGTTGTTGATGAATTTTTTGGTGTTTTTCATTGTTGGGGTTGTTGTTGAATTTGCTTGTGCTTTTCAACGTTGGGGTCGTTGTTGAATTTTTTTGGTCTTTTTCAATGTTGAGCTCTTTGAATTTGTTGGTGATTTTCAATATTTATGCAGTTGTTAAATATGTTGGTGTTATCAATGTTTATTTTGCTGAACTTTTTTGTAGTTTTAAACGTTGAGGTTGTAGATCAATTTGTTGGTGTTTTTCAATGTTGACGTTGTTGAATTGGTTGGTGTTTTTCACAGTTGAGGTTGTGGTTGAATTTTTCGGTCTTGTTCATTGTTGAGTATGATGTTGAATTTGTTGGTTTTTTTGAATGTGGAGGTTGTTGATGATTTTTTGGGTATTTTTCATTGTTAAGGTTGTTGTTGAATTTGTTTGTGTTTTTGAATGTTGAGGTTGTTGTTGAATTTTTTGGTGTTTTTGAATGTTCAGGTTTTTGTTGAGTTTGTTTGTGTTTTTGAATGTTGAGGTTGTTGTTGAATTTTTTGGTGTAATTGAATGTTGAGGTTGTTGTTGAATTTTTTGGTGATTTTCAATATTGAGGTTGTTGTTGATTTTGTTGCTGTTTTTCAATGTTGAGGTTGTTGAATTTGTTGGTGTTTTTCAATGTTGAGGTTGTTGAATTTTTTGGTGTTTCTCAATGTTGAGGTTGTTGAATCTGTTGCTGTTTTTCAAAGTTGAGGTTGTTGTTGAATTTTTTCGTGTTTTGCATTGTTGAGGTTGTTGTTGACTTTGTTAGTGTTTTTCAATGTTGAGGTTGTTGTTGAATTTATTGGTGATTTTCAGTGTTAAGGTTGTTGTTGAATTTGTTGGTGATTTTGAATGTTGATGTTGTTGTTGCATTGGTAGGTGATTTTCAGTCTTGAGGTCGTTGAATTTGTTGGTGATTATCAATATTTATGGTGTTGTTGAATATGTTGATGTTATCAATGTTTATTTTGTTGAACTTCTTTGTAGCTTTAAAAGTTGAGTTTGTAGTTTTATTTGTTGGTGTTTTTCAATGTTGACGTTATTTAATTTGTTGGTGTTTTTCAAAGTTGAGTTTGTTGTTCATTTTTCGGTGTTTTTCATCATTGAGTATGATGTTCAACTTGTTGGTGTTTTTGAATGTGGAGGTTGTTGATGAATTCTTTGGTGTTTTTCATTGTTGAGGTTGTTGTTGAATTTGTTAATCTTTTTCAATGTTGAGGAATTTGAATTTGTTGTTTTTTTTTAAAGTTGAGGTTGTTGAATTTTTTGGTGTTTTTCATTGTTGAAGTTGTTGTTAAATTTGTTGGTGATTTTCAGTGATGAGTTTGTTGAATTTGTTAGTGATTTTCAATATTGAGGTTGTTGTTGGATTTGTTGGTGTTTTTCAACGTTGGGGTTGTTGTTGAATTTTTTGGTGTTTTTCATTGTTGAGGTTTTTGTTGAAATACTTGGTCTTTTTCAATTTTGATGTTGTTGAATTTTTTGGTCTTTTTCAATGTTGAGGTTGTTGATGAATTTTTTGGTGTTTTTCATTGTTGATGTTGTTGTTGAATTTGTTGGTATTTTTGAATGTTGAGGTTGTTTTTGATTTTTTTGGTTTTATTGAACGTTAAGGTTTTTGTTGAATTTGTTGGTGTTTTTGAATGTTGAGGGTGTTGTTGAATTTATTGGTGTAATTGAATGTTCAGGTTGTTGTTGAATTTTTTGGTGATTTTCAATATTGAGGTTTTTGTTGAATTTGTTTGTGTTATCAATGTTTATTTTGTTTATCTTTTTTGTACTTTTAAAAGTTGAGGTTGTGGTTGAATTTGTTGGTCTTTTTCAATGTTCAGGTTGTTGAATTTTCTGGTGTTTTTCAATGTTGAGCTCTTTGAATTTGTTGGTGATTTTCAATATTTATGCTGTTGTTAAATATGTTGGTGTTATCAACATTTATTTTGTTGAACTTTTTTGTAGTTTTAAACATTGAGGTTGTAGATCAATTTGTTGGTGTTTTTCAATGTTGAGGTTGTTGAATTGGTTGGTGTTTTTAACAGCTGAGGTTGTGGTTGAATTTTTCGGTCTTTTTCATTGTTGAGTATGATGTTGAATTTGTTGGTTGTTTTGAATGTGCAGGTTGTTTATGAATTTTTTGGTATTTTTCATTGTTAAGGTTGATGTTGAATTTGATGGGTTTTTTGAATGTTGAGGTTGTTGTTGAATATTTTGGTGTAATTGAATGTTGAGGTTGTTGTTGAATTTTTTGGTGATTTTCAATATTGAGGTTGTTGTTGATTTTGTTGGTTTTTTTCAATGTTGAGGTTGTTGAATTTGTTGGTGTTTTTCAATGTTGAGGTTGTTGAATTTGTTGGTGTTTCTAAATGTTGAGGTTGTTGAATCTGTTGCTGTTTTTCAAAGTTGAGGTTGTTGTTGAATTTTTTCGTGTTTTTCAATGTTGAGGTTGTTGTTGAATTTGTTGGTGATTTTCAGTGTTGAGGTTGTTGTTGAATTTGTTGGTGATTTTGAATGTTGATGTTGTTGTTGAATTGGTAGGTGATTTTCAGTGTTGAGGTTGTTGAATTTGTTGGTGATTTTCAATATTTATGCTGTTGTTGAATATGTTGGTGTTATCACTGTTTATTTTGTTGAACTTTTTTGTAGTTTTAAAAGTTGAGGTTGCATTTGAATTTGTTGGTGTTTTTCAATGTTGATGTTGTTTAATTTGTTGGTGTTTTTCAATGATGAGTTTGTTGTTAATTTTTCCGTGTTTTTCATCATTGAGTATGATGTTGAACGTGATGGCGTTTTTGAATGTGGAGGTTGTTGATGAATTTTTTGGTGTTTTTCATTGTTGAGGTTGTTGAATTTTTTGGTGTTTTTCATTGTTGAGGTTGTAGTTGAATTTTTTTGGTGATTTTCATTGTTGAGGTTGTAGTTGAATTTTTTTGGTGATTTTCAATATTGAGGTTTTTGTTGATTTTCTTGGTGTTTTTCATTGTTGAGGTTGTTGTTGAATTTTTTGATGATTTTCAATATTGAGGTTGTTGTTGAATTTGTTGGTGATTTTCAATATTGAGGTTGTTGTTGAATTTGTTGGTGTTTTTCAATGTTGGGGTTGTTGTTGAATTTTTTGGTCTTTTTCAATGTTGAGGTTGTTGAATTTTTTGGTCTATTTCAAAGTTGATGTTGTTGATGAATTTTTTGGTGTATTTCATTGTTGAGGTTGTTGTTGAATTTGTTGGTATTTTTGAATGTTGAGGTTGTTTTTGAATTTTTTGGTGTTATTGAATGTTCAGGTTTTTGTTGAATTTGTTGGTGTTTTTGTATGTTGAGATTGTTGTTGAATTTATTGGTGTAATTGATTGTTAAGGTTGTTGTTGAATTTTTTGGTGATTTTCAATATTGAGGTTGTTGTTGAATTTGTTTGTGTTATCAATGTTTATTTTGGAGAACTTTTTTGTACTTTTAAAAGTTGAGGTTGTGGTTGAATTTGTTGGTCTTTTTCAATGTTGAGGTTGTTGAATTTGTTGCTGTTTCTCAATGTTGAGGTTGTTGAATCTGTTGCTGTTTTTCAAAGTTGAGATCGTTGAATTTGTTGCTCTTTTTCAAAGTGTGAGGTTGTTGTTGCATTTTTTCGTGTTTTTCGTTATTGAGGTTGTTGTTGACTTTGTTGGTGTTTTTCAATGTTGAGGTTGTTGTTGAATTTGTTTGTGAATTTCAGTGTTGAGGTTGTTGTTGAATTTGTTGGTGATTTTGAATGTTGATGTTGTTGTTGAATTTGTTGGTGATTTTCAGTGTTGAGGCTGTAGAATTTGTTGGTGATTTTCATTATTTATGCTGTTGTTGAATATGTTGATGTTATCAATGTGTATTTTGTTTAACTTTTTTGTAGTTTTCAAAGTTGAGGTTGCATTTGAATTTGTTGGTGTTTTTCAATGTTGACATTGTTTAATTTGTTGGTGTTTTTCAATGTTGAGTTTGTTGTTAAATTTTCGGTGTTTTTCATCATTGAGTATGATGTTGAATTTGTTGGTGTTTTTGAATGTGGAGGTTGTTGATGAATTTTTTGGTGTTTTTCATTGTTGAGGTTGTTGTTGAGTTTCTTAGTCTTTCTCAATGTTGAGGAATTTGAATTTGTTGTTTATTTTCAAAGTTGAGGTTGTTGAATTTTTTGGTGATTTTCAATATTGAGGTTTTTGTTGATTTTGTTGGTGTTTTTCAATATTGAGGTTGTTGTTGAATTTGTTGGTGATTTTCAGTGATGCGTTTGTTGAATTTGTTGGTGTTTTTCAATGTTGGGGTTGTTGTTGAATTTTTTGGTGTTTTTCATTGTTGAGGTTTTTGTTGAAATACTTGATCTTTTTCAATGTTGAGGTTGTTGAATTTTTTGGTCTTTTTCAAAGTTGAGGTTGTTGATGAATTTTTTTGGTGTATTTCATTGTTGAGGTTGTTGTTGAATTTGTTGGTATTTTCGAATGTTGAGGTTGTTTTTTAATTTTTTGGTGTTATTGAATGTTCAGGGTTTTGTTGAATTTGTTGGTGTCTTTGAATGTTGAGATTGTTGTTGAATTTATTGGTGTAATTGAATGTTAAGGTTGTTGTTGAATTTTTTGGTGATTTTCAATATTGAGGTTGTTGTTGAATTTGTTTGTGTTATCAATGTTTATTTTGGAGAACTTTTTTGTACTTTTAAATGTTGAGATTGTGGTTGAATTTGTTGGTCTTTTTCAATGTTGAGGTTGTTGAATTTGTTGGTGTTTCTCAATGTTGAGGTTGTTGAATCTGTTGCTGTTTTTCAAAGTTGAGATCGTTGAATTTGTTGCTGTTTTTCAAAGTTGAGGTTGTTGTTGCATTTTTTCGTGTTTTTCGTTGTTGAGGTTGTTGTTGACTTTGTTGGTGTTTTTCAGTGTTCAGGTTGTTGTTGAATTTGTTTGTGAATTTCAGTGTTGAGGTTGTTGTTGAATTTGTTGGTGATTTTGAATTTTGATGTTGTTGTTGATTTTGTTGGTGATTTTCAGTGTTGAGGCTGTTGAATTTGTTGGTGATTTTCATTATTTATGCTGTTGTTGAATATGTTGGTGTTATCAATGTGTATTTTGTTTAACTTTTTTGTTGTTTTCAAAGTTGAGGTTGTTGTTGAATTTGTTCGTGTTTTTCAATGTTGAGGTTGTTGAATTTGGTGTTTTTGAAAGTTGAGGCTGTTGTTGAATTTTTTTTGGTGTTTTTCATTGTTGAGTATGACATTGAATTTTTTGGTGTTTTTGAATGTGGAGGTTGTTGATGATTTTTTTGGTATTTTTCATTGTTGAGGTTGTTGTTGTATTTGTTGGTGTTTTTCAATGTTGGAGTTGTTGTTGAATTTGGTGGGGTTATCAATGTTGATTTTGTTGAACTTTTTTGTGTTTTTCAATGTTGAGGTTGTTGTTGAATTTGTTGGTGATTTTCAATATTGAGTTTGTTGCTAATTTGTTGGTGTTTTTCAATGTTGGGCTTGTTGTTGAATTTTTTGGTGTTTTTCATTGTTGAAGTTGTTGTTGAATTTCTTGGCGTTTTCATTGTTGAGGTTGTTGTTGAATTTGTTGGATTTTTTTGAATGTTGAGGTTCTTGTTGAATTTTTTGGTGTTTTTGAATGCTCAGGTTTTTGTTGAATTTGTTGGTGTTTTTGAATGTTGAGGTTGTTGTTGAATTTGTTGGTGTAATTGAATGTTGTGTTTCTTGTTGAATCTTTCGGTGATTTTCAATATTGAGGTTGTTGTTGATTTTGTTGGTGTTTTTCAATGTTGAGGTTGTTGAATTTGTTGGTGTTTTTCAATGTTGAGGTTGTAGTTGAATTTGCTGGTGTTTTTCAATGTTGAGGTTGTTGTTCAATTTTTTGGTGTTTTTCATTGTTGAGGTTGTTGTTGAATTTTTTGGTGTTTTTGAATATTCAGGTTTTTGTTGAATTTGTTGGGAATATTCAATATTGAGGTTGTTGTTGAAATTGTTGGTGTTATCAATTTTTATTTTGTTGAACTTCTTTGTATTTTTAAATGTTGAGGTTGTTGTTGAATTTATTGGTGTTTTTCAAAGTTGAGGTTGGTGTTGAATTTGTTGGTGATTTTCAATATTGAGGTTGTTTTTGAATTTATTGATGTTATCAATGTTTTTTTTTTTAACTTTTTTGTATTTTTCAAAGTTGAAGTTGTTGTTGAATTTGTTGGTCTTTTTCATTGCTGAGGTTCTTGAATTTGTTGTTGTTTTTCAAAGTTGAGATTGTTGTTGAATTTGTTGGACATTTTCAATATTGAGTTTGTAGTGGGAGATAGAGAAAGGGTGAGGGACGGAGAGGGTGGGAGAGGGAGGCAGAGGGAGGGGGAGGGTGTGTGATGGTGGGAGAGGGTTGGATGGAGAGTGAGGGAGAGGGTGGGAGAGTGAGGGAGAGGGTGGCAGAGGGAGGGAGGGGAAGGGAGGGGAAGGGAGATGGTGGGAGAGGGTGGGAAAGGGTGGGAGAGGGAGTGAGTTGGTGGGAGGGGGAGGGAGATGGTGGGAGTTGGTCCGAGAGGTTGGGAGAGTGATGGAGAGGGATGGAGAGGGAGGGAGACGATGGGAGAGGGAGGGAGAGGGTGGGTGAGGGAGGGAGAGGGTCGGAGAGTGTGGGAGAGGGAGGGAAGGAGAGGGAGGGAGAGGGAGGGAGACTGAGGGAGATGGTGGGAGGGGGTGGGAGGAAGAGGGTGGGAGAGGGAGGGAGAGAGAGGGAGAAGTTTGGAGAGGTTGTGAGAGGGACGGAGATGGTGGTTGGGAGTGGGAGGGAGAGGGAGGGAGAGGGAGGGAGAGGGTGGGTGATGGTGGGAGAGGGAAGGTGAGGGTGGGTGAGGAAGGGAGTGGGTGGCAGGGAGTTTGAGGGAGAGGGTGGGAGAGAGAGTGAGAGGGTGGGAGAGGAAGAGAGAGGAAGGGAGATGGTGGGAGCGGGTGGGAGAGGGTGGGAGATTGAGGGAGAAAATGGGAGAGGGAGGGAGAAGGTGGGAGAGGGAGGGAGAGGAAGTGAGCGGGAGGGTGGGAGAGGGAGGGAGAGGGAGGGAGAAGGTGGGAGTGGGAGGGAGAAGGTGGGAGAGGGAGGGAGACGGAGGGAGAGGGAGGGAGAGGGAGGGAGCAGGAGGGTGGTAGAGGGAGGGAGAGGGAGGGAGAATCTGGGAGATGGATGGAGAGGGAGTGAGAGGGAGGGAGAGGAGGTAAAGGGAGGGAGATGGTGGGAGTTGGAGGGAGAGGGTGGGAGAGGGATGTTGTGGGAGGGAGAGGGAGGGAGAGGGAGGGAGTGGGTGGGTGGGAGAGGATGGGAGCTGGTGGGAGGGAGAGGGAGGGAGAGGTTGGGAGAGGGAGGGAGATGGTGGGAGAGAGAGGGAGGGAGTGGGAGGGAGAGGGTGTGAGAGGGAGGGAGAGGGATGAAGAGGGTGGGTAAGGGTGGGTGAGGGAGGGGGAGGGAGGGGGAGGGTGGGATGGAGATTGAGGGAGAGGTTGGAAGAGGGAGGGAGAGGGTGGCAGAGGGAGGGAGAGGAAGGGAGATGGTGGGAGGGAGAGGGAGAGTGATGGAGAGGGTGGATGAGGGACGGAGAGGGAGGGAGATGGAGGGAGATGGTGGGAGAGAATGGGCGATGGTGGTAGATGGAGGGACGGGTTGGGAGAGGGTGGGAGAGGGAGAGGGAGGGAGATGGTGGTAGAGGGTGGGACATGGTGGGAGAGTGAGGGAGAGGTTGGGAGAGGGTGGGAGATGGTGGGAGATTGAGGGAGAAGATGGGAGAGGGAGGGAGAAGGTGGGAGAGAGAGGGAGAGGGAGGGAGGGAGGGAGAAGGTGGGAGTGGGAGGCAGAAGGTGGGAGAGGGAGGGAGAGGGAGGGAGAGGGAGGTAAAGGGAGGGTGATGGAAGGATGGAGAGGGAGGGAGGGAGAGGGAGGGAGTGGGAGGGAGAGGGAGGGAGAGGGAGGGAGAGGCAGGGAAAGGGAGGGAGATGGAGGGAGTTGGAGGGAGAGGGTGGGAGAGGGAGGTTGCGGGAGGGAGAGGGAGGGAGAGGGAGGGAGTGGGTGGGTGGGAGAGGATGGGAGCTGGTGGGAGGGAGAGGGAGGGTAAGGTTGGGAGAGGGAGGGAGAGGGAGGTAGAGGGAGGCAGAGGATGTGAGAGGGAGGTAGAGAGTGGGAGTAGGAGGGAGAGGATGGGAGAGGGAGGGAGATGGTGGGAGAGAGAGGGAGGGAGTGGGAGGGAGAGGGTGTGAGAGGGAGGGAGATGGAAGAACAGGGTGGGTAAGGGTGGATGAGGTAGGAGGATGCAGGGGGACGGTGGAATGGAGATTGAGGGAGAGGGTGGGAGAGGGAGGGAGAGGGTGGCAGAGGGAGGGAGAGGGAGGGAGATGGTGGGAGAGGGTGGGACATGGTGGGAGAGGAGAGGGTGGGAGAGTGAGGGAGAAGGAGGTAGAGGGAGGGACAGGGTGGGAAATGTTGGGAGAGGGAGGGAGAGGGAGGGAGATGGTGGGAGAGGATGGGAGAGGGTGAGTGAGGCAGGGTGAGGGAGGGAGAAGGAGGGAGTGGGAGGGAGAGTGTGGGTGAGTGAGGGAGAGGGAGGGAGAGGGACAGAGAGGGAGGGAGAGGGAGGAAGAGGGAGGGAGAGGGCTGGAAAGGGCGGGAGAGGAAGGGAGTGGGAGGGAGAAGGAGAGGATGGAGGGAGAGTTTGGGAGATGGTGGGAGAGGGAGGGAGAAGGTGGGAGAGGGTGGGAGAGGGATGGAGAGGGAGGGAGATGGTTGGAGAGTGAGGGAGACGGCGGGAGAGGGCAGGTGAAGGGGGAGAGGGAGGGAGAGGGAGGGAGATGGTGGGAGAGGGAGGGAGAGGGTGGGTGAGGGAGGGTGAGGGAAGGAGTGGCAGGGAGTGGGAAGGAGAGGGAGGAAGAGGGAGGGAGAGGGAGTGAGAGGGTGGGAGTGGAAGGGAGAGGTTGGAGAAGGAGGGAGAGGGAGCGGGGCAGAGGGAGGGAGAGGAAGGGAGATGGCGGGAGAGGATGGGAGATGGTGGTAGAGGGAGGGAGGGGTTGGGAGAGGGTGGGAGATGGTGGGAGAGGGTGGGACATGGTGGGAGAGTGAGGGAGTGGTTGGGAGAGGGTGGGAAAGGGAGGGAGAGGGTGGTAGAGGAAGGGAGAGGGTGGGAGATGTTGGGAGAGGGAGGGAGAGGGAGGGAGAGGGAGGGAGAGGGAGGGAGAGGGTGGGAGAGGGTGGGAGATGGTGGGAGAGAGTAGGAGATGGTGGGAGATCGAGGGAAAGGGAGGGAGAGGAAGGGAGAGGGCGGGAGAAGTAGTGATAGGGAGGGAAATGGTGGGAGATGGTGGGAGAGAGTGAGAGATGGTGGGAGAGCGAGGGAAAGGGAGGGAGAGGGCGGGAGAGGGAGGGAGAAGGAGGGAGATGGTGGGAGAGCGAGGGAAAGGGAGGGAGAGGGCGGGAGAGGGAGGGAGAAGGAGGGAGATGGTGGGAGAGGATGGGAGATGGTGGTAGAGGGAGGGAGTGGTTGGGAGAGGGTTGGAGAGGGAGAGGGAGGGAGATGGTGGGAGCGTGTGTGACATGGTGGGAGAGGGAGGGAGAGGTTGGGAGAGGGTGGGAGAGGGAGGAGAAGGGAGGTAGAGGGCGAGAGAGGGTGGGAGATGTTGGGAGAGGGAGGGTGAGGGTTGGAGAGGGAGGGAGATGGTGGGAGGGAGGAAGAGGGAGGGCGAGGGAATGATGGAGATGGTGGGAGAGAGAGGGAGGGAGAGGATGGGAGAGGGAGGGAGAGGAAGGGAGAGGGAGGAAGGGAGAGGGCGTAGGGAGAGGGAGGGGGTGGGTGGGAGAGGGTGGGAGAGGGTGGGAGATGGTGGGAGAGGTTGGGAGATGCTGGGAGAGTGAGGGAGAAGGAGAGAGAGGTGGGGAGAGGGAGGGCGAGGGCGGGAGTGGTAGGGAGAGGGAGGGAGATGGTGGGAGTGGGGGAGGGAGATGGTGGGAGAGGGTGGGAGGGAGAGGGTGGTAGAGAAAGGGAGTAGGAGGGAGTGGTTTGGAGAGGGAGGGAGATGGTGGGAGAGAGAGGGAGGGTGAGGGAGGGCGAGGGTGGGAGAGGGAGGGAGAGGGAGGGAGAGGCTGGGTGAGGGTGGGTGAGGGAGGGAGTGGGTGGGATGGAGAGTGAGGGAGAGGGTGGGAGTGTGAGGGAGAGGGTGGCAGAGGGAGGGAGAGGAAGGAGGGGAAGGGAGATGGTGGGAGAGGGTGGGAAAGGGTGGGAGAGGGATTGAGATGGTGGGAGAGGGAGGGAGTTGGTGCGAGAGGTTGGGAGAGGGATGGAGAGTTTGGGAGAGGTTGGGAGAGGGCGGTTGTGGGAGGGAGAGGCAGGGAGAGGGAGGGAGTGGGTGGGTGGGAGAAGATGGGAGCTGGTGGGATGGAGAGGGAGGGAGAGGGAGGGAGACGGTGGGAGATGGTGTGAGAGGGTGGGTGAGGGAGGGAGAGGGTCGGAGAGTGTGGGAGGGGGAGGGAAGTAGAGGGAGGGAGAGGGAGGGAGATGGTGGGAGGGGTTGGGAGGTAGAGGGTGGGAGAGGGAGGGAGAGAGAGGGAGAAGGTTGGAGAGGTTGTGAGAGGGAGGGAGATGGTGGGTGGGAGTGGGAGGGAGAGGGAGGGAGACGGTGGGAGATGGTGCGAGAGGGTGGGTGAGGGAGGGAGAGGGTCGGAGAGTTTGGGAGGGGCAGGGTAGTAGAGGGAGGGAGAGGGAGGGAGATGGTGGGAGGGGGTGGGAGGTAGAGGGTGAGAGAGGGAGGGAGAGAGAGGGAGAAGGTTGGAGAGGTTGTGAGAGGGAGGGAGATGGTGGGTGGGAGTGGGAGGGAGAGGGAGGGAAAGGGAGGGAGAGGGTGGGAGAGGGTGGGAGAGGGAGGGTGAGGGTGGTTGAGGAAGGGAGTGGGTGGGAGGGTGTTTGAGGTAGATGGTGGGAGAGGGAGGGAGAGGGTGGGAGAGGAAGAGAATGGAAGGGAGATGGTGGGAGCGGGTGGGAGAGGATGGGAGATGGTGGGAGAGAGAGGGAGAAGGTGGCAGAGGGAGGGAGAAGGTGGGAGAGAGAGGGAGATCGACGGAGCGGGAGGGTGGGAGAGGGAGGGAGAGGGAGAGGGAGGGAGAGGGAGGTAAAGGGAGGGTGATGGAGGGAGGGACAGGGAGGGAGGGAGAGGGAGGGAGAGGGAGGGAGAGGGAGAGAGAGGGAGGGAGAGGGAGGGAAAGGGAGGGAAATGGAGGGAGTGGGAGGGAGAGGGTGGGAGAGGGAGGTTTTGGGAGGGAGAGGGAGGGAGAGGGAGGGAGTGCGTGGGTGGGAGAGGATGGGAGCTGGTGGATGGGAGAGGGAGGGGGGGGGAGGAAGAGGGAGGGAGAGGGAGGGAGAGAGAGGGAGGGAGAGGGAGGGAGAGGGTGGGAGAGGGAGGGAGATGGAGGAAGAGGGTGGGTGAGGGTGGGTGAGGGTGGGGGAGGGAGGGGGATGGTGGGGTGGAGATTGAGGGAGAGGGTGGGAGAGGGTGAGAGAGGGTGGCAGAGGGAGGGAGAGGAAGGGAGACGGTGGGAGGGAGAGTGAGAGTGATGGAGAGGGTGGAAGAGGGACGGAGAGGGAGGGAGATGGAGGGAGAGGGAGGGAAGGGAGGGAGATGGAGGGAGAGGGAGGGAGATGGTGGGAGAGGATGGGCGATGGTGGTAGAGGGAGGGAGGGGTTGGGAGAGGGTGGGTGAGGGTGGGGGAGGGAGGGGGAGGGTGGGATGGAGATTGAGGGAGAGGGTGGGACAGGGAGGGAGAGGGTGGCAGACGGAGAGAGAGGAAGGGAGATGGTAGGAGGGAGAGGGAGAGTGATGGAGAGGGTGGAAGAGGGACGGAGAGGGAGGGAGATGGAGGGAGAGGGAGGGAGAGGGAGGGAGATGGAGGGAGAGGGAGGGAGATGGTGGGAGAGGATGGGCAATGGTGGTAGAGGGAGGGAGGGGTTGGGAGAGGGTGGGAGAGGGAAAGGGAGGGAGATGTTGGGAGAGGGTGGGACATGGTGGGAGAGTGAAGGAGGTTGGGAGAGGGTTGGAGAGGGAGGGAGAGGAATGTAGAGGGAGGGAGAGGGTGGGAGATGTTGGGAGAGGGAGGGAGAGGGTGGAAGATGGAGGGAGATGGTGGGTGGGAGGAAGAGTGAGGGAGAGGGACGGATGGAGAGGGAGGGAGAGGGAGGGAGGGAGAGGGAGGTAGTGGGAGGGAGGGAGAGGGAGTGAGTGGGGGGGAGAGGTAGGGAGAGGGTGGGAGAGGGAGGGGGAGGGTGCGAGAGGGCTAGGAGAGGGTGGGAGATGGTGCGAGAGGGTGGGAGATGTTGGGAGAGGGAGGGAGAGGGAGGGAGAGGGCGGGAGCGGTAGTGAGAGGGAGGGAGATAGTGGTAGAGGGTGGGAGGGAGAGGGTGGGTGATGGAGGGGGATTGTGGGAGATGGTGGAAGAGGGAGGGAGAGGGAGGGAAAGAGTGGGAGAGGGAGGGAGAGGGAGGGAGAAGGATGGAGAGGGAGTGTGAGGGAGGGAGATTGTGGGAGAGTGAGGGAGAAGGTGGGAGAGAGTTGGAGAGGGATGCAGATGGAGGAAGAGGGTGGGTGAGGGTGGGTGAGGATGGGGGAGTGAGGGGGAGTGTTGGATGGAGATTGAGGGAGAGGGTGGGGGAGGGAGGGAGAGGGAGGGAGAGGGAGGGAGAGGGAGGGAGATGTTGGGAGAGGATGGGCGATGGTGGTAGAGGGAGGGAGGGGTTGGGAGAGGGTGGGATAGGGAGAGGGAGGGTGATGGTGGGAGAGGGTGGACATGGTGGGAGAGTGAGGGAGAGGTTGCGAGAGGGTGGGACAGGGAGGGAGAGAATGGTAGAGGGTGGGAGAGGGTTGGAGATTTTGGGAGAGAGGGGGAGAGGGAGGGAAGGGGGAGGGAGATGGTGGGAGGGAGGAAGAGGGAGGGAGAGGGACGGTTGGAGAGAGAGAGAGAGGGAGGGAGGGAGAGGGAGGGAGTGGGAGGGAGGGAGAGGGATTGAGAGGGAGGGAGAGGGAGGGAGAGGGAGGGAGATGGTGGGAGGGTGTGGGAGCTAGAGGGTGGGAGAGGGAGGGAGAGAGAGGGAGAAGGTTGGAGAGGTTGTGAGAGGGTGGGAGATGGTGGGTGGGAGTGGGAGGGAGAGGGAGGGAGAGGGAGGGACAGGCTGCGAGAGGGTGGGAGAGGGAGGGTGAGGGTGGGTGAGGAAGGGAGTGGGTGGGTGGGAGTTTGAGGTAGAGGGTGGGAGAGGAAGGGAGAGGGTGGGAGAGGAAGAGAGAGGAAGGGAGATGGTGGGAGCGGAGGGAGAAGGTGGGAGAGGGAGGGAGAGGGAGGGAGCGGTATGGTGGGTGAGGGAGGGAGAAGGTGGGAGATGGATGGAGAGGGAGGGAGAGGGAGGGAGTGGAAGGTAAAGGGAGGTGACAGAGGGAGGGACAGGGAGGGAGGGAGAAGGAGGAAAAGGGAGGGAGATGGAGGGAGTTGAAGGGAGAGGGTGGGAGAGGGAGGTTGTGGGAGGGAGAGGGAGGGAGAGGGATGGAGTGGGTGGGTGGCAGAGGATGGGAGCTGGTGGGAGGGAGAGGGAGGTAGAGGGTGGGAGAGGGAGGGTGAGGGAGTTAGAGGGAGGCAGAGGATGGGAGAGGGAGGTAGAGAGTGGGAGTAGGAGGGAGAGGATGGGAGAGGGAGGGAGATGGAGGGAGAGAGAGGGAGGGAGAGGGAGGGAGAGGGTGGGAGAGGGAGGGAGATGGAGGTAGAGGGTGGGTGAGGGTGGGTGAGGGTGGGGGAGGGAGGGGGATGGTGGGATGGAGATTGAGGGAGAGGGTGGGAGAGGGTGGGAGAGGGTGGCAGAGGGAGGGAGAGGAAGGGAGATGGTGGGAGGGAGAGTGAGGGTGATGGATAGGGTGGAAGAGGGACGGAGAGGGAGGGAGATGGAGGGAGAGGGAGGGAGAGGGAGGGAGATGGAGGGAGAGGGAGGGAGAGGGTGGGAGAGGATGGGCGATGGTGGTAGAGGGAGGGAGGGGTTGGGAGAGGGTGGGTGAGGGTGGGGGAGGGAGGGGGAGGGTGGGATGGAGATTGAGGGAGAGGGTGGGAGAGGGAGGGAGAGGGTGGCAGACGGAGAGAGAGGAAGGGAGATGGTGGGAGGGAGAGGGAGAGTGATGGAGAGGGTGGAAGAGGGACGGAGAGGGAGGGAGATGGAGGGAGAGGGAGGGTGAGGGAGGGAGATGGAGGGAGAGGGAGGGAGATGGTGGGAGAGGATGGGCAATGGTGGTAGAGGGAGGGAGGGGTTGGGAGAGGGTGGGAGTGGGAGAGGGAGGGAGATGGTGGGAGAGGGTGGGATATGGTGGGAGAGTGAGGGAGGTTGGGAGAGGGTGGGCGAGGGAGGGAGAGGGAGCTAGAGGGAGGGAGAGGGTGGGAGATGTTGGGAGAGGGAGGGAGAGGGTGGCAGATGGATGGAGATGGTGGGTGGGAGGAAGAGTGAGGGAGAGGGATGGATGGAGAGGGAGGGAGAGGGAGGGAGGGAAAGGGAGGGAGTGGGAGGGAGGGAGAGGGAGTGAGTGGGGGGGAGAGGTAGGGAAAGGGCGGGAGAGGGAGGGGGAGGGTGCGAGAGGGTGGGAGAGGGTGGGAGATGGTGCGAGAGGGTGGGAGATGGTGGGAGAGGGAGGGAGAGGGAGGGAGAGGGAGGGAGAGGGCGGGAGAGGTAGTGAGAGGGAGGGAGATAGTGGGAGAGGGTGGGAGGGAGAGGGTGGGTGATGGAGGGGGATGGTGGGAGAGTGTGGAAGAGGGAGGGAGAGGGAGGGAAAGAGTGAGTGAGGGAGGGAGAGGGAGGGAGAAGAATGGAGATGGAGTGTGAGGGAGGGAGATTGTGGGAGAGTGAGGGAGAAGGTGGGAGAGAGTGGGAGAGGGATGGAGATGGAGGAAGAGGGTGGGTGAGGGTGGGAGAGGGACGGAGAGGGACGGAGAGGGAGGGAGAGGGAGGGAGAGATGTTTTTTTGGTGTTATTCATTGTTGATGTTGTTCTTGTTGAACTTTACATATTTTTCATTGCTGAGGTTGTTGTTAAATTTGTTGTTGTTTTTGAATGTTGAGGTTGTTGTTGAATTTTTTGGTGTTGTTCAAAGTTCAGGTTGTTGTTGATTTTTTTGGTGTTTTTAATTGTTGAGGTTTTTGTTGAATTTGTTGTTGTTTTTGAATGTTGAGGTTGTTGTCGAATTTTTTGATGTTTATCGTTGTTGAGGTCGTTGTTGAATTTGTTGGTGATTTTCAATATTGTGGTTGTTGTTGAATTTATTGGTGTTATCTATGTTTTTTTTAAAACTTTTTTGTGTTCTTCAAAGTTGAGTTTGCACTTTAATTTGCTGGTGTTTTTCAATGTTGAAGATCTTGAATTTTTTGGTGTTTTTCAAAGTTGTTATTGTTGTTGAATTTTTTGGTGTTTTCATTGTTGAGGTTTTTGTTGTATTTGATGGTATTTTGGAATGTTGAGGTTGTAGTTGAATTTTTTGATGTTTGTCATTGTTGATATTTTTGATGAATTTGATGGTGATTTTCAATTTTGCGTTTGTTGTTGGATTTTTTGGTGTTTTTATTGAAGAGGTACTTGTTCAGGTTGTTGTTGAATTTGTTGGTGTTATCAATTTATATTTTTTGAACCTATTTGTATTTTTAAAAGTTGAGGTTGTAGTTGAATTTGTTGCTGTTTTTCAATGTTGAGGTTGTTAAATTTGTTGGTCTTTTTCAAAGTTGAGTTTGTTGTTGAATATTTTGGTGATTTTCAATGTTGTGTTGCTGTTGAATTTTTTGCTGTTTTTCATTGTTGATGTTGTTGAATTTTTTGATGTTTTTCATTGTTGAGGTTGCTGTTGAATTTGTTGGAGATTTTCAATATTGAGGTTGTTGTTGAATTTATTGGTGTTATCAAAGGTTTTTTTTTAAACTTTTTTATATTTTTCAAAGTTCAAGTTGCAGTTGAATTTGTTGGTGTTTTGCAATGTTGAGGTTGTTGTTGAATTTGTTGGTGATTTTCAATATTGAGGTTGTTGTTGAATTTGTTGGTGAATTCAATGTTTTTTTTTGAATTTTTTGTTTTTTTCAAATTTGAGGTTGTAGTTGAATTTGTTGGTGTTTTTCAATGTTGAGGTTGTTGTTGATTTTTTTGGTGTTTTTCATTGTTGAGGTTGTTCTTGAATTTGTTGGTTTTTTTCATTGTTGAGGTTGTTGTTGAATTTGTTGGTTTTTTTCAATGTTGAGGTTGTTGTTGTATTTTTTGGTGTTTTTCATTGTTGAGGTCGTTGTTGCTGAATATTTGCTGTTTTTCATTTTTGAGGTTGTTGATGAATTTTTTGGTGTTATTCATTGTTGATGTTGTTGTTGTTGAACTTTACATATTTTTCATTGCTGTGGTTGTTGTTAAATTTGTTGGTGTTTTTCAATGTTGTGGTTGTTGTTTAATTTTTTAGTGTTATTCAAAGTTGAGGTTGTTTTTGATTTTTTTGGTGTTTTTAATTGTTGAGGTTTTTGTTGAATTTGTTGTTGTTTTTGAATGTTGAGGTTGTTGTTGAATTTTTTGATGTTTTTCGTTGTTGAGGTCGTTGTTGAATTTGTTGGTGATTTTCAATGTTGAGGTTCTTAAATTTGTTGGTGCAATCAATGTTTTTTTTAAACTTTTTTGTGTTTTTCAAAGTTGAGTTTGCACTTTAATTTGTTGGTGTTTTTCAATGTTGAGGTTCTAGAATTTTTTGGTGTTTTTCAAAGTTGTGATTGTTGTTGAATTTTTTAGTGTTTTCAAGGTTGAGGTTTTTGTTGAATTTGTTGGTTTTTTGGAATGTAGAGGTTGTTGTTGAATTTTATGATGTTTTTCATTGTTGATATTTTTGTTGAATTTGATGTTGATTTTCAATTTTGCGTTTGTTGTTGAATTTTTTGGTGTTTTTCACTGTTGTGGTACTTGTTGAAATTGATAGAGCTTTTCAATGTTGAGGTTGTTATTGATTTTTATGTTGTATTTCATTGCTGAGGTTGTTGTTGAATTTTTTGAGTTTTCCTTTGTTGAGGTTGTTGTTGAATTTTTTGATGTTTTTAATTGATGAGGTTTTTGTTGAATTTTTTGATGTTTTTCGTTGTTGAGGTCGTTGTTGAATTTGTTGGAGATTTTCAATATTGAGGTTGTTGTTGAATTTATTGGTGTTATCAATGTTTTTTTTAAAACTTTTTTGTGTTTTTCAAAGCTGAGTTTGCACTTTAATTTGTTGGTGTTTTTCAAAGTTGTGATTGTTGTTGAATTTTTTGGTGTTTTCATTGTTGAGGTTTTTGTTGAATTTCTTGGTGTTTTGGAATGTTGAGGTTGTAGTTCGAAAAACACCAAAAAATTCAAGAGCCTCAACATTGAAAAACAGCAACAAATTTAAGTTGTGGTCGTTGTTGAATTTTTTGGTGTTTTCATTGTTGAGGTTTTTGTTAAATATGTTGGTGTTTAGGAATGTTGAGGTTGTTGTTGAATTTTTTGATGTTTTTCATTGTTGATATTTTTGTTGAACTTGATTTTGATTTTCAATTTTGAGTTTGTTGTTGAATTTTTTCGTGTTTTTCATTGTTGCGGTACTTGTTGAAATTGATGGATTTTTTCAATGTTGAGGTTTTTATTGATTTTTTTGGTGTTTTTCATTGTTGAGGTTGTTGAATTTTTTGTTGTTTTTCAAAGTTGTGATTGTTGTTGAATTTTTTAGTGTTTTCATTGTTGAGGTTTTTGTTGAATTTGTTGGTGTTTTTCAACGTTGAGGTTGTTGAATTTGTTGGTGTTTTTCAATGTTGAGGTTGTTGTTGAATTTTTTGGTGTTTTTAATTGTTGAGTTTTTTATTGAATTTGTTGCTGTTTTTGAATGTTCAGGTTGCTGTTGAATTTTTTGGTGTTTTTCATTGTTGAGGTTGTTGTTGAATTTGTTGGAGTTTTTCAATGTTGAGGTTGTTGTTGTATTTTTTGGTGTTTTTCATTGTTGAGGTCGTTGTTGTTGAATATTTGCTGTTTTTCATTTTTGAGGTTGTTGATGAATTTTTTGGTGTTATTCATTGTTGATGTTGTTGTTGAACTTTACATATTTTTCATTGCTGAGGGTGTTGTTAAATTTGTTGGTGTTTTTCAATGTTGTGGTTGTTGTTTAATTTTTTAGTGTTTTTCAAAGTTGAGGTTGTTTTTGATTTTTTTGGTGTTTTTAATTGTTGAGGTTTTTGTTGAATTTGTTGTTTTTGAATGTTGAGGCTGTTGTTGAATTTTTTGATGTTTTTCGTTGTTGAGGTCGTTGTTGAAATTGTTGCTGATTTTCAATGTTGAGGTTCTTGAATTTATTGGTGTTATCAATGTTTTTTTAAACTTTTTTGTGTTTTCCAAAGTTGAGTTTGCACTTAAATTTGTTGGTGTTTTTCAATGTTGTGGTTCTAGAATTTTTTGCTGTTTTTCAAAGTTGTGATTGTTGATGAATTTTTTAGTATTTTCAAGATTGAGGTTTTTGTTGAATTTGTTGGTTTTTTTGGAATGTCGAGGTTGTTGTTGAATATTATGATGTTTTTCATTGTTGATATTTTTGTTGAATTTGATGTTGATTTTCAATTTTGCGTTTGTTGTTGAATTTTTTGGTGTTTTTCACTGTTGTGGTACTTGTTGAAATTGATGGAGTTTTTCAATGTTGAGGTTGTTATTGATTTTTATGTTGTATTTCATTGCTGAGGTTGTTGTTGAATTTTTTGAGTTGTTCATTGTTGAGGTTGTTGTTGAATTTTTTGATGTTATTCATTGCTGAGGTTCGTGTTGAATTTGTTGGTGATTTTCAATGTTGAGGTTCTTGAATATATTGGTGTTATCAATGGTTTTTTTTGAACTTTTTTGTAATTTTCAAAGGTGAGGTTGTTGAATTTGTTGGTGTTTTTGAAAGTTGAGGTTGTTGTTTAATTTTTTGGTGTTTTTCATTGTTGAGGTTTTTTTTGAATTTGTTGGTGTTTTTGAATGTTGAAGGTTTTGTTGAATTTTTTGATGTTTTTCATTGTTGAGGTTGTTGTTGAATTTGTTGGAGTTTTTCAATATTCAGGTTGTTGTTGAATTTGTTGTTGTTATCAATTTATATTTTTTGAACCTATTTGTATTTTTAAAAGTTGAGGTTGTTGTTGAATTTGTTGCTGTTTTTCAATGTTGAGGTTGTTAAATTTGTTGGTGTTTTTCAAAGTTGAGTTTGTTGTTGAATATTTTGGTTATTTTCAATGTTGTATTGCTGTTGAAGTTTTTGCAGTTTTTCATTCTTGATGTTTTGAATTTTTTGATGTTTTTAATTGTTGAGGTTTTTGTTGAATTTGTTGGTGATTTTCAATATTGAGGTTGTTGTTGAATTTATTGGTGTTATCAAAGGTTTTTTTTTAATTTTTTATATTTTTCAAAGTTGAAGTTGCAGTTGAATTTGTTGGTGTTTTGCAATGTTGAGGTTGTTGTTGAATTTGTTGGTGATTTTCAATATTGAGATTGTTGTTGACTTTGTTGGTGTATTCAACGTTTTTTTTTGAATTTTTTGTTTTTTTCAAATTTGAGGTTGTAGTTGAATTTCTTGGTGTTTTTCAATGTTGAGGATGTTGTTGATTTTTTTGGTGTTTTTCATTGTTGAGGTTGTTCTTGAATTTGTTGGTTTTTTTCATTGTTGAGGTGGTTGTTGCATTTGTTGGTGTTTTTCATTGTTGAGGTTGTTGTTGAAATTGTTGGAGTTTTTCAATGTTGAGGTTGTTGTTGAATATTTTGGTGTTTTTCATTCTTGAGGTCTTTGTTGAATATTTGCTGATTTTCTTTTTTGAGGTTGTTGATGAATTTGTTGGTGTTATTGAATATTGAGGTTGTTGTTGAATTTTTTGGTGTTTTTCAAAGTTGAGGTTGTTGTTGATTTTTTTGGTGTTTTTAATTGATGAGGTTTTTGTTGAATTTGTTGTTGTTTTTGAATGTTGAGGTTGTTGTTGAATTTTTTGATGTTTTTCGTTGTTGAGGTCGTTGCTGAATTTGTTGGTGATTGTCAATATTGAGGGTGTTGTTGAATTTATTGGTGTTATCAATGTTTTTTTAAAAACTTTTTTGTGTCTTTCAAAGTTGAGTTTGCACTTTAATTTGTTGCTGTTTTTCAATGTTGAGGTTCTTGAATTTTTTGGTGTTTTTCAAAGTTGTTATTGTTGTTGAATTTTTTGGTGTTTTCATTGTTGAGCTTTTTGTTGTATTTGTTGGTGTTTTGGAATGTTGAGGTTGTAGTTGAATTTTTTGATGTTTTTCATTGTTGATTTTATTGATGAATTTGATGGTGATTTTCAATTTTGAGTTTGTTGTTGAATTTTTTGGTGTTTTTCATTGTTGCGGTACTTGTTGAAATTGGTGGAGTTTTTCAATGTTGAGGTTGTTATTGATTTTTTTGGTGATTTTCAATGTTGAGATTGTTGAATTTATTGGCGTTATCAATGATTTTTTTTGAACTTTTTGTATTTTTCAAAGTTGAGGTTGTTGAAATTGTTGGTGTTTTTCAAAGTTGTGGTTATTGTTTAATTTGTTGGTGTTTTTCATCGTTGAGGTTTTTGTTGAATTTGTCGGTGTTTTTGAATGTTAAGGTTGTTGTTGAATTTTTTAGTGTTTTTCATTGTTGTGGTTGTTGTTGAATTTGTTGGAGTTTTTCAATGTTGAGGTTGTTGTTGAATTTGTTGGTCTTTTTCAATGTTGAGGTTGTGGAATTTGTCGTTGTTTTTCAAAGTTGAGGTTGTTGTTGAATTTTTTGTTGATTTCAATTGTTGAGATTTTTGTTGAATTTATTGCTGTTTTTGAGTGTTGAGGTTGCTGTTGAATTTTTTGGTGTTTTTCATTGTTGAGGTTGTTGTTGAATTTGTTGGAGTTTTTCAATATTGAGGTTGTTGTTGAATTTGTTGGTGTTATCAATTTATATTTTGTTGATCCTTTTTGTATTATTAAAAGTTGAGGTTCTGGTTGAATTTGATGCTGTTTTTCAATGTTGAGGTTGTTGTTGAATATTTTGGTGATGTTCAATGTTGTGTTGTTGTTGAATGTTTTGTTGTTTTTCATTGTTGATGTCGTTGTTGAATTTTTTGATGTTTTTCATTGTTGAGGTTGTTGTTGAATTTGTTGGTGATTTTCAATATTGAGGTTGTTGTTGAATTTATTGGTGTTATCAAAGGTTTTTTTTAAACTTTTTTATATTTTTCAAAGTTGAGGTTGCAGTTGAATTTGTTGGTGTTTTGCAATGTTGAGGTTGTTGTTGAATTTGTTGGTGATTTTCAATATTGAGGTTGTAATTGAATTTATTGGTGTATTCAATGTTTTTTTTTTATTTTTTTGTATTTTTCAAATTTGAGGTTATAGTTAAATTTGTTGGTGTTTTTCAATGTTGAGGTTGTTCAATTTGTTGGTGTTTTTCAAAGTTGAGGTTGTTGTTGATTTTTTTGGTGTTTTTCATTGTTGAGGTTTTTGTTGAATTTGTTGTTGTTTTTAAATGTTGAGGTTGTTGTTGAATTTTTTGATGTTTTTCATTGTTGATGTTGTTGTTGAATATTTTGCTGTTTTTCATTGTTGAGGTTGTTGATGAATTCGTTGGTGTTTTTCATTGTTGAGGTGTTTGTTGTTGAGCTTTAGTTGTTTTTCATTGCTGAGATTGTTGCTGAATTTGTTGATGCTTTTGACTGTTGAGGTTGTTGTTGAATTTTTTGGTTTTTTTCAAAGTTGAGTTTGTTGTTGACTTTTTTGGTGTTTTTTATTGTTGAGATTTTTGTTGAATTTGTTGTTGTTTTTGAATGTTGAGGTTATTGATGAAATTTTTGATGTTTTTCGTTGTTGACGTCGTTGTCCAATATGTTGATGATTTTCAATATTGAGGTTGTTGTTGAATTTATTGGTGTTATCAATAATTTTTTTTTTATACTTTTTTCTGTTTTTCAAAGCTGAATTTGCACTTTAATTTGTTGGTGTTTTTCAATGTTGTGATTGTTGTTGAATTTTTTGGTCTTTTCATTGTTGAGGTTTTTGTTAAATTTGTTGGTGTTTTGGAATGTTGATGTTGTTGTTCGAAAAACACAAAAAATTCAATAACCTCAAAATTGAAAAACACCAACAAATTCAAGTTGTGATCGTGGTTGAATTTATTTGTGTTTTCATTGTTGAGGTTTTTGCTGAATTTGTTGGTGTTTTGGAATGTTGAGGTTGTTGTTGAATTTTTTGATGTTTTTCATTGTTGATATTTTTGTTGAATTTGATGGTGATTTTCAATTTTGAGTTTGTTGTTGAATTTATTGGTGTTTTTCATTGTTGCAGTACTTGTTAAAATTGATGGATTTATTCAATGTTGAGGTTGTTATTGATTTTTTTGGTGTTTTTCATTGTTGAGGTTTTTTTCGAATTTTTTGGTGTTTTTCATTGTTGTGGTTGTTGTTGAATTTTTTGATGTTTTTCATTGCTGAGGTTCTTGTTGAATTTGTTGGTGTTTTTCAATGCTGAGGTTGTTGAATTTATTGGTGTTATCAATGGTTTTTTTTGAACTTTTTTGTATTTTTCAAAGTTGAGGTTATTGAATTTGTTGGTGTTTTTCAAAGTTGAGGTTGTTGTTTAATTTTTTGGCGTTTTTAATTGTTGAGGTTTATGTTGAATTTGTTGGTGTTTTTGAATGTTGAGGTTGTTCTTGAATTTGTTGGAGTTTTTAAATGTTGAAGTTGTTGTTGAATTTTTGGTGTTTTTCATTGTTGAGGTTGTTGTTGAATTTGTTGGAGTGTTTCAATGTTGAGGTTGTTGTTGAATTTGTTGGAGTTTTTCAATGTTGAGCTTGTTGAATTTGTTGGTGTTTTTCAAAATTGAGGTTGTTGTTGAATTTTTCGGTGTTTTCAATTGTTGAGGTTTTTGTTGAATTTGTTGGTGTTTTTGAATGTTGAGGTTGTCATTGAATTTGTTGGAGTATTTCAATGTTGAGGTTGTTGTTTAATTTGTTGCTGTTTTTCAATGTTGAGGTTGTTGAATTTGTTGCTGTTTTTCAAAGTTGAGGTTGCTGTTGAATTTTTTTGGTGATTTTCATTGTTGATGTTGTTGTTGAATTTGTTGGTGATTTTCAATTTTGAGGTTGTTGTTGAATTTATAGGTGTTATCAAATGTTTTTTTTTAAACTTATTAATATTTTTCAAAGTTGAGGTTGCAGTTGAATTTGTTGGTGTTCAGCAATGTTGAGGTTGTTGTTGAATTTGTTGTTGATTTTCGATATTGAGGTTGTTGTTGAATTTGCTGGTGATTTTCAATATTGAGGTTGTAGTTGAATTTATTGGTGTTTTTCAATCTGGTGGTTGTTATCGAATTTTTTGTAGTTTTTCATTGTTCAGGTTGTTGTTGAATTTCTTGGAATTTTTCAATGCTGAGCTTGTTGAATTTGTTGGTATTTTTCAAAGGGGAGGGTGTTCTTGAATATTTTGTTGATTTTCAATGTTGAAGTTGTTGAATTTGTTGGCGTTTTTCAAAGTTGAGGTTGTTGTTGAATTTGTTTGTGTTTTTCAATATTGAGGTTGTTGTTGAATTTGTTGGTGTTATCAACGTTTATTATTGAACTTTTTTGTATTTTTCAAAGTTGAGGTTGTTGTTGAATTTGTTGGTGTTTTTCATTGTTGAGGTTATTGTTGAATCTGTTGGTGTTTTTGAATGTTGAGGTTGTTGATGAATTTGTTGGTGTTTTTCCATGTTGAGGTTTTTGAATTTGTTGGTGTTCTTCAAAGTTGAGGTTGTTGTTGAATATTTCGGTGTTTTTCAATGCTAAGGATGTTGTTGAATATTTCGGTGTTATTCATTGCTGAGGTTGCTGTTGAATTTGTTGGTGTTTTTGAATGTTGAGGTTGTTGTATTTTTTTATGTTTTTCAAAGTTGAGGTTGTTGTTGATTTTATTGGTGTTTTTAATTGTTGAGGATTTTGTTGAATTTGTTGTTGTTTTTGAACGTTGAGGTTGTTGTTGAATTTTTTGATGTTTTTCATTGTTGAGGTCTTTGTTGAATTTGTTGGTGATTTTCAATATTGAGGTCGTTGTTGAATTTATTGGTGTTATCAATGTTTTTTTTAAACTTTTTTGTGTTTTTTAAAGTTGAGTTTGCACTTTAATTTGATGATGTTTGTCAATGTTGAGTTTCTTGAATTTTTTTGTGTTTTTCAAAGTTGTGATTGTTGTGGAATTTTTTGGTGTTTTCATTGTTGAGGTGTTTGTTGAATTTGTTGGTGTTTTGGAATGTTGAGGTTGTTGTTGAATTTTTTGATGTTTTTCATTGTTGATATTTCTGTTGAATTTGATGGTGATTTTCAATTTTGAGACTGTTGTTGAATTTATTGGTGATTTTCACTGTTGCGGTACTTGTTGAAATTGATGGATTTTTTAAATGTTGAAGTTGTTATTGATTTTTTTGGTGTTTTTCATTGTTGAGGTTATTTTTGAATTTTTTGGTGTTTTTCATTGTTGTGGTTGTTGCTGAATTTTTTGATGTTTTTCATTGCTGAGGTTCTTGTTGAATTTGTTGGTGATTTTCAATGTTGAGGTTGTTGAATTTATTGGTGTTATCACTGGTTTTTTTTGAACTTTTTTGTAATTTTCAAAGTCGAGGTTGTTGAATTTGTTGCTGTTTTTCAAAGTTGAGGTTGTTGTTTAATTTTTCGGTGTTTTTCATTGTTGAGGTTTTTGTTGAATTTGTTGTTGTTTTTGAATGTTGAGGTTGTTGTTGAATTTGTTGGTAATTTTCAATATTGAGGTTGTTGTTGAATTTGTTGGTGATTTTCAATATTGAGGTTATTGTTGAATTTATGGGTGTATTCAATGTGTTTTTTTAAATTATTTGTATTTTTCAAATTTGAGGTTGTAGTTGAATTTGTTGGTGTTTTTCAATGTTGAGGTTGTTGAATTTTTTGGTGTTTTTCAAAGTTGAGGTTGTTGTTGATTTTTTTGGTGTTTTTCATTGTTCAGGTTTTTGTTGAATTTGTTGTTGTTTTTAAATGTTGAGGTTGTTGTTGAATTTTTTGATGTTTTTCATTGTTGAGGTTGTTGTTGAATTTGTTGGTGTTTTTATTGTTGAGGTTGTTGTTGAAATTGTTGAAGTTTTTCAATGTTGAGGTTGTTGTTGAATTTTTTGGTGTTTTTCAATTTTGATGTCGTTGTTGTTGAATTTTTTGCTGTTTTTCATTTTTGAGGTTGTTGAAGAATTTGTTGGTGTTTTTCATTGTTGAGGTTCTGGTTGAACTTTACATGTTTTTCATTGCTGAGGTTATTGTTCAATTTGTTGGTGTTTTAGAATGTTGAGGTTGCTGTTGAATTTTTTGGTGCTTTTCAAAGTTGAGGTTGTTGTTGATTTTTTTGGTGTTTTTAATTGTTGAGGTTTTTGTTGAATTTGTTGTTGTTTTGAGTGTTGAGGTTGTTGTTGAATTTTTTGATGTTTTTCGTTGTTGAGGTCGTCGTTGAATTTGTTGGTGATTTTCAATATTGAGTTTGTTGTTGAATTTATGGTGTTATCAATGTTTTTTTTAATCTTTTTTGTGTTTTTCAAAGTTGAGTTTTCACTTTAATTTGTTGGTGTTTTTCAATGTTGAGGTTCTTGAATTTTTTGGTGTTTTTCAATGTTGTGACTGTTGTTGAATTTTTTGGTGTTTTCATTGTTGAGGTTTTTGTTGAATTTGTTGGTGTTTTTCAATATTCTGGTTGTTGTTGAATTTCTTGGTGTTATCAATTTTTATTTTGTTGAACCTTTTTGTATTTTTAAAAGTTGAGGTTGTTGTTGAATTTGTTGCTGTTTTTCAATGTTGAGGTTGTTAAATTTGTTGGTGTTTTTCAATGTTGAGTTTGTTGTTGAATATTTTGATTATTTTCAACGTTGTGTTGTTTTTGAATTTTTTTGTGTTTTTCATTGTTGATGTTGTTGTTGAATTAATTGATGTTTTTCATTGTTGAGGTTGTTGTTGGATTTGTTGGTGATTTTCAATGTTGGGGTTGTTGTTGAATTTATTGGTGTTATCAAAGGTTTTTTTTCAAAATTTTTTATATTTTTCAAAGTTGAGGTTGCAGTTGAATTTCTTGGTGTTTTGCAATGTTGAGGTTGTTGTTGAAGTTATTGGTGTTATCAATGTTTTTTTAAAATCTTTTTTGTGTTTTTCAAAGTTGAGTTTGCACTTTAATTTGTTGTTGTTTTTCAATGTTGAGGTTCTTGAATTTTTTGGTGTTTTTCAATGTTGTGACTGTTGTTGAATTTTTTGGTGTTTTCATTGTTGAGGTTTTTGTTGAATTTGTTGGTGTTTTTCAATATTCTGGTTGTTGTTGAATTTGTTGATGTTATCAATTTTTATATTGTTGAACCTTTTTGTATTTTTAAAAGTTGAGGTTGTTGTTGAATTTGTTGCTGTGTTTCAATGTTGAGGTTATTAAATTTGTTGGTGTATTTCAATGTTGAGTTTGTTGTTGAATATTTTGGTGATTTTCAACGTTGTGTTGTTGTTGAATTTTTTAATGTTTTTCATTGTTGATGTTGTTGTTGAATTAATTGATGTTTTTCATTGTTGAGGTTGTTGTTGAATGTGTTAGGTGATTTTCAATGTTGGGGTTGTTGTTGAATTTATTGGTGTTATCAAAGGTTTTTTTTCAAACTTTTTTATATTTTTCAAAGTTGAGGTTGCAGTTGAATTTCTTGGTGTTTTGCAATGTTGAGGTTGTTGTTGAATTTGTTGGTGATTTTCAATATTGAGGTTGTTGTTGAATTTGTTGGTGATTTTCAATATTGAGGTTATTGTTGAATTTATCGGTGTATTCAATGTTTTTTTTTGAATTATATGTATTTTTCAAATTTGAGGTTGTAGTTGAATTTGTTGGTGTTTTTCAATGTTGAGATTGTTGAATTTTTTGGTGTTTTTCATTGTTGAGGTTGTTGTTGAATTTGTTGGTGTTTTTCATTGTTGAGATTGTTGTTGAAATTGTTGGAGTATTTCAATGTTGAGGTTGTTGTTGAATTTTTTGGTGTTTTTCATTGTTGAGGTCGTTGTTGTTGAATTTTTTGCTGTTTTTCATTTTTGAGGTTGTTGAAGAATTTGTTGGTGTTTTTCATTGTTGAGGTTGTTGTTGAACTTTACATGTTTTTCATTGCTGAGGTTATTGTTCAATTTGTTGGTGTTTTAGAATGTTGAGGTTGCTGTTGAGTTTTTTGGTGCTTTTCAAAGTTGAGGTTGTTGTTGATTTTTTTGGTGTTTTTAATTGTTGAGGTCCTTGTTGAATTTGTTGGTGATTTTCAATTTTGAGGTTGTTGAATTTATTGGTGTTATCACTGGTTTTTTTTGAACTTTTTTGTATTTTTCAAAGTCGAGGTTGTTGAATTTGTTGCTGTTTTTCAAAGTTGAGGTTGTTGTTTAATTTTTTGGTGTTTTACATTGTTGAGGTTTTTGTTGAATTTGTTGGTGTTTTTGAATGTTGAGGTTGTTGTTGAATTTGTTGTAGTTTTTCAATGTTGAGGTTGTTGAATTTGTTGATGTTTTTCAAAGTTGAGGTTGTTGCTGAATTTATTGGCGTATTCAATGTTTTTTTTGAATTTTTTGTATTTTTCAAATTTCAGGTTGTAGTTGAATTTGTTGGTGTTTTTCAATGTTGAGGTTGTTGAATTTTTTGTTGTTTTTCAAGGTTGTGGTTGTTGTTGATTTTTTTTGGTGTTTTTAATTGTTGAGGTTTTTGTTGAATTTGTTGTTGTTTTTGAATGTTGAGGTTGTTGTTGAATTTTTTGATGTTTTTCGTTGTTGAGGTCGTTGTTGAATTTGTTGGTGTTTTCCATTGTTGAGGTTGGTATTGAAATTGTTGGAGTTTTTCAATGTTGAGGTTGTTGTTGAATTTTTTGGTGTTTTTCATTGTTGAGGTCGTTGTTGTTGAATTTTTTGCAATTTTTCATTATTGCGATTGTTGATGAATTTGTTGGTGTTTTTCTTAGTTGAGGTTGCTGTTGTTGAACTTTACATGTTATTCATTGCTGAGGTTGTTGTTGAATTTGTTGTTGTTTTTGAATGCTGAGGTTGTTGTTGAATTTTTTGATGTTTTTCGTTGTTGAGGTCGTTGTTGAATTTGTTGGTGATTTTCAATATTGAGGTTGTTGTTGAATTTATTGGTGTTATCAATGTTTTTTTTTAAACTTTTTTGTGTTTTTCAAAGTTGAGTGTGCACTTTAATTTGTTGGTGTTTTTCAATGTTGAGGTTCTTGAATTTTTTGATGTTTTTCATTGTTGAAGTTGTTGTTGAATTTGTTGGTGATTTTCAATATTGAGGTTGTTGTTGAATTTATTGGTGTTATCAAAGGTTTTTTTTTAAATTTTTTATATTTTTCAAAGTGTAGGTTGCAGTTGAATTTGTTGGTGTTTTGCAATGTTGCGTTTGTTGTTGAATTTGTTGGTGATTTTCAATATTGAGGTTGTTGTTGAATTTATTGGTGTATTCAATGTTTTTTTTTAAATTTTTGTATTTTTCAAATTTGAGGTAGTTGTTGAATTTGTTTGTGTTTTTCAATGTTGAGGTTGTTGTTGATTTTTTTGGTGATTTTCATTGTTCAGGTTTTTGTTGATTTGTTGTTGTTTTTAAATGTTGAGGTTGTTGTTGAATTTTTTGATGTTTTTCATTTTTGAGGTTGTTATTGAATTTGTTGGTGTTTTTCATTGTTGAGGTTGTTCTTGCTGAATTTTTTGCTGGTTTTCATTGTTGAGGTTGTTGTTGAATTTGTTGGTGTTTTTCATTGTTGAGGTTGCTGTTGTTGAACTTTACATGTTTTTCATTGCTGAGGTTGTTGTTGAATTCGTTGTTGTTTTTGAATGCTGAGGTTGTTGTTGAATTTTTTGATGTTTTTCGTTCTTTAAGTCGTTGTTGAATTTGTTGGTGATTTTCAATACTGAGGTTGTTGTTGAATTTAATGGTGTTATCAATGCTTTTTTAAAAAAACTTTTTTGTGTTTTTCAAAGTTGAGTTTGCACTTTAATTTGTTGGTGTTTTTCAATGTTGAGGTTCTTGAATTTTTTGGTGTTTTTCAAATTTGTGATTGTTGTTGAATTTTTTGGTGTTTTCATTGTTGAGGTTTTTGTTGAATTTGTTGGTGTTTTGGAATGTTGAGGTTGTAGTCGAATTTTTTGATGTTTTTCATTGTTGATAATTTTGTTGAATTTGATGGTGATTTTGAATTTTGAGTTTGTTGTTGAATTTTTTTGTGTTTTTCATTGTTGCGGTACTTGTTGAAATTGATGTAGTTTTTCAATGTTGAGGTTGTTATTGATTGTTTTGGTGTTTTTCATTGTTGATTTTTTTGGTGATTTTCATTGTTCAGGCTTTTGTTGATTTGTTGTTGTTTTTAAATGTTGAGGTTGTTGTTGAATTTTTTGACGTTTTTCGTTGTTTAGGTCGTTGTTGAATTTGTTGGTGATTTTCAATATTGAGGTTGTTGTTGAATTTAATGGTGTTATCAATGCTTTTTTCAAAAATTTTTTGTGTTTTTCAAAGTTGAGTTTGCACTTTAATTTGTTGGTGTTTTTCAATGTTGAGGTTCTTGAATTTTTTGGTGTTTTTCAAAGTTGTGGTTGTTGTTGATTTTTTTGGTGTTTTTCATTGTTGAGGTTTTTGTTGAATTTGTTGTTGTTTTTAAATGTTGAGGTTGTTGTTGAATTTGTTGGTGTTTTTATTGTTGAGGTTGTTGTTGAAATTGTTGAAGTTTTTCAATGTTGAGGTTGTTGTTGAATTTTTTGGTGTTTTTCAATTTTGATGTCGTTGTTGTTGAATTTTTTGCTGTTTTTCATTTTTGAGGTTGTTGAAGAATTTGTTGGTGTTTTTCATTGTTGAGGTTCTGGTTGAACTTTACATGTTTTTCATTGCTGAGGTTATTGTTCAATTTGTTGGTGTTTTAGAATGTTGAGGTTGCTGTTGAATTTTTTGGTGCTTTTCAAAGTTGAGGTTGTTGTTGATTTTTTTGGTGTTTTTAATTGTTGAGGTTTTTGTTGAATTTGTTGTTGTTTTGAGTGTTGAGGTTGTTGTTGAATTTTTTGATGTTTTTCGTTGTTGAGGTCGTCGTTGAATTTGTTGGTGATTTTCAATATTGAGTTTGTTGTTGAATTTATGGTGTTATCAATGTTTTTTTTAATCTTTTTTGTGTTTTTCAAAGTTGAGTTTTCACTTTAATTTGTTGGTGTTTTTCAATGTTGAGGTTCTTGAATTTTTTGGTGTTTTTCAATGTTGTGACTGTTGTTGAATTTTTTGGTGTTTTCATTGTTGAGGTTTTTGTTGAATTTGTTGGTGTTTTTCAATATTCTGGTTGTTGTTGAATTTCTTGGTGTTATCAATTTTTATTTTGTTGAACCTTTTTGTATTTTTAAAAGTTGAGGTTGTTGTTGAATTTGTTGCTGTTTTTCAATGTTGAGGTTGTTAAATTTGTTGGTGTTTTTCAATGTTGAGTTTGTTGTTGAATATTTTGATTATTTTCAACGTTGTGTTGTTTTTGAATTTTTTTGTGTTTTTCATTGTTGATGTTGTTGTTGAATTAATTGATGTTTTTCATTGTTGAGGTTGTTGTTGGATTTGTTGGTGATTTTCAATGTTGGGGTTGTTGTTGAATTTATTGGTGTTATCAAAGGTTTTTTTTCAAAATTTTTTATATTTTTCAAAGTTGAGGTTGCAGTTGAATTTCTTGGTGTTTTGCAATGTTGAGGTTGTTGTTGAAGTTATTGGTGTTATCAATGTTTTTTTAAAATCTTTTTTGTGTTTTTCAAAGTTGAGTTTGCACTTTAATTTGTTGTTGTTTTTCAATGTTGAGGTTCTTGAATTTTTTGGTGTTTTTCAATGTTGTGACTGTTGTTGAATTTTTTGGTGTTTTCATTGTTGAGGTTTTTGTTGAATTTGTTGGTGTTTTTCAATATTCTGGTTGTTGTTGAATTTGTTGATGTTATCAATTTTTATATTGTTGAACCTTTTTGTATTTTTAAAAGTTGAGGTTGTTGTTGAATTTGTTGCTGTGTTTCAATGTTGAGGTTATTAAATTTGTTGGTGTATTTCAATGTTGAGTTTGTTGTTGAATATTTTGGTGATTTTCAACGTTGTGTTGTTGTTGAATTTTTTAATGTTTTTCATTGTTGATGTTGTTGTTGAATTAATTGATGTTTTTCATTGTTGAGGTTGTTGTTGAATGTGTTAGGTGATTTTCAATGTTGGGGTTGTTGTTGAATTTATTGGTGTTATCAAAGGTTTTTTTTCAAACTTTTTTATATTTTTCAAAGTTGAGGTTGCAGTTGAATTTCTTGGTGTTTTGCAATGTTGAGGTTGTTGTTGAATTTGTTGGTGATTTTCAATATTGAGGTTGTTGTTGAATTTGTTGGTGATTTTCAATATTGAGGTTATTGTTGAATTTATCGGTGTATTCAATGTTTTTTTTTGAATTATATGTATTTTTCAAATTTGAGGTTGTAGTTGAATTTGTTGGTGTTTTTCAATGTTGAGATTGTTGAATTTTTTGGTGTTTTTCATTGTTGAGGTTGTTGTTGAATTTGTTGGTGTTTTTCATTGTTGAGATTGTTGTTGAAATTGTTGGAGTATTTCAATGTTGAGGTTGTTGTTGAATTTTTTGGTGTTTTTCATTGTTGAGGTCGTTGTTGTTGAATTTTTTGCTGTTTTTCATTTTTGAGGTTGTTGAAGAATTTGTTGGTGTTTTTCATTGTTGAGGTTGTTGTTGAACTTTACATGTTTTTCATTGCTGAGGTTATTGTTCAATTTGTTGGTGTTTTAGAATGTTGAGGTTGCTGTTGAGTTTTTTGGTGCTTTTCAAAGTTGAGGTTGTTGTTGATTTTTTTGGTGTTTTTAATTGTTGAGGTCCTTGTTGAATTTGTTGGTGATTTTCAATTTTGAGGTTGTTGAATTTATTGGTGTTATCACTGGTTTTTTTTGAACTTTTTTGTATTTTTCAAAGTCGAGGTTGTTGAATTTGTTGCTGTTTTTCAAAGTTGAGGTTGTTGTTTAATTTTTTGGTGTTTTACATTGTTGAGGTTTTTGTTGAATTTGTTGGTGTTTTTGAATGTTGAGGTTGTTGTTGAATTTGTTGTAGTTTTTCAATGTTGAGGTTGTTGAATTTGTTGATGTTTTTCAAAGTTGAGGTTGTTGCTGAATTTATTGGCGTATTCAATGTTTTTTTTGAATTTTTTGTATTTTTCAAATTTCAGGTTGTAGTTGAATTTGTTGGTGTTTTTCAATGTTGAGGTTGTTGAATTTTTTGTTGTTTTTCAAGGTTGTGGTTGTTGTTGATTTTTTTTGGTGTTTTTAATTGTTGAGGTTTTTGTTGAATTTGTTGTTGTTTTTGAATGTTGAGGTTGTTGTTGAATTTTTTGATGTTTTTCGTTGTTGAGGTCGTTGTTGAATTTGTTGGTGTTTTCCATTGTTGAGGTTGGTATTGAAATTGTTGGAGTTTTTCAATGTTGAGGTTGTTGTTGAATTTTTTGGTGTTTTTCATTGTTGAGGTCGTTGTTGTTGAATTTTTTGCAATTTTTCATTATTGCGATTGTTGATGAATTTGTTGGTGTTTTTCTTAGTTGAGGTTGCTGTTGTTGAACTTTACATGTTATTCATTGCTGAGGTTGTTGTTGAATTTGTTGTTGTTTTTGAATGCTGAGGTTGTTGTTGAATTTTTTGATGTTTTTCGTTGTTGAGGTCGTTGTTGAATTTGTTGGTGATTTTCAATATTGAGGTTGTTGTTGAATTTATTGGTGTTATCAATGTTTTTTTTTAAACTTTTTTGTGTTTTTCAAAGTTGAGTGTGCACTTTAATTTGTTGGTGTTTTTCAATGTTGAGGTTCTTGAATTTTTTGATGTTTTTCATTGTTGAAGTTGTTGTTGAATTTGTTGGTGATTTTCAATATTGAGGTTGTTGTTGAATTTATTGGTGTTATCAAAGGTTTTTTTTTAAATTTTTTATATTTTTCAAAGTGTAGGTTGCAGTTGAATTTGTTGGTGTTTTGCAATGTTGCGTTTGTTGTTGAATTTGTTGGTGATTTTCAATATTGAGGTTGTTGTTGAATTTATTGGTGTATTCAATGTTTTTTTTTAAATTTTTGTATTTTTCAAATTTGAGGTAGTTGTTGAATTTGTTTGTGTTTTTCAATGTTGAGGTTGTTGTTGATTTTTTTGGTGATTTTCATTGTTCAGGTTTTTGTTGATTTGTTGTTGTTTTTAAATGTTGAGGTTGTTGTTGAATTTTTTGATGTTTTTCATTTTTGAGGTTGTTATTGAATTTGTTGGTGTTTTTCATTGTTGAGGTTGTTCTTGCTGAATTTTTTGCTGGTTTTCATTGTTGAGGTTGTTGTTGAATTTGTTGGTGTTTTTCATTGTTGAGGTTGCTGTTGTTGAACTTTACATGTTTTTCATTGCTGAGGTTGTTGTTGAATTCGTTGTTGTTTTTGAATGCTGAGGTTGTTGTTGAATTTTTTGATGTTTTTCGTTCTTTAAGTCGTTGTTGAATTTGTTGGTGATTTTCAATACTGAGGTTGTTGTTGAATTTAATGGTGTTATCAATGCTTTTTTAAAAAAACTTTTTTGTGTTTTTCAAAGTTGAGTTTGCACTTTAATTTGTTGGTGTTTTTCAATGTTGAGGTTCTTGAATTTTTTGGTGTTTTTCAAATTTGTGATTGTTGTTGAATTTTTTGGTGTTTTCATTGTTGAGGTTTTTGTTGAATTTGTTGGTGGTTTGGAATGTTGAGGTTGTAGTCGAATTTTTTGATGTTTTTCATTGTTGATAATTTTGTTGAATTTGATGGTGATTTTGAATTTTGAGTTTGTTGTTGAATTTTTTTGTGTTTTTCATTGTTGCGGTACTTGTTGAAATTGATGTAGTTTTTCAATGTTGAGGTTGTTATTGATTGTTTTGGTGTTTTTCATTGTTGATTTTTTTGGTGATTTTCATTGTTCAGGCTTTTGTTGATTTGTTGTTGTTTTTAAATGTTGAGGTTGTTGTTGAATTTTTTGACGTTTTTCGTTGTTTAGGTCGTTGTTGAATTTGTTGGTGATTTTCAATATTGAGGTTGTTGTTGAATTTAATGGTGTTATCAATGCTTTTTTCAAAAATTTTTTGTGTTTTTCAAAGTTGAGTTTGCACTTTAATTTGTTGGTGTTTTTCAATGTTGAGGTTCTTGAATTTTTTGGTGTTTTTCAAAGTTGTGGTTGTTGTTGATTTTTTTGGTGTTTTTCATTGTTGAGGTTTTTGTTGAATTTGTTGTTGTTTTTAAATGTTGAGGTTGTTGTTGAATTTTTTGATGTTTTTCATTGTTGAGGTTGTTGTTGAATTTGTTGGTGTTTTTCATTGTTGAGGATGTTGTTGAAATTGTTGGAGTTTTTCAATGTTGAGGTAGTTGTTGAATGTTTCGGTGTTTTTCATTGTTGAGGTCGTTGTTGTTGAATTTTTTGCTGTTTTTCATTTTTGAGGTTGTTGATGAATTTGTTGGTGTTTTTCATTGTTGAGGTAGCTGTTGTTGAACTTGACATGTTTTTCATTGCTGAGCTTGTTGTTGAATTTGTTGTTGTTTTTGAATGCTGTTGTTGTTGTTGAATTTTTTGATGTTTTTTGTTGTTTAGGTCGTTGTTGAATTTGTTGGTGATTTTCAATATTGAGGTTGTTGTTGAATTTAATGGTGTTATCAATGCTTTTTTTAAAACTTTTTTGTGTTTTTCAAAGTTGAGTTTGCACTTTAATTTGTTGGTGTTTTTCAATGTTGAGGTTCTTGAATTTTTTGGTGTTTTTGAAAGTTGTGATTGTTGTTGAATTTTTTGGTGTTTTCATTATTGAGGTTTTTGTTGAATTTGTTGGTGTTTTGGAATGTTGAGGTTGTTGTTGAATTTTTTGATGTTTTTCATTGTTGATAATTTTGTTGAATTTGATGGTGATTTTGAATTTTGAGTTTGTTGTTGAATTTTTTGGTGTTTTTCATTGTTGAGGTACTTGTTGAAATTGATGGAGTTTTTCAATGTTGAGGTTGTTATTGATTGTTTTGGTGATTTTCATTGTTGATGTTGTTGTTGAATTTTTTGATGTTTTTCATTGTTGAAGTTGTTGTTGAATTTGTTGGTGATTTTCAATATTGAGGTTGTTGTTGAATTTATTGGTGTATTCAATGCTTTTTTTTGAATTTTTGTACTTTTCAAATTTGAGGTAGTTGTTGAATTTGTTTGTGTTTTTCAATGTTGAGGTTGTTGTTGATTTTTTTGGTGATTTTCATTGTTCAGGTTTTTGTTGATTTGTTGTTGTTTTTAAATGTTGAGGTTGTTGTTGAATTTTTTGATGTTTTTCATTTTTGAGGTTGTTATTGAATTTGTTGGTGTTTTTCATTGTTGAGGTTGTTCTTGCTGAATTTTTTGCTGGTTTTCATTGTTGAGGTTGTTGTTGAATTTGTTGGTGATTTTCATTGTTGAGGTTGCTGTTGTTGAACTTTACATGTTTTTCATTGCTGAGGTTGTTGTTGAATTGGTTGTTGTTTTTGAATGCTGAGGTTGTTGTTGAATTTTTTGATGTTTTTCGTTCTTTAAGTCGTTGTTGAATTTGTTGGTGATTTTCAATACTGAGGTTGTTGTTAAATTTAATGGTGTTATCAATGCTTTTTTTAAAAACTTTTTTGTGTTTTTCAAAGTTGAGTTTGCACTTTAATTTGTTGGTGTTTTTCAATGTTGAGGTTCTTGAATTTTTTGGTGTTTTTCAAATTTGTGATTGTTGTTGAATTTTTTGGTGTTTTCATTGTTGAGGTTTTTGTTGAATTTGTTGGTGTTTTGGAATGTTGAGGTTGTAGTCGAATTTTTTGATGTTTTTCATTGTTGATAATTTTGTTGAATTTGATGGTGATTTTGAATTTTGAGTTTGTTGTTGAATTTTTTTGTGTTTTTCATTGTTGCGGTACTTGTTGAAATTGATGTAGTTTTTCAATGTTGAGGTTGTTATTGATTGTTTTGGTGTTTTTCATTGTTGATTTTTTTGGTGATTTTCATTGTTCAGGCTTTTGTTGATTTGTTGTTGTTTTTAAATGTTGAGGTTGTTGTTGAATTTTTTGATGTTTTTCATTGTTGAGGTCGTTGTTGTTGAATTTTTTGCTGGTTTTCATTGTTGAGGTTGTTGTTGAATTTGTTGGTGTATTTGATTGTTGAGGTTGTTGTTGTTGAACTATAGATGTTTTTCATTGCTGAGGTTGTTGTTCAATTTGTTGGTGTTTTTCATTGTTGAGGTTTTTGTTGAAATTGTTGGAGTTTTTCAATGTTGAGGTTGATGATGAATTTGTCGGTGTTTTTCATTGTTGAGGTCGTTGTTGTTGAAATTTTTGCTGGTTTTCATTGTTGAGGTTGTTGTTGAATTTGTTGGTGCATTTGATTGTTGAGGTTGTTGTTGTTGAACTATAGATGTTTTTTCATTGCTGAGGTTGTTCAATTTGTTGTTGTTTTTGAATGTTGAGTTTGGTGTTGAATTTTTTGGTGTTTTTCAAAGTTGAGGTTGTTGTTGATTTTTTTGGTGGTTTTAATTTTTGAGGTTTTTGTTGAATTTGTTGTTGTTTTTGAATGTTGAGGTTGTTGTTGAATTTTTTGATGTTTTTCGTCGTTGAGGTCGTTGTTGAATTTGTTGTTGATTTTCAATATTGAGGTTGTTGTTGAATTTATTGGTGTTATCAAAGGTTTTTCTTTAAACTTTTTTATATTTTTCAAAGTTGAGGTTGCAGTTGAATTTGTTGGTGTTTTGTAATGTTGAGTTTGTTGTTGAATTTGTTGGTGATTTTCAATATTAAGGTTGTTGTTGAATTTGTTGGTGATCTTCAATATTGAGGTTGTTGTTGAATTTATTGGTGAATTCAATGTTTTAATTTGATTTTTTTGTATTTTTCAAATTTGAGGTTGTAGTTGAATTTGTTGGTGTTTTTCAATGTTGATATTGTTGTTGATTTATTTGGTGTTTTTCATTGTTCAGGTTTTTGTTGAATTTGTTGTTCATTTTAAATGTTGAGGTTTAGTTGAGTTTTTTGATATTTTTCATTGTAGAGTTTGTTGTTGAATTTGTTGGTGTTTTTCATTGTTGAGGTTGTTGTTGAAATTGTTGCAGTTTTTCAATGTTGAGGTTGTTGTTGAATTTTTTGGTGTTTTTCATTGATGAGGTCGTTGTTGTTGAATTGTTTGCTGTTCTTCATTTTTGAGGTTGTTGATGAATTTGTTGGTGTTTTTCATTGTTGAGGTTGTTGTTCTTGAACTTTAGATGTTTTTCATTCCTGAGGTTGTTGTTGAATTTGTTGGTGTTTTTGAATGTTGAGGTTGTTGTTGAATTTTCTGGTGTTTTTCAAAGTTGGGGTTGTTGTTGATTTTTTTGGTGTTTTTAGTTGTTGAGGTTTTTGTTGAATTTGTTTGTGTTTTTGAATGTTTAGGTGCTGTTGAATTTTTTGATGTTTTTCGTTGTTAGGTCGTTGTTGAATTTGTTGGTGATTTTCAACATTTAGGTTGTTGTTTAATTTATTGGTTTTATCAATGTTTTTTTTTTGAACTTTTATGTGTTTTCAAAGTTGTGTGTGCACTATAATTTGTTGGTGTTTTTCAATGGGTGTTTTTCAAAGTTGTGATTGTTGTTGAATTTTTTGGTGTTTTCATTGTCGAGGTTTTTGTTGGGTTTTTTTGGTGTTTTTGAATGTTGAGGTTGTTGTTGAATTTTTTGGTGGTTTTCAATGTTGAGGTTGTTGTTGAATTTGTTGGTGATTTTCAATGTTGAGGTTTTTGTTGAATTTCTGGTTGTTTATAATTGTTGAGGTTTTTGTTGAATTTGTTGTTGTTTTTGAATGTTGATGTTGTTTTTGAATTTTTTGATGTTTTTCATTGTTGAGGTTGTTGTTGAATTTTTTGCTGATTTTCAATATTGTGGTTGTCGTTGAATTTATTGGTGTTATCAATGTTTTTTTTAAACTTTATTGTGTTTTTCAAAGTTGAGTTTGCACTTTAATTTGTCGGTGTTTTTCAATGTTGAGGTACTTGAATTTTTTGGTGTTTTTCAAAGTTGTGATTGTTGTTGAATTCTTTGGTGTATTCATTGTTGAGGTTTTTGTTGAATTTGTTGGTGTTTTGGAATGTTGAGGTTGTTGAATTTATTGGTGTTATCGCTGGTTTTTTTTAAACTTTTTTGTATTTTTCAAAGTTGAGGTTGTTGAATTTGTTGGTGTTTTTCAATGTTGAGGTTGTTGTTTAATTTTTTGGTGTTTTTCATTGTTGAGGTTTTTGTTGAATTTGTTGGTGTTTTTGAATGTTGAGGTTGTTGTTGAATTTTTTGGTGTTTTTCATTGTTGAGGTTGTTGTTGAATTTGTTGGAGTTTTTCAATGTTGAGGATGTTGTTGAATTTGTTGGTGTTTTTCAATGTTGAGGATGTTGAATTTGTTGGTGTTTTTGAATGTTGAGGTTGTTGTTGAATTTTTTGGTGTTTTTCATTGTTGAGGTTGTTGTTGAATTTGTTGGAGTTTTTCAATGTTGAGGATGTTGTTGAATTTGTTGGTGTTTTTCAATGTTGAGGATGTTGAATTTGTTGGTGTTTTTCAAAGTTGAGGTTGTTGTTGAATTTTTTGGTGTTTTTAATTGTTGAGGTTTTTGTTGAATTTGTTTGTGTTTTGGAATGTTGAGGTTGTTGTTGAATTTTTTGATGTTTTTCATTGTTGATATTTTTGTTGAATTTGAAGGTGATTTTCAATTTTGAGTTTGTTGTTGAATTTTTTGGTGTTTTTCATTGTTGCGGTGTTTGTTGAAATTGATGCAGTTTTTCAATGTTGAGGTTGTTATTGATTGTTTTGGTATTTTTCATTGTTGATGTTGTTGTTGAATTTTTTGATGTTTTTCATTGTTGAGGTTGTTGTTGAATTTGTTGTTGATTTTCAATATTGAGGTTGTTGTTGAATTTATTGGTGTTATCAATGGTTTTTCTTTAAACTTTTTTATATTTTTCAAAGTTGCGGTTGCAGTTGAATTTGTTGGTGTTTTGTAATGTTGAGTTTGTTGTTGAATTTGATGGTGATTTTCAATTTTAAGGTTGTTGTTGAATTTGTTGGTGATCTTCAATATTGAGGTTGTTGTTGAATTTATTGGTGAATTCAATGTTTTAATTTGAATTTTTTGTATTTTTCAAATTTGAGGTTGTAGTTGAATTTGTTGGTGTTTTTCAATGTTGATATTGTTGTTGATTTATTTGGTGTTTTTCATTGTTCAGGTTTTTGTTGAATTTGTTGTTGATTTTAAATGTTGAGGTTTAGTTGAGTTTTTTGATGTTTTTCATTGTAGAGTTTGTTGTTGAATTTGTTGGTGTTTTTCATTGTTGAGGTTGTTGTTGAAATTGTTGGAGTTTTTCAATGTTGAGGTTGTTGTTGAATTTTTTGGTGTTTTTCATTGATGAGGTCGTTGTTGTTGAATTGTTTGCTGTTTTTCATTTTTGAGGTTGTTGATGAATTTGTTGGTGTTTTTCATTGTTGAGGTTGTTGTTCTTGAACTTTAGATGTTTTTCATTCCTGAGGTTGTTGTTGAATTTGTTGGTGTTTTTGAATGTTGAGGTTGTTGTTGAATTTTTTGGTGTTTTTCAAAGTTGGGGTTGTTGTTGATTTTTTTGGTGTTTTTAGTTGTTGAGGTTTTTGTTGAATTTGTTTGTGTTTTTGAATGTTTAGGTGTTGTTGAATTTTTTGATGTTTTTCGTTGTTAGGTCGTTGTTGAATTTGTTGGTGATTTTCAACATTTAGGTTGTTGTTTAATTTATTGGTTTTATCAATGTTTTTTTTTGAACTTTTATGTGTTTTTCAAAGTTGTGTGTGCACTATAATTTGTTGGTGTTTTTCAATGTTGAGGTTCTGGAATTTTTTGGTCTTTTTCAAAGTTGTGATTGTTGTTGAATTTTTTCGTGTTTTCATTGTTGAGGTTTTTGTTGAATTTGTTGGCGTTTTGGAATTTTGAGTTTGTTGAATTTATTGGTGTTATCACTGGTTTTTTTTTGAACTTTTTGTATTTTTCAAAGTTGAGGTTGTTGAATTTGTTGGTGTTTACCAATTTTGAGGTTGTTGTTTAACTTTTTGTTGTTTTTCATTGTTGAGGTTGTTGTTGAATTTGTTGGTGTTTTTGATTGTTGAGGTTGTTGTTGAATTTTTTGGTTTTTTTCATTGTTGAGGTTGTTGTTGAATTTGTTGGAGTTTTTCAATGTTGAGGATGTTGTTGAATTTGTTGGTGTTTTTCAATGTTGAGGCTGTTGAATTTGTTGGTGTTTTTCAAAGTTGAGGTTGTTGTTGAATTTTCTGGTGTTTTTCATTGTTGAGGTTGTTGTTGAATTTGTTGGTGTTTTTCATTGATGAGGTTGTTGTCGAAATTGTTGGAGTTTTTCAATGATGTTGTTGCTGTTGAATTTTTTGGTGTTTTTCATTGTTGAGGTCGTTGTTGTTGAATTTTTTGCTGTTTTTCATTGTTGAGGTTGTTGATCTATTTGTTGGTATTTTTCATTGTTGATGTTCTTGTTGTTGAACTTTAGATGTTACTCATTGCTGAGGTTGTTGTTGAATTTGTTGGCGTTTTTGAATGTTGAGGTTGTTGTTGAATTTTTTGGTGTTCTTCAAAGTTGAGTCTGTTTTTGATTATTTGGTGTTTTTAATTGTTGAGGTTTTTGCTGAATTAGTTCGTGTTTTTCAATGTTGAGGTTGTTGTAGAACTTTTTGCTGTTTTTCAATGTTGAGATTGTTGTTGAATTTGAAGGAGTTTTTCAATGTTGAGGATGTTGTTGAATTTGTTGGTGTTTTTCAATGTTGAGGTTGTTGAATTTGTTGGTGTTTTTGAAAGTTGAGGTTGTTGTTGAATTTTTTGGTGTTTTCAATTGTTGAATTTTTTTTGAATTTGTTGGAGTTTTTGAATGTTGAGGTTGCTGTTGTATTTTTTGGTGTTTTTCATTGTTGAGGTTGTTGTTGAATATGTTCGAGTTTTTCAGTATTCAGGTTGTTGTTGAATTTGTTGGTGTTATCACTGGTTTTTTTTAGAACTTTTTTGTATTTTTCAAAGTTGAGGTTGTTGAATTTGTTGTTGTTTTTAAATGTTGAGGTTGTCATTGAATTTTTTGATGTTTTTCATTGTTGAGGTTGTTGTTGAATTTGTTGGCGTTTTTCATTGTTGAAGTTGTTGGTGATTTTTTTGGTATTTTTAATTGTTGAGGTTGTTGTTGAATTTGTTGGTGATTTTCAATATTGAGGTTGTTGTTGTTGAATTTATTGGTGTTATCAAAGGATTTTTTAAAAACTTTTTTATATTTTTCAAAGTTCTTGTTGCAGTTGAATTTGTTGTTGTTGTGCAATGTTGAGTTTGTTGTTGAATTTGTTGGTGATTTTCAATATTGAGGTTGTTGTTGAATTTGTTGGTGATTTTCAATATTGAGGTTGTTGTTGAATTTATTGGTGTATTCAATGTTTTTATTTGAATTTTTTGTATTTTTCAAATTTGAGCATGTAGTTGAATTTGTTGGTGTTTTTCAATGTTGAGGTTGTTGTTGCTTTTTTTGGTGTTTATGCTTGTTCAGGTTTTTGTTGAATTTCTTGTTGTTTTTAAATGTTCAGGTTGTTGTTGAATTTTTTGATTATTTTTATTGTTGAGGTTGTTGTTGAATTTGTTGGTATTTTTCATTGTTGAGGTTGTTGTTGAAATTGTTGGGGTTTTCAATGTTGAGATTGTTGTTGAATTATTTGGTGTCTTTCATTGTTGAGGTCGTTTTTGCAGAATTTTTTTGCTGTTTTTCATTGTTGAGGTTGTTGATGAATTTGTTGGTGTTTTTCATTGTTGAGGTTGTTGTTGTTGAACTTTAGATGTTTTTCATTGCTGAGGTTGTTGTTGAATTTGTTGGTGTTTTTCAATGTTGAGGTTGTTGAATTTGTTGGTGTTTTTCAAAGTTGAGGTTGTTATTGAATTTTTTGGTGTTTTCAATTGTTGAGGTTTTTATTGAATTTGTTGTTGTTTTTGAATGTTGAGGTTGTTGTTGAATTTTTTGATGTTTTTCATTGTTGAGGTCGTTGTTGAATTTGTTGGTGATTTTCAATATTGAGGTTGTTGTTGAATTTATTGGTGTTATCAATGTTTTTTTTAAAACTTTTTGTGTTTTTCAAAGTTGAGTTTGCACTTTAATTTGTTGGTGTTTTTCAATGTTGAGTTTCTTGACTTTTTTGGTGTTTTTCAAAGTTGTGATTGTTGTTGAATTTTTTGGTGTTTTCCTTGTTGAGGTTTTTGTTGAATTTGTTGGTGTTTTGGAATGTTGAGGTTGTTGTTGAATTTTTTGATGTTTTTCAGTGTTAATATTTTTGTTGAATTTGATGGTGATTTTCAATTTTGAGTTTGTTGTTGCATTGTTTAGTGTTTTTCATTGTTGCGGTACTTGTTGAAATTGATGGAGTTTTTCAATGTTGAGGTTGTGATTGATTGTTTTGGTGTTTTTCATTGTTGATGTTATTGTTGAATTTTTTGGGGTTTTTCATTGTTGAGGTTCTTGTTGAATTTTTTGATGTTTTTCATTGCTGAGGTTCTTGTTGAATTTCTCGGTCATTTTCAATGTAGAGGTTGTTAAATTTATTGGTGTTATCACTGGTTTTTTTTAGAACTTTTTTGTATTTTTCAAAGTTGAGGTTGTTGAATTTGTTGGTGTTTTTCGAAGTTGAGGTAGTTGTTTAATTTTTTGGTGTTTTTCATTGTTGAGGTTTTTGTTGAATTCATCGGTGTTTTTCATTGTTGAGGTTGTTGTTGAATTTGTTGGAGTTTTTCAATATTCAGGTTGTTGTTGAATTTGTTGGTGTTATCAATTTTTATTTTGTTGAACCTTTTTGTATTTTTAAAAGTTGAGGTTGTTGCTGTTTTTCAATGTTGAGCTTGTTAAATTTGTTGGTGTTTTTCAATGCTGAGTTTGTTGTTGAATATTTTGGTGATTTTCAATGTTGTGTTGTTGTTGAATTTTTTGGTGTTTTTCATTGTTGATGTTGTTGTTGAATTTATTGATGGTTTTCATTGTTGAGGTTGTTGTTGAATTTGTGGGGATTTTCAATATTGTGCTGGTTGTTGAATTTATGGGTGTTTTCAAAGGTTTTTTTCTAAACTTTTTTATATTTTTCAAAGTTGAGGTTGCAGTTGAATTTGTTCGTGTTTCGCAATGTTGAGGTTGTTGTTGAATTTGTTGGTGATTTTCAATATTGAGCTTGTTGTTGAATTTGTTGGTGATGTTCAAAATTGAGGTTGTTGTTGAATTTATTGGTGTATTCAACGTTTTTTTTTGAATTTTTTGTATTTTTCAAATTTGAGGTTGTAGTTGAATTTGTTGGTGTTTTTCGATGTTGAGGTTGTTGAATTTTTTGGTGTTTTTCAAAGTAGAAGTTGTTGTTGATTTTTTGGGCGTTTTTCATTGTTCAGGTTGTTGTTGAATTTGTTGTTGTTTTTAAATGTTGAGGTTGTTATTGAATTTTTTGATGTTTTTCATTGTTGAGGTTGTTGTTGAATTTGTTGGTGTTTTTCATTGTTGAGGTTGTTGTTGAAATTGTTGGAGTTTTTCAATGTTGATGTTGTTGTTGAATTTTTTGGTGTTTTTCATTGTTGAGGTCGTTGTTGTTGAATTTGTTGGTGTTTTTCATTGTTGAGGTTTTTGTTGAATTTGTTGGTGTTTTGGAATGTTGAGGTTGTTGTTGAGTTTTTTGATGTTTTTCATTGTTGATATTTTGGTCGAATTTGATGGTGATTTTCAATTTTGAGTTTGTTGTTTAATTTTTTAGTGTTTTTCATTGTTGCGGTACTTGTTGAAATTGATGGAGTTTTTCCAATGTTGAGGTTGTTATTGATTGTTTTGGTGTTTTTCATTGTTGATGTTGTTGTTGAATTTTTTGGTGTTTTTCATTGTTGAGGTTCTTGTTGAATTTTTTGATGTTTTTCATTGGTGAGGTTCTTGTTGAATTTGTCGGTCATTTTCAATGTTGAGGTTGTTGAATTCATTGGTGTTATCACTGGTTTTTTTTTAACTTTTTTGTATTTTTCAAAGTTGAGGTTGTTGAATTTGGTGGTGTTTTTCAAAATGAGTTAGTTGTTTAATTTTTTGGTGTTTTTCATTGTTGAGGTTTTTGTTGAATTGTTCGGTGATTTTCATTGTTTAGGTTGTTGATGAATTTGTTGGAGTTTTTCAATATTCAGGTTGTTGTTGAATTTGTTGGTGTTATCAATTTTTATTTTGTTGAACCTTTTTGTATTTTTCAAAGTTGAGTTTGTTGTTGAATATTTTGGTGATTTTCAATGTTGTGTTGTTGTTGAATTTTTGGGTGTTTTTCATTGTTGATGTTGTTGTTGAATTTATTGATGTTTTTCATTGTTGAGGTTGTTGTTGAATTTGTTGGTGATTTTCAATATTGAGGTTGTTGTTGAATATATTGGTCTTATCAAAGGTTTTTTATTAAACCTTTTTTATATTGCTCAAAGTTGAGGTTGCAGTTGAATTTGTTGTTGTTTTGCAATGTTGAGTTTGTTGTTGAATTTGTTGGTGATTTTCAATATTGAGGTTGTTGTTGAATTTGTTGGTGATTTTCAATATTGAGGTTGTTGTTGAATTTATTGGCGTATTCAATGTTTTTTTTTAAATTTTTTGTATTTTTCAAATTTGAGGTTGTAGTTGAATTTGTTGGTGTTTTTCAATGTTGAGGTTGTTGAATTTTTTGGCGTTTTTCAAAGTTGAGGTGGTTGTTGATTTTTTTTGGCGTTTTTCATTGCTGAGGTTTTTGTTGAATTTGTTGTTGTTTTTAAATGTTGAGGTTGTTGTTGAATTTTTGATGTTTTTCATTGTTGAGGTTTTTGTTGAATTTGTTGGTGTTTTTCATTGTTGAGGTTGTTGTTGAAATTGTTCGAGTTTTTCAATGTTGAGGTTGTTGTTGAATTTTTTGGTGTTTTTCATTGATGAGGTCGTTGTTGTTGAATTTATTGGCGTATTCAATGTTTTTTTTTAAATTTTTTGTATTTTTCAAATTTGAGGTTGTAGTTGAATTTGTTGGTGTTTTTCAATGTTGAGGTTGTTGAATTTTTTGGCGTTTTTCAAAGTTGAGGTGGTTGTTGATTTTTTTTGGCGTTTTTCATTGCTGAGGTTTTTGTTGAATTTGTTGTTGTTTTTAAATGTTGAGGTTGTTGTTGAATTTTTGATGTTTTTCATTGTTGAGGTTTTTGTTGAATTTGTTGGTGTTTTTCATTGTTGAGGTTGTTGTTGAAATTGTTCGAGTTTTTCAATGTTGAGGTTGTTGTTGAATTTTTTGGTGTTTTTCATTGATGAGGTCGTTGTTGTTGAATTTTTTGCTGTTTTTCATTGTTGAGGTTGTTGTTGAATTTGTTGGTGTTTTTGAATGTTTAGGTTGTTGTTGAATTTATTGGTGTTTTTCAAAGTTCAGGTTGTTGTTGATTTTTTTGGTGTTTGGAATTGTTGAAGTTTTTGTTGAAATTGTTGTTGTTTTTGAATGTTGAGGTTGTTGTTGAATTTTTTGATGTTTTTCGTTGTTGAGGTCGTTATTGAATTTGTTGGTGATTATCAGTATTGAGGTTGTTGTTGAATTTATTGGTGTTATCAATGATTTTTTAAAAACTTTTTTGTGTATTTCAATGTTGAGTTTGCACTTTAATTTGTTGGTTTTTTTCAATGTTGAGGTTCTTGAATTTTTTGGTGTTTTTCAAAGTTGTGATTGTTGTTGATTTTTTTGGTGTTTTTCATTGTTGAGGTTTTTGTTGAAATTGTTGTTGTTTTTAAATGTTGAGGTTGTTGAATTTTTTGTCTTTTCATTTTTGAGGTTTTTGTTGAATTTGTTCGTGTTTTGGAATGTTGAGGTTGTTTTTGAATCTTTTGATGTTTTTCATTTCGGAGGTTGTTGTTGAATTTGTTGGTGATTTTCAATGTTGGGGTTGTTGTTGAATTTTTTGGTGTTATCAAAGGTTTTTTTTTAAACTTTTTTATATTTTTCAAAGTTGAGGTTGCAGTTGAATTTGTTGCAGGTGTTTTGCAATGTTGAGGTTGTTGTTGAATTTGTTGGTGTTTTCAATGTTGGGGTTGTTGTTCAATATTTTGGTGTTATTCACTGTCGAGGTTGTTGTTGAATTTCATGGAGTTTTTCAATGATGAGATTGTTGAATTTGCTGGTGTTTTTCAAAGTTAAGGATGTTGTTGAATTTTTTTGTGTTTTTCATTGCTGAGGTTGTTGTTGAATTTGTTGGTGTTTTTGAATGTTGAGGTTGTTGTTGAATTTTTGATGTTTTTCATTGCTGAGGTTGTTGTTGAATTTTTTGATGTTTTTCCTTTTGAAGGTTGTTGTTGAATTTGTTGGTGATTTTCAATGTTGTGGTTGTTGTTGAATTTTTTGGTGTTATCAAAGGATTTTTAAAATTTTTTTTTATATTTTTCAAAGTTGAGTTTGCAGTTGAATTTGTTGGTGTTTTTCAATGTTGAGGTTGTTGTTAAATTTGTTGGTGATTTTCAATATTGAGGTTGTTGTTGAATTTGTTGGCGGTTTTCAATATTGAGGTTGTTGTTGAATTTGTTGGTGTTTTTCAATGTTGGGGTTGTTGTTCAATTTTTTGGGTGTTATTCATTGTTGAGGTTGTTGTTGAATTTCTTGGAGTTTTTCAATGATGATATTGTTGAATTTGTTGGTGTTCAACATAAACCTCAACAATGAAAAACAACAAAAAAATTCAGCGAAACCTCAACGTTGAAAAACACAAAACAATTCAACAACAACCTCACCAGTGAAAAACACCAAAAACTTCAACAACAATCTCAACATTGAAAATCGCTAACAAATTCAACAACAACCTCAACAATGAATAACATGAAAAAATTCAACAACAACCTCAACATTCAAAAAGACCTACAAACTCAACAAAAACCTCAGCAATGAAAAACACCAAAAAATTCAACAACGGCCTCAACTTTGAATAACACCAACAGATTCAACAACCTCAACATTCAAAAACATCAACAAATTCAACAACATTCTCAACAATGAAAAACATCAAAAAATTCAACAACAACCTCAACATTGAAAAACTCCAACAGTTTCAACAACAACCTCAACAATAAAAAACACCAAACAATTCAACAACAAACTCAGCATTGAAAATCACCAACAAATTCAACAAAAACCTCAACAATGAAAAAGACTAAAAAATTCAACAACAACCTCAACATTGAAAAACACCAACAGATTCAACAAACTGAACATTCAAAAACACCAACAAATTCAACAAAAACCTCAACAATGAAAAACACTAAAAAATTCAACAACATCCTCAACTTTGAAAAACACACAGTAATTAAACAACCTCAACATTGAAATACTCCAAGAAATTCAACAACAACCTCAATAATGAAAAACACCAAAAAATTCAAAAACAATCCCAACATTGACTATCACCAACCAATTCAACAACAACGTCAGCATTCAAAAACACCAACAAATTCAACAACAACCTCAACTTTGAAAAACACCAACAAATTCAACAACCTCAACATTGAAGATCTCCAAGAAACTCAACATCAACCTCAACAATGAAAAACACCAAAGAATTCAAGAACAACCCCAACATTGAAAAACAAGTTCAACAACTACCTCAATATTGAAAATCAGCAAGAAATTCAACAACAACATCAACATTCAAAAACAGCAACAAGTTCAACAGCAACCTCAACAATGAAAAACACCAACAAATTCAACAACAACCTCAACTATTAAAAATACAAAAATGTTCAACAAAATAAAAATTGATCACACCAACAAATTCAACAACAACCTAAATATTGAATATCACCAACAAATTCAACAACAACCTGAACTTTGAAAAATACAAAATAGTTCAAAAAATACAATTGATAACACCACTAAATTCAACAACAACCTGAACATTCAAAAACACCAACAAATTTAACAAAAACCTCAACAATTTAAAACACCAACAAATTCAACAACAACGTCAACAATGAAAAACACCCAAAAACTCAAAAACAACCTCAACATTGAAAAACACCAACAAATTCAACAACAATCTCAACATTGAAAAGCTCCAAAAAATTCAACAAAAATCTCAACAATGAAAAACACCATAAAATTCAACAACAACCTCAACTTTGAAAAACACCATCAGATTTAACAACCTCAACATTCAAATACACCATCAAATTCAACAACAACATCAATATTGAAAAACGCCAACAAATTCAACAACATCCTCAACAGTGAAAAACACCAAAAAATTCAACACCAACCTCAAGATTCAAAAACACCAACAAATTTAACAAAAACCTCAACAATGAAAAAAACCAAAAAATTCAAAAACAAGCTCTACTTTGAAAAACTGCAACAAATTCAACAACCTCAACATTGAAAAACACCAACAAATTCAACAACAATCTCAACAATGAAAAACTCCAAAATATTCAACAACAACCTCCACAATGAAAAACACCAAAAAAAATAAATAATAACCTCAACATTGAAAAACTCCAACAATTTCGACAACTACCGCAACAATGAAAAACACCCAAAAATTCGACAACATACTCAACATTGAAAATCAAAATCAAATTCAACAAAAAAATCAACAATGAACAACACCATCAAATTCAACAACAACCTCAACATTGAAAAACTCCAACAAATTCAACAACAACCTCAAAAACGTAAAATAGCAAAAAATTCAAAAACAACCTCAACATTCAAGAACACCAACAATTTCAACAACAACCTCAGCAATGAAAAACACCAAAAAATTCAACAACAACCTCAACTTTGAAAAACACCATCAGATTTAACAATCTCAACATTCAAATACACCATCAAATTCAACAACATCCTCAACAATGAAAAACACCAAAAAATTCAAAACCTACCTCAACTTTGAAAAACACCAACAAATTTAACAAAAACCTCAACAATGAAAAAAACCAAAAAATTCAACAACAACGTCAACTTTGAAAAACACCAACAAATTCAACAGCATCAACATTGAAAAACACCAACAAACTCAACAACAAACTCAACATTGAAAATCTCCAACAAATTCAACAACAACCTCAACAATGAAAAACACCAATAAATTCAACAACAACCTCAACATTCAAAAAAACCAACAAATTCAACAAAAACCTCAAAATGGTAAAACACCAAAATATTCCACAAACTCAACTTTGAAAAACACCAACAAATTCAACAGCCTCAAGATTGAAAAAAATTGAACTGCAACATCAACTTCGAAAAATAAAAATAAGTTCAAAAAAAACAATTGATAACACCAATAAATTCAACAACAACGTCACTATTGAAAATCAACAACAAATTCAACACCAACCTCAACAATTACAAACATCCAAAAATTCAACAACAACCTCAACAATGAAAAACACCAAAAAATTAACAACAACCTCAACATTCAAAAAAACCAACAAATTCAACAACGTCAACAATGAAAAACACCAAAAAAAATTCAACAACAACCTCAACATTCAAAAACACGAACAAATTCAACAAAAACCTCAACAATGAAAAACACCAAAAAATTAAACAACAACCTCAACTTTGAAAAACACCAACAAATTGAACAACCTCAACTTTGAAAAATACAAAAAAGTTAAAAAAAAAACCCATTGATAACACCAATAAATTCAACAACCACAACATTGAAAATCGTCAACAAATTCAAGAAGAATCTCAGCAATGAAAAACATCAAAAAATATAACAACAACATCAACAATGAAAAACACCAAAAAAATAAATAATAACCTCAACATTGAAAAACTCCAAAAATTTTGACAACTACCGCAACAATGAAAAACACCAAAAAATTCGACAACAAACTCAAAATTGAAAATCACCATCAAAATCAACATAAACCTCAACAATGAAAAAGACCCAAAAATTCAACACCAACCTCAACTTTGAAAATCACCAACAGATTTAACAACCTCAACATTCAAAAACACCAACAAATTTAACAACAACCTCAGTTTTGAAAAACACGAACAAATTCAACAACCTCAACATTGAAAAAGACCACCAAGTTAAACAACAACCTCAACTTATAAAATACAAAAAGGTTCAAAAAAAATAAAAATTGATAACACCAACAAATTCAACAACAACCTCGATATTGAAAATCACCAACAAATTCAACAACAACCTCAACAATGAAAAACATCAAAAAATTCAACAACAACCTCAACAATGATAAAAACAAAAAATTCAACAACAACCCCAACATTGAAAAACACCAACAATTTCAACAACAACCTCAACAAAGAAAAACACCAAAAAATTCAACAACAACATCAACATTCAAAAATAACAACAATTTCAACAACAACTTCAGCAATGAAAAACCTCAAAAATTCAACAACAACCTCAACAATGAAAAACACCAAAAAAATTAAATAATAACGTTAACAATGAAAAACTCCATCAATTTCGACAACTACTGCAACAATGAAAAAAACCCAAAAAATTCAACAACAACCACAACTTTGAAAAACACCAACAAATTCAACAACCTCAACATTGAAAAACACCAAAACATTCAACAACAGCCTCAATATTGAAAATCACCAACAAATTCAACAACAACCTCAACAATGATAAACATTAAAAAATTCAACAACAACAACCTCAACAATGATAAAAATAAAAAATTCAACAACAACTTCAACATACAAAAGCACCAACAAATTCAACAACAACCTCAACAATTAAAAACACCAAAAAATTCAACAACAACCTCAATATTGAAAATCACCAACAAATTCAACAAAAACCTCAACAATGAAATACATCAAAAAATTCAACAACAACCTCAACAATGATAAAAACTAAAAATTCAACAACAACCTCAACATACAAAAACACCAACAAATTCAACAACAACCTCAACAATGAAAAACACCTAAAAATTCAACAACAACCTCAACATTCAAAAACACCAAAAAATAAAAACAACAACCTCAACATTCAAAAACACCAACAAATTCCACCAAAACCACAACAATGAATAACAACAAAAAATTCAACAACAACCTGAACTTTGAAAAACACCAACAAATTCAACAACCTCAACATTGAAAAACACCAACAATTTCAACAACAACCTCAACATTGAATAACTCCAACAATTTCAACAACAACCTCAGCAATGAAAAACATCATAAAATTCAACAACAACCTCAACAATGAAAAACACCAAAAAATCCAACAACAACCTCAACAATGAAAATTACCAAAAAAATCAATAACAACCTCAACATTGAAAAACTCCAAGAATTTCAACTACTACCGCAACAATGAAAAACACCAAAAAATTCAACAACAACCTCAACTTTGAAAAACACCAACAGATTTAACAACCTCAACATTCAAATACACCAACAAATTCAACAACAACCTCAGCTTTGAAAAACACCAACAAATTGAACAACCTCAACATTGAAAAACACAAACAAATTCAACAACAACCTCAACTTTTAAAAATACAAAAAGGTTCAACAAAATTAAAATTGATAACACCAACAAATTCAACAACAACCTCAATATTGAAAATCACCAACAAAATCAATAACAACCTCAACAATGAAAAACACCAAAAAATTCAACAACAACCTCAACATTCAAAAACACCAACAAATTCAACAAAAACCTCAACAATTTAAACCACAAAAAAATTCAACAACAACCTCAACTTTGAAAAACACCAAAAAATTCAACAACCTCAACATTGAAAAACAACAACAAATTCAACTGCAACCTTAACTTTGAAAAATACGAAAAAGTTCAAAAAAACCATTGATAACACCAATAAATTCATAATCCTCAACATTGAAAATCACCAACAAATTCAACAAGATCCTCAGCAATGAAAACATCAAAAAATTCAACAACAATCTCAACAATGAAAAACACCAAAAAAATCAATAACAACCTCAACATTGAAAAACTCCAACAATGAAAAACACCAAAAAATTCAACAACAATCTCAACAATGAAAAACACCAAAAAAAACACCAAAAAAACCCGAAAAAATTCTTCAACAAGTAACGTAACAGTGAAAAACACCAAAAAATTCAACAACAATCTCAACAATGAAAAACACCAAAAAAATCAATAACAACCTTAAAATTGAAAAACTCCATCAATTTCAACAAGTGCCGCAACAATGAAAAGCACCAAAAAATTCAACAACAAACTCAATATTGAAAATCACCATCAAATTCAACAAAAATATCAACAATGAAAAGCATCAAAAAATTCAACAACAACCTCAACATTCCAAAACACCAACAAATTCAACAACAATCACAGCTTTGAAAAATACCAACAAATTCAACAACCTCAACATTGAAAAACACAAGCAAATTAAAGTGCAAACTCAACTTTGAAAAACACAAAAAGTTTTTAAAAAAAACATTGATAACCCCAATAAATTGAACAACAACTTCAATGTTGAAAATCACCAACCAATTCATCAACAACCTCAACATTGAAAAACACCAAAAATTTCAACAACAACCTCAACATTTAAACACTCCAACAATTTCAACAACAACCTCAACAATGAAAAACACCAAAAAAATCAATAACAACCTCAACTTTGAAAAACACCAAAAAATTCAACAACCTCAACATTGAAAAACACCAACAAATTCAACTGCAACCTTAACTTTGAAAAATAGAAAAAAAATCAAAAAAAAACATTGAATACACCAATAAATTCAACAACAACCTCAATATTGAAAATCACCAACAAATTCAACAACAACCTCAACAAAGAAAAAATAACAGAAAATTCATCAGCAAACTCAACATCCAAAAACAACAACAAATTCATCAAAAACCTCAACAATGAAACACACCAAAAAATTAAACAACATCCTCAACGTTGAAAAACACCAACAGATTCAAAACCCTCAACATTTAGAAAAACCAAGAAATTCAACAAATACCTCAACAATGACAAACAAAAAAAATTCAACAACAACCTCAACTTTCAAAAACACCAACAAATTCAAGAAAAACCACAACAATGAAAAACACGTAAAAATTCAACAACAACCTCAACTTTGAAAAACGGCAAAAAATTCAACAACCTTAACATTGAAAAACACCAGCAAATTCAACTGCAACCTCAACTTTGAAAAATATAAAAAAGTTTTATAAAACTTTTTTGTATTTTTCAAAGTTGAGGATGTTGTTGAATTTGTTGGTGTTGTTCAATGTTGAGGTTGTTGAATTTGTTGGTGTTTTTCAAAGTTGAGGATGTTGTTGAATTTTTTGGTGTTTTTCATTGTTGAGGTTTATTTTGAATTTGCTGCTCTTTTTCAAAGTTGAGGTTGTTGAATTTGTTGGTATTTTTCAAAGATGGTGTTGTTGTTGACTTTGTTGGTGTCCTTCAATGTTGGGGCTGTTGTTGAATTTTTGATGTTTTTCATTGTTCAGGTTGTTGTTGAATTTGTTGGTGAATTTCAATATTGAATTTGTTGTTGAATTTATTGGTGTTTTGCAATGTTGAGGTTGTTGAATTTGTTTCTGTTTTTCAAAGTTCAGGTTGCAGCTGAAATTGTTGGTGTTTTTCAATGTTGAGGTTGTTGAATTTGTTTGTGTTATTCAAAGTTGAGGTTGTTGTTGAATTTTTTGGTGTTTTTCATTGTTGAGGTTTTTGTTGAATTTGTTGGTGTTTTTAAATGTTGAGATTGTTGTTGAATTTTTTGGTGTTTTTCATTGTTGAGGTTGTTGTTGAATTTGTTGGACTTTTTCAATGTTGAGGTTGTTGTTGAATTTGTTGATGTTTTTCAATGTTGAGGTTGTTGAATTTGTTGGTGTTTTTCAAAGTTGAGGTTTTTGTTGAACTTTTTGGTGTTTTTGAATGTTGAGGTGGCTGTTGAATTTTTGATGGTTTTATATTGTTGAGGTTGTTGTTGAATTTGCTGCTCTTTTTAATGTTAAGGTTGTTCAATTTGTTGGTGTTTTTCAAAATTGAGGTTGTTTTTGAATTTGTTGATGATATTCAATATTGAGGTTATTGTTGAATTTATTGGTGTTATCAATTTTTATTTTGTTGAACATTTTTGTATTTTTAAAAGTTGAGTTTGTTGTTGAATTTGTTGGTGTTTTTCATTGTTGAGGTTGCTGTTGAATATCTTGGTGTTTTTGAATGTTGAGGTTGTTGTTGAATTTGTTGGTGATTTTCAATATTGAGGTTGTTGTTGAATTTGTTGGTGTTTTTCAATGTTGGGGCTGTTGTTGAATTTTTGGTGTTTTTCATTGTTGAATTTGTTGTTGAATTTGTTGGTGTTTTGCAATGTTGAGGTTGTTGAATTTGATTGTGTTTTTCAAAGTTGAGGTTGCAGCTGAATTTGTTGGTGTTTTTCAATGTTGCGGTTGTTGAATTTGTTTGTGTTTTTCAAAGTTGAGGTTGTTGTTGAATTTTTTGGTGTATTTCATTGTTGAGGTTTTTTTTTGAATTTGTTGGTGTTTTTGAATGTTGAGATTGTTGTTGAATGTTTTGCTGTTTTTCATTGTTGAAGTTGTTGTTGAATTTGTTGGACTTTTTCAATGTTGAGGTTGTTGTTGTATTCGTTGTTGTTTTTCAATGTTGAGGTTGTTGAATTTGTTGGTGATTTTCAATATTGACGTTGTTGTTGAATTTATTGGTGTTATTAATATTTTTTTTGTTGAACCTTTTGTATTCTTTAAAGTTGAGGTTGTTGTTGAATTAGTTGTTGATTTTCAATATTGAGGTTGTTGTAAAATTTGTTGGTGTTTTCAATGTTTTTTTTTGAAAATTTTTGTATTTTTCAAAGTTGAGGTTGGTGTTGAATTTTTCGTTGTTTTTCAATGTTGAGGTTATCGAATTTTTTGGCGTTTTTCAAAGTTGAGCTTTTTGTTGAATTTTTCGTTGTTTTTCATTGTTGAGCTTGTTATTGAATTTGTTGGTGATTTTCAATATTGAGGTTGTTGTTGAATTTGTTGATGTTTTTCAAAGTTGAGGACGTTGTTGAATTTTTTGGTGTTTTTCATTGTTGAGGTTTTTATTCAATTTGCTGCTCTTTTTCAATGTTGAGGGTGTTGAATTTGTTGGTGTTTTTAAAAGTTGAGGTTGTTGTTTAATTTGTTGTTGATATTTAATATTGAGGTTGTTGTTGAATTTATTGATGTTATCAATTTTTATTTTGTTGAACATATTTGTATTTTTAAAAGTTGAGGTTTTTTTCGAATTTGTTGGTGTTTTACATTGATGAGGTTGCTGTTGAATTTGTTGGTGATATTCAATATTGAGCTAGTTGTTGAATTTGTTGTTGTTATTAATATTTATTTTGTTGAACCTTTTGTATTTTTTAAAGTTGAGGTTGTTGTTGAATTTGTTGGTTATTTTCAATATTGAGGTTGTTGTTGAATTTGTTGGTGTTTTCAATGTTTTTTTTTGAAAATTTTTGTATTTTTCAAAGTTGAGGTTGGTGTTGAATTTGTTGTTGTTTTTCAATGTTGAGGTTGTTGTTGAATTTGTTTGCTGATTTTCAATATTGAGGTTGTTGTTGAATTCATTGGTGTTATCAATGTTTATTTTGTTCAACTTTTTTGGTATTCTTAAAAGTTGAGGTTGTTGTTGAATCTTTTGGTTTTTTTCAAAGTTGAGGTTGCTGTTGAATTTGATGGTGATTTTCAATATTGAGGTTGTTGTTGAATTCATTGTTGTTATCAATGGTTTTTTAAAATTTTTTCTGTATTTATCAAAGTTGAGGTTGCAGTTGAATTTGTTGCTCTTATTAATATTTATTTTGTTGAACCTTTTTTTATTTTTAAAAGTTGAGGTTGTTGTTGAATTTGTTGGTGATTTTCAACATTGAGGTTGGTGTTGAATTTGTTGGTGTTTTTCAATGATGCAGCTGTTGAATTTGTTGGTGTTTTTCAAAGTTGAGGTTGTTGCTGAATTTTTTGCTGTTTTTCATTGTTGAGGTTGTTGTTGAATTTGTTGGTGTTATTCAATATTGAGCTAATGTTGAATTTATTGGTGTTATCAATTTTTATTTTGTTGAACATTATTGTATTTTTAAATGATGAGGTGGTTGGTGTTTTTTATTCTGGAGATTGCGGTTGAATTTGTTGGTTTTTCTTGAATGTTGAAGTTGTTTTTGAATTTGTTGGTGATTTTCAATATTGAGGTTGTTGTAGAAGTGGTTGGTGTTTTTCAATGTTGGGGCTGTTGTTTCATTTTTAGTGTTTTTCAATGTTGAGGTTGTTGTTGAATTACTTGGAGTTCTTCAATGCTGAGGTTGTTGAATTTGTTGGTGTTTTTAAAAGTTGAGGTTGTTGTTGAATTTTTTGTTGTTTTTCATTGTTGAGGTTGTTGTTGAATTTGTTGGTGATTTTCAATATTGAGGTTGTTGCTGAATTCATTGTTGTTATCAAAGGTTTTTTAAAGATTTTTTTGTATTTATCAAAGTTGAGGTTTCAGTTGAATTTGTTGGTGTTTTTCAATGTTGAGGTTGTTGAATTGGTTGATGTTTTTCAATATTGTGGTTGTTGTTGAATTTATTGGTGTTATCAATGGTTTTTTTTGAACTTTTTATATATTTCAAAGTTGACGTTGCAGTTGAATTTGTTGGTGTTTTTCAAAGTTGAGGTTGTTGTTGAATTTTTTGATGTTTTTTATTGTTGAGGTTGTTGTTGAATTTGCTGCTCTTTTTCAATGTTAATGTTGTTGAATTTGTTGGTGTTTTTCAATGTTGAGGCTGTTGTTGAATTTGTTGGTGTTATTCAATATTGAGGTTATTGTTGAATTTATTGGTGTTATCAATTTTTATTTTGTTGAACATTATTGTATTTTTAAATGTTGAGGTGGTTGGTGTTTTTATTTTGGAGATTGCGGTTGAATTTGTTGGTTTCTCTTGAATGTTGAAGTTGTTGTTGAATTTGTTGGTGATTTTCAATATTGAGGTTGTTGTTGAATTTGTTAGTGTTTTTCAATGTTGGCGCTGTTGTTTCATTTTTGGTGTTTTTCATTGTTGAGGTTGTTGTTGAATTTGTTGGTGATATTCAATATTGAGGTTGTTGTTGAATTTGTTGGTCATATTAATATTTATTTTGTTGAACCTTTTTGTATTTTTTAAAGTTGAGGCTGTTGTTGAATTTGTTGGTGATTTTCAATGTTGAGGTAGTTGAATTTGGTGGTGTTTTTCAAAGTTGAGGTTGTTGTTGAATTTTTTGGTGATATTCAATATTGAGGTTGTTGTTGAATTTGTTGGTGTTATCAATATTTATTTTGTTGAACTTTTTGTATTTTTAATAGCTGAGGTTGTGGTTGAATTTGTTGGTGTCTTTCAATGTCGAGGTTGGTGTTGAATTTGTTGTTGATTTTCAATATTGAGGTTGTTGTTGAATATGTTGTTGTTATCTATGTTTATTTTGTTGACCTTTTTTGGTATTTTTAAAAGTTGAGGTTGTTGTTGAATCTTTTGGTTTTTTTCAAAGTTGAGGATGCTGTTGAATTTGATGGTGATTTTCAATATTGAGGTTGTTGTTGAATTCATTGGTGTTATCAATGGTTTTTTAAAATTTTTTCTGTATTTATCAAAGTTGAGGTTGCAGTTGAATTTGTTGCTCTTATTAATATTTATTTTGTTGAACCTTTTTTTATTTTTAAAAGTTGAGGTTGTTGTTGAATTTGTTGGTGATTTTCAACATTGAGGTTGGTGTTGAATTTGTTGGTGTTTTTCAATGATGCAGCTGTTGAATTTGTTGGTGTTTTTCAAAGTTGAGGTTGTTGCTGAATTTTTTGCTGTTTTTCATTGTTGAGGTTGTTGTTGAATTTGTTGGTGTTATTCAATATTGAGCTAATGTTGAATTTATTGGTGTTATCAATTTTTATTTTGTTGAACATTATTGTATTTTTAAATGATGAGGTGGTTGGTGTTTTTTATTCTGGAGATTGCGGTTGAATTTGTTGGTTTTTCTTGAATGTTGAAGTTGTTTTTGAATTTGTTGGTGATTTTCAATATTGAGGTTGTTGTAGAAGTGGTTGGTGTTTTTCAATGTTGGGGCTGTTGTTTCATTTTTAGTGTTTTTCAATGTTGAGGTTGTTGTTGAATTACTTGGAGTTCTTCAATGCTGAGGTTGTTGAATTTGTTGGTGTTTTTAAAAGTTGAGGTTGTTGTTGAATTTTTTGTTGTTTTTCATTGTTGAGGTTGTTGTTGAATTTGTTGGTGATTTTCAATATTGAGGTTGTTGCTGAATTCATTGTTGTTATCAAAGGTTTTTTAAAGATTTTTTTGTATTTATCAAAGTTGAGGTTTCAGTTGAATTTGTTGGTGTTTTTCAATGTTGAGGTTGTTGAATTGGTTGATGTTTTTCAATATTGTGGTTGTTGTTGAATTTATTGGTGTTATCAATGGTTTTTTTTGAACTTTTTATATATTTCAAAGTTGACGTTGCAGTTGAATTTGTTGGTGTTTTTCAAAGTTGAGGTTGTTGTTGAATTTTTTGATGTTTTTTATTGTTGAGGTTGTTGTTGAATTTGCTGCTCTTTTTCAATGTTAATGTTGTTGAATTTGTTGGTGTTTTTCAAAGTTGAGGTTGTTGTTGAATTTGTTGGTGATATTCAATATTGAGGTTATTGTTGAATTTATTGGTGTTATCAATTTTTATTTTGTTGAACATTTTTGTATTTTTAAAAGTTTAGGTTGTTTTTGAATTTGTTGGTGTTTTTCATTGTTGAGGTTGTTGTTGAATTTGTTGGTGATATTCAATATTGAGGTTGTTGTTGAATTTGTTGGTCATATTAATATTTATTTTGTTGAACCTTTTTGTATTTTTTAAAGTTGAGGCTGTTGTTGAATTTGTTGGTGATTTTCAATGTTGAGGTAGTTGAATTTGGTGGTGTTTTTCAAAGTTGAGGTTGTTGTTGAATTTTTTGGTGATATTCAATATTGAGGTTGTTGTTGAATTTGTTGGTGTTATCAATATTTATTTTGTTGAACTTTTTGTATTTTTAATAGCTGAGGTTGTGGTTGAATTTGTTGGTGTCTTTCAATGTCGAGGTTGGTGTTGAATTTGTTGTTGATTTTCAATATTGAGGTTGTTGTTGAATATGTTGTTGTTATCTATGTTTATTTTGTTGACCTTTTTTGGTATTTTTAAAAGTTGAGGTTGTTGTTGAATCTTTTGGTTTTTTTCAAAGTTGAGGATGCTGTTGAATTTGATGGTGATTTTCAATATTGAGGTTGTTGTTGAATTCATTGGTGTTATCAATGGTTTTTTAAAATTTTTTCTGTATTTATCGAAGTTGAGGTTGCAGTTGAATTTGTTGCTCTTATTAATATTTATTTTGTTGAACCTTTTTTTATTTTTAAAAGTTGAGGTTGTTGTTGAATTTGTTGGTGATTTTCAACATTGAGGTTGGTGTTGAATTTGTTGGTGTTTTTCAATGATGCAGCTGTTGAATTTGTTGGTGTTTTTCAAAGTTGAGGTTGTTGCTGAATTTTTTGCTGTTTTTCATTGTTGAGGTTGTTGTTGAATTTGTTGGTGTTATTCAATATTGAGCTAATGTTGAATTTATTGGTGTTATCAATTTTTATTTTGTTGAACATTATTGTATTTTTAAATGATGAGGTGGTTGGTGTTTTTTATTCTGGAGATTGCGGTTGAATTTGTTGGTTTTTCTTGAATGTTGAAGTTGTTTTTGAATTTGTTGGTGATTTTCAATATTGAGGTTGTTGTAGAAGTGGTTGGTGTTTTTCAATGTTGGGGCTGTTGTTTCATTTTTAGTGTTTTTCAATGTTGAGGTTGTTGTTGAATTACTTGGAGTTCTTCAATGCTGAGGTTGTTGAATTTGTTGGTGTTTTTAAAAGTTGAGGTTGTTGTTGAATTTTTTGTTGTTTTTCATTGTTGAGGTTGTTGTTGAATTTGTTGGTGATTTTCAATATTGAGGTTGTTGCTGAATTCATTGTTGTTATCAAAGGTTTTTTAAAGATTTTTTTGTATTTATCAAAGTTGAGGTTTCAGTTGAATTTGTTGGTGTTTTTCAATGTTGAGGTTGTTGAATTGGTTGATGTTTTTCAATATTGTGGTTGTTGTTGAATTTATTGGTGTTATCAATGGTTTTTTTTGAACTTTTTATATATTTCAAAGTTGACGTTGCAGTTGAATTTGTTGGTGTTTTTCAAAGTTGAGGTTGTTGTTGAATTTTTTGATGTTTTTTATTGTTGAGGTTGTTGTTGAATTTGCTGCTCTTTTTCAATGTTAATGTTGTTGAATTTGTTGGTGTTTTTCAAAGTTGAGGTTGTTGTTGAATTTGTTGGTGATATTCAATATTGAGGTTATTGTTGAATTTATTGGTGTTATCAATTTTTATTTTGTTGAACATTTTTGTATTTTTAAAAGTTTAGGTTGTTTTTGAATTTGTTGGTGTTTTTCATTGTTGAGGTTGTTGTTGAATTTGTTGGTGATATTCAATATTGAGGTTGTTGTTGAATTTGTTGGTCATATTAATATTTATTTTGTTGAACCTTTTTGTATTTTTTAAAGTTGAGGCTGTTGTTGAATTTGTTGGTGATTTTCAATGTTGAGGTAGTTGAATTTGGTGGTGTTTTTCAAAGTTGAGGTTGTTGTTGAATTTTTTGGTGATATTCAATATTGAGGTTGTTGTTGAATTTGTTGGTGTTATCAATATTTATTTTGTTGAACTTTTTGTATTTTTAATAGCTGAGGTTGTGGTTGAATTTGTTGGTGTCTTTCAATGTCGAGGTTGGTGTTGAATTTGTTGTTGATTTTCAATATTGAGGTTGTTGTTGAATATGTTGTTGTTATCTATGTTTATTTTGTTGACCTTTTTTGGTATTTTTAAAAGTTGAGGTTGTTGTTGAATCTTTTGGTTTTTTTCAAAGTTGAGGATGCTGTTGAATTTGATGGTGATTTTCAATATTGAGGTTGTTGTTGAATTCATTGGTGTTATCAATGGTTTTTTAAAATTTTTTCTGTATTTATCGAAGTTGAGGTTGCAGTTGAATTTGTTGCTCTTATTAATATTTATTTTGTTGAACCTTTTTTTATTTTTAAAAGTTGAGGTTGTTGTTGAATTTGTTGGTGATTTTCAACATTGAGGTTGGTGTTGAATTTGTTGGTGTTTTTCAATGATGCAGCTGTTGAATTTGTTGGTGTTTTTCAAAGTTGAGGTTGTTGCTGAATTTTTTGCTGTTTTTCATTGTTGAGGTTGTTGTTGAATTTGTTGGTGTTATTCAATATTGAGCTAATGTTGAATTTATTGGTGTTATCAATTTTTATTTTGTTGAACATTATTGTATTTTTAAATGATGAGGTGGTTGGTGTTTTTTATTCTGGAGATTGTGGTTGAATTTGTTGGTTTTTCTTGAATGTTGAAGTTGTTTTTGAATTTGTTGGTGATTTTCAATATTGAGGTTGTTGTAGAAGTGGTTGGTGTTTTTCAATGTTGGGGCTGTTGTTTCATTTTTAGTGTTTTTCAATGTTGAGGTTGTTGTTGAATTACTTGGAGTTCTTCAATGCTGAGGTTGTTGAATTTGTTGGTGTTTTTAAAAGTTGAGGTTGTTGTTGAATTTTTTGTTGTTTTTCATTGTTGAGGTTGTTGTTGAATTTGTTGGTGATTTTCAATATTGAGGTTGTTGCTGAATTCATTGTTGTTATCAAAGGTTTTTTAAAGATTTTTTTGTATTTATCAAAGTTGAGGTTTCAGTTGAATTTGTTGGTGTTTTTCAATGTTGAGGTTGTTGAATTGGTTGATGTTTTTCAATATTGTGGTTGTTGTTGAATTTATTGGTGTTATCAATGGTTTTTTTTGAACTTTTTATATATTTCAAAGTTGACGTTGCAGTTGAATTTGTTGGTGTTTTTCAAAGTTGAGGTTGTTGTTGAATTTTTTGATGTTTTTTATTGTTGAGGTTGTTGTTGAATTTGCTGCTCTTTTTCAATGTTAATGTTGTTGAATTTGTTGGTGTTTTTCAATGTTGAGGCTGTTGTTGAATTTGTTGGTGTTATTCAATATTGAGGTTATTGTTGAATTTATTGGTGTTATCAATTTTTATTTTGTTGAACATTATTGTATTTTTAAATGTTGAGGTGGTTGGTGTTTTTTATTTTGGAGATTGCGGTTGAATTTGTTGGTTTTTCTTGAATGTTGAAGTTGTTGTTGAATTTGTTGGTGATTTTCAATATTGAGGTTGTTGTTGAATTTGTTAGTGTTTTTCAATGTTGGCGCTGTTGTTTCATTTTTGGTGTTTTTCATTGTTGAGGTTGTTGTTGAATTTGTTGGTGATATTCAATATTGAGGTTGTTGTTGAATTTGTTGGTCATATTAATATTTATTTTGTTGAACCTTTTTGTATTTTTTAAAGTTGAGGCTGTTGTTGAATTTGTTGGTGATTTTCAATGTTGAGGTAGTTGAATTTGGTGGTGTTTTTCAAAGTTGAGGTTGTTGTTGAATTTTTTGGTGATATTCAATATTGAGGTTGTTGTTGAATTTGTTGGTGTTATCAATATTTATTTTGTTGAACTTTTTGTATTTTTAATAGCTGAGGTTGTGGTTGAATTTGTTGGTGTCTTTCAATGTCGAGGTTGGTGTTGAATTTGTTGTTGATTTTCAATATTGAGGTTGTTGTTGAATATGTTGTTGTTATCTATGTTTATTTTGTTGACCTTTTTTGGTATTTTTAAAAGTTGAGGTTGTTGTTGAATCTTTTGGTTTTTTTCAAAGTTGAGGATGCTGTTGAATTTGATGGTGATTTTCAATATTGAGGTTGTTGTTGAATTCATTGGTGTTATCAATGGTTTTTTAAAATTTTTTCTGTATTTATCAAAGTTGAGGTTGCAGTTGAATTTGTTGCTCTTATTAATATTTATTTTGTTGAACCTTTTTTTATTTTTAAAAGTTGAGGTTGTTGTTGAATTTGTTGGTGATTTTCAACATTGAGGTTGGTGTTGAATTTGTTGGTGTTTTTCAATGATGCAGCTGTTGAATTTGTTGGTGTTTTTCAAAGTTGAGGTTGTTGCTGAATTTTTTGCTGTTTTTCATTGTTGAGGTTGTTGTTGAATTTGTTGGTGTTATTCAATATTGAGCTAATGTTGAATTTATTGGTGTTATCAATTTTTATTTTGTTGAACATTATTGTATTTTTAAATGATGAGGTGGTTGGTGTTTTTTATTCTGGAGATTGCGGTTGAATTTGTTGGTTTTTCTTGAATGTTGAAGTTGTTTTTGAATTTGTTGGTGATTTTCAATATTGAGGTTGTTGTAGAAGTGGTTGGTGTTTTTCAATGTTGGGGCTGTTGTTTCATTTTTAGTGTTTTTCAATGTTGAGGTTGTTGTTGAATTACTTGGAGTTCTTCAATGCTGAGGTTGTTGAATTTGTTGGTGTTTTTAAAAGTTGAGGTTGTTGTTGAATTTTTTGTTGTTTTTCATTGTTGAGGTTGTTGTTGAATTTGTTGGTGATTTTCAATATTGAGGTTGTTGCTGAATTCATTGTTGTTATCAAAGGTTTTTTAAAGATTTTTTTGTATTTATCAAAGTTGAGGTTTCAGTTGAATTTGTTGGTGTTTTTCAATGTTGAGGTTGTTGAATTGGTTGATGTTTTTCAATATTGTGGTTGTTGTTGAATTTATTGGTGTTATCAATGGTTTTTTTTGAACTTTTTATATATTTCAAAGTTGACGTTGCAGTTGAATTTGTTGGTGTTTTTCAAAGTTGAGGTTGTTGTTGAATTTTTTGATGTTTTTTATTGTTGAGGTTGTTGTTGAATTTGCTGCTCTTTTTCAATGTTAATGTTGTTGAATTTGTTGGTGTTTTTCAATGTTGAGGCTGTTGTTGAATTTGTTGGTGTTATTCAATATTGAGGTTATTGTTGAATTTATTGGTGTTATCAATTTTTATTTTGTTGAACATTATTGTATTTTTAAATGTTGAGGTGGTTGGTGTTTTTTATTTTGGAGATTGCGGTTGAATTTGTTGGTATTTCTTGAATGTTGAAGTTGTTGTTGAATTTGTTGGTGATTTTCAATATTGAGGTTGTTGTTGAATTTGTTAGTGTTTTTCAATGTTGGCGCTGTTGTTTCATTTTTGGTGTTTTTCATTGTTGAGGTTGTTGTTGAATTTTTTGTTGTTTTTCATTGTTGAGGTTGTTGTTGAGTTTGTAGGTGATTTTCAATATTGAGGTTGTTGCTGAATTCATTGTTGTTATCAAAGGTTTTTTTAAGATTTTTTTGTATTTATCAAAGTTAAGGTTTCAGTTGAATTTGTTGGTGTTTTTCAATGTTGAGGTAGTTGAATTTGTTGATGTTTTTCAAAGTTGAGGTTGTTGTTGAATTTTTTGGTGTTTTTCATTGTTGAGGTTTTTGTTGAATTTGATGGTGATTTTCAATGTTGAGTTTGTTGTTGAATTTTTTGGTGTTTTTCATTGTTGAGGTTGTTGTTGAATTACTTGGAGTTTTTCAATGCTGAGGTTGTTGAACTTGTTGGTGTTTTTCAAAGTTGAGGATGTTTTTGAATTTTTTTCGTGTTTTTCATTGTTGCGGTTTTTGTTGAAATTGTTGGAGTTTTTCCATGTTGAGGTTGTTGTTGATTTTTTTTGGTGTTTTTCATTGTTGAGTTTGTTTTTGAGTTTTTTGGTGTTTTTCATTGTTGAGGTTTTTGTTGTTGAATTTTTTGATGTTTTTCATTGCTGAGGTTGTTGTTGAATTTGTTGGTGATTTTCAGTGCTGAATTTGTTGTTGAATTTGATGGTGTTTTTCAATGTTGCGGTTGTTGTTGAATTTTTTTGGTGTTTTTCATTGTTGAGGATTTTGTTGAATTTGTTGGTGGTTGTGAATGATGAGGTTGTTGCTGAATTAGTTGGAGTATTTAAATGTTGATGTTGTTGTTGAATTTGTTGGTGTTTTTCAATGTTGAGGTTGCTGAATTTGTTGGTGTTTTTAAAAGTTGAGGTTGTTGTTGAATTTTTCGGTGTTTTTAATTGTTGAGGTTTTTGTTGAATTTTTTGGTGTTTTTGAATGTTGAGTTTGTCATTGAATTTTATGGTGTTTTTCATTGTTGAGGTTGTTGTTCAATTTGTTGGAGTTTTTCAAAGTTGAGGTTGTTGTTGAATTTGTTGTTGATTTTCATTATTGTGGTTGTTGTTGAATTTATTGGTGTTATCAATGGTTTTTTTTGAACTTTTTATATATTTCAAAGTTGACGTTGCAGTTGAATTTGTTGGTGTTTTTCAAAGTTGAGGATGTTGTTGAAATTTTTGATGTTTTTTATTGTTGAGGTTGTTTTTGAATTTGCTGCTCTTTTTCAATGTTAATGTTGTTGAATTTGTTGGTGTTTTTCAATGTTGAGGTTGTTGTTGAATTTGTTGGTGTTATTCAATATTGAGGTTAATGTTGAATTTATTGGTGTATTTGAATGTTGAGGTTGTTGTTGAATTTGTTGGTGTATTTCATTGTTGAGGTTGTTGTTGAATTTGTTGGTGTTATTCAATATTGAGGTTAATGTTGAATTTATTTGTGTTATCAATTTTTATTTTGTTGAACATTATTGTATTTTTAAATGATGAGGTGGTTGGTGTTTTTTATTCTGGAGATTGCGGTTGAATTTGTTGGTTTTTCTTGAATGTTGAAGTTGTTGTTGAATTTGTTGGTGATTTTCAATATTGAGGTTGTTGTTGAATTTGTTAGTGTTTTTCAATGTTGGCGCTGTTGTTTCATTTTTGGTGTTTTTCATTGTTGAGGTTGTTGTTGAATTACTTGGAGTTTTTCAATGCTGAGGTTGTTGAATTTGTTGGTGTTTTTAAAAGTTGAGGTTGTTGTTGAATTTTTTGTTGTTTTTCATTGTTGAGGTTGTTGTTGAATTTGTTGGTGATTTTCAATATTGAGGTTGTTGCTGAATTCATTGTTGTTATCAAAGGTTTTTTTGAGATTTTTTTGTATTTATCAAAGTTGAGGTTTCAGTTGAATTTGTTGGTGTTTTTCAATGTTGAGGTAGTTGAATTTGTTGATGTTTTTCAAAGTTGAGGTTGTTGTTGAATTTTTGGTGTTTTTCATTGTTGAGGTTGTTGTTGAATTACTTGGAGTTTTTCAATGCTGAGGTTGTTGAACTTGTTGGTGTTTTTCAAAGTTGAGGATGTTGTTGAATTTTTGGGGTTATTCATTGTTGAGGTTTTTGTTGAATTTGCTGCACTTTTTCAATGTTGAGGTTTTTGAATTTTTTGGTGTTTTTCGAAGTTGAGGTTGTTGTTGAATTTGTTGGTGATATTCAATATTGAGGTTACTGTTGAATTAATCGATGTTATCATTTTTTTTTGTTGAACATTTTTGTTTTTTTAAAAGTTCAGGTTGTTGTTGAATTTGTTGGTGTTTTTCATTGTTGAGGTTCCTGTTGAATTTATTGGTGTTTTTGAATGTTGAGGTTGTTGTTGAATTTGTTGGTGTTTTTCATTGTTGAGGTTGTTGTTGAATTTGTTGGTGTTATTCAATATTGAGGTTAATGTTGAATTTATTGGTGTTATCAATTTTTATTTTGTTGAACATTATTGTATTTTTAAATGATGAGGTGGTTGGTGTTTTTTATTCTGGAGATTGCTGTTGAATTTGTTGGTTTTTCTTGAATGTTGAAGTTGTTGTTGAATTTGTTGGTGATTTTCAATATTGAGGTTGTTGTAGAATTTGTTGGTGTTTTTCAATGTTGGGGCTGTTGTTTCATTTTTAGTGTTTTTCATTGTTGAGATTGTTGTTGAATTACTTGGAGTTTTTCAATGCTGAGGTTGTTGAATTTGTTGGTGTTTTTAAAAGTTGAGGTTGTTGTTGAATTTTTTGTTGTTTTTCATTGTTGAGGTTGTTGTTGAATTTGTTGGTGATTTTCAATATTGAGGTTGTTGCTGAATTCATTTTTGTTATCAAAGGTTTTTTAAATATTTTTTTGTATTTATCAAAGTTGAGGTTTCAGTTGAATTTGTTGGTGTTTTTCAATGTTGAGGTTGTTGAATTGGTTGATGTTTTTCAAAGTTGAGGTTGTTGTTGAATTTGTTGTTGATTTTCAATATTGTGTTTGTTGTTGAATTTATTGGTGTTATCAATGGTTTTTTTTGAACTTTTTATATATTTCAAAGTTGACGTTGCAGTTGAATTTGTTGGTGTTTTTCAAAGTTGAGGTTGTTGTTGAAATTTTTGGTCTTTTTGAATGTTGAGGTTGTTGTTGAATTTGTTGGTGATTTTCAATATTGAGGTTGTTGCTGAATTCATTGTTGTTATCAAAGGTTTTTTTAAGATTTTTTTGTATTTATCAAAGTTGAGGTTTCAGTTGAATTTGTTGTTGTTTTTCAATGTTGAGGTAGTTGAGTTTGTTGATGTTTTTCAAAGTTGAGGTTGTTGTTGAATTTTTTGGTGTTTTTCATTGTTGAGGTTTTTGTTGAATTTGATGGTGATTTTCAATGTTGAGTTTGTTGTTGAATTTTTTGGTGTTTTTCATTGTTGAGGTTGTTGTTGAATTACTTGGAGTTTTTCAATGCTGAGGTTGTTGAATTTGTTGGTGCTTTTCAAAGTTGAGGATGTTGTTGAATTTTTGGGGTTTTTCATTGTTGAGGTTTTTGTTGAATTTGCTGCACTTTTTCAATGTTGAGGTTTTTGAATTTTTTGGTGTTTTTCAAAGTTGAGGTTGTTGTTGAATTTGTTGGTGATATTCAATATTGAGGTTACTGTTGAATTAATTGGTGTTTTTGAATGTTGAGGTTGTTGTTGAATTTGTTGGTCTTTTTCATTGTTGAGGTTGTTGTTGAATTTGTTGGTGTTATTCAATATTGAGGTTGTTGTTGAATTTGTTGGTCTTATTAATATTTAATTTGTTGAACCTTTTTTTATTTTTAAAAGTTGAAGTTGTTGTTGAATTTTTTGGTGATTTTCAATATTGAGGTTGTTGTTGAATTTGTTGGTGTTTTCAATGTTTTTTTTGGAACTTTTTTGTATTTTTCAAAGTTGAGGTTGTTGTTGAATTTGTTGGTGTTTTTCAATGTTGAGGTTGTTGAATTTGTTGGTGTTTTTCAAAGTTGAGGTTGTTGTTGAATTTGTTTGTGATATTCAATATTGAGGTTGTTGTTGAATTTATTGCTGTTATCAATATTTATTTTGTTGAACTTTATTGTATTATGAATAGTTGAGGTTGTTGTTGTATTTGTTGGTGTCTTTCAATGCCGATGTTGTTGTTGCATTTGTTGGTAATTTTCAATATTGAGGTTGTTATTGAATATGTTTGTGTTATCTACGTTTATTTTGTTGAACTTTTTAAAAGTTGAGGTTGTTGTTGAATCTTGTGGTTTCTTTCAATTTTGAGGTTGGTGATGAATTTGTTGATGTTTTTCAATGTTTAGGTTGTTGAATTTGTTGGTGTTTTTCAAAGTTGAGGTTGTTGCTGAATTTTTTGTTGTTTTTCATTGTTGAGGTTGTTGTTGAATTTGTTGGTGATTTTCCATATTGAGGTTGTTATTGAATTTGTGGGTGTTTTTCAAAGTTCACGATGTTGTTGAATTTTTTGGTGTTTTTCATTGTTGAGGTTTTTGTTGAATTTGCTGCTCGTTTTCAATGTTGTTGTTGATGAATTTGTTGGTGATATTCAATATTGAGGTTGTTGTTGAATTTGTTGGTGTTTTCAATGTTGAGGTTGTTGAATTTGTTGGTGTTTTTCAAAGTTGAGGTGGTTGTTGAATTTGTTGGTGTTGTTCAATGTTGAGGTTGTTGAATTTGTTGGTGTTTTTCAAAGTTGAGGTTGTTGATGAATTTGTTGGTGATATTCAATATTGAGGTTGATGTTGAATTTGTGTGTGTTATCAATATTTATTTTGTTGAACTTTTTTGTATTTTTAATAGTTGAGGTTGTTGTTGAACTTTTTGGTCTCTTTCAATGTTCAGGTTGGTGTTGAATTTCTTGGTGATTTTCAATATTGAGGTTGTTGTTGAATATGTTGGTGTTATCTACGTTTATTTTGTTGAACTTTTTTGGTATTTTTAATAGTTGAGGTTGTTCTTCAATCTTTTGGTTTTTTTCAAAGTTGAGGTTGGTGTTGAATTTGTTGCTGTTTTTCAATGTTGAGGTTGTTGAATTTGTTGGTGTTTTTCAAAGTTGAGATATTGTTGAATTTTTTGTTGTTTTACATTGTTGAGGTTGCTGTTGAATTTATTGGTGATTTTCAATATTGAGGTTGTTGTTGAATTTATTGGTGTTATCAATGGTTTTTTGAAAACTCTTTTGCATTTATCAAAGTTGAGGTTGCAGTTTAATTTCTTGGTGTTTTTCATTGTTGCGGTTGTTGTAATTGTTGGAGTTTTTCAATGTTGAGGTTGTTGTTGTTGAATTTTTTGATGTTTTTCATTGCTCAGGTTGTTGTTGAATTTGTTGGTGATTTTCAATGTTGAGGTTGTTGTTGAATTTTTTGGTGTTTTTCATTGTTGAGTTTGTTGTTTAATTTTTTGGTGGTTTTCATTGTTGAGATTGTTGTTGAATTACTTGGAGTTTTTCAATGCTGAGGTTGTTGAATTTGTTGGTGTTTTTAAAAGTTGAGGTTGTTGTTGAATTTTTTGTTGTTTTTCATTGTTGAGGTTGTTGTTGAATTTGTTGGTGATTTTCAATATTGAGGTTGTTGCTGAATTCATTTTTGTTATCAAAGGTTTTTTAAATATTTTTTTGTATTTATCAAAGTTGAGGTTTCAGTTGAATTTGTTGGTGTTTTTCAATGTTGAGGTTGTTGAATTGGTTGATGTTTTTCAAAGTTGAGGTTGTTGTTGAATTTGTTGTTGATTTTCAATATTGTGTTTGTTGTTGAATTTATTGGTGTTATCAATGGTTTTTTTTGAACTTTTTATATATTTCAAAGTTGACGTTGCAGTTGAATTTGTTGGTGTTTTTCAAAGTTGAGGTTGTTGTTGAAATTTTTGGTCTTTTTGAATGTTGAGGTTGTTGTTGAATTTGTTGGTGATTTTCAATATTGAGGTTGTTGCTGAATTCATTGTTGTTATCAAAGGTTTTTTAAAGATTTTTTTGTATTTATCAAAGTTGAGGTTTCAGTTGAATTTGTTGTTGTTTTTCAATGTTGAGGTAGTTGAGTTTGTTGATGTTTTTCAAAGTTGAGGTTGTTGTTGAATTTTTTGGTGTTTTTCATTGTTGAGGTTTTTGTTGAATTTGATGGTGATTTTCAATGTTGAGTTTGTTGTTGAATTTTTTGGTGTTTTTCATTGTTGAGGTTGTTGTTGAATTACTTGGAGTTTTTCAATGCTGAGGTTGTTGAATTTGTTGGTGCTTTTCAAAGTTGAGGATGTTGTTGAATTTTTGGGGTTTTTCATTGTTGAGGTTTTTGTTGAATTTACTGCACTTTTTCAATGTTGAGGTTTTTGAATTTTTTGGTGTTTTTCAAAGTTGAGGTTGTTGTTGAATTTGTTGGTGATATTCAATATTGAGGTTACTGTTGAATTAATTGATGTTATCATTTTTTTTTGTTGAACATTTTTGTATTTTTAAAAGTTGAGGTTGTTGTTGAACTTGTTGGTGTTTTTCATTGTTGAGGTTCCTGTTGAATTTATTGGTGTTTTTGAATGTTGAGGTTGTTGTTGGATTTGTTGGTCTTTTTCATTGTTGAGGTTGTTGTTGAATTTGTTGGTGTTATTCAATATTGAGGTTGTTGCTGAATTCATTGTTGTTATCAAAGGTTTTTTAAAGATTTTTTTGTATTTATCAAAGTTGAGGTTTCAGTTGAATTTGTTGTTGTTTTTCAATGTTGAGGTAGTTGAGTTTGTTGATGTTTTTCAAAGTTGAGGTTGTTGTTGAATTTTTTGGTGTTTTTCATTGTTGAGGTTTTTGTTGAATTTGATGGTGATTTTCAATGTTGAGTTTGTTGTTGAATTTTTTGGTGTTTTTCATTGTTGAGGTTGTTGTTGAATTACTTGGAGTTTTTCAATGCTGAGGTTGTTGAATTTGTTGGTGCTTTTCAAAGTTGAGGATGTTGTTGAATTTTTGGGGTTTTTCATTGTTGAGGTTTTTGTTGAATTTGCTGCACTTTTTCAATGTTGAGGTTTTTGAATTTTTTGGTGTTTTTCAAAGTTGAGGTTGTTGTTGAATTTGTTGGTGATATTCAATATTGAGGTTACTGTTGAATTAATTGGTGTTTTTGAATGTTGAGGTTGTTGTTGAATTTGTTGGTCTTTTTCATTGTTGAGGTTGTTGTTGAATTTGTTGGTGTTATTCAATATTGAGGTTGTTGTTGAATTTGTTGGTCTTATTAATATTTAATTTGTTGAACCTTTTTTTATTTTTAAAAGTTGAAGTTGTTGTTGAATTTTTTGGTGATTTTCAATATTGAGGTTGTTGTTGAATTTGTTGGTGTTTTCAATGTTTTTTTTGGAACTTTTTTGTATTTTTCAAAGTTGAGGTTGTTGTTGAATTTGTTGGTGTTTTTCAATGTTGAGGTTGTTGAATTTGTTGGTGTTTTTCAAAGTTGAGGTTGTTGTTGAATTTGTTTGTGATATTCAATATTGAGGTTGTTGTTGAATTTATTGCTGTTATCAATATTTATTTTGTTGAACTTTATTGTATTATGAATAGTTGAGGTTGTTGTTGTATTTGTTGGTGTCTTTCAATGCCGATGTTGTTGTTGCATTTGTTGGTAATTTTCAATATTGAGGTTGTTATTGAATATGTTTGTGTTATCTACGTTTATTTTGTTGAACTTTTTAAAAGTTGAGGTTGTTGTTGAATCTTGTGGTTTCTTTCAATTTTGAGGTTGGTGATGAATTTGTTGATGTTTTTCAATGTTTAGGTTGTTGAATTTGTTGGTGTTTTTCAAAGTTGAGGTTGTTGCTGAATTTTTTGTTGTTTTTCATTGTTGAGGTTGTTGTTGAATTTGTTGGTGATTTTCCATATTGAGGTTGTTATTGAATTTGTGGGTGTTTTTCAAAGTTCACGATGTTGTTGAATTTTTTGGTGTTTTTCATTGTTGAGGTTTTTGTTGAATTTGCTGCTCGTTTTCAATGTTGTTGTTGATGAATTTGTTGGTGATATTCAATATTGAGGTTGTTGTTGAATTTGTTGGTGTTTTCAATGTTGAGGTTGTTGAATTTGTTGGTGTTTTTCAAAGTTGAGGTGGTTGTTGAATTTGTTGGTGTTGTTCAATGTTGAGGTTGTTGAATTTGTTGGTGTTTTTCAAAGTTGAGGTTGTTGATGAATTTGTTGGTGATATTCAATATTGAGGTTGATGTTGAATTTGTGTGTGTTATCAATATTTATTTTGTTGAACTTTTTTGTATTTTTAATAGTTGAGGTTGTTGTTGAACTTTTTGGTCTCTTTCAATGTTCAGGTTGGTGTTGAATTTCTTGGTGATTTTCAATATTGAGGTTGTTGTTGAATATGTTGGTGTTATCTACGTTTATTTTGTTGAACTTTTTTGGTATTTTTAATAGTTGAGGTTGTTCTTCAATCTTTTGGTTTTTTTCAAAGTTGAGGTTGGTGTTGAATTTGTTGCTGTTTTTCAATGTTGAGGTTGTTGAATTTGTTGGTGTTTTTCAAAGTTGAGATATTGTTGAATTTTTTGTTGTTTTACATTGTTGAGGTTGCTGTTGAATTTATTGGTGATTTTCAATATTGAGGTTGTTGTTGAATTTATTGGTGTTATCAATGGTTTTTTGAAAACTCTTTTGCATTTATCAAAGTTGAGGTTGCAGTTTAATTTCTTGGTGTTTTTCATTGTTGCGGTTGTTGTAATTGTTGGAGTTTTTCAATGTTGAGGTTGTTGTTGTTGAATTTTTTGATGTTTTTCATTGCTCAGGTTGTTGTTGAATTTGTTGGTGATTTTCAATGTTGAGATTGTTGTTGAATTTGTTGGTGTTTTGCAAAGTTGAGGTTGTTGTTGAATTTTTCGGTGTTTTTAATTGTTGAGGTTCTTGTTGAATTTATTGGTGCTTTTGAATGTTGAGTTTGTCATTGAATTTTTTGGTGTTTTTCATTGTTGAGGTTGTTGTTGAATTTGTTGGAGTTTTTCAATGTTGAGGTTGTTGTTGAATTTGTTGGTGATTTTCAATATAGAGGTTGTTGTTGAATTTATTGGCGTTCTCAATGGTTTTTTTTGAACTTTTTATATTTTTCAAAGTTGAGGTTGCATTTGAATTTGCTGGTGTTTTTCAAAGTTGAGGTTGTTGTTGAAATTTTTGGTGTTTTTGAATGTTGAAGTTGTTGTTGAATTTTTTGATGTTTTTTATTGTTGAGTTTGTTGGTGAATTTGCTGCTCTTTTTCAATGTGAAGGTTGTTGAATTTGTTGGTGGTTTTCAAAGTTGAGGTTGTTGTTGAATTTGTTGGTGATATTCGATATTGAGGTTATTGTTGAATTTATTGGTGTTATCAATTTTTATTTTGTTGAACATTATTGTATTTTTAAATGTTGAGGTGGTTGGTGTTTTTTATTTTGGAGATTGCGGTTGAATTTGTTGGTTTTTCTTGAATGTTGAAGTTGTTGTTGAATTTGTTGGTGATTTTCAATATTGAGGTTGTTGTTGAATTTGTTGGTGTTTTTCAATGTTGGGGCTGTTGTTTCATTTTTGGTGTTTTTCATTGTTGAGGTTGTTGTTGAATTACTTGGAGTTTTTCAATGCTGAGGTTGTTGAATTTGTTGGTGTTATTCAAAGTTGAGGATGTTGTTGAATTTTTGGGGTTTTTCATTGTTGAGTTTGTTGTTGAATTTTTTGGTGTTTTTCATTGTTGAGGTTTCTGTTGTTGAATTTATTGATGTTTTTCATTGTTGAGGTTGTTGTTGAATTTGTTGGTGTTTTTCAATGTTGAGGTTGTTGTTGAATTTTTTGGTGTTTTTCATTGTTGAGTTTGTTGTTGAATTTTTTGGTGTTTTTCATTGTTGAGGTTTCTGTTGTTGAATTTATTGATGTTTTTCATTGCTGTGGTTGTTGTTGAATTTGTTGGTGATTTTCAGTGCTGAATTTGTTGTTGAATTTGATGGTGTTTTTCAATGTTGCGGTTGTTGTTCAATTTTTTTGGTGTTTTTCATTGTTGAGGTTTTTGTTGTATTTGTTGGTGGTTGTGAATCTTGAAGTTGTTGCTGAATTAGTTGGAGTATTTCAATGTTGATTTTGTTGTTGAATTTGTTGGTGTTTTTCAATGTTGAGGATGCCGAATTTGTTGGTGCTTTTCAAAGTTGTGGTTGTTGTTGAATTTTTCGGTGTTTTTAATTGTTGAAGTTTTTGTTGAATTTTTTGGTGTTTTTGAAAGTGGAGTTTGTCATTGAATGTTTTGGTGTTTTTCATTGTTGAGGTTGTTGTTGAATTTGTTGGAGTTCTTCAAAGTTGAGGTTGTTGTTGAATTTGTTGGTGATTTTCAATATTGAGGTTATTGTTGAATTTGTTGGTGTTATCAATGGTTTTTTTTAGAACTTTTTATATTTTTCAAAGTTGAGGTTGCAGTTGAATTTGTTGGTGTTTTTAAAGTTGAGGTTGTTGTTGAACTTTTTGTTGTTTTTGAATTTTGAGGTTGTTGTTGAATTTTTTGATGTTTTTTATTGTTGAGATTGTTGTTGAATTTGCTGCTCTTTTTCAATGTTATGGTTGTTGAATTTGTTGGTGTTTTTCAAAGTTGAGGTTGTTGTTGAATTTGTTGGTGATATTGAATATTGAGGTTATTGTTGAATTTATTGGTGTTATCAATTTTTATTTTGTTGATCATTATTGTATTTTTAAAAGTTGAGGTTATTGGTGTTTTTCATTTTGGAGATTGCTGTTGAATTTGTTGGATTTTTTTGAATGTTGAAGTTGTTGTTGAATTTGTTGGTGATTTTCAGTGCTGAATTTGTTGTTGAATTTGTTGGTGTTTTTCAATGTTGGGGCTGTTGTTTCATTTTTGGTGTTTTTCATTGTTGAGGTTGTTGTTGAATTACTTGGAGTTTTTCAATGCTGAGGTTTTTCAATTTGTTTGGCGTTTTTCAAAGTTGAGGATGTTGTTGAATTTTTGGGGTTTTTCATTGTTGAGGCTTTTGTTGAATTTGCTGCACTTTTTCAATGTTGAGGTTTTTGAATTTTTTGGAGTTTTTCAAAGTTGAGATTGTTGTTGAATTTGTTGGTGATATTCAATATTGAGGTTACTGTTGAATTTATTGGTGTTATCAATTTTTTTTTGTTGAACATTTTTGTATTTTTAAAAGTTGAGGTTGTTGTTGAATTTGTTGGTGTTTTTCATTGTTGAGGTTCCTGTTGAATTTATTGTTGTTTTTGAATGTTGAGGTTGTTTTTGAATTTGTTGGTGTTTTTCATTGTTGAGGTTGCTGTTGAATTTGTTGGTGATATTCAATATTGAGGTTGTTGTTGAATTTGTTGGTCTTATTAATATTTATTTTGTTGAACCTTTTTGTATTTTTAAAAGTTGAGGTTGTTGTTGAATTTGTTGGTGATTTTCAATATTGAGGTGGTTGTTGAATTTTTTGGTGTTTTCAATGTTTTTTTTTGAACTTTTTTGTATTTTTCAAAGTTGAGGTTGTTGTTGAATTTGTTGGTGTTTTTCAAAGTTGAGGTTGTTGAATTTGTTGGTGTTTTTCAAAGTTGAGGTTGTTGCTGAATTTTTTGTTGTTTTTCATAGTTGAGGTTGTTGTTGAGTCTTGTGGTTTTTTTCAAAATTGAGGTTGGTGTTGAATTTGTTGGTGTTTTTCAATGTTGAGGTTGGTGAATTTGTTCGTGTTTTTCAAAGTTGAGGTTGCTGCTGAATTTTTTGTTGTTTTTCATTGTTGAGGTTGTTGTTGAATTTGTTGGTGATTATCAATATTGAGGTTGTTGTTGAATGTGTTGGTGTTTTTCAAAGTTGAGGATGTTGTTGAATTTTTTGGTATTTTTCTTGGTTGAGGTTATTGTTTATTTTGCTGCTCTTTTTCAATGTTGTTGTTGTTGAATTTGTTGGTGATATTCAATATTGAGGTGATTGTTGAATTTATTGTTGTCATCAATTTTTATTTTGTTGATCATTTTTGTATTTTTTAAAGTTGAGGTTGTTGTTGAATTTGTTGGTGTTTTTCATTGTTGAGGTTGCTGTTGAATTTGTTGGTGATATTCAATATTGGGGTTGTTGTTGAATTTGTTGGTGTTGTTCAATGTTGGGGTTGTTGAATTTGTTGGTGTTTTTCAAAGTTGAGGTTGTTGTTGAATTTGTTTGTGATATTCAATATTGAGGTTGATGTTGAATTTGTTGGTGTTATCAATATTTATTTTATTGTACTTTATTGTATTTTTAATGGTTGAGGTTGTTGTTGAATTTTTTGGTGTCTTTCAATGTCGAGGTTGGTGTTGAATTTCTTGGTGATTTTCAATATTGAGGTTGTTGTTTAATTTGTTGGTGATTTTCAACATTGATGTTGTTCTTGAATTTGTAGTTATTTTTCAATGTTGCGGTTGTCGTTGAATATTTGGTGTTTTTCATTGTTGAGGTTCTTGTTGAATTTGTTGGCGTTTTTGAAAGTTGAGATTGTTGTTGAATTTTTTGGTGTTTTTCATTGTTGAGGTTTTTGTTGAATTTTTTGGTGTTTTTGAATGTTGAGTTTGCTGTTGAATTTTTTGGTGTTTTTCATTTTTGAGGTTGTTGTTGTATTTCTTGCAGTTTTTCAATGTTGAGGTTGTTGTTGAATTTGTTGGTGATTTTCGATATTGAGGTTGTCGTTGAATTTATTGGTGTTATCAATGGTTTTATTTGACATTTTTTGTTTTTTTCAATGTTGAGTTTGCAGTTGAATTTGTTGGTGATTTTCAATATTGAGGTTGTTGTTGAATTTGTTGGTGTTTGTCAATGCTGAGGTTGTTGAATTTGTTGGTGTTTTACAAAACTGAGATTGTTGTTAAATTTGTTAGGTGTTTTTCAATGTTGAGGTTGTTGAATCTGTTGGTGTTTTTCAAAGTTGAGATATTGTTGAATTTTTTGTTGTTTTTCATTGTTGAGGTTGCTGTTGAATTTGTTGATGTTTTTCAATGTTGAGGTTGTTGAAATTGTTGGTGTTTGCAATGTTGGGGTTGTTGTTGAATTTGTTGGTGTTTTGCAATGTTGAGTTTGTTGAATTTGTTTGTTTTTTTCAAAGTTGAGGTTGCAGCTGAATTTGTTGGTGTTTTCCAATGTTGAGGTTGTTGTTGACTTTGTTGGTGATTTTAAATATTGAGGTTGTTATTGATTTAATTGGTGTTATCAATGGTTTTTTTTGAACTTTTTTGTATTTTTCAAAGTTGAGGTTGCAGTTGAATTTGTTGGTGCTTTTCAAAGTTGATGTTGTTGTTGAATTTTTTGTTGTTTTTATTGTTGAGGTTTTTGTTGAATTTGTTGGTGTTTTTGAATGTTGAGGTTCTTGTTGCATTTTTTGGTGTTATTCATTGTTGAGGTTGTTGTTGAATTTGCTGCTGTTTTTCAATATTGAGGTTGCTGAATTTGTTCGTGATATTCAATATTGGGGTTATTGTTGAATTTGTTGGTGATATCAATCTTTATATTGTTGAAAATTTTTGTACTTTTAAAACTTGAGGTTGTTGTTAAATTTGTTGGTGTTTTTCAATGTTGTGGTTGTTGATGAATTTGTTGGTGTTTTTGAATGTTGAGGTTTTTGTTGAATTTGTTGGTGATTTTCAATATTAATGTTGTTCTTGAATTTGTTGTTGTTTTTCAATGTTGCGGTTGTTGTTGAATCTTTGGTGTTTTTCATTGTTGAGGTTCTTGTTGAATTTTTTTGTGTTTTTGAATGTTGAGTTTGCTGTTGAATTTTTTGGTGTTTTTCATTTTTTAGGTTGTTGTTGTATTTCTTGGAGTTTTTCAATGTTGAGGTTGTTGTTGAATTTGTTGGTGATTTTCAATATTGAGGTTGTCGTTGAATTTATTGGTGTTATCAATGGTTTTATTTGAAATTTTTTGTATTTGTCAAAGTTGAGTTTGCAGTTGAATTTTATGGTGATTTTCAATATTGAGGTTGTTGTTGAATTTGTTGGTGTTATCAATTTTCATTTTGTTGAACCTATTTGTATTTTTATAAGTTGAGGTTGTTGTTGCATTTGTTGGTGTTTGTCAATGTTGAGGTTGTTGAATTTGTTGGTGTTTTACGAAACTGAGGTTGTTGTTTAATTTGTTGGTGTTTTTGAATGTTGAGGTTGTTAAATCTGTTAGTGTTTTTCAAAGTTGAGGTTGTTGTTGAATTTTTTGTTTTTTTTCATTGTTGAGGTTTTTGTTGAATTTGATGTTGAATTTCAATGTTGAGTTTGTTGTCGAATTTTTTGGTGTTCTTCATGGTTGAGGTTTTTGTTGAATTTGATGGTGATTTTCAATGTTGAGTTTGTTGTTAAATTTTTTGGTGTTTATCATTGTTGCGGTTGTTGTTGAAATTGTTGGACTATTTCAATGTTGAGGTTGTTGTTGAATTTTTTGGTGTTTTTCATTGCTGAGGTTGTTGTTGAATTTGTTAGTGATTTTCAATGTTGAGTTTGTTGTTGAATTTGTTGGTGTTTTGCAATGTTGAGTTTGTTGAATTTGTTTGTGTTTTTCAAAGTTGAGGTTGCAGCTGAATTTGTTGGTGTTTTGCAATGTTGAGGTTGTTGTTGACTTTGTTGGTGATTTTAAATATTGAGGTTGTTGTTGATTTAATTGGTGTTATCAATGGTTTTTTTTGAACTTTTTTGTATTTTTCAAAGTTGAGGTTGCAGTTGAATTTGTTGGTGTTTTTCAAAGTGGAGGTTGTTGTTGAGTTTTTCGGTGTTTTTCATTGTTGAGGTTTTTGTTGAATTTGTTGGTGTTTTTGAATGTTGAGGTTGTTGTTGAATTTTTGGTGTTATTCATTGTTGAGGTTGTTGTTGAATTTGCTGCTGTTTTTCAATATTGATGTTGCTGAATTTGTTGGTGATATTCAATATTGGGGTTATTGTTCAATTTTTTGGTGCTATCAATTGTTGAAAATTTTTGTATTTTTAAAAGTTGAGGTTGTTGTTGAATTTGTTGGTGATTTTCAATATTGATGTTGTTCTTGAATTTGTTGTTGTTTTTCAATGTTGCGGTTGTTGTTGAATCTTTGGTGTTTTTCATTGTTGAGGTTGTTGTTGAAATTCTTGGAGTTTTTCAATGTTGAGGTCGTTGAATTTGTTGGTGTTTTTCAAAGTTGATGATGTTGTTAAATTTTTTGATGTTTTTCATTGTTGAAGTTTTTGTTGAATTTGTTGGTTTTTTTGAATGTTTAGGTTGTTGATGAATTTTTTGGTGTTTTTCATTGTTGAGGTTTTTGTTGAATTTGTTGGTGTTTTTCAAAGTTGAGGATGGTGTTGAATTTTTTGGTGTTTTTCGTTGTTGAGGCTTTCTTGAATTTGTTGCTGTTTTTCAATGTTGAGGTTGTTGAATTTGTTGGTGGTTTTCAAAGTTGAGTTTGTTGTTGAATATTTTGGTGTCTTTTAATGTTGGGTTGTTGTTGAATTTTATGGTGTTTTTCATTGTTGAGGTTGTTGTTGAATTTGTTGGTGATATCAATGTTTTTTTTTAATTTTTTTGTGTTTTTCAAAGTTGAGGTTGCAGTTGAATTTATTGGTGCTTTTCAATTTTGAGGTTGTTGAATTTGTTGGTAGTTTTTTAAAGTTGAGGTTCTTGTTGAATTTGTTGGTTTTTTTCAAAGTTGAGGTTGTTGTTGAATATTTTGGTGTTTTTAATTGTTGTGGTTTTTGTTGAATTTTTGAAATGTTGAGGTTGTTGTTGACTTTGTTGGTGTTCTTCAATGTTGAGGTGGTTGAATTTCTTGCTGTTTTTCAAAGTTGAGGATGTTGTTGAAATTTTTGGTGTGTTTCATTGTTTAGGTTTTGTTGAATTTGTTGGTGTTTTTGAATGTTGAGGTTGTTGTTGAATTTTTTGGTGTTTTTCATTGTTGAGGTTTCTCTTGAATTTGTTGGTGTTTTTGAATGTTGAGATTGTTGTTGAATTCTTTGGTGTTTTTCATTGTTGAGGTTGTTGTTGAGTTTGTTGGTGATTTTCAATATTGAGGTTGTAGTTGAATTTGTTGGTGTTTTTCATTGTTGAGGTTTTTGAATTTGTTGGTGTTTTTCAAAGTTGAGGTTTTTGTTGAATATTTTGGTGATTTTCAATGTTAAGGTTGTTGTTGAATTTGTTGTTGATTTTCAATATTGAGTTTGTTGTTGAATTTATGGTGTATTCAATTTTAATCTTTTTGCATTTTCCAAAGTTGAGGTTGTTGTTGAATTTTTTGGTGTATTTCATTGTTGAGGTTGTTGTTGAATTTGTTGTTGTTTTTCAATGTTGAGGTTGTTGTTGAATTTGTTGGTGATTTTCAATATTGAGGTTGTTGTTGCATTTGTTGGTGTTTTTCAATGTTGGGGTTGTTGTTGAATTTTTTGGTGCTTTTAACTGTTAATGTTGTTGTTGAATTTGTTGATGATTTTCAATGTTGAGTTAGTTTTTGAATTTTTTGGTATTTTTCATTGTTGAAGTTGTTGTTGAAATTGTTAGAGTTTTTCAATGTTGATGTTGTTGTTGAATTTTTGGGTGTTTTTCATTGTTGAGGTTGTTGTTGAATTTTTTTTATGTTTTTCATTGTTGAGGTTGTTGTTAATTTTTTGGTGATTTTCAATATTGAGGTTGTTGTTGAATTTATTCGTGTTATCAATGTTTTTTTTAAACTTTTTTGTATATTTCAAAGATGAGGTTGCAGTTGAATTTGTTGGTCTTTTGCTGTTTTGGGGTTGTTGTTTAATTTATTGGTGACTTTCAATATTGAGGTTGTTGTTGAATTTATTGGTGTTATCAATGGTTTTTTTTTACTTTTTTGTATTTTTCAAAGTTTTTCAAAATTTTTTGGTGTTTTTCATTTTTGACGTTGTTGTAGAATTTGTTGGAGTTTTTCAGTGTTGAGTTTGTTGTTGAATTTGTTGGTGTTTTGCAATGTTGAGGTTGTTGTTAATTTTTTGGTGATTTTCAATATTGAGGTTGTTGTTGAATTTATTCGTGTTATCAATGTTTTTTTTAAACTTTTTTGTATATTTCAAAGATGAGGTTGCAGTTGAATTTGTTGGTCTTTTGCTGTTTTGGGGTTGTTGTTTACTTTGTTCGTGATTTTCAATATTGAGGTTGTTGTTGAATTTATTGGTGTTATCAATGGTTCTTTTGAACTTTTTGTATTTTTCAAAGTTGAGGTTGCAGTTGAATTTGTTGTTGTTTTTCAAAATTGAGGTTGTTGTTGAATTTTTTGGTGTTCTCCATTGTTGAGGTTTTAGTTGAATTTGCTGGTCTATTTCAATGTTTAGGTTGTTGAATTTGCTGGTGTGATTGAAAGTTGAGGTTGTTGTTGAATTTGTTGGTGATATTGAATATTGAGATTGTTGTTGAATTTGTTGCTGTTTTTCCATGTTGAGGTTGTTGAATTTGAAGGTGTTTTTGAAAGTTGAGCTTGTTGTTGAATATTTTGGTGTCTTTCAAGGTAGGGTTGTTGTTGCATTTTTTGGTGTTTTTCATTGTTGAGGTTGTTGTCGTTGAATTTTTTGATGTTTTTCATTGTTGAGGTTGTTGTTGAATTTATTGCTGATTTTCAATGTTGAGTTTGTTGTTGAATTTTTTTGGTGTTATGAATGTTTTTTTAAAACTTTTTTGTATTTTTCAAAGTTGAGGTTGCAGTTGCATTTGTTGGTGTTATGGAATGATCATGTTGTTGTTTAATTTGTTGGTGATTTTCAGTATTGATGTTGTTGTTGAATTTATTGGTGTTATCAATGGTTTTTTTTTAACTTTTCTGTATTTTTCAAAGTTAAGGTTGCAGTTGAATTTGTTATTGTTTTTCAATGTTGACGTTGTTGAATTTGTTGATGTTTTTCGAAGTTGAGCTTGTTGTTGAATTTTTTGGTGTTTTTCATTGTTGAGGTTTTTGTTGAATTTGTTGGTGTTTTTGCAATATTGAGGTTGTTGTTGAATTTATTGTTGTTATCAATGATTTTTTTCAACATTTTTGTATTTTTCAAAGTTTAGGTAGTCGTTGAATTTTTTGTTGTTTTTCATTGTTGAGGTGTTTCTTCAATTTGTTGCTGTTTTCGAATGGTGAGGTTTTTGTTGAATTTCTTGATCTTTTTCATTGTTGAGGTTGTTGCTGAACTTGTTGGTGATTTTCAATATTGAGGTTGTTGTCGAATTTATTGGTGTTATCAATGTTTTCTTTCTAACTTTTTTGTATTTTTCAAAGTTGAGGTTGCAGTTGAATTTGTTGGTGTTTTGAAATGTTGAGGTTGTCGAATTTGTTGGTGTTTTTCAAAGTTGAGGTTGTTGTTGAATTTTTTGGTGTTTTTCACTGTTGAGGTTGTTGTGGAATTTTTTGGTGTTTTTCATTGTTGACGTTGTTGTTGAATTTGTTGGAGTTGTTCAAAGCTGAGGATGTTGTTGAATTATTTGGTGTTTATCATTGTTGAGGTTTTTTTGGATTTGTTGGTCTGTTTAAAGTTGAGGTTGTTGAATCTGTTGGTGTTTTTCAAAGTGGAGGTTGTTGTTGAATTTTTCGGTGTTTTTCATTGTTGAGGTTTTTGTTGAATTTGTTGGTGTTTTTGAGTGTTGAGGTTGTTGTTGAATTTTTGTTGTTATTCATTATTGAGTTTGTTGTTGAATTTGCTGCTGTTTGTCAAAGTTGAGGACGGTGTTGAATTTTTTGGTGTTTTTCGTTGTTGAGGTTTTCTTGAATTTGTTGGTGATATTCAATATTGAGGTTGTTGTTGAATTTGTTGCTGTTTTTCAATGTTGAGGTTGTTGAATTTGTTGGTGGTTTTCAAAGTTGAGTTTGTTGTTGAATATTTTGGTGTCTTTCAATGTTGTGTTGTTGTTGAATTTTATGGTGTTTTTCATTGTTGAGGTTGTTGTTGAATTTTTTGATGTTTTTCATTGTTGAGGTTGCTGTTGAATTTGTTGGTGATATCAATGTTTTTTTTTAACTTTTTTGTGTTTTTCAAAGTTGAGGTTGCAGTTGAATTTATTGGTGCTTTTCAATTTTGAGGTTGTTGAATTTGTTGGTAGTTTTTCAAAGTTGAGGTTCTTGTTGAATTTGTTGGTTTTTTTAAAAGTTGAGGCTGTTGTTGAATATTTTGGTGTTTTTAATTGTTGTGGTTTTTGTTGAATTTTTGAAATGTTGAGGTTGTTGTTGACTTTGTTGGTGTTCTTCAATGTTGAGGTGGTTGAATTTCTTGCTGTTTTTCAAAGTTGAGGATGTTGTTGAAATTTTTGGTGCTTTTCATTGTTTAGGTTTTGTTGAATTTGTTGGTGTTTTTGAATGTTGAGGTTGTTGTTGAATTTTTTGGCGTTTTTCATTGTTGAGGTTTCTTTTGAATTTGTTGGTGTTTTTGAATGTTGAGATTGTTGTTGAATTCTTTGGTGTTTTTCATTGTTGAGGTTGTTGTTGAGTTTGTTGGTGATTTTCAATGTTGAGTTTGTTGTTGAATTTTTTTGGTGTTATGAATGTTTTTTTAAAACTTTTTTGTATTTTTCAAAGTTGAGGTTGCAGTTGCATTTGTTGGTGTTATGGAATGATCATGTTGTTGTTTAATTTGTTGGTGATTTTCAGTATTGATGTTGTTGTTGAATTTATTGGTGTTATCAATGGTTTTTTTTTAACTTTTTTGTATTTTTCAAAGTTAAGGTTGCAGTTGAATTTGTTAGTGTTTTTCAATGTTGACGTTGTTGAATTTGTTGATGTTTTTCGAAGTTGAGCTTGTTGTTGAATTTTTTGTTGTTTTTCATTGTTGAGGTGTTTCTTCAATTTGTTGCTGTTTTTGAATGGTGAGGTTTTTGTTGAATTTCTTGATCTTTTTCATTGTTGAGGTTGTTGCTGAAATTGATGGTGATTTTCAATTTTGAGTTTGTTGTTGAATTTTTTGGTGTTTTTCATTGTTGTGGTACTTGTTGAAATTGATGGTGTTTTTCAATGTTGAGGTTGTTATTGAATTTGTTTGTTGTTTTTCAATGTTGAGGTTGTTTTGAATTTTTTGGAGTTTTTCATTGTTGAGGTGGGTGTTGATTTTTTTGATGTTTATCATTGCTGAGGTTATTGTTGAATTTGTTGTTGATTTTCAATGTAGAGGTTGTTGAATTTATTGGTGTTATCAATGGTTTTTTTTTAACTTATTTGTATTTTTCAAAGTTGAGATTGTTGATTTTGTTGGTGTTTTTCAAAGTTGAGGTTGTTGTTTAATTTTTTGGTCTTTTTCAAAGTTGAGGTTGTTGTTGAATTTTTTGGTGTTTTCAATTGTTGAGTTTTATGTTGAATTTGTTACTGTTTTTGAATGTTGAGGTTGCTGTTGAATATTTCGGTGTTTATCATTGTTGAGGTTGTTGTTGAATTTGTTGGAGTTTTTCAATATTCAGGTTGTTGTTGAATTTGTTGGTGTTATCAATTCTTATTTTGTTGAACCTTTTTGTAATTTTAAAAGTTGAGGTTGTTGTTGAATATGTTGCTGTTTTTCAATGTTGAGGTTGTTAAATTTGTTGGTGTTTTTCAAAGTTGAGTTTGTTGTTGAATATTTTGGTGAATTTCAATGTTGTGTTGTTGTTGAATTTTTTGATGTTTTTCGTTGTTGAGGTCGTTGTTGAATTTGTTGGTGATTTTCAATATTGAGGTTGTTGTTGAATTTATTGTTGTTATCAATTATTATTTTGTTGAACCTTTTTGTATTTTTAAAGTTGAGTTTGTTGTTGAATAATTTGGTGATTTTCAATGTTGTGTTGCTGTTGAATTTTTTGTTCTATTGCATTGTTGATGTTGTTGTTGAATTTTTTGATGTTTTTCATTGTTGAGGTTGCTGTTGAATTTGTTGGTGATTTTCAATATTGAGGTTGTAGTTGAAATTTTTGGTGTTTTTCATTGTTGAGGTTTTTGCTGCATTTCTTGTTGTTTTTAAAAGTTGAGGTTGTTGTTGAATTTTTTGGTGTTTTTCATTGTTGAGGTCGTTGTTGTGGAATGTTTTGTGGTTTTTCATTGTTGAGGGTGTTGATGAATTTGTTGGTGTTTTTGATTTTTGAGGTTGTTGTTGTTGAACTTTAGATGTTTTTCTTTGCTGGTGGTGATTTTCAATTTTGAGTTTGTTGTTGATTTTTTTGGTGTTTTTCATTGTTGCGGTACTTGTTGAAATTGATGTAGTTTATCATTGTTGAGGTTGTTGTTGAATTTTTTGATGTTTTTCATTGCTGAGGTTCTTGTTGAATTTGTTGGTGATTTTCAATATTGTGGTTTTTGAATTTATTGGTGTTATCAATGGTTTTTTTTTAATTTTTTTGAATTTTTCAAAGTTGAGGTTGCCGTTGAATTTCTGGGTGTTTTTCAATGTTGAGGTTGTTGTTGAATTTTTTGATATTATTGATTGTTGAGTTTGTTGCTGAATTTGTTGGTGATTTTCAATTTGGAGTTAGTTGTTGAATTTTTTGGTGTTTTTCATTGTTGAGGTTGTTGTTGAAATTGTTGGAGTTTTTCAATGTTGAGGTTGTTGTTGAATTTGTTGATGTGTTTCAATGTTGAGGTTGTTGAATTTGTTGATGCTTTTCAAAGCTGAGGTTGTTGTTTAATTTTTTGTTGTTTTTCATTGTTGAGGTTTTTGTTGAATTTGTTGGTGTTTTTGAATGTTGAGGTTGTTGTTGAATTTTTTGTTGTTTTTCATTGTTGAGGTTTTTGTTGAATTTGTTGGTGTTTTTGAATGTTGAGGTTGTTGTTGAATTTTTTGGAGTTTTTTATTGTTGAGGTTGTTGTTGAAGTTGTTGGAGTTTTTCAATGTTGAGGTTGTTGTTGAATTTGTTGATGCTTTTCTAAGCTGAGGTTGTTGTTTAATTTTTTGTTGTTTTTCATTGTTGAGATTTTTGTTGAATTTGTTGGTGTTTTTGAATGTTGAGGTTGTTGTTGAATTTTTTGTTGTTTTTCATTGTTGAGGTTTTTGTTGAATTTGTTGGTGTTTTTGAATGTTGAGGTTGTTGTTGAATTTTTTGGAGTTTTTTATTGTTGAGGTTGTTGTTGAAGTTGTTGGAGTTTTTCAATGTTGAGGTTGTTGTTGAATTTGTTGATGTTTTTCAATGTTGAGGTTGTTGAATTTGTTGATGCTTTTCTAAGCTGAGGTTGTTGTTTAATTTTTTGTTGTTTTTCATTGTTGAGATTTTTGTTGAATTTGTTGGTGTTTTTGAATGTTGAGGTTGTTGTTGAATTTGTTGGTGTTTTTTATTGTTGAGGTTGTTATTGAAATTGTTGGAGTTTTTCAATGTTGAGGTTGTTGTTGAATTTGTTGATGTTTTTCAATGTTGAGGTTGTTGAATTTGTTGATGTTTTTCAAAGTTGAGGTTGTTGTTGAATTTTTTGGTGTTTTAAATTGTTGAGTTCTTCTTTGAATTTGTTGCTGTTTTTGAATGTTGAGGTTGCTGTTGAATTTGTTGGTGTTTTTTATTGTTGAGGTTGTTGTTGAAATTGTTGGAGTTTTTCAATGTTGAGGTTGTTGTTGAATTTGTTGATGTTTTTCAATGTTGAGGTTGTTGAATTTGTTGATGTTTTTCAAAGTTGAGGTTGTAGTTGAATTTTTTGGTGTTTTAGATTGTTGAGTTCTTCTTTGAATTTGTTGCTGTTTTTGAATGTTGAGGTTGCTGTTGTATTTTTTGGTGTTTTTCATTGTTGAGGTTGTTGTTGAATTTGTTGGAGTTTTTCAATATTCAGGTTGTTGTTGACTATGTTGGTGTTATCAATTTTTATTTTGTTGAACCTTTTTGTATTTTTAAAAGTTGAGGTTGTTGTTGAACTTGTTGCTGTTTTTAAATGTCGAGGTTGTTAAATTTGTTGGTGTTTTTCAAAGTTGAGTATGTTGTTGAATATTTTGGTGATTTTCAATGTTGGGTACTTGATGAATTTTTTGGTGTATTTAATTGTTGATGTTGTTGTTGAATTTTTTGATGTTTTTCATTGTTGAGGTTGTTGTTGAATTTGTTGGTGTTTTTCATTGTTGAGGTTGTTGTTGAATTTGTTGGTGTTTTTCATTGTTGAGGTTGTTGTTGAATTTGTTGGTTTTTCTGAATGTTGAGGTTGTTGTTGAAATTTTTGGTGTTTTTCAAAGTTGAGGTGGTTGTTGATTTTTTTGGTGATTTTAATTGTTGAGGTTTATGTTGAATTTGTTGTTGTTTTTGAATGTTGAGGTTGTTGTTGAATTATTTGATGTTTTTCGTTGTTGAGGTCATTGTTGAATTTGTAGGTGATTTTCAATATTGAGGTTGCTGTTGAATTTATTAGTGTTATCAATGTTTTTTATTTAAACTTTTTAGTATTTTTCAAAGTTGAGTTTGCACTTTAATTTGTTGCTGTCTTTCAATGTTGAGGTTCTTGAATTTTTTGGTGTTTTTCAAAGTTGTGATTGTTGTTGAATTTTTTGGTGTTATCATTGTTGAGGTTTTTGTTGAATTTGTTCGTGTTTTGGAAGGTTGAGGTTGTTGTTGAATTTTTTGATGTTTTTCATTTTTGAGGTTGTTGTTGAAATTGTTTGTGTTTTTCATTGTTGCGGTACTTGTTGATATTGATGGACTTTTTCAATGTTGAGGTTGTTATTGATTTTTTTGGTGTTTTTCATTGTTGAGGTTGTTGTTGATTTTTTTGGTATTATTCATTGTTGAGGTTGTTATTAAATTTTTTGATGTTTTTCAATACTGAGGTTCTTGTTGAATTTGTTGGTGATTTTCCATGTTGAGGTTCTTGCATTTATTGGTGTTATCAATGGTTTTTTTTGAACTTTTTTGTAATTTTCAAAGTTGAGGTTGTTCAATTTGTTGGTGTTTTTCAAAGTTGAGGTTGCTGTTTAATTTTTTGGTGATTTCAATGTTATAAGGTTGTTATTGATTTTTTTTGTGTTTTTCATTGTTGAGGTTGTTGTTGATTTTTTTGGTGTTTTTAATTGTTGAGGTTTTTGTTGAATTTGTTGTTGTTTTTGAATGTTGAGGTTGTCGTTGAATTTTTTGATGTTTTTCGCTGTTGAGGTCGTTGTTGAATTTGTTGGTGATTTTCAATATTGAGGTTGTTGTTGAATTTATTGGTGTTATCAATGTTTTTTTTAAAACTTTTTTGTGTTTTTCAAAGTTGAGTTTGCATTTTAATTTGTTGGTGTTTTTCAATGTTGAGGCTCTTGAATTATTTGGTGTTTTTCAAAGTTGTGATTGTTGCTGAATTTTTTGGTGTTTTCATTGTTGAGGTTTTCGTTGAATTTGTTGGTGTTTTGGAATGTTGAGGTTGTTGTTTGAAAAACAACAAATAATTCAAGAACCTCAACATTGAAAAACACCAACAAATTCACGTTGTGATTGTTGTTGACCTTTTTGGTGTTTTCATTGTTGAGGTTGTTGTTGAATTTTTTGATGTTTTTCCTTGTTGATATTTTTGTTGAATTTGATGGTCATTTTCAATTTTGAGTTTGTTGAATTTGTTGGAGTTATTCAATATTCAGGTTGTTGTTGAATATGTTGGTGTTATCAATTTTTATTTTGTTGAACCTTTTTGTATTTTTAAAAGTTGAGGTTGATGTTGAATTTGTTGCTGTTTTTAAATGTTGAGGTTGTTAAATTTGTTGGTGTTTTTCAAAGTTGAGTATGTTGTTGAATATTTTGGTGATTTTCAATGTTGTGTTGTTGTTGATTTTTTTTGGTGTTTTTCATTGTTGATGTTGTTGTTGAATTTTTTGATGTTTTTCATTGTTGAGGTTGTTGTTGAATTTGTTGGTGATTTTCAATATTGAGGTTGTTGTTGAATTTATTGGTGTGATCAAAGGTTTTAGTTAAACGTTTTATATTTTTCAAAGTTGAGGTTGCAGTTGAATTTGTTGGTGTCTTGCAATGCTGAGGTTGTTGTTGAATTTGTTTGTGGTTTTCAATATTGAGGTTGTTGTTGAATTTGTTGGTGTTTTTCAATGTTGAGGTTGTTGAATTTTTTGGTGTTTTTCAAAGTTGAGGTTGTTGTTGATTATTTTGGTGTTTTTAAATGTTGAGGTTTTTGTTGAATTTGTTGTTGTTTTTGAATGTTGAGGTTGTTGTTGAATTTTTTGATGTTTTTCGTTGTTGAGGTCGTTGTTGAATTTGTTGTTGATTTTCAATATTGAGGTTGTTGTTGAATTTAGTGGTGTTATCAATGTTTTTTTAAAAACTTTTTTGTGTTTTTCAAAGTTGAGTTTGCACTTTAATCTGTTGGTGTTTTTCAATGTTGAGCTTCTTGAATTTTTTGGTGTTTTTCAAAGTTGTGATTGTAGCTGAATTTTTTGGTGTTTTCATTGTTGAAGTTTTTGTTGAATTTGTTGGTGTTTTGGATTGTTGAGGTTGTTGTTTGAAAATCATCAAAAAGTTCAAGAACCTCAACATTGAAAAACACCAACAAATTCAAATTGTGATTGCTGTTGAATTTTTTGGTGCTTTCATTGTTGAGGTTTTTGTTGAATTTGTTGGTATTTTGGAATGTGGAGGTTGTTGTTGAATTTTTTGATGTTTTTCATTGTTGACATTTTTGTTGAATTTGATGGTGATTTTCAGTTTTGAGTTTGTTGTTGAATTTTTTGGTGTTTTTAATTGTTGAGGTTTTTGTTGAATTTGTTGTTGTTTTTGAATGTTGAGGTTGTTGTTGAATTTGATGGTGTTTTTCATTGTTGAGGTTGTTGTTGAAATTGTTGGAGTTTATCAATCTTGAGGTTCTTGTTGAATTTTTTGGTGTTTTTCAATGTTTAGGTTGTTGTCGAATTTTTTGGTGATTTTCAATATTGAGGTTGTTATTGAATTTATTGGTGTATTCAATGTTTCTTTTTTGAATTTTTTGTATATTTCAAAGTTGAGTTTCTAGTTGAATTTGTTGGTGTTTTTGAATGTGGAGCTTGTTGTTGAATTTTTTGGTGTTTTTCAAAGTTGAGGTTGTTGTTGATTTTTTTGGTGTTTTTCATTGTTGAGGTTTTGTTGAATTTGTTGTTGTTTTTAAATGTCGAGGTTGTTGTTGAATTTTTTGATGTTTTTCATTGTTGAGGTTTTTGTTGAATTTGTTGGTTTTTTTGAATGTTGAGGTTGTTGATGAATTTTTTGGTGTTTTTCATTGTTGAGGTTTTTGTCGAATTTGTTGGTGATTTTCAATATTGAGGTTGCAGTTGAAATTGTTGGTGTTTTTCCATGTTGAGGCTTTTGAATGTGTTGGTGTTTTTCAAAGTTGAGGTTGTTGTTGAATATTTTGCTGTTTTTCAATGATGAGGTTGTTGCTGAATTTTTGGTGATTTTCAATATTTAGGTTGTTGTTGAGTTTATTGTTGTATTCAATGTTTTTTTTTGAATTTTTTGTATTGTTCAAATTTGAGGTTGTAGTTGAATTTGTTGGTTTTTTTCAATGTTGAGGTTGATGAGTTTTTTGGTGTTTTTCATTGTTGAGGTTTTTGTTGAATTTATTGTTGTTTTTAAATGTTGAGGTTTTTGTTGAATTTTTTGATGTTTTACATTGTTGAGGATGTTGTTGAATTTGTTGATATTTTTCAATGTTCAGGTTGTTGTTGAATTTTTTGGTGTTTTTCATTGTTGAGGTCGTTGTTGTTGAATTTTTTGCTGTTTTTCATTGTTGATGTTGTTGATGAATTTGTTGGTGTTTTTTATTGTTGAGGTTGTTGTTGAACTTTAGATGTTTCTCATTGCTGAGTTTGCACTTTAATTTGTTGGTGTTTTTCAATGTTGAGGTTCTTGAATTTTTTGGTGTTTTTCAAAGTTGTGATTGTTGTTGAATTTTTTGGTGTTTTCATTGTTGAGGTTTTTGATGTATTTGTTGGTGTTTTGGAATGTTGAGGTTGTTGTTTGATAAAGACCAAAAAATTCAAGAACCTCAAGATTGAAAATCACCAACAAATTCAAGTTGTGATTATTGTTGAATTTTTTGGTCCTTTCATTGTTGAGGTTTTTGTTGAATTTGTTGGTGTTTTGGAATATTGAGGTTGTTGTTGAATTTTTTGATGTTTTTCATTGTTGATATTTTTGTTGAATTTGATGGTGTTTTTCAATTTTGAGTTTGTTGTTGAATTTTTTGGTGTTTTTCATTGTTGCGGTAATTGTTGAAATTAATGGAGTTTTTCAATGTTGAGGTTGTTGTTGTTGAACTTCAGATGTTTTTCATTGCTGAGGTTGTTGTTGAATTTGTTGTTGTTTTTAAATGTTGAGGTTGTTGTTGAATTTTTTGGTGTTTTTCATTGTTGAGGTCGTTGTTGTTGAATTTTTTGCTGTTTTTCATTGTTGAGGTTGTTGATGAATTTGTTGGTGTTTTTCAGTCTTGAGGTTGTTGTTGTGGAACTTTAGATGTTTTTCATTGCTGAGGTTGTTTTTTGAATTTGTTGGTGTTTTTCAATGTTGAGGTTGTCGTTGAATTTTTTGATGTTTTCCGCTGCTGAGGTCGTTGTTGAATTTGTTGGTGATTTTCAATATTGAGGTTGTTGTTGAATTTATTGGTGTTATCAATGATTTTTTTTAAACTTTTTATGTTTTTCAAAGTTTAGTTTGCACTTTAATTTGTTGGTGTTTTTCAAAGTTGAGGTTCTTGAATTTTTTGGTGTTTTTCAAATTTATGATTGTTGCGGAATTTTTTGGTGTTTTCATTGTTGAGCTTTTTGTTGAATTTGTTGGCGTATTGGAATGTTGAGGTTGTTGTTTGAAAAACAACAAAAAATTCAAGAATCTCAACATTGAAAAACACCAACAAATTCACGTTGTGATTGTTGTTGATCTTTTTGGTGTTTTCATTGTTGAGGTTGTTGATGAATTTTTTGATGTTTTTCCTTGTTGATATTTGAGGTTGTAGTTGAATTTGTTGGTGTTTTTCAATGTTGACGTTGTTGAATTTTTTGGTGTTTTTCAAAGTTGAATTTTTTGATGTTTTTCATTGTTGAGGTTGTTGTTGAATTTGTTGGTGTTTTTCATTGTTGAGGTTGTTGTTGAAATTGATGGAGTTTTTCAATGTTGAGGTTGTTGTTGATTTTTTTGGTGTTTTTCATTGTTGAGGTTGTTGTTGAATTTGTTTGTGTTTTTCATTGTTGAGGTTGTTGTTGAAATTGTTGGAGTTTTTCAATGTTGAGGTTGTTGTTGATGAACTTTAGATGTTTTTCATTGCTGAGGTTGGTGTTGAATTTATTGGTGTTTTGAATGTTGAAGTTGTTGAATTTTTTGGTGTTTTTCAAAGTTGAGGTTGTTGTTGATTTTTTTGGTGTTTTTAATTGTTGAGGTTTTTGTTGAATTTATTGTTGTTTTTGAATGTTGATGTTGTTGTTGAATTTTTTGATGTTTTTCGTTGTTGAGGTCGTTGTTGAATTTGTTGGTGATTTTCAATATTGAGGTTGTTGTTGAATTTATTGGTGTTATCAATGTTTTTTTTAAACTGTTTTGTGTTTTTCAAAGTTGGGTTTGCACCTTAATTTGTTGGTGTTTTTCAATTTTGAGGTTCTAGAATTATTTGGTGTTTTTCAATGTTGAGGTTCTAGAATTATTTGTTGTTTTTCAAAGTTGTGATTGTTGTTGAATTTGTTGCGGTATTTATTGAAATTGATGGTATTTTTCAATGTTGAGGTAGTTTTTGATTTTTTTTTGTTGTTTTTCATTGTTGAGGTTGCTTTGAATTTTTTGGAGTTTTTCATTGTTGAGGTGGTTGTTGAATTTTTTGATGTTTTTCATTGCTGAGGTTCTTCTTGAATTTGTTGGTGATTTTCAATGTTGAGGTTGTTGAATTAATTGGTGTTATAACTGTTTTTTTTAAACTTTTTTGTATTTTTCAAAGTTGAGGTTGTTGAATTTGTTGGTGTTTTTCAAAGTTGAGGTTGTTGTTTAATTTGTTGGAGTTTTTGAATGTTGAGGTTGTTGTTGAATTTTTTGGTGTTTTTCATTGTTGAGGTAGTTGTTGAATTTGTTGGAGTTTTTGAATGTTGAGGTTGTTGTTGAATTTTTTGGTGTTTTTCATTGTTGAGGTTGTTGTTGAATTTGTTGGAGTTTTTCAGTATTCAGCGTGTTGTTGAATTTGTTGGTGTTATCAATTTTTATTTTGATGAACCTTTCTGTATTTTTAAAAGTTGAGGTTGTTGTTGAATTTTTTGATGTTTTTCATTGTTGAGGGTGTTGTTGAATTTTTTGATGTTTTTCGTTGTTGAGGTCGTTGTTGAATTTGTTGGTGATTTTCAATATTGAGGTTGTTGTTGAATTTATTGGTGTTATCCATGTTTTTTTTTAAACTTTTTGGTGTTTTTCAAAGTTGAGATCGCACTTTAATTTGTTGGTGTTTTTCAATATTGAGGTTCTCGAATTGTTTGGTGTTGTTCAATGTTGTGATTGTTGTTGAATTTTTTGGTGTTTTCATTCTTGAGGTTTTTGTTGAATTTGTTAGTTTTTTGGAATGTTGAGGATGTTGTTGAATTTTTTGATGTTTTTCATTATTGATATTTCTGTTGAATTTGATGGTGATTTTCAATTTTGAGTTTGTTGTTGAATTTTTTGGTGTTTTTCATTGTTGTGGTACTTGTTGAAATTGATGGTGTTTTTCAATGTTGAGGTTGTTATTGAATTTTTTTGTTGTCTTTCAATGTTGAGGTTGTTTTGAATTTTTTGGAGTTTTTCATTGTTGAGGTGGGTGTTGAATTTTTTGATGTTTATCATTGCTGAGGTTATTGTTGAATTTGTTGTTGATTTTCAATGTAGAGGTTGTTGAATTTATTGGTGTTATCAATGGTTTTTTTGAACTTTTTTGTATTTTTCAAAGTTGAGGTTGTTGAATTTGTTGGTGTTTTTCAAAGTTGAGGTTGTTGTTTAATTTTTTTGGTGTTTTTCATTGTTGAGGTAATTGTTGAATTTGTTGGAGTTTTTCAATGTTGAGGTTGTTGTTGAATTTGTTGGTGTTTTTCAATGTTGATGTTGTTGAATTTGTTGGTGTTTTTCATTGTTGAGGTTGTTGTTGAATTTTTTGCTGTTTTCAGTTGTTCAGTTTTATGTTGAATTTGTTACTGTTTTTGAATGTTGAGGTTGCTGTTGAATTTTTTGGTGTTTTTCATTGTTGAGGTTGTTGTTGAATTTGTTGGAGTTTTTCAATATTCAGGTTGTTGTTGAATTTGTTGGTGTTATCAATTCTTATTTTGTTGAACCTTTTTGTAATTTTAAAACTTGAGGTTGTTGTTGAATATGTTGCTGTTTTTCAATGTTGAGGTTGTTAAATTTATTGGTGTTTTTCAAAGTTGAGTTTGTTGTTGAATATTTTGGTGAATTTCAATGTTGTGTTGTTGTTGAATTTTTTGGTGTTTTTTATTGTTGATGTTGTTGAATTTTTTGATGTTTTTTATTGTTGAGGTTGTTGTTGAATTTGTTGGTGAATTTCAATATTGAGGTTGTTGTTGAATTTATTGGTGCTATCAAAGGATTTTTTTTAAACTTTTTTATATTTTTCAAAGTTGAGGTTGCAGTTGAATTTGTTGGTGTTTTGCAATGTTGAGGTTGTTTTTGAATTTGTTGCTGATTTTCAATATTGAGGTTGTTGTTGAATTTGTTGGTGATTTTCAATATTGAGGATGTTGTTGAATTTATTGGTGTATTCAATGTTTTTTTTTGAATTTTTTGTATTTTTCAAATTTGAGGCTGCAGTTGAATTTGTTGTTGTTTTTCAATGTTGAGGTTGTTGTTTAATTTTTTGGTGTTTTTCATTGTTGTGGTTATTGTTGAATTTTATGGTGTCATTCATTGTTGAGATTGTTGTTGAATTTGTTGGAGTTTATCAATATTCAGGTTGTTGTTGAATTTGTTGGTGTTATCAATTTTTATTTTGTTGGACCTTTTTGTATTTTTAAACGTTGAGGTTGTTGTTTAATTTGTTGCTGTTTTTCAATGTTGAGGTTGTTAAATTTGTTGGTATTTTTCAAAGTTGAGTTTGTTGTTGAATATTTTGGTGAAGTTCAATGTTGTGTTGTTGTTCAATATTTTGGTCTTCTTCATTGTTGATGTTGTTGTTGAATTTTTTGAAGTATTTCATTGTTGAGGTTGTTGTTGAATTTGTTGGTGATTTTCAATATTGAGGTTGATGTTGAATTTATTGTTGTTATCAAAGGTTTTTTTTTCAACTTTTTTGTATTTTTCGAAGTTGAGGTTGTTTTTTGAATTTGTTGGTGACTTTCAATATTGTGGTTGTTGTTGAATTTGTTGGTGTTTTTCAATGTTGAGGTTGTTGAATTTTTTGGTGTTTTTCAAAGTTGAGGTTGTTGTTGATTTTTTTGATGTATTTCATTGTTGAGGTTATTGTTGAATTTGTTTTTGTTTTTAAATGTTGAGGTTGTTGTTGAATTTTTTGATGTTTTTCATTGTTGAGGTTGTTGTTGAATTTGTTGGTGTTTTTCATTGTTGCGGTACTTGTTGAAATTAATGGAGTTTTTCAATGTTGAGGTTGTTATTGATTTTTTTGGTGTTTTTCATTGCTGAGGTTGTTGTTGAATTTTTTTGTGTTCTTCATTGTTGATGTTGTTGTTATATTTTTTGATGTTTTTCATTGCTGAGATTCTTCTTGAATTTGTTGACGATTTTCAATGTTGTGGTTGTTGAATTTATTGGTGTTATCAATGGGTTTTTTTTTTAACTTTTTTGTATTTTTCAAAGTTGAGGTTGTTCAATTTGTTGGTGTTTTTCAAAGTTGAGGTTGTTGTTTAATTTTTTGGTGTTTTTCATTGTTGAGGTTTTTGTTGAATTTGTTGGTGTTTTTGAATGTTGATGTTGTTGTTGAATTTCTTGGTGTTTTTCATTGTTGACGTTGTTGTTGTATTTGTTGGAGTTTTTCAAAGTTGAGGTTGTTGTTGAATTTGTTGGTGTTTTTCAATGTTGAGGTTGTTGAATTTGTTTGTGTTTTTCAATGTTGAGGCTGTTCAATTTTTTGTTGTTTTCAATTGTTGAGTTTTTTTTTGAATTTGTTGCTGTTTTTGAATGTTGAGGTTGCTGTTGAATTTGTTGGTGTTTTTCATTGTTGAGGTTGTTGTTGAGTTTGTTGGAGTTTTTCAATATTCAGGTTGTTGTTGAATTTGTTGGTGTTATCAATTTTTATTTTGTTGAACCTTTTTGTATTTTTAAAGTTGAGGTTGATGTTGAATTTGTTGCTGTTTTTCAATGTTCAGGTTGTTAAATTTATTGGTGTTATCAATTATTATTTTGTTGAACCTTTTTGTATTTTTAAAATTGAGTTTGTTGTTGAATAATTTGGTGATTTTCAATGTTGTGTTGCTGTTGAATTTTTTGTTCTATTGCATTGTTGATGTTGTTGTTGAATTTTTTGATGTTTTTCATTGTTGAGGTTGCTGTTGAATTTGTTGGTGATTTTCAATATTGAGGTTGTAGTTGAAATTTTTGGTGTTTTTCATTGTTGAGGTTTTTGCTGCATTTCTTGTTGTTTTTAAAAGTTGAGGTTGTTGTTGAATTTTTTGGTGTTTTTCATTGTTGAGTTCGTTGTTGTGGAATGTTTTGTGGTTTTTCATTGTTGAGGGTGTTGATGAATTTGTTGGTGTTTTTGATTTTTGAGGTTGTTGTTGTTGAACTTTAGATGTTTTTCTTTGCTGGTGGTGATTTTCAATTTTGAGTTTGTTGTTGATTTTTTTGGTGTTTTTCATTGTTGCGGTACTTGTTGAAATTGATGTAGTTTATCATTGTTGAGGTTGTTGTTGAATTTTTTGATGTTTTTCATTGCTGAGGTTCTTGTTGAATTTGTTGGTGATTTTCAATATTGTGGTTTTTGAATTTATTGGTGTTATCAATGGTTTTTTTTTAATTTTTTTGAATTTTTCAAAGTTGAGGTTGCCGTTGAATTTGTTGCTGTTTTTAAATGTTGAGGTTGTTAAATTTGTTGGTGTTTTTCAAAGTTGAGTATGTTGTTGAATATTTTGGTGATTTTCAATGTTGTGTTGTTGTTGATTTTGTTTGGTGTTTTTCATTGTTGATGTTGTTGTTGAATTTTTTGATGTTTTTCATTGTTGAGGTTGTTGTTGAATTTGTTGGTGATTTTCAATATTGAGGTTGTTGTTGAATTTATTGGTGTGATCAAAGGTTTTATTTAAACGTTTTATATTTTTCAAAGTTGAGGTTGCAGTTGAATTTTTTGGTGTCTTGCAATGCTGAGGTTGTTGTTGAATTTGTTTGTGGTTTTCAATATTGAGGTTGTTGTTGAATTTGTTGGTGTTTTTCAATGTTGAGGTTGTTGAATTTTTTGGTGTTTTTCAAAGTTGAGGTTGTTGTTGATTATTTTGGTGTTTTTAAATGTTGAGGTTTTTGTTGAATTTGTTGTTGTTTTTGAATGTTGAGGTTGTTGTTGAATTTTTTGATGTTTTTCGTTGTTGAGGTCGTTGTTGAATTTGTTGTTGATTTTCAATATTGAGGTTGTTGTTGAATTTAGTGGTGTTATCAATGTTTTTTTAAAAACTTTTTTGTGTTTTTCAAAGTTGAGTTTGCACTTTAATCTGTTGGTGTTTTTCAATGTTGAGCTTCTTGAATTTTTTGGTGTTTTTCAAAGTTGTGATTGTAGCTGAATTTTTTGGTGTTTTCATTGTTGAAGTTTTTGTTGAATTTGTTGGTGTTTTGGATTGTTGAGGTTGTTGTTTGAAAATCATCAAAAAGTTCAAGAACCTCAACATTGAAAAACACCAACAAATTCAAGTTGTGATTGCTGTTGAATTTTTTGGTGCTTTCATTGTTGAGGTTTTTGTTGAATTTGTTGGTATTTTGGAATGTGGAGGTTGTTGTTGAATTTTTTGATGTTTTTCATTGTTGACATTTTTGTTGAATTTGATGGTGATTTTCAGTTTTGAGTTTGTTGTTGAATTTTTTGGTGTTTTTAATTGTTGAGGTTTTTGTTGAATTTGTTGTTGTTTTTGAATGTTGAGGTTGTTGTTGAATTTGATGGTGTTTTTCATTGTTGAGGTTGTTGTTGAAATTGTTGGAGTTTATCAATCTTGAGGTTCTTGTTGAATTTTTTGGTGTTTTTCAATGTTTAGGTTGTTATCGAATTTTTTGGTGATTTTCAATATTGAGGTTGTTATTGAATTTATTGGTGTATTCAATGTTTCTTTTTTGAATTTTTTGTATATTTCAAAGTTGAGTTTCTAGTTGAATTTGTTGGTGCTTTTGAATGTGGAGCTTGTTGTTGAATTTTTTGGTGTTTTTCAAAGTTGAGGTTGTTGTTGATTTTTTTGGTGTTTTTCATTGTTGAGGTTTTGTTGAATTTGTTGTTGTTTTTAAATGTCGAGGTTGTTGTTGAATTTTTTGATGTTTTTCATTGTTGAGGTTTTTGTTGAATTTGTTGGTTTTTTTGAATGTTGAGGTTGTTGATGAATTTTTTGGTGTTTTTCATTGTTGAGGTTTTTGTCGAATTTGTTGGTGATTTTCAATATTGAGGTTGCAGTTGAAATTGTTGGTGTTTTTCCATGTTGAGGCTTTTGAATGTGTTGGTGTTTTTCAAAGTTGAGGTTGTTGTTGAATATTTTGCTGTTTTTCAATGATGAGGTTGTTGCTGAATTTTTGGTGATTTTCAATATTTAGGTTGTTGTTGAGTTTATTGTTGTATTCAATGTTTTTTTTTTTGAATTTTTTGTATTGTTCAAATTTGAGGTTGTAGTTGAATTTGTTGGTTTTTTTCAATGTTGAGGTTGATGAGTTTTTTGGTGTTTTTCATTGTTGAGGTTTTTGTTGAATTTATTGTTGTTTTTAAATGTTGAGGTTGTTGTTGAATTTTTTGATGTTTTACATTGTTGAGGATGTTGTTGAATTTGTTGGTATTTTTCAATGTTCAGGTTGTTGTTGAATTTTTTGGTGTTTTTCATTGTTGAGGTCGTTGTTGTTGAATTTTTTGCTGTTTTTCATTGTTGATGTTGTTGATGAATTTGTTGGTGTTTTTTATTGTTGAGGTTGTTGTTGAACTTTAGATGTTTCTCAATGCTGAATTTGCACTTTAATTTGTTGGTGTTTTTCAATGTTGAGGTTCTTGAATTTTTTGGTGTTTTTCAAAGTTGTGATTGTTGTTGAATTTTTTGGTGTTTTCATTGTTGAGGTTTTTGATGTATTTGTTGGTGTTTTGGAATGTTGAGGTTGTTGTTTGATAAAGACCAAAAAATTCAAGAACCTCAAGATTGAAAATCACCAACAAATTCAAGTTGTGATTATTGTTGAATTTTTTGGTCCTTTCATTGTTGAGGTTTTTGTTGAATTTGTTGGTGTTTTGGAATGTTGAGGTTGTTGTTGAATTTTTTGATGTTTTTCCTTGTTGATATTTGAGGTTGTAGTTGAATTTGTTGGTGTTTTTCAATGTTGACGTTGTTGAATTTTTTGGTGTTTTTCAAAGTTGAATTTTTTGATGTTTTCCATTGTTGAGGTTGTTGTTGAATTTGTTGGTGTTTTTCATTGTTGAGGTTGTTGTTGAAATTGATGGAGTTTTTCAATGTTGAGGTTGTTGTTGATTTTTTTGGTGTTTTTCATTGTTGAGGTTGTTGTTGAATTTGTTTGTGTTTTTCATTGTTGAGGTTGTTGTTGAAATTGTTGGAGTTTTTCAATGTTGAGGTTGTTGTTGATGAACTTTAGATGTTTTTCATTGCTGAGGTTGGTGTTGAATTTATTGGTGTTTTGAATGTTGAAGTTGTTGAATTTTTTGGTGTTTTTCAAAGTTGAGGTTGTTGTTGATTTTTTTGGTGTTTTTAATTGTTGAGGTTTTTGTTGAATTTATTGTTGTTTTTGAATGTTGATGTTGTTGTTGAATTTTTTGATGTTTTTCGTTGTTGAGGTCGTTGTTGAATTTGTTGGTGATTTTCAATATTGAGGTTGTTGTTGAATTTATTGGTGTTATCAATGTTTTTTTTAAACTGTTTTGTGTTTTTCAAAGTTGGGTTTGCACCTTAATTTGTTGGTGTTTTTCAATGTTGAGGTTCTAGAATTATTTGGTGTTTTTCAATGTTGAGGTTCTAGAATTATTTGTTGTTTTTCAAAGTTGTGATTGTTGTTGAATTTCTTGCGGTATTTATTGAAATTGATGGTATTTTTCAATGTTGAGGTAGTTTTTGATTTTTTTTTTGTTGTTTTTCATTGTTGAGGTTGCTTTGAATTTTTTGGTGTTTTTCATTGTTGAGGTTTTTGTTGAATTTGTTGGTGTTTTTGAATGTTGATGTTGTTGTTGAATTTCTTGGTGTTTTTCATTGTTGACGTTGTTGTTGTATTTGTTGGAGTTTTTCAAAGTTGAGGTTGTTGTTGAATTTGTTGGTGTTTTTCAATGTTGAGGTTGTTGAATTTGTTTGTGTTTTTCAATGTTGAGGCTGTTCAATTTTTTGTTGTTTTCAATTGTTGAGTTTTTTGTTGAATTTGTTGCTGTTTTTGAATGTTGAGGTTGCTGTTGTATTTGTTGGTGTTTTTCATTGTTGAGGTTGTTGTTGAGTTTGTTGGAGTTTTTCAATATTCAGGTTGTTGTTGAATTTGTTGGTGTTATCAATTTTTATTTTGTTGAACCTTTTTGTATTTTTAAAGTTGAGGTTGATGTTGAATTTGTTGCTGTTTTTCAATGTTCAGGTTGTTAAATTTATTGGTGTTATCAATTATTATTTTGTTGAACCTTTTTGTATTTTTAAAGTTGAGTTTGTTGTTGAATAATTTGGTGATTTTCAATGTTGTGTTGCTGTTGAATTTTTTGTTCTATTGCATTGTTGATGTTGTTGTTGAATTTTTTGATGTTTTTCATTGTTGAGGTTGCTGTTGAATTTGTTGGTGATTTTCAATATTGAGGTTGTAGTTGAAATTTTTGGTGTTTTTCATTGTTGAGGTTTTTGCTGCATTTCTTGTTGTTTTTAAAAGTTGAGGTTGTTGTTGAATTTTTTGGTGTTTTTCATTGTTGAGGTCGTTGTTGTGGAATGTTTTGTGGTTTTTCATTGTTGAGGGTGTTGATGAATTTGTTGGTGTTTTTGATTTTTGAGGTTGTTGTTGTTGAACTTTAGATGTTTTTCTTTGCTGGTGGTGATTTTCAATTTTGAGTTTGTTGTTGATTTTTTTGGTGTTTTTCATTGTTGCGGTACTTGTTGAAATTGATGTAGTTTATCATTGTTGAGGTTGTTGTTGAATTTTTTGATGTTTTTCATTGCTGAGGTTCTTGTTGAATTTGTTGGTGATTTTCAATATTGTGGTTTTTGAATTTATTGGTGTTATCAATGGTTTTTTTTTAATTTTTTTGAATTTTTCAAAGTTGAATTTCTGGGTGTTTTTCAATGTTGAGGTTGTTGTTGCATTTTTTGATATATTTGATTGTTGAGTTTGTTGCTGAATTTGTTGGTGATTTTCAATTTGGAGTTAGTTGTTGAATTTTTTGGTGTTTTTCATTGTTGAGGTTGTTGTTGAAATTGTTGGAGTTTTTCAATGTTGAGGTTGTTGTTGAATTTGTTGATGTTTTTCAATGTTGAGGTTGTTGAATTTGTTGATGCTTTTCAAAGCTGAGGTTGTTGTTTAATTTTTTGTTGTTTTTCATTGTTGAGGTTTTTGTTGAATTTGTTGGTGTTTTTGAATGTTGAGGTTGTTGTTGAATTTTTTGTTGTTTTTCATTGTTGAGGTTTTTGTTGAATTTGTTGGTGTTTTTGAATGTTGAGGTTGTTGTTGAATTTTTTGGAGTTTTTTATTGTTGAGGTTGATGTTGAAGTTGTTGGAGTTTTTCAATGTTGAGGTTGTTGTTGAATTTGTTGATGTTTTTCAATGTTGAGGTTGTTGAATTTGTTGATGCTTTTCTAAGCTGAGGTTGTTGTTTAATTTTTTGTTGTTTTTCATTGTTGAGATTTTTGTTGAATTTGTTGGTGTTTTTGAATGTTGAGGTTGTTGTTGAATTTGTTGGTGTTTTTTATTGTTGAGGTTGTTGTTGAAATTGTTGGAGTTTTTCAATGTTGAGGTTGTTGTTTAATTTGTTGATGTTTTTCAATGTTGAGGTTGTTGAATTTGTTGATGTTTTTCAAAGTTGAGGTTGTTGTTGAATTTTTTGGTGTTTTAGATTGTTGAGTTCTTCTTTGAATTTGTTGCTGTTTTTGAATGTTGAGGTTGCTGTTGTATTTTTTGGTGTTTTTCATTGTTGAGGTTGTTGTTGAATTTGTTGGAGTTTTTCAATATTCAGGTTGTTGTTGACTATGTTGGTGTTATCAATTTTTATTTTGTTGAACCTTTTTGTATTTTTAAAAGTTGAGGTTGTTGTTGAACTTGTTGCTGTTTTTAAATGTCGAGGTTGTTAAATTTGTTGGTGTTTTTCAAAGTTGAGTATGTTGTTGAATATTTTGGTGATTTTCAATGTTGGGTACTTGATGAATTTTTTGGTGTATTTAATTGTTGATGTTGTTGTTGAATTTTTTGATGTTTTTCATTGTTGAGGTTGTTGTTGAATTTGTTGGTGTTTTTCATTGTTGAGGTTGTTGTTGAATTTGTTGGTGTTTTTCATTGTTGAGGTTGTTGTTGAATTTGTTGGTTTTTCTGAATGTTGAGGTTGTTGTTGAAATTTTTGGTGTTTTTCATTGTTGCGGTACTTGTTGAATTTGTTGTTGTTTTTGAATGTTGAGGTTGTTGTTGAATTTTTTGATGTTTTTCATTGCTGAGGTTCTTGTTGAATTTGTTGGTGATTTTCAATATTGTGGTTTTTGAATTTATTGGTGTTATCAATGGTTTTTTTTTAATTTTTTTGAATTTTTCAAAGTTGAGGTTGCCGTTGAATTTCTGGGTGTTTTTCAATGTTGAGGTTGTTGTTGCATTTTTTGATATTTTTGATTGTTGAGTTTGTTGCTGAATTTGTTGGTGATTTTCAATTTGGAGTTAGTTGTTGAATTTTTTGGTGTTTTTCATTGTTGAGGTTGTTGTTGAAATTGTTGGAGTTTTTCAATGTTGAGGTTGTTGTTGAATTTGTTGATGTTTTTCAATGTTGAGGTTGTTGAATTTGTTGATGCTTTTCAAAGCTGAGGTTGTTGTTTAATTTTTTGTTGTTTTTCATTGTTGAGGTTTTTGTTGAATTTGTTGGTGTTTTTGAATGTTGAGGTTGTTGTTGAATTTTTTGTTGTTTTTCATTGTTGAGGTTTTTGTTGAATTTGTTGGTGTTTTTGAATGTTGAGGTTGTTGTTGAATTTTTTGGAGTTTTTTATTGTTGAGGTTGTTGTTGAAGTTGTTGGAGTTTTTCAATGTTGAGGTTGTTGTTGAATTTGTTGATGCTTTTCTAAGCTGAGGTTGTTGTTTAATTTTTTGTTGTTTTTCATTGTTGAGATTTTTGTTGAATTTGTTGGTGTTTTTGAATGTTGAGGTTGTTGTTGAATTTTTTGTTGTTTTTCATTGTTGAGGTTTTTGTTGAATTTGTTGGTGTTTTTGAATGTTGAGGTTGTTGTTGAATTTTTTGGAGTTTTTTATTGTTGAGGTTGTTGTTGAAGTTGTTGGAGTTTTTCAATGTTGAGGTTGTTGTTGAATTTGTTGATGTTTTTCAATGTTGAGGTTGTTGAATTTGTTGATGCTTTTCTAAGCTGAGGTTGTTGTTTAATTTTTTGTTGTTTTTCATTGTTGAGATTTTTGTTGAATTTGTTGGTGTTTTTGAATGTTGAGGTTGTTGTTGAATTTGTTGGTGTTTTTTATTGTTGAGGTTGTTGTTGAAATTGTTGGAGTTTTTCAATGTTGAGGTTGTTGTTGAATTTGTTGATGTTTTTCAATGTTGAGGTTGTTGAATTTGTTGATGTTTTTCAAAGTTGAGGTTGTTGTTGAATTTTTTGGTGTTTTAAATTGTTGAGTTCTTCTTTGAATTTGTTGCTGTTTTTGAATGTTGAGGTTGCTGTTGAATTTGTTGGTGTTTTTTATTGTTGAGGTTGTTGTTGAAATTGTTGGAGTTTTTCAATGTTGAGGTTGTTGTTGAATTTGTTGATGTTTTTCAATGTTGAGGTTGTTGAATTTGTTGATGTTTTTCAAAGTTGAGGTTGTAGTTGAATTTTTTGGTGTTTTAGATTGTTGAGTTCTTCTTTGAATTTGTTGCTGTTTTTGAATGTTGAGGTTGCTGTTGTATTTTTTGGTGTTTTTCATTGTTGAGGTTGTTGTTGAATTTGTTGGAGTTTTTCAATATTCAGGTTGTTGTTGACTATGTTGGTGTTATCAATTTTTATTTTGTTGAACCTTTTTGTATTTTTAAAAGTTGAGGTTGTTGTTGAACTTGTTGCTGTTTTTAAATGTCGAGGTTGTTAAATTTGTTGGTGTTTTTCAAAGTTGAGTATGTTGTTGAATATTTTGGTGATTTTCAATGTTGGGTACTTGATGAATTTTTTGGTGTATTTAATTGTTGATGTTGTTGTTGAATTTTTTGATGTTTTTCATTGTTGAGGTTGTTGTTGAATTTGTTGGTGTTTTTCATTGTTGAGGTTGTTGTTGAATTTGTTGGTGTTTTTCATTGTTGAGGTTGTTGTTGAATTTGTTGGTTTTTCTGAATGTTGAGGTTGTTGTTGAAATTTTTGGTGTTTTTCATTGTTGCGGTACTTGTTGAATTTGTTGTTGTTTTTGAATGTTGAGGTTGTTGTTGAATTTTTTGATGTTTTTCATTGCTGAGGTTCTTGTTGAATTTGTTGGTGATTTTCAATATTGTGGTTTTTGAATTTATTGGTGTTATCAATGGTTTTTTTTTAATTTTTTTGAATTTTTCAAAGTTGAGGTTGCCGTTGAATTTCTGGGTGTTTTTCAATGTTGAGGTTGTTGTTGCATTTTTTGATATTTTTGATTGTTGAGTTTGTTGCTGAATTTGTTGGTGATTTTCAATTTGGAGTTAGTTGTTGAATTTTTTGGTGTTTTTCATTGTTGAGGTTGTTGTTGAAATTGTTGGAGTTTTTCAATGTTGAGGTTGTTGTTGAATTTGTTGATGTTTTTCAATGTTGAGGTTGTTGAATTTGTTGATGCTTTTCAAAGCTGAGGTTGTTGTTTAATTTTTTGTTGTTTTTCATTGTTGAGGTTTTTGTTGAATTTGTTGGTGTTTTTGAATGTTGAGGTTGTTGTTGAATTTTTTGTTGTTTTTCATTGTTGAGGTTTTTGTTGAATTTGTTGGTGTTTTTGAATGTTGAGGTTGTTGTTGAATTTTTTGGAGTTTTTTATTGTTGAGGTTGTTGTTGAAGTTGTTGGAGTTTTTCAATGTTGAGGTTGTTGTTGAATTTGTTGATGCTTTTCTAAGCTGAGGTTGTTGTTTAATTTTTTGTTGTTTTTCATTGTTGAGATTTTTGTTGAATTTGTTGGTGTTTTTGAATGTTGAGGTTGTTGTTGAATTTTTTGTTGTTTTTCATTGTTGAGGTTTTTGTTGAATTTGTTGGTGTTTTTGAATGTTGAGGTTGTTGTTGAATTTTTTGGAGTTTTTTATTGTTGAGGTTGTTGTTGAAGTTGTTGGAGTTTTTCAATGTTGAGGTTGTTGTTGAATTTGTTGATGTTTTTCAATGTTGAGGTTGTTGAATTTGTTGATGCTTTTCTAAGCTGAGGTTGTTGTTTAATTTTTTGTTGTTTTTCATTGTTGAGATTTTTGTTGAATTTGTTGGTGTTTTTGAATGTTGAGGTTGTTGTTGAATTTGTTGGTGTTTTTTATTGTTGAGGTTGTTGTTGAAATTGTTGGAGTTTTTCAATGTTGAGGTTGTTGTTGAATTTGTTGATGTTTTTCAATGTTGAGGTTGTTGAATTTGTTGATGTTTTTCAAAGTTGAGGTTGTTGTTGAATTTTTTGGTGTTTTAAATTGTTGAGTTCTTCTTTGAATTTGTTGCTGTTTTTGAATGTTGAGGTTGCTGTTGAATTTGTTGGTGTTTTTTATTGTTGAGGTTGTTGTTGAAATTGTTGGAGTTTTTCAATGTTGAGGTTGTTGTTGAATTTGTTGATGTTTTTCAATGTTGAGGTTGTTGAATTTGTTGATGTTTTTCAAAGTTGAGGTTGTAGTTGAATTTTTTGGTGTTTTAGATTGTTGAGTTCTTCTTTGAATTTGTTGCTGTTTTTGAATGTTGAGGTTGCTGTTGTATTTTTTGGTGTTTTTCATTGTTGAGGTTGTTGTTGAATTTGTTGGAGTTTTTCAATATTCAGGTTGTTGTTGACTATGTTGGTGTTATCAATTTTTATTTTGTTGAACCTTTTTGTATTTTTAAAAGTTGAGGTTGTTGTTGAACTTGTTGCTGTTTTTAAATGTCGAGGTTGTTAAATTTGTTGGTGTTTTTCAAAGTTGAGTATGTTGTTGAATATTTTGGTGATTTTCAATGTTGGGTACTTGATGAATTTTTTGGTGTATTTAATTGTTGATGTTGTTGTTGAATTTTTTGATGTTTTTCATTGTTGAGGTTGTTGTTGAATTTGTTGGTGTTTTTCATTGTTGAGGTTGTTGTTGAATTTGTTGGTGTTTTTCATTGTTGAGGTTGTTGTTGAATTTGTTGGTTTTTCTGAATGTTGAGGTTGTTGTTGAAATTTTTGGTGTTCTTCATTGTTGCGGTACTTGTTGAATTTGTTGTTGTTTTTGAATGTTGAGGTTGTTGTTGAATTTTTTGATGTTTTTCATTGCTGAGGTTCTTGTTGAATTTGTTGGTGATTTTCAATATTGTGGTTTTTGAATTTATTGGTGTTATCAATGGTTTTTTTTTAATTTTTTTGAATTTTTCAAAGTTGAGGTTGCCGTTGAATTTCTGGGTGTTTTTCAATGTTGAGGTTGTTGTTGCATTTTTTGATATTTTTGATTGTTGAGTTTGTTGCTGAATTTGTTGGTGATTTTCAATTTGGAGTTAGTTGTTGAATTTTTTGGTGTTTTTCATTGTTGAGGTTGTTGTTGAAATTGTTGGAGTTTTTCAATGTTGAGGTTGTTGTTGAATTTGTTGATGTTTTTCAATGTTGAGGTTGTTGAATTTGTTGATGCTTTTCAAAGCTGAGGTTGTTGTTTAATTTTTTGTTGTTTTTCATTGTTGAGGTTTTTGTTGAATTTGTTGGTGTTTTTGAATGTTGAGGTTGTTGTTGAATTTTTTGGAGTTTTTTATTGTTGAGGTTGTTGTTGAAGTTGTTGGAGTTTTTCAATGTTGAGGTTGTTGTTGAATTTGTTGATGCTTTTCTAAGCTGAGGTTGTTGTTTAATTTTTTGTTGTTTTTCATTGTTGAGATTTTTGTTGAATTTGTTGGTGTTTTTGAATGTTGAGGTTGTTGTTGAATTTTTTGTTGTTTTTCATTGTTGAGGTTTTTGTTGAATTTGTTGGTGTTTTTGAATGTTGAGGTTGTTGTTGAATTTTTTGGAGTTTTTTATTGTTGAGGTTGTTGTTGAAGTTGTTGGAGTTTTTCAATGTTGAGGTTGTTGTTGAATTTGTTGATGTTTTTCAATGTTGAGGTTGTTGAATTTGTTGATGCTTTTCTAAGCTGAGGTTGTTGTTTAATTTTTTGTTGTTTTTCATTGTTGAGATTTTTGTTGAATTTGTTGGTGTTTTTGAATGTTGAGGTTGTTGTTGAATTTGTTGGTGTTTTTTATTGTTGAGGTTGTTGTTGAAATTGTTGGAGTTTTTCAATGTTGAGGTTGTTGTTGAATTTGTTGATGTTTTTCAATGTTGAGGTTGTTGAATTTGTTGATGTTTTTCAAAGTTGAGGTTGTTGTTGAATTTTTTGGTGTTTTAAATTGTTGAGTTCTTCTTTGAATTTGTTGCTGTTTTTGAATGTTGAGGTTGCTGTTGAATTTGTTGGTGTTTTTTATTGTTGAGGTTGTTGTTGAAATTGTTGGAGTTTTTCAATGTTGAGGTTGTTGTTGAATTTGTTGATGTTTTTCAATGTTGAGGTTGTTGAATTTGTTGATGTTTTTCAAAGTTGAGGTTGTAGTTGAATTTTTTGGTGTTTTAGATTGTTGAGTTCTTCTTTGAATTTGTTGCTGTTTTTGAATGTTGAGGTTGCTGTTGTATTTTTTGGTGTTTTTCATTGTTGAGGTTGTTGTTGAATTTGTTGGAGTTTTTCAATATTCAGGTTGTTGTTGACTATGTTGGTGTTATCAATTTTTATTTTGTTGAACCTTTTTGTATTTTTAAAAGTTGAGGTTGTTGTTGAACTTGTTGCTGTTTTTAAATGTCGAGGTTGTTAAATTTGTTGGTGTTTTTCAAAGTTGAGTATGTTGTTGAATATTTTGGTGATTTTCAATGTTGGGTACTTGATGAATTTTTTGGTGTATTTAATTGTTGATGTTGTTGTTGAATTTTTTGATGTTTTTCATTGTTGAGGTTGTTGTTGAATTTGTTGGTGTTTTTCATTGTTGAGGTTGTTGTTGAATTTGTTGGTGTTTTTCATTGTTGAGGTTGTTGTTGAATTTGTTGGTTTTTCTGAATGTTGAGGTTGTTGTTGAAATTTTTGGTGTTTTTCATTGTTGCGGTACTTGTTGAATTTGTTGTTGTTTTTGAATGTTGAGGTTGTTGTTGAATTTTTTGATGTTTTTCATTGCTGAGGTTCTTGTTGAATTTGTTGGTGATTTTCAATATTGTGGTTTTTGAATTTATTGGTGTTATCAATGGTTTTTTTTTAATTTTTTTGAATTTTTCAAAGTTGAGGTTGCCGTTGAATTTCTGGGTGTTTTTCAATGTTGAGGTTGTTGTTGCATTTTTTGATATTTTTGATTGTTGAGTTTGTTGCTGAATTTGTTGGTGATTTTCAATTTGGAGTTAGTTGTTGAATTTTTTGGTGTTTTTCATTGTTGAGGTTGTTGTTGAAATTGTTGGAGTTTTTCAATGTTGAGGTTGTTGTTGAATTTGTTGATGTTTTTCAATGTTGAGGTTGTTGAATTTGTTGATGCTTTTCAAAGCTGAGGTTGTTGTTTAATTTTTTGTTGTTTTTCATTGTTGAGGTTTTTGTTGAATTTGTTGGTGTTTTTGAATGTTGAGGTTGTTGTTGAATTTTTTGTTGTTTTTCATTGTTGAGGTTTTTGTTGAATTTGTTGGTGTTTTTGAATGTTGAGGTTGTTGTTGAATTTTTTGGAGTTTTTTATTGTTGAGGTTGTTGTTGAAGTTGTTGGAGTTTTTCAATGTTGAGGTTGTTGTTGAATTTGTTGATGCTTTTCTAAGCTGAGGTTGTTGTTTAATTTTTTGTTGTTTTTCATTGTTGAGATTTTTGTTGAATTTGTTGGTGTTTTTGAATGTTGAGGTTGTTGTTGAATTTTTTGTTGTTTTTCATTGTTGAGGTTTTTGTTGAATTTGTTGGTGTTTTTGAATGTTGAGGTTGTTGTTGAATTTTTTGGAGTTTTTTATTGTTGAGGTTGTTGTTGAAGTTGTTGGAGTTTTTCAATGTTGAGGTTGTTGTTGAATTTGTTGATGTTTTTCAATGTTGAGGTTGTTGAATTTGTTGATGCTTTTCTAAGCTGAGGTTGTTGTTTAATTTTTTGTTGTTTTTCATTGTTGAGATTTTTGTTGAATTTGTTGGTGTTTTTGAATGTTGAGGTTGTTGTTGAATTTGTTGGTGTTTTTTATTGTTGAGGTTGTTGTTGAAATTGTTGGAGTTTTTCAATGTTGAGGTTGTTGTTGAATTTGTTGATGTTTTTCAATGTTGAGGTTGTTGAATTTGTTGATGTTTTTCAAAGTTGAGGTTGTTGTTGAATTTTTTGGTGTTTTAAATTGTTGAGTTCTTCTTTGAATTTGTTGCTGTTTTTGAATGTTGAGGTTGCTGTTGAATTTGTTGGTGTTTTTTATTGTTGAGGTTGTTGTTGAAATTGTTGGAGTTTTTCAATGTTGAGGTTGTTGTTGAATTTGTTGATGTTTTTCAATGTTGAGGTTGTTGAATTTGTTGATGTTTTTCAAAGTTGAGGTTGTAGTTGAATTTTTTGGTGTTTTAGATTGTTGAGTTCTTCTTTGAATTTGTTGCTGTTTTTGAATGTTGAGGTTGCTGTTGTATTTTTTGGTGTTTTTCATTGTTGAGGTTGTTGTTGAATTTGTTGGAGTTTTTCAATATTCAGGTTGTTGTTGACTATGTTGGTGTTATCAATTTTTATTTTGTTGAACCTTTTTGTATTTTTAAAAGTTGAGGTTGTTGTTGAACTTGTTGCTGTTTTTAAATGTCGAGGTTGTTAAATTTGTTGGTGTTTTTCAAAGTTGAGTATGTTGTTGAATATTTTGGTGATTTTCAATGTTGGGTACTTGATGAATTTTTTGGTGTATTTAATTGTTGATGTTGTTGTTGAATTTTTTGATGTTTTTCATTGTTGAGGTTGTTGTTGAATTTGTTGGTGTTTTTCATTGTTGAGGTTGTTGTTGAATTTGTTGGTGTTTTTCATTGTTGAGGTTGTTGTTGAATTTGTTGGTTTTTCTGAATGTTGAGGTTGTTGTTGAAATTTTTGGTGTTCTTCATTGTTGCGGTACTTGTTGAATTTGTTGTTGTTTTTGAATGTTGAGGTTGTTGTTGAATTTTTTGATGTTTTTCATTGCTGAGGTTCTTGTTGAATTTGTTGGTGATTTTCAATATTGTGGTTTTTGAATTTATTGGTGTTATCAATGGTTTTTTTTTAATTTTTTTGAATTTTTCAAAGTTGAGGTTGCCGTTGAATTTCTGGGTGTTTTTCAATGTTGAGGTTGTTGTTGCATTTTTTGATATTTTTGATTGTTGAGTTTGTTGCTGAATTTGTTGGTGATTTTCAATTTGGAGTTAGTTGTTGAATTTTTTGGTGTTTTTCATTGTTGAGGTTGTTGTTGAAATTGTTGGAGTTTTTCAATGTTGAGGTTGTTGTTGAATTTGTTGATGTTTTTCAATGTTGAGGTTGTTGAATTTGTTGATGCTTTTCAAAGCTGAGGTTGTTGTTTAATTTTTTGTTGTTTTTCATTGTTGAGGTTTTTGTTGAATTTGTTGGTGTTTTTGAATGTTGAGGTTGTTGTTGAATTTTTTGGAGTTTTTTATTGTTGAGGTTGTTGTTGAAGTTGTTGGAGTTTTTCAATGTTGAGGTTGTTGTTGAATTTGTTGATGCTTTTCTAAGCTGAGGTTGTTGTTTAATTTTTTGTTGTTTTTCATTGTTGAGATTTTTGTTGAATTTGTTGGTGTTTTTGAATGTTGAGGTTGTTGTTGAATTTTTTGTTGTTTTTCATTGTTGAGGTTTTTGTTGAATTTGTTGGTGTTTTTGAATGTTGAGGTTGTTGTTGAATTTTTTGGAGTTTTTTATTGTTGAGGTTGTTGTTGAAGTTGTTGGAGTTTTTCAATGTTGAGGTTGTTGTTGAATTTGTTGATGTTTTTCAATGTTGAGGTTGTTGAATTTGTTGATGCTTTTCTAAGCTGAGGTTGTTGTTTAATTTTTTGTTGTTTTTCATTGTTGAGATTTTTGTTGAATTTGTTGGTGTTTTTGAATGTTGAGGTTGTTGTTGAATTTGTTGGTGTTTTTTATTGTTGAGGTTGTTGTTGAAATTGTTGGAGTTTTTCAATGTTGAGGTTGTTGTTGAATTTGTTGATGTTTTTCAATGTTGAGGTTGTTGAATTTGTTGATGTTTTTCAAAGTTGAGGTTGTTGTTGAATTTTTTGGTGTTTTAAATTGTTGAGTTCTTCTTTGAATTTGTTGCTGTTTTTGAATGTTGAGGTTGCTGTTGAATTTGTTGGTGTTTTTTATTGTTGAGGTTGTTGTTGAAATTGTTGGAGTTTTTCAATGTTGAGGTTGTTGTTGAATTTGTTGATGTTTTTCAATGTTGAGGTTGTTGAATTTGTTGATGTTTTTCAAAGTTGAGGTTGTAGTTGAATTTTTTGGTGTTTTAGATTGTTGAGTTCTTCTTTGAATTTGTTGCTGTTTTTGAATGTTGAGGTTGCTGTTGTATTTTTTGGTGTTTTTCATTGTTGAGGTTGTTGTTGAATTTGTTGGAGTTTTTCAATATTCAGGTTGTTGTTGACTATGTTGGTGTTATCAATTTTTATTTTGTTGAACCTTTTTGTATTTTTAAAAGTTGAGGTTGTTGTTGAACTTGTTGCTGTTTTTAAATGTCGAGGTTGTTAAATTTGTTGGTGTTTTTCAAAGTTGAGTATGTTGTTGAATATTTTGGTGATTTTCAATGTTGGGTACTTGATGAATTTTTTGGTGTATTTAATTGTTGATGTTGTTGTTGAATTTTTTGATGTTTTTCATTGTTGAGGTTGTTGTTGAATTTGTTGGTGTTTTTCATTGTTGAGGTTGTTGTTGAATTTGTTGGTGTTTTTCATTGTTGAGGTTGTTGTTGAATTTGTTGGTTTTTCTGAATGTTGAAGTTGTTGTTGAAATTTTTGGTGTTTTTCATTGTTGCGGTACTTGTTGAATTTGTTGTTGTTTTTGAATGTTGAGGTTGTTGTTGAATTTTTTGATGTTTTTCATTGCTGAGGTTCTTGTTGAATTTGTTGGTGATTTTCAATATTGTGGTTTTTGAATTTATTGGTGTTATCAATGGTTTTTTTTTAATTTTTTTGAATTTTTCAAAGTTGAGGTTGCCGTTGAATTTCTGGGTGTTTTTCAATGTTGAGGTTGTTGTTGCATTTTTTGATATTTTTGATTGTTGAGTTTGTTGCTGAATTTGTTGGTGATTTTCAATTTGGAGTTAGTTGTTGAATTTTTTGGTGTTTTTCATTGTTGAGGTTGTTGTTGAAATTGTTGGAGTTTTTCAATGTTGAGGTTGTTGTTGAATTTGTTGATGTTTTTCAATGTTGAGGTTGTTGAATTTGTTGATGCTTTTCAAAGCTGAGGTTGTTGTTTAATTTTTTGTTGTTTTTCATTGTTGAGGTTTTTGTTGAATTTGTTGGTGTTTTTGAATGTTGAGGTTGTTGTTGAATTTTTTGTTGTTTTTCATTGTTGAGGTTTTTGTTGAATTTGTTGGTGTTTTTGAATGTTGAGGTTGTTGTTGAATTTTTTGGAGTTTTTATTGTTGAGGTTGTTGTTGAAGTTGTTGGAGTTTTTCAATGTTGAGGTTGTTGTTGAATTTGTTGATGCTTTTCTAAGCTGAGGTTGTTGTTTAATTTTTTGTTGTTTTTCATTGTTGAGATTTTTGTTGAATTTGTTGGTGTTTTTGAATGTTGAGGTTGTTGTTGAATTTTTTGTTGTTTTTCATTGTTGAGGTTTTTGTTGAATTTGTTGGTGTTTTTGAATGTTGAGGTTGTTGTTGAATTTTTTGGAGTTTTTTATTGTTGAGGTTGTTGTTGAAGTTGTTGGAGTTTTTCAATGTTGAGGTTGTTGTTGAATTTGTTGATGTTTTTCAATGTTGAGGTTGTTGAATTTGTTAATGCTTTTCTAAGCTGAGGTTGTTGTTTAATTTTTTGTTGTTTTTCATTGTTGAGATTTTTGTTGAATTTGTTGGTGTTTTTGAATGTTGAGGTTGTTGTTGAATTTGTTGGTGTTTTTTATTGTTGAGGTTGTTGTTGAAATTGTTGGAGTTTTTCAATGTTGAGGTTGTTGTTGAATTTGTTGATGTTTTTCAATGTTGAGGTTGTTGAATTTGTTGATGTTTTTCAAAGTTGAGGTTGTTGTTGAATTTTTTGGTGTTTTAAATTGTTGAGTTCTTCTTTGAATTTGTTGCTGTTTTTGAATGTTGAGGTTGCTGTTGAATTTGTTGGTGTTTTTTATTGTTGAGGTTGTTGTTGAAATTGTTGGAGTTTTTCAATGTTGAGGTTGTTGTTGAATTTGTTGATGTTTTTCAATGTTGAGGTTGTTGAATTTGTTGATGTTTTTCAAAGTTGAGGTTGTAGTTGAATTTTTTGGTGTTTTAGATTGTTGAGTTCTTCTTTGAATTTGTTGCTGTTTTTGAATGTTGAGGTTGCTGTTGTATTTTTTGGTGTTTTTCATTGTTGAGGTTGTTGTTGAATTTGTTGGAGTTTTTCAATATTCAGGTTGTTGTTGACTATGTTGGTGTTATCAATTTTTATTTTGTTGAACCTTTTTGTATTTTTAAAAGTTGAGGTTGTTGTTGAACTTGTTGCTGTTTTTAAATGTCGAGGTTGTTAAATTTGTTGGTGTTTTTCAAAGTTGAGTATGTTGTTGAATATTTTGGTGATTTTCAATGTTGGGTACTTGATGAATTTTTTGGTGTATTTAATTGTTGATGTTGTTGTTGAATTTTTTGATGTTTTTCATTGTTGAGGTTGTTGTTGAATTTGTTGGTGTTTTTCATTGTTGAGGTTGTTGTTGAATTTGTTGGTGTTTTTCATTGTTGAGGTTGTTGTTGAATTTGTTGGTTTTTCTGAATGTTGAGGTTGTTGTTGAAATTTTTGGTGTTTTTCAAAGTTGAGGTGGTTGTTGATTTTTTTGGTGATTTTAATTGTTGAGGTTTATGTTGAATTTGTTGTTGTTTTTGAATGTTGAGGTTGTTGTTGAATTATTTGATGTTTTTCGTTGTTGAGGTCATTGTTGAATTTGTAGGTGATTTTCAATATTGAGGTTGCTGTTGAATTTATTAGTGTTATCAATGTTTTTTATTTAAACTTTTTAGTATTTTTCAAAGTTGAGTTTGCACTTTAATTTGTTGCTGTCTTTCAATGTTGAGGTTCTTGAATTTTTTGGTGTTTTTCAAAGTTGTGATTGTTGTTGAATTTTTTGGTGTTATCATTGTTGAGGTTTTTGTTGAATTTGTTCGTGTTTTGGAAGGTTGAGGTTGTTGTTGAATTTTTTGATGTTTTTCATTTTTGAGGTTGTTGTTGAAATTGTTTGTGTTTTTCATTGTTGCGGTACTTGTTGATATTGATGGACTTTTTCAATGTTGAGGTTGTTATTGATTTTTTTTGGTGTTTTTCATTGTTGAGGTTCTTGTTGAATTTGTTGGTGATTTTCCATGTTGAGGTTCTTGCATTTATTGGTGTTATCAATGGTTTTTTTTGAACTTTTTTGTATTTTTCAAAGTTGAGGTTGTTCAATTTGTTGGTGTTTTTCAAAGTTGAAGTTGCTGTTTAATTTTTTGGTGATTTCAATGTGATAAGGTTGTTATTGATTATTTTTGTGTTTTTCATTGTTGAGGTTGTTGTTGATTTTTTTGGTGTTTTTAATTGTTGAGGTTTTTGTTGAATTTGTTGTTGTTTTTGAATGTTGAGGTTGTCGTTGAATTTTTTGATGTTTTTCGCTGTTGAGGTCGTTGTTGAATTTGTTGGTGATTTTCAATATTGAGGTTGTTGTTGAATTTATTGGTGTTATCAATGTTTTTTTTAAAACTTTTTTGTGTTTTTCAAAGTTGAGTTTGCATTTTAATTTGTTGGTGTTTTTCAATGTTGAGGCTCTTGAATTATTTGGTGTTTTTCAAAGTTGTGTTTGTTGCTGAATTTTTTGGTGTTTTCATTGTTGAGGTTTTCGTTGAATTTGTTGGTGTTTTGGAATGTTGAGGTTGTTGTTTGAAAAACAACAAATAATTCAAGAACCTCAACATTGAAAAACACCAACAAATTCACGTTGTGATTGTTGTTGACCTTTTTGGTGTTTTCATTGTTGAGGTTGTTGTTGAATTTTTTGATGTTTTTCCTTGTTGATATTTTTGTTGAATTTGATGGTCATTTTCAATTTTGAGTTTGTTGAATTTGTTGGAGTTATTCAATATTCAGGTTGTTGTTGAATATGTTGGTGTTATCAATTTTTATTTTGTTGAACCTTTTTGTATTTTTAAAAGTTGAGGTTGATGTTGAATTTGTTGCTGTTTTTAAATGTTGAGGTTGTTAAATTTGTTGGTGTTTTTCAAAGTTGAGTATGTTGTTGAATATTTTGGTGATTTTCAATGTTGTGTTGTTGTTGATTTTTTTTGGTGTTTTTCATTGTTGATGTTGTTGTTGAATTTTTTGATGTTTTTCATTGCTGAGGTTGTTGTTGAATTTGTTGGTGATTTTCAATATTGAGGTTGTTGTTGAATTTATTGGTGTGATCAAAGGTTTTAGTTAAACGTTTTATATTTTTCAAAGTTGAGGTTGCAGTTGAATTTGTTGGTGTCTTGCAATGCTGAGGTTGTTGTTGAATTTGTTTGTGGTTTTCAATATTGAGGTTGTTGTTGAATTTGTTGGTGTTTTTCAATGTTGAGGTTGTTGAATTTTTTGGTGTTTTTCAAAGTTGAGGTTGTTGTTGATTATTTTGGTGTTTTTAAATGTTGAGGTTTTTGTTGACTTTGTTGTTGTTTTTGAATGTTGAGGTTGTTGTTGAATTTTTTGATGTTTTTCGTTGTTGAGGTCGTTGTTGAATTTGTTGTTGATTTTCAATATTGAGGTTGTTGTTGAATTTAGTGGTGTTATCAATGTTTTTTTAAAAACTTTTTTGTGTTTTTCAAAGTTGAGTTTGCACTTTAATCTGTTGGTGTTTTTCAATGTTGAGGTTCTTGAATTTTTTGGTGTTTTTCAAAGTTGTGATTGTAGCTGAATTTTTTGGTGTTTTCATTGTTGTGGTTTTTGTTGAATTTGTTGGTGTTTTGGAATGTGGAGGTTGTTGTTGAATTTTTTGATGTTTTTCATTGTTGACATTTTTGTTGAATTTGATGGTGATTTTCAGTTTTGAGTTTGTTGTTGAATTTTTTGGTGTTTTTAATTGTTGAGGTTTTTGTTGAATTTGTTGTTGTTTTTGAATGTCGAGGTTGTTGTTGAATTTTTTGATGTTTTTCGTTGTTGAGGTCGTTGTTGAATTTCTTGGTGTTTTTGAATGTTGAGGTTGTTGTTGAATTTGATGGTGTTTTTCATTGTTGAGGTTGTTGTTGAAATTGTTGGAGTTTTTCAATCTTGAGGTTCTTGTTGAATTTTTTGGTGTTTTTCAATGTTTAGGTTGTTGTTGAATTTTTTGGTGATTTTCAATATTGAGGTTGTTGTTGAATTTATTGGTGTATTCAATGTTTCTTTTTTGAATTTTTTGTATATTTCAAAGTTGAGTTTCTAGTTGAATTTGTTGGTGTTTTTGAATGTGGAGCTTGTTGTTGAATTTTTTGGTGTTTTTCAAAGTTGAGGTTGTTGTTGATTTTTTTGGTGTTTTTCATTGTTGAGGTTTTGTTGAATTTGTTGTTGTTTTTAAATGTCGAGGTTGTTGTTGAATTTTTTGATGTTTTTCATTGTTGAGGTTGTTGTTGAATTTGTTGGAGTTTTTCAATGTTGAGATTGTTTTTGATTTTTTTGGTGTTTTTCATTGTTGAGGTCTTTATTGTTGAATTTTTTGCAGTTATTCATTGTTGAGGTTGTTGATGAATTTGTTGGTGTTTTTCATTGTTGAGGTTGTTCTAGTTGAACTTTAGCTGTTTTTCATGGCTGAGGTTATTGTTGAATTTGTTGGTGTTTTTGAATGTTGAGTTTGTTGTTGAATTTTTTGGTGTTTTTCAAAGTTAAGGTTGTTTTTGATTTTTTTGGTGTTTTTCATTGTTGAGGTGTTTGTTGAAGTTGTGCTTGTTTTTGAATGTTGAGGTTGTTGTTGAATTTTTTGATGTTTTTCATTGTTGTGGTCGTTGCTGAATATTTTGCTGTTTTTCATTGTTGAGGTTGTTGATGAATTTGTTGGTGTTTTTCAATGTTGAGGTTGTTGTTGAATTTATTGGTGTTATCAATGTTTTTTTTTAAACTTTTTTGTGTTTTTCAAAGTTGAGTTTGCACATTTATTGTTTTGGTGTTTTTCAATGTTGAGGTTCTTGTATTTTTTGGTCTTTATCGAAGTTGTGATTGTTGCTGAATTTTTTGGTGTTTTCTTTGTTGAGGTTTTTGTTGAATTTGTTGTTGTTTTGGAATGTTGAGTTTGTTGTTGAATTTTTTGGTGTTTTTCATTGTTGCGGTACTTGTTGAAATTGATGGAGTTTTTCAATGTTACAAGGCTGTTATTGATTTTTTTGGTGTTTTTCATTGTTGAGGTTGTTGTTGAATTTTTTGGTCTTTTTCATTGTTGTCTGTTGTTGTTGAATTTGTTGGTGATTTTCAATATTGAGGTTTGTTGTTGAATTTATTGGTGTATTCAGTGCTTTTATTTGAATTTTTTGTAGTTTTCAAATTTGAGGTTGCAGTTGAAGTTGTTGGTGTTTTGCATGTTGAGGTTGTTGAATTTTTTGGTGTTCTTCAAAGTTGAGGTTGTTGTTGATTTTTTGGGTGTTTTTCATTGTTGAGGTTTTTGTTGAATTTGTTGTTGTTTTTAACTGTTGAGGTTGTTGTTGAATTTTTTGATGTTTTTCATTGTTGAGGTTGTTGTTGAATTTGTTGGTGTTTTTCATTGTTGTGGTTGTTGTTGAAATTGTTGGAGTTTTTCAATGTTGAGGATGTAATTGAATTTATTGGTGTTTTTCATTGTTGAGGTCATTGTTGTTGAATTTTTTGCTGTTTTTCACTGTTGAGGTTGTTGATGTATTTGTTGGTGTTTTTCATTGTTGAGGTTGTTGTTGTTGAACTTTTGATGTTTTTCATTGCTGAGGTTGTTGCTGAAATTCTGTGTGTTTTTTAATGTTGAGGTTGTTGTTGAATTTTTTGGTGCTTTTAACTGTTGAGGTTTTTGTTGAATTTGTTGTTGTTTTTGAATGTTGAGGTTGTTGTTGAATTTTTTGATGTTTTTCGTTGTTGAGGTCGTTGTTGAATTTGTCGGTGATTTTCAATATTGAGGTTGTTGTTGAATTTAGTGGTGTTATCAATGTTTTTTTTTAAACTTTTTTGTGTTTTTCAAAGTTGAGTTTGCACATTAATTTGTTGGTGTTTTTCAATGTTGAGGTTCTTGAACTTTTTGGTGTTTATCAAAGTTGTGATTGTTGCTGAATTTTTTGCTGTTTTCATTGTTGATTTTTTTGTTGAAATTGTTGGTGTTTTGGAATGTTGAGGTTGTTGTTGAATTTTTTGATGTTTTTCATTGTTAATATTTTTGTTGAATTTGATGGTGTTTTTCAATTTTGTGTTTGTTGTTGAATTTTTTGGTGTTTTTCATTGTTGCGGTACTTGTTGAAATTGATGGAGTTTTTCAATCTTAAGGTTGTTATTGATTTTTTTTGGTGTTTTTCATTGTTGAGGTTGTTGTTGAATTTTTTGGTGTTTTTCATTGTTGAGGTTGTTGTTGAATTTTTTGAGGTTTTCATTGCTGAGGTTCTTGATGATTTTGTTGGTGATTTTCAATGTTGAGGTTGTTGAATTTAGTGTTGGTATCAATGTTTTTTTTGAACTTTTTTGTATTTTTCAAAGTTGAGGTTGTTGAATTTGTTGGTGTTTTTTAAAGTTGAGTTTGTTGTTAAATTTTTTGGTGTTTTTCATTGTTGAGATTTTTGTTGAATTTGTTGGTGTTTTTGAATGTTGAGGTTGTTGTTGAATTTTTTGGTGTTTTTCATTGTTGAGGTTGTTGTTGAATTTGATGGAGTTTTTCAATGTTAAGGTTGTTGTTGAATTTGTCGATGTTTTTCAATGTTGAGGTTGTTGTTGAATTTTTTGGTGTTTTCAATTGTTGAGTTTTCTGTTGAATTTGTTGCTGTTTTTGAATGTTGAGGTTGCTGTTGAATTTTTTGGTGTGTTTCATTGTTGAGGTTGTTGTTGAATTTGTGGGAGTTTTTCAATATTCAGATTGTTGTTGAATATGTTGGTGTTATCAATTCTTATATTGTTGAACCTTTTGTATTTTCAATGTTGGGTTGTTGTTAAATTTTTTGGTGTTTTTCATTATTGATGTTGTTGTTGATTTTTTGGTGTTTTCCATTGTTGAGGTTTTTGTTGAATTTGTTGGTGTTTTTCATTGTTGAGGTTTTTGTTGAATTTGTTGTTGTTTTTGAATGTTGAAGTTGTTGATGAATTTTTTGATGTTTTTCATTGTTGAGGTCGTTGTTGAATATTTTTGTGTTTTTCAATGTTGAGGTTGTTATTGAATTATTTGGTGATATTCAATATTGAGGTTGGTGTTGAATGTATTGGTGTATTGAATGTTTTTTTTTGAATTTTTTGTATTTTTCAAAGTTGAGGATGCAGTTGAATTTGTTGGTGTTTTTCAATGCTGAGGTTGTTGAATTTTTTGGTGTTTTTCAAAGTTGAGTTTGTTGTTGATTTTTTAGGTGTTTTTCATTGTTGAGTTTTTTGTTGAATTTGTTGTTGTTTTTCAATGTTGGGTTGTTGTTGAATTTTTTGGTGTTTTTCATTGTTGATGTTGTTGTTGATTTTTTTGGTGTTTCTCATTGTTGAGGTTTTGTTGAATTTCTTTTTGCTTTTAAATGTCGAGGTTGTTGTTGAATTTTTTGATGTTTTTCATTGTTGAGGTTGTTGTTGAATTTGTTGGAGTTTTTCAATGTTGAGATTGTTTATGAATTTGTTGGTGTTTTTCATTGTTGAGGTTCTTCTTGTTGAACTTTAGATGTTTTTCATGGCTGAGGTTGTTGTTGAATTTGTTGGTGTTTTTGAATGTTGAGGTTGTTGTTGAATTTTTTGATGTTTTTCATTGTTGTGGTCGTTGTTGAATATTTTGTTGATTTTCATTGTTGAGGTTGTTGATGAATTTGTTGGTGTTTTTCAATGTTGAGGTTGTTGTTGAATTTATTGGTGTTATCAATGTTTTTATTAAAACTTATTTGTCTTAATCAAAGTTGTGTTTGCACTTTTATTTGTTGGTGTTTTTCAATGTTGAGGTTGTTGAATTTGTTGGTGTTTTTCACAGTTGTGAATGTTGTTGAATTTCTTGGTGTTTTTCATTGTTGAGGTTGTTTTTGAATTTGTTGGAGTTTTTCAATGTTGAGGTTGTTGTTGAATTTGTTGGTGTTTTTCAATGTTCAGGTTGTTGAATTTGTTGTTGTTTTTCAAAGTAGAGGTTGTATTTGAATTTTTTGGTGTTTTCAATTGTTGAGATTATTGTTGAATTTGTTGCTGTTTTTGAATGTTGAGGTTGCTGTTGAATTTTTTGGTGTTACTCATTGTTGAGGTTGTTGTTGATTTTGTTGGAGTTTTTCAATATTCAGGTTGTTGTTGAATTTGTTGGTGTTATCAAATTTTATTTTGTTGAACCTTTTTGTATTTTTGTACTCATTGTTGAGGTTGTTTTTGAATTTGTTGTTGTTTTTCAATGTTGAGGTTGTTGTTGAATATTTTGGTGATTTTCAATGTTGTGTTGTTGTTGAATTTTTTGGTGTTTGTCATTGTTGATGTTGTTGTTGAATTTTTTGGTGTTTTTCATTGTTGAGGTTGTTGTTGAATTTGTTGGCGATTTTCAATATTGAGGTTGTAGTTGAATTTATTGGTGTTTTTCATTGTTGAGGTATTTGTTGAATTTTTTGGTTTTTCTGAATGTTGAAGTTGTTGAATCTGTTGGTGCTTTTCAAAGTTAAGGTTGTTGTTGAATTTTTTGGTGTTTTTCATTGTTGAGGTTTTTGTTCAATTTGTTGGTGTTTTTGAATGTTGAGGTTGTTGATGAAATTTTTAGTGTATTTCCTTGTTGAGGATTTTGTTGAATTTGTTGGTGTTTTTCTTTGTTGAGGTTGTTGTTGAATTTGTTGATGATTTTCAATATTGAGGTTGTAGTTCAATTTGTTGTTGTTTTTCCATGTTGAGGTTTTTGAATTTGTTGGTGTTTTTCAAAGTTGAGGTTGTTGCTGAATATTTTGGTGTTTTCCAATGTTGAGGTTGTTGTTGAATTTTTTGGTGATTTTCAATATTGAGGTTGTTGTTGAATTTATTGGTGTATTCAATGTTTTTTTGAATTTTATGTATTTTTCATAGTCGATGTTGTAGTTGAATTTGTTGGTGTTTTTCAATGTTGTGGTTGTTGAATTTTTTGGTGTTTTTCAAAGTTGAGGTTGTTGTTGACTTTTTGTTGTTTTTCATTGTTGAGGTTTATGTTGAATTTGTTGGTGTTCATCATTGTTGAGGTTCTTGTTCAATTTGTTGTTGCTTTTGAATGTTGAGGTTGTTGTTGAATTTTTTGATGGTTTTCATTGTTGAGGTCGTTGTTGAATATTTTGGCTTTGTTCAATGTTGAGGTGTTTGTTGAATTTTTTGGTGATTTTCAATATTGAGGTTGCTGTTGAATGTATTGGTGTATTCAATGTTTTTTTTAAATTTTTTTTGTATTTTTCAAAGTTGAGGTTGCATTTGAATTTGTTGGTGTTTTTCAATGTTGAGGTTGTTGAATTTTATGGTGTTTTTCAAAGTTGAGTCTGTTGTTGAATTTTTGGTGTTTTTCATTGTTGAGGTTATTGTTGAATTTGTTACTGTATTTAAATGTTGAGGTCGTTGTTGAATTTTTTGATGTTTTTCATTGTTGAGGTTGTTGTTGAAATTGTTGGAGATTTTCAACGTTGAGGTTGATGTTGAATATTTTGTTGATTTTCATTGTTGTGGTCGTTGTTGTTGAATTTTTTGCTCTTTTTCATTCTTCAGGTTGTTGATGAATTTGTTGGTGTATTCAATTATTTTTTTGATTTTTTTCTATTTTTGAAAGTTGAGGTTGCAGTTGAATTTGTTGTTGTTTTTCAATGTTGAGGTTGTTTAATTTATTGCTGATTTTCAAAGTTGAGGTTGTTGTTGATTTTTTTGGTGTTTTTCATTGTTGAGGTTTTTGTTGAATTTGTTGTTGTTTTTGAATGTTGAGGGTGTTGTTGAATTTTTTGATGTTTTTCGTTGTTGAGGTCGTTGTTGAATTTGTTGGTGATTTTCAATATTGAGGTTGTTGTTGAATTTTTTGGTGGTATCGAAGGTTTTTTTTACAACATTTTTTATATTTTTCAAAGTTGTGGTTGCAGTTGAATTTGTTGGTGTTTTGCAATGTTGACGTTGTTGTTGAATTTGTTGGTGATTTTCAATAATGAGGTTGTTGTTGAATTTGTTGGTGATTTTCAATTTTGAGGTTGTTGTTGAATTTGTTGGTGTTTTTCAATGTTGGGATTGTTGTTCAATTTTTTGGTGTTAATCATTGTTGAGGTTGTTTTTGAATTTCTTGGAGTTTTTCAATGATGAGATTGTTGAATTTGTTGGTGTTTTTCAAAGTTGAGAATGTTGTTGAATTTTTTGGTGTTTTTCAGTGTTGAGGTATTTGTTGAATTTTTTGGTTTTTCTGAATGTTGAAGTTGTTGAATCTGTTGGTGCTTTTCAAAGTTGAGGTTGTTGTTGAATTTTTTGGTGTTTTTCATTGTTGAGGTTTTTGTTGAATTTGGTGGTGTTTTTGAATGTTGAGGTTGTTGATGAAATTTTTATTGTTTTTCATTGTTGAGGTTTTTGTTGAATTTGTTGGTGTTTTTCTTTGTTGAGGTTGTTGTTGAATTTGTTGGTGATTTTCAATATTGAGGTTGTAGTTCAATTTGTTGTTGTTTTTCCATGTTGAGGTTTTTGAATTTGTTGGTGTTTTTCAAAGTTGAGGTTGTTGCTGAATATTTTGGTGTTTTTCAATGTTGAGGTTGTTGTTGAATTTATTGGTGATTTTCAATATTGATGTTGTTGTTGAATTTATTAGTGTATTCAATGTTTTTTTTTGAATTTTATGTATTTTTCATAGTTGATGTTGTAGTTGAATTTGTTGGTGTTTTTCAAAGTTGAGGTTGTTGTTGATTTTTTGGTGTTTTCATTGTTGAGGTTTATGTTGAATTTGTTGGTGTTCATCATTGTTGAGGTTCTTGTTCAATTTGTTGTTGCTTTTGATTGTTGAGGTTGTTGTTGAATTTTTTGATGGTTTTCATTGTTGAGGTCTTTGTTGAATATTTTGGCTTTGTTCAATGTTGAGGTTGTTGTTGAATTTTTTGATGTTTTTCATTGTTGAGGTTGTTGTTCAATTTTTTGGTGTTCTTCATTGTTGATGTTGTTGTTGAATTTGTTGGTGATTTTCAATATTGAGGTTGTTGTTGAATTTATTGGTGCTATCAATTTTTTTTAAACGTTTTTATATTTTTCAAAGTTGAGGTTGCAGTTGAATTTGTTGGTGTTTTGCAATATTGAGGTTGTTATTGAATTTGTTGGTGATTTTCAATATTGAGGTTGTTGTTGAATTTGTTGGTGATTTTCAGTATTGAGGTTGTTGTTGAATTTGTTGGAGTTTTTCAATGTTGGGTTTGTTGTTCAATTTTTTGGTGTTCTTCATTGTTGAGGTTGTTGTTGAATTTCTTGGAGTTTTTCAATGATGAGATTGTTGAATTTGCTGGTGTTTTTCAAAGTTGGGGATGTTGTTGAATTTTTTGCTGTTTTTCATTGTTGAGGTATTTGTTGAATTTCTTGGTTCTTCTGAATGTTGAGGTTGTTGTATCTGTTGATGCTTTTCAAAGTAGTGATTGTTGTTGAATATTTTGGTGTTATCATTGTTGAGGTTTTTGTTGAATTTGTTCGTGTTTTGGAAGGTTGAGGTTGTTGTTGAATTTTTTGATGTTTTTCATTTTTGAGGTTGTTGTTGAAATTGTTTGTGTTTTTCATTGTTGCGGTACTTGTTGATATTGATGGACTTTTTCAATGTTGAGGTTGTTATTGATTTTTTTGGTGTTTTTCATTGTTGAGGTTGTTGTTGATTTTTTTGGTATTTTTCATTGTTGAGGTTGTTATTAAATTTTTTGATGTTTTTCATTACTGAGGTTCTTGTTGAATTTGTTGGTGATTTTCCATGTTGAGGTTCTTGCATTTATTGGTGTTATCAATGGTTTTTTTTGAACTTTTTTGTATTTTTCAAAGTTGAGGTTGTTCAATTTGTTGGTGTTTTTCAAAGTTGAAGTTGCTGTTTAATTTTTTGGTGATTTCAATGTGATAAGGTTGTTATTGATTATTTTTGTGTTTTTCATTGTTGAGGTTGTTGTTGATTTTTTTGGTGTTTTTAATTGTTGAGGTTTTTGTTGAATTTGTTGTTGTTTTTGAATGTTGAGGTTGTCGTTGAATTTTTTGATGTTTTTCGCTGTTGAGGTCGTTGTTGAATTTGTTGGTGATTTTCAATATTGAGGTTGTTGTTGAATTTATTGGTGTTATCAATGTTTTTTTTAAAACTTTTTTGTGTTTTTCAAAGTTGAGTTTGCATTTTAATTTGTTGGTGTTTTTCAATGTTGAGGCTCTTGAATTATTTGGTGTTTTTCAAAGTTGTGATTGTTGCTGAATTTTTTGGTGTTTTCATTGTTGAGGTTTTCGTTGAATTTGTTGGTGTTTTGGAATGTTGAGGTTGTTGTTTGAAAAACAACAAATAATTCAAGAACCTCAACATTGAAAAACACCAACAAATTCACGTTGTGATTGTTGTTGACCTTTTTGGTGTTTTCATTGTTGAGGTTGTTGTTGAATTTTTTGATGTTTTTCCTTGTTGATATTTTTGTTGAATTTGATGGTCATTTTCAATTTTGAGTTTGTTGAATTTGTTGGAGTTATTCAATATTCAGGTTGTTGTTGAATATGTTGGTGTTATCAATTTTTATTTTGTTGAACCTTTTTGTATTTTTAAAAGTTGAGGTTGATGTTGAATTTGTTGCTGTTTTTAAATGTTGAGGTTGTTAAATTTGTTGGTGTTTTTCAAAGTTGAGTATGTTGTTGAATATTTTGGTGATTTTCAATGTTGTGTTGTTGTTGATTTTTTTTGGTGTTTTTCATTGTTGATGTTGTTGTTGAATTTTTTGATGTTTTTCATTGTTGAGGTTGTTGTTGAATTTGTTGGTGATTTTCAATATTGAGGTTGTTGTTGAATTTATTGGTGTGATCAAAGGTTTTAGTTAAACGTTTTATATTTTTCAAAGTTGAGGTTGCAGTTGAATTTGTTGGTGTCTTGCAATGCTGAGGTTGTTGTTGAATTTGTTTGTGGTTTTCAATATTGAGGTTGTTGTTGAATTTGTTGGTGTTTTTCAATGTTGAGGTTGTTGAATTTTTTGGTGTTTTTCAAAGTTGAGGTTGTTGTTGATTATTTTGGTGTTTTTAAATGTTGAGGTTTTTGTTGACTTTGTTGTTGTTTTTGAATGTTGAGGTTGTTGTTGAATTTTTTGATGTTTTTCGTTGTTGAGGTCGTTGTTGAATTTGTTGTTGATTTTCAATATTGAGGTTGTTGTTGAATTTAGTGGTGTTATCAATGTTTTTTTAAAAACTTTTTTGTGTTTTTCAAAGTTGAGTTTGCACTTTAATCTGTTGGTGTTTTTCAATGTTGAGGTTCCTGAATTTTTTGGTGTTTTTCAAAGTTGTGATTGTAGCTGAATTTTTTGGTGTTTTCATTGTTGTGGTTTTTGTTGAATTTGTTGGTGTTTTGGATTGTTGAGGTTGTTGTTTGAAAATCATCAAAAAGTTCAAGAACCTCAACATTGAAAAACACCAACAAATTCAAGTTGTGATTGCTGTTGAATTTTTTGGTGCTTTCATTGTTGAGGTTTTTGTTGAATTTGTTAGTATTTTGGAATGTGGAGGTTGTTGTTGAATTTTTTGATGTTTTTCATTGTTGACATTTTTGTTGAATTTGATGGTGATTTTCAGTTTTGAGTTTGTTGTTGAATTTTTTGGTGATTTAATTGTTGAGGTTTTTGTTGAATTTGTTGTTGTTTTTGAATGTTGAGGTTGTTGTTGAATTTTTTGATGTTTTTCGTTGTTGAGGTCGTTGTTGAATTTCTTGGTGTTTTTGAATGTTGAGGTTGTTGTTGAATTTGATGGTGTTTTTCATTGTTGAGGTTGTTGTTGAAATTGTTGGAGTTTGTCAATCTTGAGGTTCTTGTTGAATTTTTTGGTTTTTTTCAATGTTTAGGTTGTTGTTGAATTTTTTGGTGATTTTCAATATTGAGGTTGTTGTTGAATTTATTGGTGTATTCAATGTTTCTTTTTTGAATTTTTTGTATATTTCAAAGTTGAGTTTCTAGTTGAATTTGTTGGTGTTTTTGAATGTGGAGCTTGTTGTTGAATTTTTTGGTGTTTTTCAAAGTTGAGGTTGTTGTTGATTTTTTTGGTGTTTTTCATTGTTGAGGTTTTGTTGAATTTGTTGTTGTTTTTAAATGTCGAGGTTGTTGTTGAATTTTTTGATGTTTTTCATTGTTGAGGTTGTTGTTGAATTTGTTGGAGTTTTTCAATGTTGAGATTGTTTTTGATTTTTTTGGTGTTTTTCATTGTTGAGGTCTTTATTGTTGAATTTTTTGCAGTTATTCATTGTTGAGGTTGTTGATGAATTTGTTGGTGTTTTTCATTGTTGAGGTTGTTCTAGTTGAACTTTAGCTGTTTTTCATGGCTGAGGTTATTGTTGAATTTGTTGGTGTTTTTGAATGTTGAGTTTGTTGTTGAATTTTTTGGTGTTTTTCAAAGTTAAGGTTGTTTTTGATTTTTTTGGTGTTTTTCATTGTTGAGGTGTTTGTTGAAGTTGTGCTTGTTTTTGAATGTTGAGGTTGTTGTTGAATTTTTTGATGTTTTTCATTGTTGTGGTCGTTGCTGAATATTTTGCTGTTTTTCATTGTTGAGGTTGTTGATGAATTTGTTGGTGTTTTTCAATGTTGAGGTTGTTGTTGAATTTATTGGTGTTATCAATGTTTTTTTTTAAACTTTTTTGTGTTTTTCAAAGTTGAGTTTGCACATTTATTGTTTTGGTGTTTTTCAATGTTGAGGTTCTTGTATTTTTTGGTCTTTATCGAAGTTGTGATTGTTGCTGAATTTTTTGGTGTTTTCTTTGTTGAGGTTTTTGTTGAATTTGTTGTTGTTTTGGAATGTTGAGTTTGTTGTTGAATTTTTTGGTGTTTTTCATTGTTGCGGTACTTGTTGAAATTGATGGAGTTTTTCAATGTTACAAGGCTGTTATTGATTTTTTTGGTGTTTTTCATTGTTGAGGTTGTTGTTGAATTTTTTGGTCTTTTTCATTGTTGTCTGTTGTTGTTGAATTTGTTGGTGATTTTCAATATTGAGGTTTGTTGTTGAATTTATTGGTGTATTCAGTGCTTTTATTTGAATTTTTTGTAGTTTTCAAATTTGAGGTTGCAGTTGAAGTTGTTGGTGTTTTGCATGTTGAGGTTGTTGAATTTTTTGGTGTTCTTCAAAGTTGAGGTTGTTGTTGATTTTTTGGGTGTTTTTCATTGTTGAGGTTTTTGTTGAATTTGTTGTTGTTTTTAACTGTTGAGGTTGTTGTTGAATTTTTTGATGTTTTTCATTGTTGAGGTTGTTGTTGAATTTGTTGGTGTTTTTCATTGTTGTGGTTGTTGTTGAAATTGTTGGAGTTTTTCAATGTTGAGGATGTAATTGAATTTATTGGTGTTTTTCATTGTTGAGGTCATTGTTGTTGAATTTTTTGCTGTTTTTCACTGTTGAGGTTGTTGATGTATTTGTTGGTGTTTTTCATTGTTGAGGTTGTTGTTGTTGAACTTTTGATGTTTTTCATTGCTGAGGTTGTTGCTGAAATTCTGTGTGTTTTTTAATGTTGAGGTTGTTGTTGAATTTTTTGGTGTTTTTAACTGTTGAGGTTTTTGTTGAATTTGTTGTTGTTTTTGAATGTTGAGGTTGTTGTTGAATTTTTTGATGTTTTTCGTTGTTGAGGTCGTTGTTGAATTTGTCGGTGATTTTCAATATTGAGGTTGTTGTTGAATTTAGTGGTGTTATCAATGTTTTTTTTTAAACTTTTTTGTGTTTTTCAAAGTTGAGTTTGCACATTAATTTGTTGGTGTTTTTCAATGTTGAGGTTCTTGAACTTTTTGGTGTTTATCAAAGTTGAGGTTGTTGTTGAATTTTTTGATGTTTTTCATTGTTAATATTTTTGTTGAATTTGATGGTGTTTTTCAATTTTGTGTTTGTTGTTGAATTTTTTGGTGTTTTTCATTGTTGCGGTACTTGTTGAAATTGATGGAGTTTTTCAATCTTAAGGTTGTTATTGATTTTTTTTGGTGTTTTTCATTGTTGAGGTTGTTGTTGAATTTTTTGGTGTTTTTCATTGTTGAGGTTGTTGTTGAATTTTTTGAGGTTTTCATTGCTGAGGTTCTTGATGATTTTGTTGGTGATTTTCAATGTTGAGGTTGTTGAATTTAGTGTTGGTATCAATGGTTTTTTTTGAACTTTTTTGTATTTTTCAAAGTTGAGGTTGTTGAATTTGTTGGTGTTATTTAAAGTTGAGTTTGTTGTTAAATTTTTTGGTGTTTTTCATTGTTGAGATTTTTGTTGAATTTGTTGGTGTTTTTGAATGTTGAGGTTGTTGTTGAATTTTTTGGTGTTTTTCATTGTTGAGGTTGTTGTTGAATTTGATGGAGTTTTTCAATGTTAAGGTTGTTGTTGAATTTGTCGATGTTTTTCAATGTTGAGGTTGTTGTTGAATTTTTTGGTGTTTTCAATTGTAGAGTTTTCTGTTGAATTTGTTGCTGTTTTTGAATGTTGAGGTTGCTGTTGAATTTTTTGGTGTGTTTCATTGTTGAGGTTGTTGTTGAATTTGTGGGAGTTTTTCAATATTCAGATTGTTGTTGAATATGTTGGTGTTATCAATTCTTATATTGTTGAACCTTTTGTATTTTTAAATGTTGAGGTTGTTGTTGAATTTGTTGCTATTTTTAAAAGTTGAGGTTGTTATATTTGTTGGTGTTTTTCAAAGTTGAGGCTGTTGTTGAATATTTTGGTCATTTTCAATGTTGGGTTGTTGTTAAATTTTTTGGTGTTTTTCATTATTGATGTTGTTGTTGATTTTTTGGTGTTTTCCATTGTTGAGGTTTTTGTTGAATTTGTTGGTGTTTTTCATTGTTGAGGTTTTTGTTGAATTTGTTGTTGTTTTTGAATGTTGAAGTTGTTGATGAATTTTTTGATGTTTTTCATTGTTGAGGTCGTTGTTGAATATTTTGGTGTTTTTCAATGTTGAGGTTGTTATTGAATTATTTGGTGATATTCAATATTGAGGTTGGTGTTGAATGTATTGGTGTATTGAATGTTTTTTTTTGAATTTTTTGTATTTTTCAAAGTTGAGGATGCAGTTGAATTTGTTGGTGTTTTTCAATGCTGAGGTTGTTGAATTTTTTGGTGTTTTTCAAAGTTGAGTTTGTTGTTGATTTTTTAGGTGTTTTTCATTGTTGAGTTTTTTGTTGAATTTGTTGTTGTTTTTCAATGTTGGGTTGTTGTTGAATTTTTTGGTGTTTTTCATTGTTGATGTTGTTGTTGATTTTTTTGGTGTTTCTCATTGTTGAGGTTTTGTTGAATTTCTTTTTGCTTTTAAATGTCGAGGTTGTTGTTGAATTTTTTGATGTTTTTCATTGTTGAGGTTGCTGTTGAATTTGTTGGAGTTTTTCAATGTTGAGATTGTTTATGAATTTGTTGGTGTTTTTCATTGTTGAGGTTCTTCTTGTTGAACTTTAGATGTTTTTCATGGCTGAGGTTGTTGTTGAATTTGTTGGTGTTTTTGAATGTTGAGGTTGTTGTTGAATTTTTTGATGTTTTTCATTGTTGTGGTCGTTGTTGAATATTTTGTTGATTTTCATTGTTGAGGTTGTTGATGAATTTGTTGGTGTTTTTCAATGTTGAGGTTGTTGTTGAATTTATTGGTGTTATCAATGTTTTTATTAAAACTTATTTGTCTTAATCAAAGTTGTGTTTGCACTTTTATTTGTTGGTGTTTTTCAATGTTGAGGTTGTTGAATTTGTTGGTGTTTTTCACAGTTGTGAATGTTGTTGAATTTCTTGGTGTTTTTCATTGTTGAGGTTGTTTTTGAATTTGTTGGAGTTTTTCAATGTTGAGGTTGTTGTTGAATTTGTTGGTGTTTTTCAATGTTCAGGTTGTTGAATTTGTTGTTGTTTTTCAAAGTAGAGGTTGTATTTGAATTTTTTGGTGTTTTCAATTGTTGAGATTATTGTTGAATTTGTTGCTGTTTTTGAATGTTGAGGTTGCTGTTGAATTTTTTGGTGTTACTCATTGTTGAGGTTGTTGTTGATTTTGTTGGAGTTTTTCAATATTCAGGTTGTTGTTGAATTTGTTGGTGTTATCAAATTTTATTTTGTTGAACCTTTTTGTATTTTTGTACTCATTGTTGAGGTTGTTTTTGAATTTGTTGTTGTTTTTCAATGTTGAGGTTGTTGTTGAATATTTTGGTGATTTTCAATGTTGTGTTGTTGTTGAATTTTTTGGTGTTTGTCATTGTTGATGTTGTTGTTGAATTTTTTGGTGTTTTTCATTGTTGAGGTTGTTGTTGAATTTGTTGGCGATTTTCAATATTGAGGTTGTAGTTGAATTTATTGGTGTTTTTCATTGTTGAGGTATTTGTTGAATTTTTTGGTTTTTCTGAATGTTGAAGTTGTTGAATCTGTTGGTGCTTTTCAAAGTTAAGGTTGTTGTTGAATTTTTTGGTGTTTTTCATTGTTGAGGTTTTTGTTCAATTTGTTGGTGTTTTTGAATGTTGAGGTTGTTGATGAAATTTTTAGTGTATTTCCTTGTTGAGGATTTTGTTGAATTTGTTGGTGTTTTTCTTTGTTGAGGTTGTTGTTGAATTTGTTGATGATTTTCAATATTGAGGTTGTAGTTCAATTTGTTGTTGTTTTTCCATGTTGAGGTTTTTGAATTTGTTGGTGTTTTTCAAAGTTGAGGTTGTTGCTGAATATTTTGGTGTTTTCCAATGTTGAGGTTGTTGTTGAATTTTTTGGTGATTTTCAATATTGAGGTTGTTGTTGAATTTATTGGTGTATTCAATGTTTTTTTGAATTTTATGTATTTTTCATAGTCGATGTTGTAGTTGAATTTGTTGGTGTTTTTCAATGTTGTGGTTGTTGAATTTTTTGGTGTTTTTCAAAGTTGAGGTTGTTGTTGACTTTTTGTTGTTTTTCATTGTTGAGGTTTATGTTGAATTTGTTGGTGTTCATCATTGTTGAGGTTCTTGTTCAATTTGTTGTTGCTTTTGAATGTTGAGGTTGTTGTTGAATTTTTTGATGGTTTTCATTGTTGAGGTCGTTGTTGAATATTTTGGCTTTGTTCAATGTTGAGGTGTTTGTTGAATTTTTTGGTGATTTTCAATATTGAGGTTGCTGTTGAATGTATTGGTGTATTCAATGTTTTTTTTTAATTTTTTTTGTATTTTTCAAAGTTGAGGTTGCATTTGAATTTGTTGGTGTTTTTCAATGTTGAGGTTGTTGAATTTTATGGTGTTTTTCAAAGTTGAGTCTGTTGTTGAATTTTTGGTGTTTTTCATTGTTGAGGTTATTGTTGAATTTGTTACTGTATTTAAATGTTGAGGTCGTTGTTGAATTTTTTGATGTTTTTCATTGTTGAGGTTGTTGTTGAAATTGTTGGAGATTTTCAACGTTGAGGTTGATGTTGAATATTTTGTTGATTTTCATTGTTGTGGTCGTTGTTGTTGAATTTTTTGCTCTTTTTCATTCTTCAGGTTGTTGATGAATTTGTTGGTGTATTCAATTATTTTTTTGATTTTTTTCTATTTTTGAAAGTTGAGGTTGCAGTTGAATTTGTTGTTGTTTTTCAATGTTGAGGTTGTTTAATTTATTGCTGATTTTCAAAGTTGAGGTTGTTGTTGCTTTTTTTGGTGTTTTTCATTGTTGAGGTTTTTGTTGAATTTGTTGTTGTTTTTGAATGTTGAGGGTGTTGTTGAATTTTTTGATGTTTTTCGTTGTTGAGGTCGTTGTTGAATTTGTTGGTGATTTTCAATATTGAGGTTGTTGTTGAATTTTTTGGTGGTATCGAAGGTTTTTTTTACAACATTTTTTATATTTTTCAAAGTTGTGGTTGCAGTTGAATTTGTTGGTGTTTTGCAATGTTGACGTTGTTGTTGAATTTGTTGGTGATTTTCAATAATGAGGTTGTTGTTGAATTTGTTGGTGATTTTCAATTTTGAGGTTGTTGTTGAATTTGTTGGTGTTTTTCAATGTTGGGATTGTTGTTCAATTTTTTGGTGTTAATCATTGTTGAGGTTGTTTTTGAATTTCTTGGAGTTTTTCAATGATGAGATTGTTGAATTTGTTGGTGTTTTTCAAAGTTGAGAATGTTGTTGAATTTTTTGGTGTTTTTCAGTGTTGAGGTATTTGTTGAATTTTTTGGTTTTTCTGAATGTTGAAGTTGTTGAATCTGTTGGTGCTTTTCAAAGTTGAGGTTGTTGTTGAATTTTTTGGTGTTTTTCATTGTTGAGGTTTTTGTTGAATTTGGTGGTGTTTTTGAATGTTGAGGTTGTTGATGAAATTTTTATTGTTTTTCATTGTTGAGGTTTTTGTTGAATTTGTTGGTGTTTTTCTTTGTTGAGGTTGTTGTTGAATTTGTTGGTGATTTTCAATATTGAGGTTGTAGTTCAATTTGTTGTTGTTTTTCCATGTTGAGGTTTTTGAATTTGTTGGTGTTTTTCAAAGTTGAGGTTGTTGCTGAATATTTTGGTGTTTTTCAATGTTGAGGTTGTTGTTGAATTTATTGGTGATTTTCAATATTGATGTTGCTGTTGAATTTATTAGTGTATTCAATGTTTTTTTTTGAATTTTATGTATTTTTCATAGTTGATGTTGTAGTTGAATTTGTTGGTGTTTCTCAATGTTGAGGTTGTTGAATTTTTTGGTGTTTTTCAAAGTTGAGGTTGTTGTTGATTTTTTGGTGTTTTCATTGTTGAGGTTTATGTTGAATTTGTTGGTGTTCATCATTGTTGAGGTTCTTGTTCAATTTGTTGTTGCTTTTGATTGTTGAGGTTGTTGTTGAATTTTTTGATGGTTTTCATTGTTGAGGTCTTTGTTGAATATTTTGGCTTTGTTCAATGTTGAGGTTGTTGTTGAATTTTTTGATGTTTTTCATTGTTGAGGTTGTTGTTCAATTTTTTGGTGTTCTTCATTGTTGATGTTGTTGTTGAATTTGTTGGTGATTTTCAATATTGAGGTTGTTGTTGAATTTATTGGTGCTATCAATTTTTTTTTAAACCTTTTTATATTTTTCAAAGTTGAGGTTGCAGTTGAATTTGTTGGTGTTTTGCAATATTGAGGTTGTTATTGAATTTGTTGGTGATTTTCAATATTGAGGTTGTTGTTGAATTTGTTGGTGATTTTCAGTATTGAGGTTGTTGTTGAATTTGTTGGAGTTTTTCAATGTTGGGTTTGTTGTTCAATTTTTTGGTGTTCTTCATTGTTGAGGTTGTTGTTGAATTTCTTGGAGTTTTTCAATGATGAGATTGTTGAATTTGCTGGTGTTTTTCAAAGTTGGGGATGTTGTTGAATTTTTTGCTGTTTTTCATTGTTGAGGTATTTGTTGAATTTCTTGGTTCTTCTGAATGTTGAGGTTGTTGTATCTGTTGATGCTTTTCAAAGTAGTGATTGTTGTTGAATATTTTGGTGTTATCATTGTTGAGGTTTTTGTTGAATTTGTTCGTGTTTTGGAAGGTTGAGGTTGTTGTTGAATTTTTTGATGTTTTTCATTTTTGAGGTTGTTGTTGAAATTGTTTGTGTTTTTCATTGTTGCGGTACTTGTTGATATTGATGGACTTTTTCAATGTTGAGGTTGTTATTGATTTTTTTGGTGTTTTTCATTGTTGAGGTTGTTGTTGATTTTTTTGGTATTATTCATTGTTGAGGTTGTTATTAAATTTTTTGATGTTTTTCATTACTGAGGTTCTTGTTGAATTTGTTGGTGATTTTCCATGTTGAGGTTCTTGCATTTATTGGTGTTATCAATGGTTTTTTTTGAACTTTTTTGTATTTTTCAAAGTTGAGGTTGTTCAATTTGTTGGTGTTTTTCAAAGTTGAAGTTGCTGTTTAATTTTTTGGTGATTTCAATGTGATAAGGTTGTTATTGATTATTTTTGTGTTTTTCATTGTTGAGGTTGTTGTTGATTTTTTTGGTGTTTTTAATTGTTGAGGTTTTTGTTGAATTTGTTGTTGTTTTTGAATGTTGAGGTTGTCGTTGAATTTTTTGATGTTTTTCGCTGTTGAGGTCGTTGTTGAATTTGTTGGTGATTTTCAATATTGAGGTTGTTGTTGAATTTATTGGTGTTATCAATGTTTTTTTTAAAACTTTTTTGTGTTTTTCAAAGTTGAGTTTGCATTTTAATTTGTTGGTGTTTTTCAATGTTGAGGCTCTTGAATTATTTGGTGTTTTTCAAAGTTGTGATTGTTGCTGAATTTTTTGGTGTTTTCATTGTTGAGGTTTTCGTTGAATTTGTTGGTGTTTTGGAATGTTGAGGTTGTTGTTTGAAAAACAACAAATAATTCAAGAACCTCAACATTGAAAAACACCAACAAATTCACGTTGTGATTGTTGTTGACCTTTTTGGTGTTTTCATTGTTGAGGTTGTTGTTGAATTTTTTGATGTTTTTCCTTGTTGATATTTTTGTTGAATTTGATGGTCATTTTCAATTTTGAGTTTGTTGAATTTGTTGGAGTTATTCAATATTCAGGTTGTTGTTGAATATGTTGGTGTTATCAATTTTTATTTTGTTGAACCTTTTTGTATTTTTAAAAGTTGAGGTTGATGTTGAATTTGTTGCTGTTTTTAAATGTTGAGGTTGTTAAATTTGTTGGTGTTTTTCAAAGTTGAGTATGTTGTTGAATATTTTGGTGATTTTCAATGTTGTGTTGTTGTTGATTTTTTTTGGTGTTTTTCATTGTTGATGTTGTTGTTGAATTTTTTGATGTTTTTCATTGTTGAGGTTGTTGTTGAATTTGTTGGTGATTTTCAATATTGAGGTTGTTGTTGAATTTATTGGTGTGATCAAAGGTTTTAGTTAAACGTTTTATATTTTTCAAAGTTGAGGTTGCAGTTGAATTTGTTGGTGTCTTGCAATGCTGAGGTTGTTGTTGAATTTGTTTGTGGTTTTCAATATTGAGGTTGTTGTTGAATTTGTTGGTGTTTTTCAATGTTGAGGTTGTTGAATTTTTTGGTGTTTTTCAAAGTTGAGGTTGTTGTTGATTATTTTGGTGTTTTTAAATGTTGAGGTTTTTGTTGACTTTGTTGTTGTTTTTGAATGTTGAGGTTGTTGTTGAATTTTTTGATGTTTTTCGTTGTTGAGGTCGTTGTTGAATTTGTTGTTGATTTTCAATATTGAGGTTGTTGTTGAATTTAGTGGTGTTATCAATGTTTTTTTAAAAACTTTTTTGTGTTTTTCAAAGTTGAGTTTGCACTTTAATCTGTTGGTGTTTTTCAATGTTGAGGTTCTTGAATTTTTTGGTGTTTTTCAAAGTTGTGATTGTAGCTGAATTTTTTGGTGTTTTCATTGTTGTGGTTTTTGTTGAATTTGTTGGTGTTTTGGATTGTTGAGGTTGTTGTTTGAAAATCATCAAAAAGTTCAAGAACCTCAACATTGAAAAACACCAACAAATTCAAGTTGTGATTGCTGTTGAATTTTTTGGTGCTTTCATTGTTGAGGTTTTTGTTGAATTTGTTAGTATTTTGGAATGTGGAGGTTGTTGTTGAATTTTTTGATGTTTTTCATTGTTGACATTTTTGTTGAATTTGATGGTGATTTTCAGTTTTGAGTTTGTTGTTGAATTTTTTGGTGATTTAATTGTTGAGGTTTTTGTTGAATTTGTTGTTGTTTTTGAATGTTGAGGTTGTTGTTGAATTTTTTGATGTTTTTCGTTGTTGAGGTCGTTGTTGAATTTCTTGGTGTTTTTGAATGTTGAGGTTGTTGTTGAATTTGATGGTGTTTTTCATTGTTGAGGTTGTTATTGAAATTGTTGGAGTTTGTCAATCTTGAGGTTCTTGTTGAATTTTTTGGTTTTTTTCAATGTTTAGGTTGTTGTTGAATTTTTTGGTGTTACTCATTGTTGAGGTTGTTGTTGATTTTGTTGGAGTTTTTCAATATTCAGGTTGTTGTTGAATTTGTTGGTGTTATCAAATTTTATTTTGTTGAACCTTTTTGTATTTTTGTACTCATTGTTGAGGTTGTTTTTGAATTTGTTGTTGTTTTTCAATGTTGAGGTTGTTGTTGAATATTTTGGTGATTTTCAATGTTGTGTTGTTGTTGAATTTTTTGGTGTTTGTCATTGTTGATGTTGTTGTTGAATTTTTTGGTGTTTTTCATTGTTGAGGTTGTTGTTGAATTTGTTGGCGATTTTCAATATTGAGGTTGTAGTTGAATTTATTGGTGTTTTTCATTGTTGAGGTATTTGTTGAATTTTTTGGTTTTTCTGAATGTTGAAGTTGTTGAATCTGTTGGTGCTTTTCAAAGTTAAGGTTGTTGTTGAATTTTTTGGTGTTTTTCATTGTTGAGGTTTTTGTTCAATTTGTTGGTGTTTTTGAATGTTGAGGTTGTTGATGAAATTTTTAGTGTATTTCCTTGTTGAGGATTTTGTTGAATTTGTTGGTGTTTTTCTTTGTTGAGGTTGTTGTTGAATTTGTTGATGATTTTCAATATTGAGGTTGTAGTTCAATTTGTTGTTGTTTTTCCATGTTGAGGTTTTTGAATTTGTTGGTGTTTTTCAAAGTTGAGGTTGTTGCTGAATATTTTGGTGTTTTCCAATGTTGAGGTTGTTGTTGAATTTTTTGGTGATTTTCAATATTGAGGTTGTTGTTGAATTTATTGGTGTATTCAATGTTTTTTTGAATTTTATGTATTTTTCATAGTCGATGTTGTAGTTGAATTTGTTGGTGTTTTTCAATGTTGTGGTTGTTGAATTTTTTGGTGTTTTTCAAAGTTGAGGTTGTTGTTGACTTTTTGTTGTTTTTCATTGTTGAGGTTTATGTTGAATTTGTTGGTGTTCATCATTGTTGAGGTTCTTGTTCAATTTGTTGTTGCTTTTGAATGTTGAGGTTGTTGTTGAATTTTTTGATGGTTTTCATTGTTGAGGTCGTTGTTGAATATTTTGGCTTTGTTCAATGTTGAGGTGTTTGTTGAATTTTTTGGTGATTTTCAATATTGAGGTTGCTGTTGAATGTATTGGTGTATTCAATGTTTTTTTTTAATTTTTTTTGTATTTTTCAAAGTTGAGGTTGCATTTGAATTTGTTGGTGTTTTTCAATGTTGAGGTTGTTGAATTTTATGGTGTTTTTCAAAGTTGAGTCTGTTGTTGAATTTTTGGTGTTTTTCATTGTTGAGGTTATTGTTGAATTTGTTACTGTATTTAAATGTTGAGGTCGTTGTTGAATTTTTTGATGTTTTTCATTGTTGAGGTTGTTGTTGAAATTGTTGGAGATTTTCAACGTTGAGGTTGATGTTGAATATTTTGTTGATTTTCATTGTTGTGGTCGTTGTTGTTGAATTTTTTGCTCTTTTTCATTCTTCAGGTTGTTGATGAATTTGTTGGTGTATTCAATTATTTTTTTGATTTTTTTCTATTTTTGAAAGTTGAGGTTGCAGTTGAATTTGTTGTTGTTTTTCAATGTTGAGGTTGTTTAATTTATTGCTGATTTTCAAAGTTGAGGTTGTTGTTGCTTTTTTTGGTGTTTTTCATTGTTGAGGTTTTTGTTGAATTTGTTGTTGTTTTTGAATGTTGAGGGTGTTGTTGAATTTTTTGATGTTTTTCGTTGTTGAGGTCGTTGTTGAATTTGTTGGTGATTTTCAATATTGAGGTTGTTGTTGAATTTTTTGGTGGTATCGAAGGTTTTTTTTACAACATTTTTTATATTTTTCAAAGTTGTGGTTGCAGTTGAATTTGTTGGTGTTTTGCAATGTTGACGTTGTTGTTGAATTTGTTGGTGATTTTCAATAATGAGGTTGTTGTTGAATTTGTTGGTGATTTTCAATTTTGAGGTTGTTGTTGAATTTGTTGGTGTTTTTCAATGTTGGGATTGTTGTTCAATTTTTTGGTGTTAATCATTGTTGAGGTTGTTTTTGAATTTCTTGGAGTTTTTCAATGATGAGATTGTTGAATTTGTTGGTGTTTTTCAAAGTTGAGAATGTTGTTGAATTTTTTGGTGTTTTTCAGTGTTGAGGTATTTGTTGAATTTTTTGGTTTTTCTGAATGTTGAAGTTGTTGAATCTGTTGGTGCTTTTCAAAGTTGAGGTTGTTGTTGAATTTTTTGGTGTTTTTCATTGTTGAGGTTTTTGTTGAATTTGGTGGTGTTTTTGAATGTTGAGGTTGTTGATGAAATTTTTATTGTTTTTCATTGTTGAGGTTTTTGTTGAATTTGTTGGTGTTTTTCTTTGTTGAGGTTGTTGTTGAATTTGTTGGTGATTTTCAATATTGAGGTTGTAGTTCAATTTGTTGTTGTTTTTCCATGTTGAGGTTTTTGAATTTGTTGGTGTTTTTCAAAGTTGAGGTTGTTGCTGAATATTTTGGTGTTTTTCAATGTTGAGGTTGTTGTTGAATTTATTGGTGATTTTCAATATTGATGTTGCTGTTGAATTTATTAGTGTATTCAATGTTTTTTTTTGAATTTTATGTATTTTTCATAGTTGATGTTGTAGTTGAATTTGTTGGTGTTTCTCAATGTTGAGGTTGTTGAATTTTTTGGTGTTTTTCAAAGTTGAGGTTGTTGTTGATTTTTTGGTGTTTTCATTGTTGAGGTTTATGTTGAATTTGTTGGTGTTCATCATTGTTGAGGTTCTTGTTCAATTTGTTGTTGCTTTTGATTGTTGAGGTTGTTGTTGAATTTTTTGATGGTTTTCATTGTTGAGGTCTTTGTTGAATATTTTGGCTTTGTTCAATGTTGAGGTTGTTGTTGAATTTTTTGATGTTTTTCATTGTTGAGGTTGTTGTTCAATTTTTTGGTGTTCTTCATTGTTGATGTTGTTGTTGAATTTGTTGGTGATTTTCAATATTGAGGTTGTTGTTGAATTTATTGGTGCTATCAATTTTTTTTTAAACCTTTTTATATTTTTCAAAGTTGAGGTTGCAGTTGAATTTGTTGGTGTTTTGCAATATTGAGGTTGTTATTGAATTTGTTGGTGATTTTCAATATTGAGGTTGTTGTTGAATTTGTTGGTGATTTTCAGTATTGAGGTTGTTGTTGAATTTGTTGGAGTTTTTCAATGTTGGGTTTGTTGTTCAATTTTTTGGTGTTCTTCATTGTTGAGGTTGTTGTTGAATTTCTTGGAGTTTTTCAATGATGAGATTGTTGAATTTGCTGGTGTTTTTCAAAGTTGGGGATGTTGTTGAATTTTTTGCTGTTTTTCATTGTTGAGGTATTTGTTGAATTTCTTGGTTCTTCTGAATGTTGAGGTTGTTGTATCTGTTGATGCTTTTCAAAGTAGTGATTGTTGTTGAATATTTTGGTGTTATCATTGTTGAGGTTTTTGTTGAATTTGTTCGTGTTTTGGAAGGTTGAGGTTGTTGTTGAATTTTTTGATGTTTTTCATTTTTGAGGTTGTTGTTGAAATTGTTTGTGTTTTTCATTGTTGCGGTACTTGTTGATATTGATGGACTTTTTCAATGTTGAGGTTGTTATTGATTTTTTTGGTGTTTTTCATTGTTGAGGTTGTTGTTGATTTTTTTGGTATTATTCATTGTTGAGGTTGTTATTAAATTTTTTGATGTTTTTCATTACTGAGGTTCTTGTTGAATTTGTTGGTGATTTTCCATGTTGAGGTTCTTGCATTTATTGGTGTTATCAATGGTTTTTTTTGAACTTTTTTGTATTTTTCAAAGTTGAGGTTGTTCAATTTGTTGGTGTTTTTCAAAGTTGAAGTTGCTGTTTAATTTTTTGGTGATTTCAATGTGATAAGGTTGTTATTGATTATTTTTGTGTTTTTCATTGTTGAGGTTGTTGTTGATTTTTTTGGTGTTTTTAATTGTTGAGGTTTTTGTTGAATTTGTTGTTGTTTTTGAATGTTGAGGTTGTCGTTGAATTTTTTGATGTTTTTCGCTGTTGAGGTCGTTGTTGAATTTGTTGGTGATTTTCAATATTGAGGTTGTTGTTGAATTTATTGGTGTTATCAATGTTTTTTTTAAAACTTTTTTGTGTTTTTCAAAGTTGAGTTTGCATTTTAATTTGTTGGTGTTTTTCAATGTTGAGGCTCTTGAATTATTTGGTGTTTTTCAAAGTTGTGATTGTTGCTGAATTTTTTGGTGTTTTCATTGTTGAGGTTTTCGTTGAATTTGTTGGTGTTTTGGAATGTTGAGGTTGTTGTTTGAAAAACAACAAATAATTCAAGAACCTCAACATTGAAAAACACCAACAAATTCACGTTGTGATTGTTGTTGACCTTTTTGGTGTTTTCATTGTTGAGGTTGTTGTTGAATTTTTTGATGTTTTTCCTTGTTGATATTTTTGTTGAATTTGATGGTCATTTTCAATTTTGAGTTTGTTGAATTTGTTGGAGTTATTCAATATTCAGGTTGTTGTTGAATATGTTGGTGTTATCAATTTTTATTTTGTTGAACCTTTTTGTATTTTTAAAAGTTGAGGTTGATGTTGAATTTGTTGCTGTTTTTAAATGTTGAGGTTGTTAAATTTGTTGGTGTTTTTCAAAGTTGAGTATGTTGTTGAATATTTTGGTGATTTTCAATGTTGTGTTGTTGTTGATTTTTTTTGGTGTTTTTCATTGTTGATGTTGTTGTTGAATTTTTTGATGTTTTTCATTGTTGAGGTTGTTGTTGAATTTGTTGGTGATTTTCAATATTGAGGTTGTTGTTGAATTTATTGGTGTGATCAAAGGTTTTAGTTAAACGTTTTATATTTTTCAAAGTTGAGGTTGCAGTTGAATTTGTTGGTGTCTTGCAATGCTGAGGTTGTTGTTGAATTTGTTTGTGGTTTTCAATATTGAGGTTGTTGTTGAATTTGTTGGTGTTTTTCAATGTTGAGGTTGTTGAATTTTTTGGTGTTTTTCAAAGTTGAGGTTGTTGTTGATTATTTTGGTGTTTTTAAATGTTGAGGTTTTTGTTGACTTTGTTGTTGTTTTTGAATGTTGAGGTTGTTGTTGAATTTTTTGATGTTTTTCGTTGTTGAGGTCGTTGTTGAATTTGTTGTTGATTTTCAATATTGAGGTTGTTGTTGAATTTAGTGGTGTTATCAATGTTTTTTTAAAAACTTTTTTGTGTTTTTCAAAGTTGAGTTTGCATTTTAATTTGTTGGTGTTTTTCAATGTTGAGGCTCTTGAATTATTTGGTGTTTTTCAAAGTTGTGATTGTTGCTGAATTTTTTGGTGTTTTCATTGTTGAGGTTTTCGTTGAATTTGTTGGTGTTTTGGAATGTTGAGGTTGTTGTTTGAAAATCATCAAAAAGTTCAAGAACCTCAACATTGAAAAACACCAACAAATTCAAGTTGTGATTGCTGTTGAATTTTTTGGTGCTTTCATTGTTGAGGTTTTTGTTGAATTTGTTAGTATTTTGGAATGTGGAGGTTGTTGTTGAATTTTTTGATGTTTTTCATTGTTGACATTTTTGTTGAATTTGATGGTGATTTTCAGTTTTGAGTTTGTTGTTGAATTTTTTGGTGATTTAATTGTTGAGGTTTTTGTTGAATTTGTTGTTGTTTTGGAATGTTGAGGTTGTTGTTGAATTTTTTGATGTTTTTCGTTGTTGAGGTCGTTGTTGAATTTCTTGGTGTTTTTGAATGTTGAGGTTGTTGTTGAATTTGATGGTGTTTTTCATTGTTGAGGTTGTTGTTGAAATTGTTGGAGTTTGTCAATCTTGAGGTTCTTGTTGAATTTTTTGGTTTTTTTCAATGTTTAGGTTGTTGTTGAATTTTTTGGTGATTTTCAATATTGAGGTTGTTGTTGAATTTATTGGTGTATTCAATGTTTCTTTTTTGAATTTTTTGTATATTTCAAAGTTGAGTTTCTAGTTGAATTTGTTGGTGTTTTTGAATGTGGAGCTTGTTGTTGAATTTTTTGGTGTTTTTCAAAGTTGAGGTTGTTGTTGATTTTTTTGGTGTTTTTCATTGTTGAGGTTTTGTTGAATTTGTTGTTGTTTTTAAATGTCGAGGTTGTTGTTGAATTTTTTGATGTTTTTCATTGTTGAGGTTGTTGTTGAATTTGTTGGAGTTTTTCAATGTTGAGATTGTTTTTGATTTTTTTGGTGTTTTTCATTGTTGAGGTCTTTATTGTTGAATTTTTTGCAGTTATTCATTGTTGAGGTTGTTGATGAATTTGTTGGTGTTTTTCATTGTTGAGGTTGTTCTAGTTGAACTTTAGCTGTTTTTCATGGCTGAGGTTATTGTTGAATTTGTTGGTGTTTTTGAATGTTGAGTTTGTTGTTGAATTTTTTGGTGTTTTTCAAAGTTAAGGTTGTTTTTGATTTTTTTGGTGTTTTTCATTGTTGAGGTGTTTGTTGAAGTTGTGCTTGTTTTTGAATGTTGAGGTTGTTGTTGAATTTTTTGATGTTTTTCATTGTTGTGGTCGTTGCTGAATATTTTGCTGTTTTTCATTGTTGAGGTTGTTGATGAATTTGTTGGTGTTTTTCAATGTTGAGGTTGTTGTTGAATTTATTGGTGTTATCAATGTTTTTTTTTAAACTTTTTTGTGTTTTTCAAAGTTGAGTTTGCACATTTATTGTTTTGGTGTTTTTCAATGTTGAGGTTCTTGTATTTTTTGGTCTTTATCGAAGTTGTGATTGTTGCTGAATTTTTTGGTGTTTTCTTTGTTGAGGTTTTTGTTGAATTTGTTGTTGTTTTGGAATGTTGAGTTTGTTGTTGAATTTTTTGGTGTTTTTCATTGTTGCGGTACTTGTTGAAATTGATGGAGTTTTTCAATGTTACAAGGCTGTTATTGATTTTTTTGGTGTTTTTCATTGTTGAGGTTGTTGTTGAATTTTTTGGTCTTTTTCATTGTTGTCTGTTGTTGTTGAATTTGTTGGTGATTTTCAATATTGAGGTTTGTTGTTGAATTTATTGGTGTATTCAGTGCTTTTATTTGAATTTTTTGTAGTTTTCAAATTTGAGGTTGCAGTTGAAGTTGTTGGTGTTTTGCATGTTGAGGTTGTTGAATTTTTTGGTGTTCTTCAAAGTTGAGGTTGTTGTTGATTTTTTGGGTGTTTTTCATTGTTGAGGTTTTTGTTGAATTTGTTGTTGTTTTTAACTGTTGAGGTTGTTGTTGAATTTTTTGATGTTTTTCATTGTTGAGGTTGTTGTTGAATTTGTTGCTGTTTTTCATTGTTGTGGTTGTTGTTGAAATTGTTGGAGTTTTTCAATGTTGAGGATGTAATTGAATTTATTGGTGTTTTTCATTGTTGAGGTCATTGTTGTTGAATTTTTTGCTGTTTTTCACTGTTGAGGTTGTTGATGTATTTGTTGGTGTTTTTCATTGTTGAGGTTGTTGTTGTTGAACTTTTGATGTTTTTCATTGCTGAGGTTGTTGCTGAAATTCTGTGTGTTTTTTAATGTTGAGGTTGTTGTTGAATTTTTTGGTGCTTTTAACTGTTGAGGTTTTTGTTGAATTTGTTGTTGTTTTTGAATGTTGAGGTTGTTGTTGAATTTTTTGATGTTTTTCGTTGTTGAGGTCGTTGTTGAATTTGTCGGTGATTTTCAATATTGAGGTTGTTGTTGAATTTAGTGGTGTTATCAATGTTTTTTTTTAAACTTTTTTGTGTTTTTCAAAGTTGAGTTTGCACATTAATTTGTTGGTGTTTTTCAATGTTGAGGTTCTTGAACTTTTTGGTGTTTATCAAAGTTGTGATTGTTGCTGAATTTTTTGCTGTTTTCATTGTTGATTTTTTTGTTGAAATTGTTGGTGTTTTGGAATGTTGAGGTTGTTGTTGAATTTTTTGATGTTTTTCATTGTTAATATTTTTGTTGAATTTGATGGTGTTTTTCAATTTTGTGTTTGTTGTTGAATTTTTTGGTGTTTTTCATTGTTGCGGTACTTGTTGAAATTGATGGAGTTTTTCAATCTTAAGGTTGTTATTGATTTTTTTTGGTGTTTTTCATTGTTGAGGTTGTTGTTGAATTTTTTGGTGTTTTTCATTGTTGAGGTTGTTGTTGAATTTTTTGAGGTTTTCATTGCTGAGGTTCTTGATGATTTTGTTGGTGATTTTCAATGTTGAGGTTGTTGAATTTAGTGTTGGTATCAATGTTTTTTTTGAACTTTTTTGTATTTTTCAAAGTTGAGGTTGTTGAATTTGTTGGTGTTTTTTAAAGTTGAGTTTGTTGTTAAATTTTTTGGTGTTTTTCATTGTTGAGATTTTTGTTGAATTTGTTGGTGTTTTTGAATGTTGAGGTTGTTGTTGAATTTTTTGGTGTTTTTCATTGTTGAGGTTGTTGTTGAATTTGATGGAGTTTTTCAATGTTAAGGTTGTTGTTGAATTTGTCGATGTTTTTCAATGTTGAGGTTGTTGTTGAATTTTTTGGTGTTTTCAATTGTTGAGTTTTCTGTTGAATTTGTTGCTGTTTTTGAATGTTGAGGTTGCTGTTGAATTTTTTGGTGTGTTTCATTGTTGAGGTTGTTGTTGAATTTGTGGGAGTTTTTCAATATTCAGATTGTTGTTGAATATGTTGGTGTTATCAATTCTTATATTGTTGAACCTTTTGTATTTTCAATGTTGGGTTGTTGTTAAATTTTTTGGTGTTTTTCATTATTGATGTTGTTGTTGATTTTTTGGTGTTTTCCATTGTTGAGGTTTTTGTTGAATTTGTTGGTGTTTTTCATTGTTGAGGTTTTTGTTGAATTTGTTGTTGTTTTTGAATGTTGAAGTTGTTGATGAATTTTTTGATGTTTTTCATTGTTGAGGTCGTTGTTGAATATTTTGGTGTTTTTCAATGTTGAGGTTGTTATTGAATTATTTGGTGATATTCAATATTGAGGTTGGTGTTGAATGTATTGGTGTATTGAATGTTTTTTTTTGAATTTTTTGTATTTTTCAAAGTTGAGGATGCAGTTGAATTTGTTGGTGTTTTTCAATGCTGAGGTTGTTGAATTTTTTGGTGTTTTTCAAAGTTGAGTTTGTTGTTGATTTTTTAGGTGTTTTTCATTGTTGAGTTTTTTGTTGAATTTGTTGTTGTTTTTCAATGTTGGGTTGTTGTTGAATTTTTTGGTGTTTTTCATTGTTGATGTTGTTGTTGATTTTTTTGGTGTTTCTCATTGTTGAGGTTTTGTTGAATTTCTTTTTGCTTTTAAATGTCGAGGTTGTTGTTGAATTTTTTGATGTTTTTCATTGTTGAGGTTGTTGTTGAATTTGTTGGAGTTTTTCAATGTTGAGATTGTTTATGAATTTGTTGGTGTTTTTCATTGTTGAGGTTCTTCTTGTTGAACTTTAGATGTTTTTCATGGCTGAGGTTGTTGTTGAATTTGTTGGTGTTTTTGAATGTTGAGGTTGTTGTTGAATTTTTTGATGTTTTTCATTGTTGTGGTCGTTGTTGAATATTTTGCTGATTTTCAATGTTGAGGTTGTTATTGAATTATTTGGTGATATTCAATATTGAGGTTGGTGTTGAATGTATTGGTGTATTGAATGTTTTTTTTTGAATTTTTTGTATTTTTCAAAGTTGAGGATGCAGTTGAATTTGTTGGTGTTTTTCAATGCTGAGGTTGTTGAATTTTTTGGTGTTTTTCAAAGTTGAGTTTGTTGTTGATTTTTTAGGTGTTTTTCATTGTTGAGTTTTTTGTTGAATTTGTTGTTGTTTTTCAATGTTGGGTTGTTGTTGAATTTTTTGGTGTTTTTCATTGTTGATGTTGTTGTTGATTTTTTTGGTGTTTCTCATTGTTGAGGTTTTGTTGAATTTCTTTTTGCTTTTAAATGTCGAGGTTGTTGTTGAATTTTTTGATGTTTTTCATTGTTGAGGTTGTTGTTGAATTTGTTGGAGTTTTTCAATGTTGAGATTGTTTATGAATTTGTTGGTGTTTTTCATTGTTGAGGTTCTTCTTGTTGAACTTTAGATGTTTTTCATGGCTGAGGTTGTTGTTGAATTTGTTGGTGTTTTTGAATGTTGAGGTTGTTGTTGAATTTTTTGATGTTTTTCATTGTTGTGGTCGTTGTTGAATATTTTGCTGATTTTCATTGTTGAGGTTGTTGATGAATTTGTTGGTGTTTTTCAATTTTGAGGTTGTTGTTGAATTTATTGGTGTTATCAATGTTTTTATTAAAACTTATTTGTCTTAATCAAAGTTGTGTTTGCACTTTTATTTGTTGGTGTTTTTCAATGTTGAGGTTGTTGAATTTGTTGGTGTTTTTCAAAGTTGTGAATGTTGTTGAATTTCTTGGTGTTTTTCATTGTTGAGGTTGTTTTTGAATTTGTTGGAGTTTTTCAATGTTGAGGTTGTTGTTGAATTTGTTGGTGTTTTTCAATGTTCAGGTTGTTGAATTTGTTGTTGTTTTTCAAAGTAGAGGTTGTATTTGAATTTTTTGGTGTTTTCAATTGTTGAGATTATTGTTGAATTTGTTGCTGTTTTTGAATGTTGAGGTTGCTGTTGAATTTTTTGGTGTTACTCATTGTTGAGGTTGTTGTTGATTTTGTTGGAGTTTTTCAATATTCAGGTTGTTGTTGAATTTGTTGGTGTTATCAAATTTTATTTTGTTGAACCTTTTTGTATTTTTGTACTCATTGTTGAGGTTGTTTTTGAATTTGTTGTTGTTTTTCAATGTTGAGGTTGTTGTTGAATATTTTGGTGATTTTCAATGTTGTGTTGTTGTTGAATTTTTTGGTGTTTGTCATTGTTGATGTTGTTGTTGAATTTTTTGGTGTTTTTCATTGTTGAGGTTGTTGTTGAATTTGTTGGCGATTTTCAATATTGAGGTTGTAGTTGAATTTACTGGTGTTTTTCATTGTTGAGGTATTTGTTGAATTTTTTGGTTTTTCTGAATGTTGAAGTTGTTGAATCTGTTGGTGCTTTTCAAAGTTAAGGTTGTTGTTGAATTTTTTGGTGTTTTTCATTGTTGAGGTTTTTGTTCAATTTGTTGGTGTTTTTGAATGTTGAGGTTGTTGATGAAATTTTTAGTGTATTTCCTTGTTGAGGATTTTGTTGAATTTGTTGGTGTTTTTCTTTGTTGAGGTTGTTGTTGAATTTGTTGATGATTTTCAATATTGAGGTTGTAGTTCAATTTGTTGTTGTTTTTCCATGTTGAGGTTTTTGAATTTGTTGGTGTTTTTCAAAGTTGAGGTTGTTGCTGAATATTTTGGTGTTTTCCAATGTTGAGGTTGTTGTTGAATTTTTTGGTGATTTTCAATATTGAGGTTGTTGTTGAATTTATTGGTGTATTCAATGTTTTTTTGAATTTTATGTATTTTTCATAGTTGATGTTGTAGTTGAATTTGTTGGTGTTTTTCAATGTTGTGGTTGTTGAATTTTTTGGTGTTTTTCAAAGTTGAGGTTGTTGTTGACTTTTTGTTGTTTTTCATTGTTGAGGTTTATGTTGAATTTGTTGGTGTTCATCATTGTTGAGGTTCTTGTTCAATTTGTTGTTGCTTTTGAATGTTGAGGTTGTTGTTGAATTTTTTGATGGTTTTCAATGTTGAGGTGTTTGTTGAATTTTTTGGTGATTTTCAATATTGAGGTTGCTGTTGAATGTATTGGTGTATTCAATGTTTTTTTTTAATTTTTTTTGTATTTTTCAAAGTTGAGGTTGCATTTGAATTTGTTGGTGTTTTTCAATGTTGAGGTTGTTGAATTTTATGGTGTTTTTCAAAGTTGAGTCTGTTGTTGAATTTTTGGTGTTTTTCATTGTTGAGGTTATTGTTGAATTTGTTACTGTATTTAAATGTTGAGGTCGTTGTTGAATTTTTTGATGTTTTTCATTGTTGAGGTTGTTGTTGAAATTGTTGGAGATTTTCAACGTTGAGGTTGATGTTGAATATTTTGTTGATTTTCATTGTTGTGGTCGTTGTTGTTGAATTTTTTGCTCTTTTTCATTCTTCAGGTTGTTGATGAATTTGTTGGTGTATTCAATTATTTTTTTGATTTTTTTCTATTTTTGAAAGTTGAGGTTGCAGTTGAATTTGTTGTTGTTTTTCAATGTTGAGGTTGTTTAATTTATTGCTGATTTTCAAAGTTGAGGTTGTTGTTGATTTTTTTGGTGTTTTTCATTGTTGAGGTTTTTGTTGAATTTGTTGTTGTTTTTGAATGTTGAGGGTGTTGTTGAATTTTTTGATGTTTTTCGTTGTTGAGGTCGTTGTTGAATTTGTTGGTGATTTTCAATATTGAGGTTGTTGTTGAATTTTTTGGTGGTATCGAAGGTTTTTTTTACAACATTTTTTATATTTTTCAAAGTTGTGGTTGCAGTTGAATTTGTTGGTGTTTTGCAATGTTGACGTTGTTGTTGAATTTGTTGGTGATTTTCAATAATGAGGTTGTTGTTGAATTTGTTGGTGATTTTCAATTTTGAGGTTGTTGTTGAATTTGTTGGTGTTTTTCAATGTTGGGATTGTTGTTCAATTTTTTGGTGTTAATCATTGTTGAGGTTGTTTTTGAATTTCTTGGAGTTTTTCAATGATGAGATTGTTGAATTTGTTGGTGTTTTTCAGTGTTGAGGTATTTGTTGAATTTTTTGGTTTTTCTGAATGTTGAAGTTGTTGAATCTGTTGGTGCTTTTCAAAGTTGAGGTTGTTGTTGAATTTTTTGGTGTTTTTCATTGTTGAGGTTTTTGTCGAATTTGGTGGTGTTTTTGAATGTTGAGGTTGTTGATGAAATTTTTATTGTTTTTCATTGTTGAGGTTTTTGTTGAATTTGTTGGTGTTTTTCTTTGTTGAGGTTGTTGTTGAATTTGTTGGTGATTTTCAATATTGAGGTTGTAGTTCAATTTGTTGTTGTTTTTCCATGTTGAGGTTTTTGAATTTGTTGGTGTTTTTCAAAGTTGAGGTTGTTGCTGAATATTTTGGTGTTTTTCAATGTTGAGGTTGTTGTTGAATTTATTGGTGATTTTCAATATTGATGTTGCTGTTGAATTTATTAGTGTATTCAATGTTTTTTTTTGAATTTTATGTATTTTTCATAGTTGATGTTGTAGTTGAATTTGTTGGTGTTTCTCAATGTTGAGGTTGTTGAATTTTTTGGTGTTTTTCAAAGTTGAGGTTGTTGTTGATTTTTTGGTGTTTTCATTGTTGAGGTTTATGTTGAATTTGTTGGTGTTCATCATTGTTGAGGTTCTTGTTCAATTTGTTGTTGCTTTTGATTGTTGAGGTTGTTGTTGAATTTTTTGATGGTTTTCATTGTTGAGGTCTTTGTTGAATATTTTGGCTTTGTTCAATGTTGAGGTTGTTGTTGAATTTTTTGATGTTTTTCATTGTTGAGGTTGTTGTTCAATTTTTTGGTGTTCTTCATTGTTGATGTTGTTGTTGAATTTGTTGGTGATTTTCAATATTGAGGTTGTTGTTGAATTTATTGGTGCTATCAATTTTTTTTAAACCTTTTTATATTTTTCAAAGTTGAGGTTGCAGTTGAATTTGTTGGTGTTTTGCAATATTGAGGTTGTTATTGAATTTGTTGGTGATTTTCAATATTGAGGTTGTTGTTGAATTTGTTGGTGATTTTCAGTATTGAGGTTGTTGTTGAATTTGTTGGAGTTTTTCAATGTTGGGTTTGTTGTTCAATTTTTTGGTGTTCTTCATTGTTGAGGTTGTTGTTGAATTTCTTGGAGTTTTTCAATGATGAGATTGTTGAATTTGCTGGTGTTTTTCAAAGTTGGGGATGTTGTTGAATTTTTTGCTGTTTTTCATTGTTGAGGTATTTGTTGAATTTCTTGGTTCTTCTGAATGTTGAGGTTGTTGTATCTGTTGATGCTTTTCAAAGTAGTGATTGTTGTTGAATATTTTGGTGTTATCATTGTTGAGGTTTTTGTTGAATTTGTTCGTGTTTTGGAAGGTTGAGGTTGTTGTTGAATTTTTTGATGTTTTTCATTTTTGAGGTTGTTGTTGAAATTGTTTGTGTTTTTCATTGTTGCGGTACTTGTTGATATTGATGGACTTTTTCAATGTTGAGGTTGTTATTGATTTTTTTGGTGTTTTTCATTGTTGAGGTTGTTGTTGATTTTTTTGGTATTTTTCATTGTTGAGGTTGTTATTAAATTTTTTGATGTTTTTCATTACTGAGGTTCTTGTTGAATTTGTTGGTGATTTTCCATGTTGAGGTTCTTGCATTTATTGGTGTTATCAATGGTTTTTTTTGAACTTTTTTGTATTTTTCAAAGTTGAGGTTGTTCAATTTGTTGGTGTTTTTCAAAGTTGAAGTTGCTGTTTAATTTTTTGGTGATTTCAATGTGATAAGGTTGTTATTGATTATTTTTGTGTTTTTCATTGTTGAGGTTGTTGTTGATTTTTTTGGTGTTTTTAATTGTTGAGGTTTTTGTTGAATTTGTTGTTGTTTTTGAATGTTGAGGTTGTCGTTGAATTTTTTGATGTTTTTCGCTGTTGAGGTCGTTGTTGAATTTGTTGGTGATTTTCAATATTGAGGTTGTTGTTGAATTTATTGGTGTTATCAATGTTTTTTTTAAAACTTTTTTGTGTTTTTCAAAGTTGAGTTTGCATTTTAATTTGTTGGTGTTTTTCAATGTTGAGGCTCTTGAATTATTTGGTGTTTTTCAAAGTTGTGATTGTTGCTGAATTTTTTGGTGTTTTCATTGTTGAGGTTTTCGTTGAATTTGTTGGTGTTTTGGAATGTTGAGGTTGTTGTTTGAAAAACAACAAATAATTCAAGAACCTCAACATTGAAAAACACCAACAAATTCACGTTGTGATTGTTGTTGACCTTTTTGGTGTTTTCATTGTTGAGGTTGTTGTTGAATTTTTTGATGTTTTTCCTTGTTGATATTTTTGTTGAATTTGATGGTCATTTTCAATTTTGAGTTTGTTGAATTTGTTGGAGTTATTCAATATTCAGGTTGTTGTTGAATATGTTGGTGTTATCAATTTTTATTTTGTTGAACCTTTTTGTATTTTTAAAAGTTGAGGTTGATGTTGAATTTGTTGCTGTTTTTAAATGTTGAGGTTGTTAAATTTGTTGGTGTTTTTCAAAGTTGAGTATGTTGTTGAATATTTTGGTGATTTTCAATGTTGTGTTGTTGTTGATTTTTTTTGGTGTTTTTCATTGTTGATGTTGTTGTTGAATTTTTTGATGTTTTTCATTGTTGAGGTTGTTGTTGAATTTGTTGGTGATTTTCAATATTGAGGTTGTTGTTGAATTTATTGGTGTGATCAAAGGTTTTAGTTAAACGTTTTATATTTTTCAAAGTTGAGGTTGCAGTTGAATTTGTTGGTGTCTTGCAATGCTGAGGTTGTTGTTGAATTTGTTTGTGGTTTTCAATATTGAGGTTGTTGTTGAATTTGTTGGTGTTTTTCAATGTTGAGGTTGTTGAATTTTTTGGTGTTTTTCAAAGTTGAGGTTGTTGTTGATTATTTTGGTGTTTTTAAATGTTGAGGTTTTTGTTGACTTTGTTGTTGTTTTTGAATGTTGAGGTTGTTGTTGAATTTTTTGATGTTTTTCGTTGTTGAGGTCGTTGTTGAATTTGTTGTTGATTTTCAATATTGAGGTTGTTGTTGAATTTAGTGGTGTTATCAATGTTTTTTTAAAAACTTTTTTGTGTTTTTCAAAGTTGAGTTTGCACTTTAATCTGTTGGTGTTTTTCAATGTTGAGGTTCCTGAATTTTTTGGTGTTTTTCAAAGTTGTGATTGTAGCTGAATTTTTTGGTGTTTTCATTGTTGTGGTTTTTGTTGAATTTGTTGGTGTTTTGGATTGTTGAGGTTGTTGTTTGAAAATCATCAAAAAGTTCAAGAACCTCAACATTGAAAAACACCAACAAATTCAAGTTGTGATTGCTGTTGAATTTTTTGGTGCTTTCATTGTTGAGGTTTTTGTTGAATTTGTTAGTATTTTGGAATGTGGAGGTTGTTGTTGAATTTTTTGATGTTTTTCATTGTTGACATTTTTGTTGAATTTGATGGTGATTTTCAGTTTTGAGTTTGTTGTTGAATTTTTTGGTGATTTAATTGTTGAGGTTTTTGTTGAATTTGTTGTTGTTTTTGAATGTTGAGGTTGTTGTTGAATTTTTTGATGTTTTTCGTTGTTGAGGTCGTTGTTGAATTTCTTGGTGTTTTTGAATGTTGAGGTTGTTGTTGAATTTGATGGTGTTTTTCATTGTTGAGGTTGTTGTTGAAATTGTTGGAGTTTGTCAATCTTGAGGTTCTTGTTGAATTTTTTGGTTTTTTTCAATGTTTAGGTTGTTGTTGAATTTTTTGGTGATTTTCAATATTGAGGTTGTTGTTGAATTTATTGGTGTATTCAATGTTTCTTTTTTGAATTTTTTGTATATTTCAAAGTTGAGTTTCTAGTTGAATTTGTTGGTGTTTTTGAATGTGGAGCTTGTTGTTGAATTTTTTGGTGTTTTTCAAAGTTGAGGTTGTTTTTGATTTTTTTGGTGTTTTTCATTGTTGAGGTGTTTGTTGAAGTTGTGCTTGTTTTTGAATGTTGAGGTTGTTGTTGAATTTTTTGATGTTTTTCATTGTTGTGGTCGTTGCTGAATATTTTGCTGTTTTTCATTGTTGAGGTTGTTGATGAATTTGTTGGTGTTTTTCAATGTTGAGGTTGTTGTTGAATTTATTGGTGTTATCAATGTTTTTTTTTAAACTTTTTTGTGTTTTTCAAAGTTGAGTTTGCACATTTATTGTTTTGGTGTTTTTCAATGTTGAGGTTCTTGTATTTTTTGGTCTTTATCGAAGTTGTGATTGTTGCTGAATTTTTTGGTGTTTTCTTTGTTGAGGTTTTTGTTGAATTTGTTGTTGTTTTGGAATGTTGAGTTTGTTGTTGAATTTTTTGGTGTTTTTCATTGTTGCGGTACTTGTTGAAATTGATGGAGTTTTTCAATGTTACAAGGTTGTTATTGATTTTTTTGGTGTTTTTCATTGTTGAGGTTGTTGTTGAATTTTTTGGTCTTTTTCATTGTTGTCTGTTGTTGTTGAATTTGTTGGTGATTTTCAATATTGAGGTTTGTTGTTGAATTTATTGGTGTATTCAGTGCTTTTATTTGAATTTTTTGTAGTTTTCAAATTTGAGGTTGCAGTTGAAGTTGTTGGTGTTTTGCATGTTGAGGTTGTTGAATTTTTTGGTGTTCTTCAAAGTTGAGGTTGTTGTTGATTTTTTGGGTGTTTTTCATTGTTGAGGTTTTTGTTGAATTTGTTGTTGTTTTTAACTGTTGAGGTTGTTGTTGAATTTTTTGATGTTTTTCATTGTTGAGGTTGTTGTTGAATTTGTTGGTGTTTTTCATTGTTGTGGTTGTTGTTGAAATTGTTGGAGTTTTTCAATGTTGAGGATGTAATTGAATTTATTGGTGTTTTTCATTGTTGAGGTCATTGTTGTTGAATTTTTTGCTGTTTTTCACTGTTGAGGTTGTTGATGTATTTGTTGGTGTTTTTCATTGTTGAGGTTGTTGTTGTTGAACTTTTGATGTTTTTCATTGCTGAGGTTGTTGCTGAAATTCTGTGTGTTTTTTAATGTTGAGGTTGTTGTTGAATTTTTTGGTGTTTTTAACTGTTGAGGTTTTTGTTGAATTTGTTGTTGTTTTTGAATGTTGAGGTTGTTGTTGAATTTTTTGATGTTTTTCGTTGTTGAGGTCGTTGTTGAATTTGTCGGTGATTTTCAATATTGAGGTTGTTGTTGAATTTAGTGGTGTTATCAATGTTTTTTTTTAAACTTTTTTGTGTTTTTCAAAGTTGAGTTTGCACATTAATTTGTTGGTGTTTTTCAATGTTGAGGTTCTTGAACTTTTTGGTGTTTATCAAAGTTGTGATTGTTGCTGAATTTTTTGCTGTTTTCATTGTTGATTTTTTTGTTGAAATTGTTGGTGTTTTGGAATGTTGAGGTTGTTGTTGAATTTTTTGATGTTTTTCATTGTTAATATTTTTGTTGAATTTGATGGTGTTTTTCAATTTTGTGTTTGTTGTTGAATTTTTTGGTGTTTTTCATTGTTGCGGTACTTGTTGAAATTGATGGAGTTTTTCAATCTTAAGGTTGTTATTGTTTTTTTTGGTGTTTTTCATTGTTGAGGTTGTTGTTGAATTTTTTGGTGTTTTTCATTGTTGAGGTTGTTGTTGAATTTTTTGAGGTTTTCATTGCTGAGGTTCTTGATGATTTTGTTGGTGATTTTCAATGTTGAGGTTGTTGAATTTAGTGTTGGTATCAATGTTTTTTTTGAACTTTTTTGTATTTTTCAAAGTTGAGGTTGTTGAATTTGTTGGTGTTTTTTAAAGTTGAGTTTGTTGTTAAATTTTTTGGTGTTTTTCATTGTTGAGATTTTTGTTGAATTTGTTGGTGTTTTTGAATGTTGAGGTTGTTGTTGAATTTTTTGGTGTTTTTCATTGTTGAGGTTGTTGTTGAATTTGATGGAGTTTTTCAATGTTAAGGTTGTTGTTGAATTTGTCGATGTTTTTCAATGTTGAGGTTGTTGTTGAATTTTTTGGTGTTTTCAATTGTTGAGTTTTCTGTTGAATTTGTTGCTGTTTTTGAATGTTGAGGTTGCTGTTGAATTTTTTGGTGTGTTTCATTGTTGAGGTTGTTGTTGAATTTGTGGGAGTTTTTCAATATTCAGATTGTTGTTGAATATGTTGGTGTTATCAATTCTTATATTGTTGAACCTTTTGTATTTTCAATGTTGGGTTGTTGTTAAATTTTTTGGTGTTTTTCATTATTGATGTTGTTGTTGATTTTTTGGTGTTTTCCATTGTTGAGGTTTTTGTTGAATTTGTTGGTGTTTTTCATTGTTGAGGTTTTTGTTGAATTTGTTGTTGTTTTTGAATGTTGAAGTTGTTGATGAATTTTTTGATGTTTTTCATTGTTGAGGTCGTTGTTGAATATTTTGGTGTTTTTCAATGTTGAGGTTGTTATTGAATTATTTGGTGATATTCAATATTGAGGTTGGTGTTGAATGTATTGGTGTATTGAATGTTTTTTTTTGAATTTTTTGTATTTTTCAAAGTTGAGGATGCAGTTGAATTTGTTGGTGTTTTTCAATGCTGAGGTTGTTGAATTTTTTGGTGTTTTTCAAAGTTGAGTTTGTTGTTGATTTTTTAGGTGTTTTTCATTGTTGAGTTTTTTGTTGAATTTGTTGTTGTTTTTCAATGTTGGGTTGTTGTTGAATTTTTTGGTGTTTTTCATTGCTGATGTTGTTGTTGATTTTTTTGGTGTTTCTCATTGTTGAGGTTTTGTTGAATTTCTTTTTGCTTTTAAATGTCGAGGTTGTTGTTGAATTTTTTGATGTTTTTCATTGTTGAGGTTGTTGTTGAATTTGTTGGAGTTTTTCAATGTTGAGATTGTTTATGAATTTGTTGGTGTTTTTCATTGTTGAGGTTCTTCTTGTTGAACTTTAGATGTTTTTCATGGCTGAGGTTGTTGTTGAATTTGTTGGTGTTTTTGAATGTTGAGGTTGTTGTTGAATTTTTTGATGTTTTTCATTGTTGTGGTCGTTGTTGAATATTTTGCTGATTTTCAATGTTGAGGTTGTTATTGAATTATTTGGTGATATTCAATATTGAGGTTGGTGTTGAATGTATTGGTGTATTGAATGTTTTTTTTTGAATTTTTTGTATTTTTCAAAGTTGAGGATGCAGTTGAATTTGTTGGTGTTTTTCAATGCTGAGGTTGTTGAATTTTTTGGTGTTTTTCAAAGTTGAGTTTGTTGTTGATTTTTTAGGTGTTTTTCATTGTTGAGTTTTTTGTTGAATTTGTTGTTGTTTTTCAATGTTGGGTTGTTGTTGAATTTTTTGGTGTTTTTCATTGTTGATGTTGTTGTTGATTTTTTTGGTGTTTCTCATTGTTGAGGTTTTGTTGAATTTCTTTTTGCTTTTAAATGTCGAGGTTGTTGTTGAATTTTTTGATGTTTTTCATTGTTGAGGTTGTTGTTGAATTTGTTGGAGTTTTTCAATGTTGAGATTGTTTATGAATTTGTTGGTGTTTTTCATTGTTGAGGTTCTTCTTGTTGAACTTTAGATGTTTTTCATGGCTGAGGTTGTTGTTGAATTTGTTGGTGTTTTTGAATGTTGAGGTTGTTGTTGAATTTTTTGATGTTTTTCATTGTTGTGGTCGTTGTTGAATATTTTGCTGATTTTCATTGTTGAGGTTGTTGATGAATTTGTTGGTGTTTTTCAATTTTGAGGTTGTTGTTGAATTTATTGGTGTTATCAATGTTTTTATTAAAACTTATTTGTCTTAATCAAAGTTGTGTTTGCACTTTTATTTGTTGGTGTTTTTCAATGTTGAGGTTGTTGAATTTGTTGGTGTTTTTCAAAGTTGTGAATGTTGTTGAATTTCTTGGTGTTTTTCATTGTTGAGGTTGTTTTTGAATTTGTTGGAGTTTTTCAATGTTGAGGTTGTTGTTGAATTTGTTGGTGTTTTTCAATGTTCAGGTTGTTGAATTTGTTGTTGTTTTTCAAAGTAGAGGTTGTATTTGAATTTTTTGGTGTTTTCAATTGTTGAGATTATTGTTGAATTTGTTGCTGTTTTTGAATGTTGAGGTTGCTGTTGAATTTTTTGGTGTTACTCATTGTTGAGGTTGTTGTTGATTTTGTTGGAGTTTTTCAATATTCAGGTTGTTGTTGAATTTGTTGGTGTTATCAAATTTTATTTTGTTGAACCTTTTTGTATTTTTGTACTCATTGTTGAGGTTGTTTTTGAATTTGTTGTTGTTTTTCAATGTTGAGGTTGTTGTTGAATATTTTGGTGATTTTCAATGTTGTGTTGTTGTTGAATTTTTTGGTGTTTGTCATTGTTGATGTTGTTGTTGAATTTTTTGGTGTTTTTCATTGTTGAGGTTGTTGTTGAATTTGTTGGCGATTTTCAATATTGAGGTTGTAGTTGAATTTACTGGTGTTTTTCATTGTTGAGGTATTTGTTGAATTTTTTGGTTATTCTGAATGTTGAAGTTGTTGAATCTGTTGGTGCTTTTCAAAGTTAAGGTTGTTGTTGAATTTTTTGGTGTTTTTCATTGTTGAGGTTTTTGTTCAATTTGTTGGTGTTTTTGAATGTTGAGGTTGTTGATGAAATTTTTAGTGTATTTCCTTGTTGAGGATTTTGTTGAATTTGTTGGTGTTTTTCTTTGTTGAGGTTGTTGTTGAATTTGTTGATGATTTTCAATATTGAGGTTTGTTGTTGAATTTATTGGTGTATTCAGTGCTTTTATTTGAATTTTTTGTAGTTTTCAAATTTGAGGTTGCAGTTGAAGTTGTTGGTGTTTTGCATGTTGAGGTTGTTGAATTTTTTGGTGTTCTTCAAAGTTGAGGTTGTTGTTGATTTTTTGGGTGTTTTTCATTGTTGAGGTTTTTGTTGAATTTGTTGTTGTTTTTAACTGTTGAGGTTGTTGTTGAATTTTTTGATGTTTTTCATTGTTGAGGTTGTTGTTGAATTTGTTGGTGTTTTTCATTGTTGTGGTTGTTGTTGAAATTGTTGGAGTTTTTCAATGTTGAGGATGTAATTGAATTTATTGGTGTTTTTCATTGTTGAGGTCATTGTTGTTGAATTTTTTGCTGTTTTTCACTGTTGAGGTTGTTGATGTATTTGTTGGTGTTTTTCATTGTTGAGGTTGTTGTTGTTGAACTTTTGATGTTTTTCATTGCTGAGGTTGTTGCTGAAATTCTGTGTGTTTTTTAATGTTGAGGTTGTTGTTGAATTTTTTGGTGTTTTTAACTGTTGAGGTTTTTGTTGAATTTGTTGTTGTTTTTGAATGTTGAGGTTGTTGTTGAATTTTTTGATGTTTTTCGTTGTTGAGGTCGTTGTTGAATTTGTCGGTGATTTTCAATATTGAGGTTGTTGTTGAATTTAGTGGTGTTATCAATGTTTTTTTTTAAACTTTTTTGTGTTTTTCAAAGTTGAGTTTGCACATTAATTTGTTGGTGTTTTTCAATGTTGAGGTTCTTGAACTTTTTGGTGTTTATCAAAGTTGTGATTGTTGCTGAATTTTTTGCTGTTTTCATTGTTGATTTTTTTGTTGAAATTGTTGGTGTTTTGGAATGTTGAGGTTGTTGTTGAATTTTTTGATGTTTTTCATTGTTAATATTTTTGTTGAATTTGATGGTGTTTTTCAATTTTGTGTTTGTTGTTGAATTTTTTGGTGTTTTTCATTGTTGCGGTACTTGTTGAAATTGATGGAGTTTTTCAATCTTAAGGTTGTTATTGTTTTTTTTGGTGTTTTTCATTGTTGAGGTTGTTGTTGAATTTTTTGGTGTTTTTCATTGTTGAGGTTGTTGTTGAATTTTTTGAGGTTTTCATTGCTGAGGTTCTTGATGATTTTGTTGGTGATTTTCAATGTTGAGGTTGTTGAATTTAGTGTTGGTATCAATGTTTTTTTTGAACTTTTTTGTATTTTTCAAAGTTGAGGTTGTTGAATTTGTTGGTGTTTTTTAAAGTTGAGTTTGTTGTTAAATTTTTTGGTGTTTTTCATTGTTGAGATTTTTGTTGAATTTGTTGGTGTTTTTGAATGTTGAGGTTGTTGTTGAATTTTTTGGTGTTTTTCATTGTTGAGGTTGTTGTTGAATTTGATGGAGTTTTTCAATGTTAAGGTTGTTGTTGAATTTGTCGATGTTTTTCAATGTTGAGGTTGTTGTTGAATTTTTTGGTGTTTTCAATTGTTGAGTTTTCTGTTGAATTTGTTGCTGTTTTTGAATGTTGAGGTTGCTGTTGAATTTTTTGGTGTGTTTCATTGTTGAGGTTGTTGTTGAATTTGTGGGAGTTTTTCAATATTCAGATTGTTGTTGAATATGTTGGTGTTATCAATTCTTATATTGTTGAACCTTTTGTATTTTCAATGTTGGGTTGTTGTTAAATTTTTTGGTGTTTTTCATTATTGATGTTGTTGTTGATTTTTTGGTGTTTTCCATTGTTGAGGTTTTTGTTGAATTTGTTGGTGTTTTTCATTGTTGAGGTTTTTGTTGAATTTGTTGTTGTTTTTGAATGTTGAAGTTGTTGATGAATTTTTTGATGTTTTTCATTGTTGAGGTCGTTGTTGAATATTTTGGTGTTTTTCAATGTTGAGGTTGTTATTGAATTATTTGGTGATATTCAATATTGAGGTTGGTGTTGAATGTATTGGTGTATTGAATGTTTTTTTTTGAATTTTTTGTATTTTTCAAAGTTGAGGATGCAGTTGAATTTGTTGGTGTTTTTCAATGCTGAGGTTGTTGAATTTTTTGGTGTTTTTCAAAGTTGAGTTTGTTGTTGATTTTTTAGGTGTTTTTCATTGTTGAGTTTTTTGTTGAATTTGTTGTTGTTTTTCAATGTTGGGTTGTTGTTGAATTTTTTGGTGTTTTTCATTGCTGATGTTGTTGTTGATTTTTTTGGTGTTTCTCATTGTTGAGGTTTTGTTGAATTTCTTTTTGCTTTTAAATGTCGAGGTTGTTGTTGAATTTTTTGATGTTTTTCATTGTTGAGGTTGTTGTTGAATTTGTTGGAGTTTTTCAATGTTGAGATTGTTTATGAATTTGTTGGTGTTTTTCATTGTTGAGGTTCTTCTTGTTGAACTTTAGATGTTTTTCATGGCTGAGGTTGTTGTTGAATTTGTTGGTGTTTTTGAATGTTGAGGTTGTTGTTGAATTTTTTGATGTTTTTCATTGTTGTGGTCGTTGTTGAATATTTTGCTGATTTTCAATGTTGAGGTTGTTATTGAATTATTTGGTGATATTCAATATTGAGGTTGGTGTTGAATGTATTGGTGTATTGAATGTTTTTTTTTGAATTTTTTGTATTTTTCAAAGTTGAGGATGCAGTTGAATTTGTTGGTGTTTTTCAATGCTGAGGTTGTTGAATTTTTTGGTGTTTTTCAAAGTTGAGTTTGTTGTTGATTTTTTAGGTGTTTTTCATTGTTGAGTTTTTTGTTGAATTTGTTGTTGTTTTTCAATGTTGGGTTGTTGTTGAATTTTTTGGTGTTTTTCATTGTTGATGTTGTTGTTGATTTTTTTGGTGTTTCTCATTGTTGAGGTTTTGTTGAATTTCTTTTTGCTTTTAAATGTCGAGGTTGTTGTTGAATTTTTTGATGTTTTTCATTGTTGAGGTTGTTGTTGAATTTGTTGGAGTTTTTCAATGTTGAGATTGTTTATGAATTTGTTGGTGTTTTTCATTGTTGAGGTTCTTCTTGTTGAACTTTAGATGTTTTTCATGGCTGAGGTTGTTGTTGAATTTGTTGGTGTTTTTGAATGTTGAGGTTGTTGTTGAATTTTTTGATGTTTTTCATTGTTGTGGTCGTTGTTGAATATTTTGCTGATTTTCATTGTTGAGGTTGTTGATGAATTTGTTGGTGTTTTTCAATTTTGAGGTTGTTGTTGAATTTATTGGTGTTATCAATGTTTTTATTAAAACTTATTTGTCTTAATCAAAGTTGTGTTTGCACTTTTATTTGTTGGTGTTTTTCAATGTTGAGGTTGTTGAATTTGTTGGTGTTTTTCAAAGTTGTGAATGTTGTTGAATTTCTTGGTGTTTTTCATTGTTGAGGTTGTTTTTGAATTTGTTGGAGTTTTTCAATGTTGAGGTTGTTGTTGAATTTGTTGGTGTTTTTCAATGTTCAGGTTGTTGAATTTGTTGTTGTTTTTCAAAGTAGAGGTTGTATTTGAATTTTTTGGTGTTTTCAATTGTTGAGATTATTGTTGAATTTGTTGCTGTTTTTGAATGTTGAGGTTGCTGTTGAATTTTTTGGTGTTACTCATTGTTGAGGTTGTTGTTGATTTTGTTGGAGTTTTTCAATATTCAGGTTGTTGTTGAATTTGTTGGTGTTATCAAATTTTATTTTGTTGAACCTTTTTGTATTTTTGTACTCATTGTTGAGGTTGTTTTTGAATTTGTTGTTGTTTTTCAATGTTGAGGTTGTTGTTGAATATTTTGGTGATTTTCAATGTTGTGTTGTTGTTGAATTTTTTGGTGTTTGTCATTGTTGATGTTGTTGTTGAATTTTTTGGTGTTTTTCATTGTTGAGGTTGTTGTTGAATTTGTTGGCGATTTTCAATATTGAGGTTGTAGTTGAATTTACTGGTGTTTTTCATTGTTGAGGTATTTGTTGAATTTTTTGGTTATTCTGAATGTTGAAGTTGTTGAATCTGTTGGTGCTTTTCAAAGTTAAGGTTGTTGTTGAATTTTTTGGTGTTTTTCATTGTTGAGGTTTTTGTTCAATTTGTTGGTGTTTTTGAATGTTGAGGTTGTTGATGAAATTTTTAGTGTATTTCCTTGTTGAGGATTTTGTTGAATTTGTTGGTGTTTTTCTTTGTTGAGGTTGTTGTTGAATTTGTTGATGATTTTCAATATTGAGGTTTGTTGTTGAATTTATTGGTGTATTCAGTGCTTTTATTTGAATTTTTTGTAGTTTTCAAATTTGAGGTTGCAGTTGAAGTTGTTGGTGTTTTGCATGTTGAGGTTGTTGAATTTTTTGGTGTTCTTCAAAGTTGAGGTTGTTGTTGATTTTTTGGGTGTTTTTCATTGTTGAGGTTTTTGTTGAATTTGTTGTTGTTTTTAACTGTTGAGGTTGTTGTTGAATTTTTTGATGTTTTTCATTGTTGAGGTTGTTGTTGAATTTGTTGGTGTTTTTCATTGTTGTGGTTGTTGTTGAAATTGTTGGAGTTTTTCAATGTTGAGGATGTAATTGAATTTATTGGTGTTTTTCATTGTTGAGGTCATTGTTGTTGAATTTTTTGCTGTTTTTCACTGTTGAGGTTGTTGATGTATTTGTTGGTGTTTTTCATTGTTGAGGTTGTTGTTGTTGAACTTTTGATGTTTTTCATTGCTGAGGTTGTTGCTGAAATTCTGTGTGTTTTTTAATGTTGAGGTTGTTGTTGAATTTTTTGGTGTTTTTAACTGTTGAGGTTTTTGTTGAATTTGTTGTTGTTTTTCAATATTGAGGTTGTTGTTGAATTTGTTGGTGATTTTCAGTATTGAGGTTGTTGTTGAATTTGTTGGAGTTTTTCAATGTTGGGTTTGTTGTTCAATTTTTTGGTGTTCTTCATTGTTGAGGTTGTTGTTGAATTTCTTGGAGTTTTTCAATGATGAGATTGTTGAATTTGCTGGTGTTTTTCAAAGTTGGGGATGTTGTTGAATTTTTAGCTGTTTTTCATTGTTGAGGTATTTGTTGAATTTCTTGGTTCTTCTGAATGTTGAGGTTGTTGTATCTGTTGATGCTTTTCAAAGTTGAGGTTGTTGTTGAATTTTTTGGTGCTTTTCATTGTTGAGGTTTTTGTTGAATTTGTTGGTGTTTTTGAATGTTGGGATTGTTGTTCAATTTTTTGGTGTTAATCATTGTTGAGGTTGTTTTTGAATTTCTTGGAGTTTTTCAATGATGAGATTGTTGAATTTGTTGGTGTTTTTCAAAGTTGAGAATGTTGTTGAATTTTTTGGTGTTTTTCAGTGTTGAGGTATTTGTTGAATTTTTTGGTTTTTCTGAATGTTGAAGTTGTTGAATCTGTTGGTGCTTTTCAAAGTTGAGGTTGTTGTTGAATTTTTTGGTGTTTTTCATTGTTGAGGTTTTTGTTGAATTTGGTGGTGTTTTTGAATGTTGAGGTTGTTGATGAAATTTTTATTGTTTTTCATTGTTGAGGTTTTTGTTGAATTTGTTGGTGTTTTTCTTTGTTGAGGTTGTTGTTGAATTTGTTGGTGATTTTCAATATTGAGGTTGTAGTTCAATTTGTTGTTGTTTTTCCATGTTGAGGTTTTTGAATTTGTTGGTGTTTTTCAAAGTTGAGGTTGTTGCTGAATATTTTGGTGTTTTTCAATGTTGAGGTTGTTGTTGAATTTATTGGTGATTTTCAATATTGATGTTGTTGTTGAATTTATTAGTGTATTCAATGTTTTTTTTTGAATTTTATGTATTTTTCATAGTTGATGTTGTAGTTGAATTTGTTGGTGTTTCTCAATGTTGAGGTTGTTGAATTTTTTGGTGTTTTTCAAAGTTGAGGTTGTTGTTGATTTTTTGGTGTTTTCATTGTTGAGGTTTATGTTGAATTTGTTGGTGTTCATCATTGTTGAGGTTCTTGTTCAATTTGTTGTTGCTTTTGATTGTTGAGGTTGTTGTTGAATTTTTTGATGGTTTTCATTGTTGAGGTCGTTGTTGAATATTTTGGCTTTGTTCAATGTTGAGGTTGTTGTTGAATTTTTTGATGTTTTTCATTGTTGAGGTTGTTGTTCAATTTTTTGGTGTTCTTCATTGTTGATGTTGTTGTTGAATTTGTTGGTGATTTTCAATATTGAGGTTGTTGTTGAATTTATTGGTGCTATCAATTTTTTTTTAAACCTTTTTATATTTTTCAAAGTTGAGGTTGCAGTTGAGTTTGTTGGTGTTTTGCAATATTGAGGTTGTTATTGAATTTGTTGGTGATTTTCAATATTGAGGTTGTTGTTGAATTTGTTGGTGATTTTCAGTATTGAGGTTGTTGTTGAATTTGTTGGAGTTTTTCAATGTTGGGTTTGTTGTTCAATTTTTTGGTGTTCTTCATTGTTGAGGTTGTTGTTGAATTTCTTGGAGTTTTTCAATGATGAGATTGTTGAATTTGCTGGTGTTTTTCAAAGTTGGGGATGTTGTTGAATTTTTTGCTGTTTTTCATTGTTGAGGTATTTGTTGAATTTCTTGGTTCTTCTGAATGTTGAGGTTGTTGTATCTGTTGATGCTTTTCAAAGTAGTGATTGTTGTTGAATATTTTGGTGTTATCATTGTTGAGGTTTTTGTTGAATTTGTTCGTGTTTTGGAAGGTTGAGGTTGTTGTTGAATTTTTTGATGTTTTTCATTTTTGAGGTTGTTGTTGAAATTGTTTGTGTTTTTCATTGTTGCGGTACTTGTTGATATTGATGGACTTTTTCAATGTTGAGGTTGTTATTGATTTTTTTGGTGTTTTTCATTGTTGAGGTTGTTGTTGATTTTTTTGGTATTTTTCATTGTTGAGGTTGTTATTAAATTTTTTGATGTTTTTCATTACTGAGGTTCTTGTTGAATTTGTTGGTGATTTTCCATGTTGAGGTTCTTGCATTTATTGGTGTTATCAATGGTTTTTTTTGAACTTTTTTGTATTTTTCAAAGTTGAGGTTGTTCAATTTGTTGGTGTTTTTCAAAGTTGAAGTTGCTGTTTAATTTTTTGGTGATTTCAATGTGATAAGGTTGTTATTGATTATTTTTGTGTTTTTCATTGTTGAGGTTGTTGTTGATTTTTTTGGTGTTTTTAATTGTTGAGGTTTTTGTTGAATTTGTTGTTGTTTTTGAATGTTGAGGTTGTCGTTGAATTTTTTGATGTTTTTCGCTGTTGAGGTCGTTGTTGAATTTGTTGGTGATTTTCAATATTGAGGTTGTTGTTGAATTTATTGGTGTTATCAATGTTTTTTTTAAAACTTTTTTGTGTTTTTCAAAGTTGAGTTTGCATTTTAATTTGTTGGTGTTTTTCAATGTTGAGGCTCTTGAATTATTTGGTGTTTTTCAAAGTTGTGATTGTTGCTGAATTTTTTGGTGTTTTCATTGTTGAGGTTTTCGTTGAATTTGTTGGTGTTTTGGAATGTTGAGGTTGTTGTTTGAAAAACAACAAATAATTCAAGAACCTCAACATTGAAAAACACCAACAAATTCACGTTGTGATTGTTGTTGACCTTTTTGGTGTTTTCATTGTTGAGGTTGTTGTTGAATTTTTTGATGTTTTTCCTTGTTGATATTTTTGTTGAATTTGATGGTCATTTTCAATTTTGAGTTTGTTGAATTTGTTGGAGTTATTCAATATTCAGGTTGTTGTTGAATATGTTGGTGTTATCAATTTTTATTTTGTTGAACCTTTTTGTATTTTTAAAAGTTGAGGTTGATGTTGAATTTGTTGCTGTTTTTAAATGTTGAGGTTGTTAAATTTGTTGGTGTTTTTCAAAGTTGAGTATGTTGTTGAATATTTTGGTGATTTTCAATGTTGTGTTGTTGTTGATTTTTTTGGTGTTTTTCATTGTTGATGTTGTTGTTGAATTTTTTGATGTTTTTCATTGTTGAGGTTGTTGTTGAATTTGTTGGTGATTTTCAATATTGAGGTTGTTGTTGAATTTATTGGTGTGATCAAAGGTTTTAGTTAAACGTTTTATATTTTTCAAAGTTGAGGTTGCAGTTGAATTTGTTGGTGTCTTGCAATGCTGAGGTTGTTGTTGAATTTGTTTGTGGTTTTCAATATTGAGGTTGTTGTTGAATTTGTTGGTGTTTTTCAATGTTGAGGTTGTTGAATTTTTTGGTGTTTTTCAAAGTTGAGGTTGTTGTTGATTATTTTGGTGTTTTTAAATGTTGAGGTTTTTGTTGACTTTGTTGTTGTTTTTGAATGTTGAGGTTGTTGTTGAATTTTTTGATGTTTTTCGTTGTTGAGGTCGTTGTTGAATTTGTTGTTGATTTTCAATATTGAGGTTGTTGTTGAATTTAGTGGTGTTATCAATGTTTTTTTAAAAACTTTTTTGTGTTTTTCAAAGTTGAGTTTGCACTTTAATCTGTTGGTGTTTTTCAATGTTGAGGTTCTTGAATTTTTTGGTGTTTTTCAAAGTTGTGATTGTAGCTGAATTTTTTGGTGTTTTCATTGTTGTGGTTTTTGTTGAATTTGTTGGTGTTTTGGATTGTTGAGGTTGTTGTTTGAAAATCATCAAAAAGTTCAAGAACCTCAACATTGAAAAACACCAACAAATTCAAGTTGTGATTGCTGTTGAATTTTTTGGTGCTTTCATTGTTGAGGTTTTTGTTGAATTTGTTAGTATTTTGGAATGTGGAGGTTGTTGTTGAATTTTTTGATGTTTTTCATTGTTGACATTTTTGTTGAATTTGATGGTGATTTTCAGTTTTGAGTTTGTTGTTGAATTTTTTGGTGATTTAATTGTTGAGGTTTTTGTTGAATTTGTTGTTGTTTTTGAATGTTGAGGTTGTTGTTGAATTTTTTGATGTTTTTCGTTGTTGAGGTCGTTGTTGAATTTCTTGGTGTTTTTGAATGTTGAGGTTGTTGTTGAATTTGATGGTGTTTTTCATTGTTGAGGTTGTTGTTGAAATTGTTGGAGTTTGTCAATCTTGAGGTTCTTGTTGAATTTTTTGGTTTTTTTCAATGTTTAGGTTGTTGTTGAATTTTTTGGTGATTTTCAATATTGAGGTTGTTGTTGAATTTATTGGTGTATTCAATGTTTCTTTTTTGAATTTTTTGTATATTTCAAAGTTGAGTTTCTAGTTGAATTTGTTGGTGTTTTTGAATGTGGAGCTTGTTGTTGAATTTTTTGGTGTTTTTCAAAGTTGAGGTTGTTGTTGATTTTTTTGGTGTTTTTCATTGTTGAGGTTTTGTTGAATTTGTTGTTGTTTTTAAATGTCGAGGTTGTTGTTGAATTTTTTGATGTTTTTCATTGTTGAGGTTGTTGTTGAATTTGTTGGAGTTTTTCAATGTTGAGATTGTTTTTGATTTTTTTGGTGTTTTTCATTGTTGAGGTCTTTATTGTTGAATTTATTGCAGTTATTCATTGTTGATGTTGTTGATGAATTTGTTGGTGTTTTTCATTGTTGAGGTTGTTCTAGTTGAACTTTAGCTGTTTTTCATGGCTGAGGTTATTGTTGAATTTGTTGGTGTTTTTGAATGTTGAGTTTGTTGTTGAATTTTTTGGTGTTTTTCAAAGTTAAGGTTGTTTTTGATTTTTTTGGTTTTTTTCATTGTTGAGGTGTTTGTTGAAGTTGTGCTTGTTTTTGAATGTTGAGGTTGTTGTTGAATTTTTTGATGTTTTTCATTGTTGTGGTCGTTGCTGAATATTTTGCTGTTTTTCATTGTTGAGGTTGTTGATGAATTTGTTGGTGTTTTTCAATGTTGAGGTTGTTGTTGAATTTATTGGTGTTATCAATGTTTTTTTTTAAACTTTTTTGTGTTTTTCAAAGTTGAGTTTGCACATTTATTGTTTTGGTGTTTTTCAATGTTGAGGTTCTTGTATTTTTTGGTCTTTATCGAAGTTGTGATTGTTGCTGAATTTTTTGGTGTTTTCTTTGTTGAGGTTTTTGTTGAATTTGTTGTTGTTTTGGAATGTTGAGTTTGTTGTTGAATTTTTTGGTGTTTTTCATTGTTGCGGTACTTGTTGAAATTGATGGAGTTTTTCAATGTTACAAGGTTGTTATTGATTTTTTTGGTGTTTTTCATTGTTGAGGTTGTTGTTGAATTTTTTGGTCTTTTTCATTGTTGTCTGTTGTTGTTGAATTTGTTGGTGATTTTCAATATTGAGGTTTGTTGTTGAATTTATTGGTGTATTCAGTGCTTTTATTTGAATTTTTTGTAGTTTTCAAATTTGAGGTTGCAGTTGAAGTTGTTGGTGTTTTGCATGTTGAGGTTGTTGAATTTTTTGGTGTTCTTCAAAGTTGAGGTTGTTGTTGATTTTTTGGGTGTTTTTCATTGTTGAGGTTTTTGTTGAATTTGTTGTTGTTTTTAACTGTTGAGGTTGTTGTTGAATTTTTTGATGTTTTTCATTGTTGAGGTTGTTGTTGAATTTGTTGGTGTTTTTCATTGTTGTGGTTGTTGTTGAAATTGTTGGAGTTTTTCAATGTTGAGGATGTAATTGAATTTATTGGTGTTTTTCATTGTTGAGGTCATTGTTGTTGAATTTTTTGCTGTTTTTCACTGTTGAGGTTGTTCATGTATTTGTTGGTGTTTTTCATTGTTGAGGTTGTTGTTGTTGAACTTTTGATGTTTTTCATTGCTGAGGTTGTTGCTGAAATTCTGTGTGTTTTTTAATGTTGAGGTTGTTGTTGAATTTTTTGGTGTTTTTAACTGTTGAGGTTTTTGTTGAATTTGTTGTTGTTTTTGAATGTTGAGGTTGTTGTTGAATTTTTTGATGTTTTTCGTTGTTGAGGTCGTTGTTGAATTTGTCGGTGATTTTCAATATTGAGGTTGTTGTTGAATTTAGTGGTGTTATCAATGTTTTTTTTTAAACTTTTTTGTGTTTTTCAAAGTTGAGTTTGCACATTAATTTGTTGGTGTTTTTCAATGTTGAGGTTCTTGAACTTTTTGGTGTTTATCAAAGTTGTGATTGTTGCTGAATTTTTTGCTGTTTTCATTGTTGATTTTTTTGTTGAAATTGTTGGTGTTTTGGAATGTTGAGGTTGTTGTTGAATTTTTTGATGTTTTTCATTGTTAATATTTTTGTTGAATTTGATGGTGTTTTTCAATTTTGTGTTTGTTGTTGAATTTTTTGGTGTTTTTCATTGTTGCGGTACTTGTTGAAATTGATGGAGTTTTTCAATCTTAAGGTTGTTATTGATTTTTTTTGGTGTTTTTCATTGTTGAGGTTGTTGTTGAATTTTTTGGTGTTTTTCATTGTTGAGGTTGTTGTTGAATTTTTTGAGGTTTTCATTGCTGAGGTTCTTGATGATTTTGTTGGTGATTTTCAATGTTGAGGTTGTTGAATTTAGTGTTGGTATCAATGTTTTTTTTGAACTTTTTTGTATTTTTCAAAGTTGAGGTTGTTGAATTTGTTGGTGTTTTTTAAAGTTGAGTTTGTTGTTAAATTTTTTGGTGTTTTTCATTGTTGAGATTTTTGTTGAATTTGTTGGTGTTTTTGAATGTTGAGGTTGTTGTTGAATTTTTTGGTGTTTTTCATTGTTGAGGTTGTTGTTGAATTTGATGGAGTTTTTCAATGTTAAGGTTGTTGTTGAATTTGTCGATGTTTTTCAATGTTGAGGTTGTTGTTGAATTTTTTGGTGTTTTCAATTGTTGAGTTTTCTGTTGAATTTGTTGCTGTTTTTGAATGTTGAGGTTGCTGTTGAATTTTTTGGTGTGTTTCATTGTTGAGGTTGTTGTTGAATTTGTGGGAGTTTTTCAATATTCAGATTGTTGTTGAATATGTTGGTGTTATCAATTCTTATATTGTTGAACCTTTTGTATTTTCAATGTTGGGTTGTTGTTAAATTTTTTGGTGTTTTTCATTATTGATGTTGTTGTTGATTTTTTGGTGTTTTCCATTGTTGAGGTTTTTGTTGAATTTGTTGGTGTTTTTCATTGTTGAGGTTTTTGTTGAATTTGTTGTTGTTTTTGAATGTTGAAGTTGTTGATGAATTTTTTGATGTTTTTCATTGTTGAGGTCGTTGTTGAATATTTTGGTGTTTTTCAATGTTGAGGTTGTTATTGAATTATTTGGTGATATTCAATATTGAGGTTGGTGTTGAATGTATTGGTGTATTGAATGTTTTTTTTTGAATTTTTTGTATTTTTCAAAGTTGAGGATGCAGTTGAATTTGTTGGTGTTTTTCAATGCTGAGGTTGTTGAATTTTTTGGTGTTTTTCAAAGTTGAGTTTGTTGTTGATTTTTTAGGTGTTTTTCATTGTTGAGTTTTTTGTTGAATTTGTTGTTGTTTTTCAATGTTGGGTTGTTGTTGAATTTTTTGGTGTTTTTCATTGTTGATGTTGTTGTTGATTTTTTTGGTGTTTCTCATTGTTGAGGTTTTGTTGAATTTCTTTTTGCTTTTAAATGTCGAGGTTGTTGTTGAATTTTTTGATGTTTTTCATTGTTGAGGTTGTTGTTGAATTTGTTGGAGTTTTTCAATGTTGAGATTGTTTATGAATTTGTTGGTGTTTTTCATTGTTGAGGTTCTTCTTGTTGAACTTTAGATGTTTTTCATGGCTGAGGTTGTTGTTGAATTTGTTGGTGTTTTTGAATGTTGAGGTTGTTGTTGAATTTTTTGATGTTTTTCATTGTTGTGGTCGTTGTTGAATATTTTGTTGATTTTCATTGTTGAGGTTGTTGATGAATTTGTTGGTGTTTTTCAATTTTGAGGTTGTTGTTGAATTTATTGGTGTTATCAATGTTTTTATTAAAACTTATTTGTCTTAATCAAAGTTGTGTTTGCACTTTTATTTGTTGGTGTTTTTCAATGTTGAGGTTGTTGAATTTGTTGGTGTTTTTCAAAGTTGTGAATGTTGTTGAATTTCTTGGTGTTTTTCATTGTTGAGGTTGTTTTTGAATTTGTTGGAGTTTTTCAATGTTGAGGTTGTTGTTGAATTTGTTGGTGTTTTTCAATGTTCAGGTTGTTGAATTTGTTGTTGTTTTTCAAAGTAGAGGTTGTATTTGAATTTTTTGGTGTTTTCAATTGTTGAGATTATTGTTGAATTTGTTGCTGTTTTTGAATGTTGAGGTTGCTGTTGAATTTTTTGGTGTTACTCATTGTTGAGGTTGTTGTTGATTTTGTTGGAGTTTTTCAATATTCAGGTTGTTGTTGAATTTGTTGGTGTTATCAAATTTTATTTTGTTGAACCTTTTTGTATTTTTGTACTCATTGTTGAGGTTGTTTTTGAATTTGTTGTTGTTTTTCAATGTTGAGGTTGTTGTTGAATATTTTGGTGATTTTCAATGTTGTGTTGTTGTTGAATTTTTTGGTGTTTGTCATTGTTGATGTTGTTGTTGAATTTTTTGGTGTTTTTCATTGTTGAGGTTGTTGTTGAATTTGTTGGCGATTTTCAATATTGAGGTTGTAGTTGAATTTACTGGTGTTTTTCATTGTTGAGGTATTTGTTGAATTTTTTGGTTATTCTGAATGTTGAAGTTGTTGAATCTGTTGGTGCTTTTCAAAGTTAAGGTTGTTGTTGAATTTTTTGGTGTTTTTCATTGTTGAGGTTTTTGTTCAATTTGTTGGTGTTTTTGAATGTTGAGGTTGTTGATGAAATTTTTAGTGTATTTCCTTGTTGAGGATTTTGTTGAATTTGTTGGTGTTTTTCTTTGTTGAGGTTGTTGTTGAATTTGTTGATGATTTTCAATATTGAGGTTGTAGTTCAATTTGTTGTTGTTTTTCCATGTTGAGGTTTTTGAATTTGTTGGTGTTTTTCAAAGTTGAGGTTGTTGCTGAATATTTTGGTGTTTTCCAATGTTGAGGTTGTTGTTGAATTTTTTGGTGATTTTCAATATTGAGGTTGTTGTTGAATTTGTTGCTGTATTCAATGTTTTTTTTGAATTTTATGTATTTTTCATAGTTGATGTTGTAGTTGAATTTGTTGGTGTTTTTCAATGTTGTGGTTGTTGAATTTTTTGGTGTTTTTCAAAGTTGAGGTTGTTGTTGACTTTTTGTTGTTTTTCATTGTTGAGGTTTATGTTGAATTTGTTGGTGTTCATCATTGTTGAGGTTCTTGTTCAATTTGTTGTTGCTTTTGAATGTTGAGGTTGTTGTTGAATTTTTTGATGGTTTTCATTGTTGAGGTCGTTGTTGAATATTTTGGCTTTGTTCAATGTTGAGGTGTTTGTTGAATTTTTTGGTGATTTTCAATATTGAGGTTGCTGTTGAATGTATTGGTGTATTCAATGTTTTTTTTTAATTTTTTTTGTATTTTTCAAAGTTGAGGTTGCATTTGAATTTGTTGGTGTTTTTCAATGTTGAGGTTGTTGAATTTTATGGTGTTTTTCAAAGTTGAGTCTGTTGTTGAATTTTTGGTGTTTTTCATTGTTGAGGTTATTGTTGAATTTGTTACTGTATTTAAATGTTGAGGTCGTTGTTGAATTTTTTGATGTTTTTCATTGTTGAGGTTGTTGTTGAAATTGTTGGAGATTTTCAACGTTGAGGTTGATGTTGAATATTTTGTTGATTTTCATTGTTGTGGTCGTTGTTGTTGAATTTTTTGCTCTTTTTCATTCTTCAGGTTGTTGATGAATTTGTTGGTGTATTCAATTATTTTTTTGATTTTTTTCTATTTTTGAAAGTTGAGGTTGCAGTTGAATTTGTTGTTGTTTTTCAATGTTGAGGTTGTTTAATTTATTGCTGATTTTCAAAGTTGAGGTTGTTGTTGATTTTTTTGGTGTTTTTCATTGTTGAGGTTTTTGTTGAATTTGTTGTTGTTTTTGAATGTTGAGGGTGTTGTTGAATTTTTTGATGTTTTTCGTTGTTGAGGTCGTTGTTGAATTTGTTGGTGATTTTCAATATTGAGGTTGTTGTTGAATTTTTTGGTGGTATCGAAGGTTTTTTTTACAACATTTTTTATATTTTTCAAAGTTGTGGTTGCAGTTGAATTTGTTGGTGTTTTGCAATGTTGACGTTGTTGTTGAATTTGTTGGTGATTTTCAATAATGAGGTTGTTGTTGAATTTGTTGGTGATTTTCAATTTTGAGGTTGTTGTTGAATTTGTTGGTGTTTTTCAATGTTGGGATTGTTGTTCAATTTTTTGGTGTTAATCATTGTTGAGGTTGTTTTTGAATTTCTTGGAGTTTTTCAATGATGAGATTGTTGAATTTGTTGGTGTTTTTCAGTGTTGAGGTATTTGTTGAATTTTTTGGTTTTTCTGAATGTTGAAGTTGTTGAATCTGTTGGTGCTTTTCAAAGTTGAGGTTGTTGTTGAATTTTTTGGTGTTTTTCATTGTTGAGGTTTTTGTCGAATTTGGTGGTGTTTTTGAATGTTGAGGTTGTTAATGAAATTTTTATTGTTTTTCATTGTTGAGGTTTTTGTTGAATTTGTTGGTGTTTTTCTTTGTTGAGGTTGTTGTTGAATTTGTTGGTGATTTTCAATATTGAGGTTGTAGTTCAATTTGTTGTTGTTTTTCCATGTTGAGGTTTTTGAATTTGTTGGTGTTTTTCAAAGTTGAGGTTGTTGCTGAATATTTTGGTGTTTTTCAATGTTGAGGTTGTTGTTGAATTTATTGGTGATTTTCAATATTGATGTTGTTGTTGAATTTATTAGTGTATTCAATGTTTTTTTTTGAATTTTATGTATTTTTCATAGTTGATGTTGTAGTTGAATTTGTTGGTGTTTCTCAATGTTGAGGTTGTTGAATTTTTTGGTGTTTTTCAAAGTTGAGGTTGTTGTTGATTTTTTGGTGTTTTCATTGTTGAGGTTTATGTTGAATTTGTTGGTGTTCATCATTGTTGAGGTTCTTGTTCAATTTGTTGTTGCTTTTGATTGTTGAGGTTGTTGTTGAATTTTTTGATGGTTTTCATTGTTGAGGTCGTTGTTGAATATTTTGGCTTTGTTCAATGTTGAGGTTGTTGTTGAATTTTTTGATGTTTTTCATTGTTGAGGTTGTTGTTCAATTTTTTGGTGTTCTTCATTGTTGATGTTGTTGTTGAATTTGTTGGTGATTTTCAATATTGAGGTTGTTGTTGAATTTATTGGTGCTATCAATTTTTTTTTAAACCTTTTTATATTTTTCAAAGTTGAGGTTGCAGTTGAATTTGTTGGTGTTTTGCAATATTGAGGTTGTTGTTGAATTTGTTGGTGATTTTCAATATTGAGGTTGTTGTTGAATTTGTTGGTGATTTTCAGTATTGAGGTTGTTGTTGAATTTGTTGGAGTTTTTCAATGTTGGGGTTGTTGTTCAATTTTTTGGTGTTCTTCATTGTTGAGGTTGTTGTTGAATTTCTTGGAGTTTTTCAATGATGAGATTGTTGAATTTGCTGGTGTTTTTCAAAGTTGGGGATGTTGTTGAATTTTTAGCTGTTTTTCATTGTTGAGGTATTTGTTGAATTTCTTGGTTCTTCTGAATGTTGAGGTTGTTGTATCTGTTGATGCTTTTCAAAGTTGAGGTTGTTGTTGAATTTTTTGGTGCTTTTCATTGTTGAGGTTTTTGTTGAATTTGTTGGTGTTTTTGAATGTTGAGGTTGTTGATGAATTTTTTGGTGTTTTTCATTGTTAAGGTTTTTGTTGAATTTGTTGTTGTTTTTCATTGTTGAGGTTGTTGTTGAATTTGTTGGTGATTTTCAATATTGAGGTTGTATTTGAATTTGTTGATGTTTTTCCATGTTGAGGTTTTTGAATTTGTTGGTGTTTTTCAAAGTTGAGGATGTTGTTGAATTTTTTGTTGATTTTCATTGTTGAGGTTTTTGTTGAATTTGCTGTTGTTTTTGAATGTTGAGGTTGTTGTTGAACTTTTTCATATTTTTCATTGTTGAGGTCGTTGTTTAATATTTTGGTGTTTTTCAATGTTGAGCTTGTTGTTGAAGTTTTTCGTGATTTTCAATATTGAGGTTGTTGTTGAATTTATTGGTGTATTCAATGTTTTTTTTGAATTTTCCATATTTTTCAAAGTTGAGGTTGTTGTTGCATTTTTTGGTGTTTTTGAATGTTGAGGTTGTTGTTGAATTTGTTGGTGTTTTTCAACGTTGAGTTTGTTGAATTTGTTGTTGTTTTTCAAAGTTGAGGTTGTTGATGAATTTTTTGGTGTTTTTAATTGTTGAGATTTTTCTTGAATTTGTAGGGGTTTTTGAATGTTGCGTTTGTTGATGTATTTTTTGATGATTTTCAATGTTGAGGTTTTTGTTGAACTTGTTACTGTTTTTAAATGTTGAGGTTGTTGTTGAAATTGTTGGTGTTATTAATTTTCATTACGTTGACCCTTTTTGTATTTTTAAAAGTTGAGGTTGTTGTTGAATTTGTGGCTGCTTTTCAATGTTGAGGTTGTTGAATTTTTTGATGTTTTTCAAAGATAAGGTTGCTGTTGATATTTTTGGTGATTTTCACTGTTGAGGTTTTTGTTGAATTTATTACTGTTTTTAAATGTTGAGGTTGTTGTTGAATTTTTTGATGTTTTTCATTGATGAGGATGTTGTTGAATTTGTTGGTCATTTTCAATGTTGAGTTTGTTGTTGAATGTTTTGCTGTTTTACATTGTTGAGGTTGTTGTTGAAATTGTTGGAGTTTCTCAATGTTGAGGTTGCAGTTGAATTTGTTGATGAATTTGTTGTTGTTATTCATTGTTGAGGTTGTTGTTGTTGAATTTTTTGATGTTTTTCATTATTGAGGTTGTTGTTGAATTTGTTGGTGATTTTCAATATTGAGGTTGTTGTTGAATTTGTTGGTGTTTTTCAATGTTGGGGTTGTTGTTGAATTTTTTGGTGTTCTTCATTGTTGAGGTTGTTGTTGAATTTCTTGGAGTTTTTCAATGATAAGATTGTTGAATTTGCTGTTATTTTTCAAAGTTGAGGATGTTGTTGAATTTTTTGGTGTATTTCATTGTTGAGGTATTTGTTGAATTTGTTGGTGTTTTTCTTTGTAAGGTTGTTGTTGAATTGTTGGTGATTTTCAATATTGAGGTTGTATTTGAATTTGTTGATGTATTTCCATGTTGAGGTTTTTGAATTTGTTGGTGTTTTTCAAAGTTGAGATGTGGTTGATTTTTTTGGTGATTTTCATTTTTGAGGTTTTTGTTGAATTTGTTGTTGTTTTTGAATGTTGAGGTTGTTGTTGAATTTTTTCATGTTTTTCACTGTTGAGGTCGTTGTTGAATATTTTTGTGTTTTTCAATGTTGAATTTGTTGTTGAATTTTTTGGAGATTTTCAATATTGAGGTTGTTGTAGAATTTATTGGTGTATTCAATGTTTTTTTTGAATTTTTTGTATTTTTCAATGTTGAGGTTGTTGTTGAATTTTTTTGTGTTTTTGAATGTTGAGGTTTTTGTTGAATTTGTAGGTGTTTTTGAATGTTGAGTTTGTTGTTGTATTTTTTGGTGTTTTTCATTGTTGAGGTTGTTGTTGAATTTTTTGGAGTTTTTCAATATTCAGGTTGTTGTTGAAATTGTTGGGGTTATCAATTTTCATTATGTTGAACCTTTTTGTATTTTTAAAAGTTGAGGTTGTTGTTGTATTTGTTGCTGCTTTTCAATGTTGAGTTTGTTGAATTTTTGGATGTTTTTCAAAGTTGAGGTTGTTGTTCATTTTTTTTGATGATTTTCAATGTTGAGGTTTTTGTTGAACTTGTTACTGTTTTTAAATGTTGAGGTTGTTGTTGAATTTTTTGATGTTTTTCATTGTTGAGCTTGTTGTTGAATTTATTGGTCATTTTCTATGTTGAGTTTGTTGTTGAATGTTTTGGTGTTTTTCATTGTTGAGGTTGTTGTAGAAATTGTTGGAGTTTCTCAATGTTGAGGTTGTTGTTGAATTTTTTGGTGTTTTTCATTGTTGAGGTCGTTGTTGTTGAATTTTTTTCTGTTTTTCATTGTTGAGGTTGTTGCTGAATGTATTGGTGTCTTCAATTATTTTTTTGAATTTTATGTATTTTTGAAAGTTGAGGTTGCAGTTCAATTTGTTGCTGTTTTTCAATGTTGAGGTTGTTGAATTTTGTGGTGTTTTTCAAAGTTGAGGTTGTTGTTGATTTTTTTGGTATTTTTCATTTTTGAGGTTTTTGTTGAATTTGTTGTTGTTTTTGAATGTTGAGGTTGTTGTTGAATTTTTTGATGTTTTTCATTGTTGAGGTTGTTGTTGAATTTGTTGGTGTTATTAAAGGTTTTTTTTTAACTTTTTTATATTTTTCAAAGTTGAGGTTGCAGTTGAATTTGTTGATGTTTTGCAATGTTGAGGTTGTTATTGAATTTGTTGGTGATTTTCAATATTGAGCTTGTTGAATTTTTTGGTGTTTTTCAATGTTGGGGTTGTTGTTCAATTTTTTGGTTTTATTCATTGTTGAGGTTGTTGTTGAATTTCTTGGAGTTTTTCAATGATGAGATTGTTGAATTTGCTGGTGTTTTTCAAAGTTGAGGATGTTGTTGAATTTGTTGGTGTTTTTGAATGTTGAGGTTGTTGTTGAATTGTTAATGTTTTTGATTTCTGAGGTTGTTGTTGAATTTGTTGGGGTTTTGAAGGTTGAGGTTGTTGTTAAATTTTTTAGGTATTTGTCATTGTTGAGGTTGTTGAATTTGTTGGTGTTTTTCAAAGTAGAGTTTGTTGTTGAAATTGTTGGCGTATTTCATTTTTGAGGTTGTTGTTGAATTTGTTGGTGTTTTTCAATGTTGAGTTGTTTAATTTGTTGCTGTTTTTGACTGTTGAGGTTGTTGATGAATTTTTGGGTGTTTTTCATTGTTGAGGTTGTTGAATTTGTTGGTGTTTTTCAAAGTTGAGGTTGTTGTTGAATTTTTTGGTGTTTTTAATTGTTCATGTTTTTGTTTATTTTGAAGGTGTTTTTGAATGTTGAGTTTGTTGTTGAATTTTTTGTCGTTTTTAATTGTTGAGGTTGTTGTTGAATTTGTTGGACTTCTTCAATATTCAGGTTGTTGTTGAATTTGTTGGTGTTATCAATTTTTATTTTGTTGAACCTTTATGTATTTTTAAAAGTTGAGGTTGTTGTTGAATTTGTTTCTGTTTTTCAATGTTCAGGTTGTTAAATTTGTTGGTTTTTTTCAAAGTTGAGTTTGTTGTTGAATATTTTGGTGATTTTCAATGTTGGGTTGTTTGTTGATTATTTTGGTGTTTTTCTTTGTTGAGGTTTTTGTTGAATTTGTTGTTGTTTTTGAATGTTGAGGTTGTTGTTGAATTTTTTGATATATTTAATTGTTGAGGTTTTTGTTGAATTTGTTGGTGATTTTCAATTTTGAGTTTGTTATTCAACAACAACCTCAACATTGCAAAACACCAACAAATTCAACTGCAACAATTGATAACACCAATAAATTCAACAACAACCTCAATATTGAAAATCACCAACAAATTCAACAACAACCTCAACAATGAAACACATGCAAAAATTCAACAACAACACCCTCAACAATGAAAAACACCAAAAAATTCAACAGCAATCTCAACATCCAAAATCTCCAACCAATTCAACAACAACCTGAACAATGAAAAACACCAAAAAATTCAACAACAACCTCAACATTCAAAAACAACAACAAATTCAACAAAAACCTCAACAATCAAAAACACCAAAAAATTCAACAACAACCTCATCTTTAATAAAAAACCAATAAATTCAACAACCTCAACATTAAAAAACAACAACATATTCAACAACAACCTCAACATTGAAAAACTCCAACAAACCCAACAACAACCTCAGCAATGAAAAAAACCAAAAAATATAAACAACAACCTCAACATTCAAAAACACCAACAAATTCAACCTAAACCTCAAAGATGAAAAACACCAAAAAATTCAACAAAAACCTCTACTTTGAAAAATACCAACCAATTCAATAACATCAACATTGAAAAACACCAAGAAATTCAACAACAACCTCTGTAATGAAAAACATCAAATAGTCAAGAACAACCTCAACAATGAAAAACAACAAAAAATTCAACAACAACCTCAACAATGAAGAACACCAAAAAAACAAATAATAACCTCAACATTGAAAAACTCCAACAATTTCAATAACTACCGCAACAATGAAAAACATCAAAAAATTCGACAACAAACTCAACATTGAAAATCACTATCAAATTCAACAAAAACCTCCACAATGAAAAAGACCAAAAAATTCAACAACAACCTCAACTTTGAAAAACACCAATAGATTTAACAACCTCAACATTCAAATACACCAACAAATTCTACAACAACCTCAGCAATGAAAAACACCAAAAAATTCAACAACAACCTCAACAATGAAAAATACCCAAAAAATCAATAACAACCTCAACATTGAAAAACTCCAACAATTTCAACCACTACCGCAACAATGAAAAACACCAAAAAAAATTCGACAACAAACTCAAAATTGAAAATCACCATCAAAATCAACAAAAGCCTCAACACTAAAAAATTCAACAACAACCTCAACTTTGAAAAACACCAACAGATTTAACAACCTCAACATTCAAAAACAACAACGAATGTAACATCAATCTCAGCTTTGAAAAACACCAACAAATTCAACAACCTCAACATTGAAAAACACCAACAAATTCAACTACAACCTCAACTTTGAAAAATACAAAAAGGTTCAACAAAATAAATATTGAAAACACCAACAAATTCAACAACAACCTCAACATTGGAAATCACCAACAAATTCAACAACAACCTCAACATTGGAAATCACCAACAAATTCAACAACAAACTCAACAATGAAAAACATCAAAAAATTCAACAACAACCTCAACAATGATAAAAATAAAAAATTCAACAACAACCTCAACATTCAAAAACACCAACAAATTCAACAACAACTTCAACAATGAAAAACACCAACAAATTCAACAACAACCTCAACATTCAAAAACACCAAAAAATAAAAACAACAACCTCAACATTCAAAAACACCAACAAATTCAACCAAAACCTGAACAATGAATAACAACAAAAAATTCAACAACAACCTCAACATTGAAAAACTCCAACAAATTCAACAACAACCTCAAAAATGAATAAAGCCAACAATTTCAAGAACAACCTCAGCAATGAAAAACATAATAAAATTCAACAACAACCTCAACAATGAAAAACACCATAAAATTCAACAACAACTATAACAATGAAAAACACCCAAAAAATCAATAACAACATCAGCATTGAAAAACTCCAAGAATTTCAACAACTACTGCAACAATGAAAAACACTTAAATATTCGACAACAAACTCAACATTGAAAATCACCATCAAATTCAACAAAAACCTCAACAATCAAAAACACCAAAAAATTCAACAACAACCTCAACTTTGAAAAACACCAACAGATTTAACAACTTCAACATTCAAATACACCAACAAATTCAACAAAAACCTCAACTTTGAAAAACACCAAAAAATTCAACAACCTCAACATTGAAAAATACCAACAAATTCAACTGCAACCTCAACTTTGAAAAATACAAAAAGATTTTAAAAAAAACATTGAATACACCAATAAATTCAACAACAAACTCAATATTGAAAATCACCAACAAACTCAACAACATCCTCAACATTGAAAAACACCAAAATATTCAACAACAACCTCAACTTTGAAAAGCACCAACAAATGCAACAACCTCAACATTGAAAAACACCAACGAATTCAACTACGACCTCAATATTGTTAATAACCAACAAATTCAACAACAACCTCAATATTCAAAAACACCAACAAGTTCAACAAAAACCTCAACAATGGACATCACCAACAAATTCAAAAAAACCTCAACAATGAAAAACAACAAAAAAATTCATCAACAACCTCAACATTCAAAAACACCGACAAATTCAACAAAAACCGCTACAATGAAAAACACCTAAACATTCAACAACAACCTCAACTTTGAAAAACACCAAAAGATTCAACAACCTCAACATTCAAAATCACCAACAAATTCAACAACCTCAACATTGAAGAACTCCAAGAATTTCAAAAAAATACCATTGATAACACCACTAAATTAAACAACACCCTCAATATTGAAAATCACCAACAAAGTCAACAACAACCTCAACATTGCAACACAACAACAAATTCAACAACACCCTCAACAGTGAAAAACTCCAACAAATTCAACAACAACCTCAACAATGAAAAACACCAAAAAATTAAACAACATCCTCAACCTTCAAAAGCACCAACAAATTCAACAAAAACCTAAACAATGAAAAACACCAAAAAGTTCAACAACAACCTCAACTTTGAAAAACACCAACAAATTCAACAACCTCAACATTGAAAATCACCAACAAAGTCAACAACAACCTCAACATTGAAAAACTCCAATAAATTCAACAACAACTTCAACAATGAAAAACACCAAAAAATTCAACAACAACCCAACATTGAAAATCACCAAAATATTCAACAACAAACTCAACTTTGAAAAACACCAACAAATTCAACTACCTCAACATTGAAAAACAGCAACAAATTGAACAACAACCTTAGCTTTTAAAAAACAAAAAAGTTCAACAAAATGAAAATTGATAACACCAACAAATTCAACAACAACCTCAATATTGAATATCACCAACAAATTCAACAACAACCTCAACTTTGAAAAATACAAAAAAGTTCAGAAAAAACCATTGATAACACCAATAAATTCAACAACAACCTCAACAATTAAAAAGACCAAAAAATTCAACTACAACACCAACATTGAAAAACACCAACAAATTCAACAACAACCTCAATATTGAAAATCACCAACAAATCCAAAAACAACCTCAACATTCATAAAAACAAACAAATTCAACAACAACCTCAACAATGAAAAACACCAACAAATTCAACAACAACCTCAACAATTAAAAACACCAAAAAATTCAACGACAACCTCAACATTCAAAAACACCAACAAATTCAACAAAAACCTCAACAAGTAAAAACACCAAAAAATTCAACAACAACCTCAACATTCAAAAACACCAACAAATTTAACGAAAACCTCAACAATTAAAAACACGAAAAGATTCAACAACAACCTCAACTTATAAAAACACCAACAAATTCTACAACAACCTCAACATTGAAAAACTCCAACAAATTCAACAACAACCTCAACAATGAAAAGCACCAAAAAGTCAACAACAACCTCAACCTCAAATTCAACCAAAACCTCAAAAATGAAAAACACCAAAAAATTCAACAAGAAGCTCAACTTTGAAAAACACAAAAAAATTCAACAACCTCAACATTGAAAAAGAAAAACAAATTCAACAACAACCTCAACATTGAAAAACTCCAAAAAAATTCAACAACAACCTCAACAATGAAACACACCAAAAAATTCAACAACAACACCAACATTGAAAAACACCAACAAATTCAACAACAACCTGAATATTGAAAATCTCAAACAAATTCAAGAAACAACCTCAACATTCATAAACACCAACAAATTCAACAACAACCTCAACAATGAAAACCACCAACAAATTCATCAACAACCTCAACAATTAAAAACACCATAAAATTCAACGACAACCTCAACATTCAAAAACACCAACAAATTCAACAAAAACCTCAACAATTAAAAACACCAAAAAATTCAACAACAACATCAACTTTGAAAAACACCAACAAATTCAACAACCTCAACATTGAAAAACACCAACAAATTCGACAACAACCTTAACATTGAAAAACTCCAAAAAATTCAACAACAATCTCAACAATGAAAAACACCAAAGGATTAAACAACAACCTCAACATTCAAAAACACCAACAAATTCAACAACAACCTCAGCAATGAAAAACATCAAAAATTCAACAACATCCTCATGAATGAAAAACACCAAAAAATTCAACAACAACCTCAACAATGAAAAACACCAAAAAAATAAATATTATCCTCAACATTGAAAAACTTCCACAATTTCGACAACTACCGCAACAATGAAAAACACCAAATAATTCGACAACAAACTCAACATTGAAAATCAACATTAAATTCAACATCAACCTCAACATTCATAAACACCAACCAATACAACAACCACTTGAACAATGAAAAACAGCAATAAATTAAACAACAACCTCAAGAATTAAAAAGACCAAAAAATTCAACGACAACCTCAACATTCAAAAACACCAACAAATTCAACAACAACCTCAGCAATGAAAAACATCAAAAATTCAACAACAACCTCAACAATGAAAAATACCAAAAAAAATAAATATTATCCTCAACATTGAAAAACTTCAACAATTTCGACAACTACCGCAACAATGAAAAACACCAAAAAATTCGACAACAAACTCAACATTGAAAATCATCATTAAGTTCAACAAAAACCTCAACAATGAAAAACACCAACTAGTTCAACAACAACCTCAACTTTGAAAAACACCAACAGATTTAACAACCTCAACATTCAAAAACAAAAACAAGTTCAAAAACAACCTCAGTTTTGTAAAACACCAACAAATTCAACAACCTCAACATTGAAAAACACCAACAAATGCAACAACAACCTCAACTTTTAAAAATACAAAAATGTTCAACAAAATAAAAATTGATAACACCAACAAATTCAACAACAACCTCAATATTGAAAATCACCAACAAATTCAACAACAACCTCAACAATGAAAAACATTAAAAAATTCAACAACAACATCAACAATGATAAAAACAAAAAATTCAACAACAACCTCAACATTCAAAAACACCAACAAATTCAACAACAACCTCAGCAATGAAAAACACCAAAATGTAAAAACAACAACCTCAACATTCAAAATAATCAACAACATCAACCAAAACCTCAAAAATGAAAAACACCAAAAAATTCAACAAGAAGCTCTACTTTGAAAAACACCAACAAATTCAGCAACCTCAACATTGAAAAACAACAAAAAATTCAACAACAACCTCAACATTGAAAATCTCCAAAAAATTCAACAACAACCTCAGCAATGAAAAACATCATAAATTCAACAACAACCTCAACAATGAAAAACACCAAAAAAATAAATAATAACCTCAACATTGAAAACCACCAACAATTTCGACAACTACCGCAACAATGAAAAACACCAAAAACATATTCACTGCAACCTCATCTTTGAAAAATATAAAAAAGTTTAAAGAAAAACCTTTGATAACACCAATAAATTCAACAACAACCTCAATATTGAAAATCACCAACAAATTCAACAACAACATCTACAATGAAAAACACTAAAAAATTCAACAACAACCTCAACCTTCAAAAGCACCAACAAATTCAACAAAAACCTCAACAATGAAAAACACCAAAAAGTTCAACAACAACCTCAACTTTGAAAAACACCAACAAATTCAACAACCTCAACATTGAAAATCACCAACAAAGTCAACAACAACCTCAACATTGCAACACACCAACAAATTCAACAACAACCTCAAAAATGAAAAACATCAACAAATTCAACAACAAAATCAACTTCGAAAAAGACCAACAAATTCAACAACCTCAACATTGAAAAACACCAACAAATTCAACAACAACCTCAACTTTTAAAAATACAAAAATGTTCAACAAAATAAAAATTGATTACACCAACAAATTCAACTACACCATCAATATTGAATATCATCAACAAATTCAACAACAACCTCAACTTTGAAAAATACAAAAATTTCAAAAAATACCATTGAAAACACCACTAAATTCAACAAAACCCTCAATATTGAAAATCACCAACAAAGCCAACAACAACCTCAACATTGCAACACACCAACAAATTCAACAACAACCTCAACAGTGAAAAACTCCAACAAATTCAACAACAATCTCAACAATGAAAAACACCAAAAAATTCAACAACAACGTCAACCTTCAAAAGCACCAACAAATTCAACAAAAACCTCAACAATGAAAAACACCAAAAAGTTCAACAACAACCTCAACTTTGAAAAACACCAACAAATTCAACAACCTCAACATTGAAAATCACCAACAAAGTCAACAGCAACCTCAACATTGCAACACACCAACAAATTCAACAACAACCTCAATATTGTAAAACTCCAACAAATTCAACAATAACTTCAACAATGAGAAACACCAAAAAATTCAACAACCCCAACATTGAAAATCACGAAAATATTCAAAAACAAACTCAACTTTGAAAAACAACAACACATTCAACTACCTCAACATTGAAAAACAGCAACAAATTGAACAACAACCTTAGCTTTTAAAAAAACAAAAAAGTTCAACAAAATAAAAATTGATAACACCAACAAATTCAACAACAACCTCAATATTGATTATCACCAACAAATTCAACAACAACCTCAACTTTGAAAAATATAAAAAAGTTCAAAAAAAACCATTGATAACACGAATAAATTCAACAACAACCTCAACAATTAAAAAGACCAAAAAATTCTACTACAACACCAACATTGAAAAACACCAACAACCTCAATATTGAAAATCACCAACAAATCCAACAACAACCTCAACTTTGAAAAACACGAACAAATTCAACTGCAACGTCAACTTTGAAATATATAAAAAGTTCAAAAAAAACCATTGAAAACACCAATAAATTCAACAACAACCACAATATCGAAAATCACCAACAAATTCAACAACAACCTCAATATTGAAAATCACCAACAAATTCAACAACAACCTCAACAATGAAAAACATCAAAAAACTCAACAACAACCTCAGCAATGAAAAACACCAAAAAATAAAAACAACAACCTCAACATTCAAGAACACGAACAAATTCAACCTAAACCTCAAAAATGAAAAACACCAAAAAATTCAACAAGAAGCTCAACTTTGAAAAACACCAACAAATTCGACAACCTCAACATTGAAAAAGAAAAACAAATTCAACAACAACCTCAACATTGAAAAACTCCAAAAAATTCAACAACAACCTCAACAATGAAAAACACCAAAAAATTCAACAAAAACCTCAACCTTCAAAAGCACCAACAAATTCAACAAAAACCTCAACAATGAAAAACACCAAAAAGTTCAACAACAACCTCAACTTTGAAAAACACCAACAAATTCAACAACCTCAACATTGAAAATCACCAACAAAGTCAACAACAACCTCAACATTGCAACGCACCAACAAATTCAACAACAACCTCAACAATGAAAAACATCAACAAATTCAACAACAAAATCAACTTCGAAAAAGACCAACAAATTCAACAACCTCAACATTGAAAAAATTCAAAAAATTCTGACAACAACCTCATCAATGAAAGACAGCAAAAGATTTAAAAAAACCTCAACATTCAAAAAAACCAACAAATTCAACAACAACCTCAGCACTGAAAAACATCAAAAATTCAGCAACAACCTCAATAATGAAAAACACCAAAAAATTCAACAAGAAGCTCAACGTTGATAAACACCAACAAATTCAACAACCTCAACATTGAAAAAGAAAAACAAATTCAACAACAACCTCAACATTGAAAAACTCCGAAAAATTCAACAACAACCTCAACAATGAAAAACACCAAAAAATTCAACAACAACACCAACATTGAAAAACACCAACAAATTCAACAACAACCACAACTTTGAAAAATACAAAAATTTCAAAAAATACCATTGATAACACCACTAAATTCAACAAAACCCTCAATATTGAAAATCACCAACAAAGCCAACAACAACCTCAACTTTGCAACACACCAACAAATTCAACAACAACCTCAACAGTGAAAAACTCCAACAAATTCAACAACAATCTCAACAATGAAAAACACCAAAAAATTCAACAACAACGTCAACCTTCAAAAGCTCCAACAAATTCAACAAAAACCTCAACAATGAAAAACACCAAAAAGTTCAACAACAACCTCAACTTTGAAAAACACCAACAAATTCAACCACCTCAACATTGAAAATCACCAACAAAGTCAACAGCAACCTCAACATTGCAACACACCAACAAATTCAACAACAACCTCAACATTGTAAAACTCCAACAAATTCAACAACAACTTCAACAATGAGAAACACCAAAAAATTCAACAATCCCAACATTGAAAATCACCAAAATATTCAACAACAAACTCAACTTTGAAAAACAACAACACATTCAACTACCTCAACATTGAAAAACAGCAACAAATTGAACAACAACCTTAGCTTTTAAAAAAACAAAAAAGTTCAACCAAATAAAAATTGATAACACCAACAAATTCAACAACAACCTCAATATTGAATATCACCAACAAATTCAACAACAACCTCAACTTTGAAAAATATAAAAAAGTTCAAAAAAAACCATTGATAACACCAATAAATTCAACAACAACCTCAACAATTAAAAAGACCAAAAAATTCAACAACAACACCAACATTGAAAAACACCAACAAATTCAACAACAACCTCAATATTGAAAATCACCAACAAATACAAGAAACAACCTCAACATTCATAAACACCAACAAATTAAACAACAAACTCAACAATTAAAAACACCAAATAAAATCAACGACAGGCTCAACATTCAAAAACACCAACAAATTCAACAAAAACCTCAACAATTAAAAACACCAAAAAATTCAACAACAACATCAACTTTGAAAAACACCAACAACTTCAACAACCTCAACATTGAAAAACACCAAAAAATTCAACAACAACCTCAACATTCAAAAACATCAAAACATAAAAACAACAACCTCAACATTCAAAAACACCAACAAATTCAACAAAAACCTCAACAATTAAAAACACCAAAAAATTCAACAACAACATCAACTTTGAAAAACACCAACAAATTCAACAACCTCAACATTGAAAAACACCAACAAATTCAACAACAACCTCAACATTGAAAAACTCCAAAAAATTCAACAACAACCTCGTCAATGAAAGACACCAAAAGATTTAACAACATCCTCAACATTCAAAAAAACCAACAAATTCAACAACAACCTCAGCAATGAAAAACATCAAAAATTCAGCAACAACCTCAACAATGAAAAACACCAAAAAATTCAACAACAACCTCAACAATGAACAACACCAAAAAAATAAATATTATCCTCAACATTGAAAAACTTCAACAATTTCGACAACTACCGCAACAATGAAAAACACCAAAAATTTCGGCAACAAACTCAACATTCAAAATCAACATTAAATTCCACAAAAACCTCAACAATGAAAAACACCAAATAATTCAACAACAACCTCAACTTTGAAGAACACCAACAGATTTAACAACCTCAACATTCAAAAAGACCAACAAGTTTAACAACAACCTCAGTTTTGTAAAACACCAACAAATTCAACAACCGCAGCATTGAAAAACACCAACAAATGCAACAACAACCTCAACTTTTAAAAATACAAAAAGGTTCAACAAAATAAAATTTGATAACACCAACAAATTCAACAACAACCTCAATATTGAAAATCACCAACAAATTCAACAACAACCTCATCAATGAAAAACATCAAAAAACTCAACAACAACCTCAGCAATGAAAAACACCAAAAAATAAAAACAACAACTTCAACATTCAAGAACACGAACAAATTCAACCAAAACCTCAAAAATGAAAAACACCAAAAAATTCAACAAGAAGCTCAACTTTGAAAAACACCAACAAATTCGACAACCTCAACATTGAAAAAGAAAAACAAATTCAACATCAACCGCAACATTGAAAAACTCCAAAAAAATCAACAACAACCTCAACAATGAAAAACACCAATAAGTTCAACATCAACCTCAACTTTGAAAAACACCAACAAATTCAACCACCTCAACATTGAAAATCACCAACAAAGTCAACAGCAACCTCAACATTGCAACACACCAACAAATTCAACAACAACCTCAACATTGTAAAACTCCAACAAATTCAACAACAACTTCAACAATGAGAAACACCAAAAAATTCAACAACCCCAACATTGAAAATCACCAAAATATTCAACAACAAACTCAACTTTGAAAAACAACAACACATTCAACTACCTCACCATTGAAAAACAGCAACAAATTGAACAACAACCTTAGCTTTTAAAAAAACAAAAAAGTTCAACCAAATAAAAATTGATAACACCAACAAATTGAACAACAACCTCAATATTGAATATCACCAACAAATTCAACAACAACCTCAACTTTGAAAAATATAAAAAAGTTCAAAAAAAACCATTGATAACACCAATAAATTCAACAACAACCTCAACAATTAAAAAGACCAAAAAATTCAACAACAACACCAACATTGAAAAACACCAACAAATTCAACAACAACCTCAATATTGAAAATCACCAACAAATACAAGAAACAACCTCAACATTCATAAGCACCAACAAATTCAACAACAATCTCAACAATTAAAAACACCAAATAAAATCAACGACAGGCTCAACATTCAAAAACACCAACAAATTCAACAAAAACCTCAACAATTAAAAACACCAAAAAATTCAACAACAACATCAACTTTGAAAAACACCAACAACTTCAACAACCTCAACATTGAAAAACACCAACAAATTCAACAACAACCTCAACATTGAAAAAATTCAAAAAATTCAACAACAACCTCATCAATGAAAGACACCAAAAGATTTAACAAAAACCTCAACTTTCAAAAAAACCAACAAATTCAACAACAACCTCAGCACTGAAAAACATCAAAAATTCAGCAACAACTTCAACAATGAAAAACACCAAAAAATTCAACAAGAAGCTCAACGTTGAAAAACACCAACAAATTCAACGACCTCAACATTGAAAAAGAAAAACAAATTCAACAACAACCTCAACATTGAAAAACTCCGAAAAATTCAACAACAACCTCAACAATGAAAAACACCAAAAAATTCAACAACAACACCAACATTGAAAAACACCAACAAATACAACAACAACCTCAATATTGAAAATCTCCAACAAATTCAAGAAACAACATCAACATTCATAAACACCAACAAATTCAACAACAAACTCAACAATTAAAAACACCAAAAAAATCAACGACAACCTCAGCATTCAAAAACACCAACAAATTCAACAAAAACCTCAACAATGAAAAACACCAAAAAATTCAACAACAACCTCAACAATGAACAACACCAAAAAAAATAAATATTATCCTCAACATTGAAAAACTTCAACAATTTCGACAACTACCGCAACAATGAAAAACACCAAAAAATTCGACAACAAACTCAACATTGAAAATCAACATTAAATTCCACAAAAACCTCAACAATGAACAACACCAAATAATTCAACAACAACCTCAACTTTGAAGAACACCAACAGATTTAACAACCTCAACATTCAAAAAGACCAACAAGTTTAACAACAACGTCAGTTTTGTAAAACACCAACACATTCAACAACCTCAGCATTGAAAAACACCAACAAATGCAACAACAACCTCAACTTTCAAAAATACAAAAAGGTTCAACAAAATAAAAATTGATAACACCAACAAATTCAACAACAACCTCAATATTGAAAATCACCAACAAATTCAACAACAACCTCATCAATGAAAAACATCAAAAAACTCAACAACAACCTCAGCAATGAAAAACACCAAAAAATAAAAACAACAACTTCAACATTCAAGAACATGAACAAATTCAACCAAAACCTCAAAAATGAAAAACACCAAAAAATTCAACAAGAAGCTCAACTTTGAAAAACACCAACAAATTCGACAACCTCAACATTGAAAAAGAAAAACAAATTCAACAACAACCGCAACATTGAAAAACTCCAAAAAATTCAACAACAACCTCAACAATGAAAAACAGCAAAAAATTCAACAACAACACCAACATTGAAAAACACCAACAAATTCAACAACAACCTCAATATTGAAAATCACCAACAAATACAAGAAACAACCTCAACATTCATAAACACCAACAAATTCAACAACAACCTCAACAATGAAAACCACCAACAAATTCAACAACAAACTCAACAATTAAAAACTCCAAAAAATTCAACGACAACCTCAACATTCAAAAACACCAACAAATTCAACAACAACCTCAATATTGAAAATCACCAACAAATTCAAGAAACAACCTCAACATTCATAAACACCAACAAATTCAACAACAACCTCAACAATGAAAAACTCCAAAAAATTCAACAACAACCTCATCAATGAAAAACACCAAAAGATTTAACAACAACCTCAACATTCAAAAACACCAACAAATCCAACAACAACCTCAACATTCAAAAACATCAAAAAATTCAACAAAAACCTCATCTTTGAAAAAAACCAACAAATTCAACATCCTCTACATTAAAATACACCAACAAATTCAACAACAACCTCAGCACTGAAAAACATCAAAAATTCAGCAACAACCTCAACAATGAAAAACACCAAAAAATTCAACAAGAAGCTCAACGTTGAAAAACACCAACAAATTCAACGACCTCAACATTGAAAAAGAAAAACAAATTCAACAACAACCTCAACATTGAAAAACTCCGAAAAATTCAACAACAACCTCAACAATGAAAAACACCAAAAAATTCAACAACAACACCAACATTGAAAAACACCAACAAATACAACAACAACCTCAATATTGAAAATCTCCAACAAATTCAAGAAACAACATCAACATTCATAAACACCAACAAATTCAACAACAAACTCAACAATTAAAAACACCAAAAAAATCAACGACAACCTCAGCATTCAAAAACACCAACAAATTCAACAAAAACCTCAACAATGAAAAACACCAAAAAATTCAACAACAACCTCAACAATGAACAACACCAAAAAAAATAAATATTATCCTCAACATTGAAAAACTTCAACAATTTCGACAACTACCGCAACAATGAAAAACACCAAAAAATTCGACAACAAACTCAACATTGAAAATCAACATTAAATTCCACAAAAACCTCAACAATGAACAACACCAAATAATTCAACAACAACCTCAACTTTGAAGAACACCAACAGATTTAACAACCTCAACATTCAAAAAGACCAACAAGTTTAACAACAACGTCAGTTTTGTAAAACACCAACACATTCAACAACCTCAGCATTGAAAAACACCAACAAATGCAACAACAACCTCAACTTTCAAAAATACAAAAAGGTTCAACAAAATAAAAATTGATAACACCAACAAATTCAACAACAACCTCAATATTGAAAATCACCAACAAATTCAACAACAACCTCATCAATGAAAAACATCAAAAAACTCAACAACAACCTCAGCAATGAAAAACACCAAAAAATAAAAACAACAACTTCAACATTCAAGAACATGAACAAATTCAACCAAAACCTCAAAAATGAAAAACACCAAAAAATTCAACAAGAAGCTCAACTTTGAAAAACACCAACAAATTCGACAACCTCAACATTGAAAAAGAAAAACAAATTCAACAACAACCGCAACATTGAAAAACTCCAAAAAATTCAACAACAACCTCAACAATGAAAAACAGCAAAAAATTCAACAACAACACCAACATTGAAAAACACCAACAAATTCAACAACAACCTCAATATTGAAAATCACCAACAAATACAAGAAACAACCTCAACATTCATAAACACCAACAAATTCAACAACAACCTCAACAATGAAAACCACCAACAAATTCAACAACAAACTCAACAATTAAAAACTCCAAAAAATTCAACGACAACCTCAACATTCAAAAACACCAACAAATTCAACAACAACCTCAATATTGAAAATCACCAACAAATTCAAGAAACAACCTCAACATTCATAAACACCAACAAATTCAACAACAACCTCAACAATGAAAAACTCCAAAAAATTCAACAACAACCTCATCAATGAAAAACACCAAAAGATTTAACAACAACCTCAACATTCAAAAACACCAACAAATCCAACAACAACCTCAACATTCAAAAACATCAAAAAATTCAACAAAAACCTCATCTTTGAAAAAAACCAACAAATTCAACATCCTCTACATTAAAATACACCAACAAATTCAACAGCAACCTCAGCAATGAAAAACACCAAAAAGTAAGAACAACAACCTCAACATTCAAAATCATCAACAAATTCAAACAAAACCTCAAAAATGAAAAACACCAAAAAATTCAACAAGAAGCTCTACTTTGAAAAACACCAACAAATTCAACAACCTTAACATTGAAAAACACCAACAAATTCAACAACAACATCAGCATTGAAAATCTCGAAAAAATTCAACAACAACCTCATCAATGAAAAACACCCAAAGATTTAACAACAACCTCAACATTCAAAAACACCAACAAATTCAACAACAACCTCAGCAATGAAAAACATCATAAATTCAACAACAACCTCAACAATGAAAAACACCATAAAATTCAACAACAACCTCAACAATGAAAAACACGAAAAAAATTCAACAACAGCCTCAACAATGAAAAACACCAAAAAAATAAATAATAACCTCAACATTGAAAACCTCCAACAATTTCGACAACTACCGCAACAATGAAAAATACCATTAAATTCGACAACAAACTCAACATTGAAAATCAACATCAAATTCAACAAAAACCTGAACACTGAAAAACACCAAAAAATTCAACAACAACCTCAACTTTGAAAAACACCAAAAGATTTAACAACCTCAACATTCAAAAACACCAACAAATTTAACAACAGCCTCAGTTAGGAAAAACACAAACAAATTCAACAACCTCAATATTGAAAAAGACCAACAAATTCAACTACAACCTCATCTTATAAAATTAGAAAAAGGTTCAAAAAAAAAAATTGATTACACCAACAAATTCAACAACAACCTCAATATTGAAAATCACCAACAAATTCAACAACAAACTCAACAATGAAAAACACCAAAAAATTCAACAACAACCTCAACATTCAAAAACATCAAAACATAAAAACAACAACCTCAACATTCAAAAACACCAACAAATTCAACAAAAACCTCAACAATTAAAAACACCAAAAAATTCAACAACAACATCAACTTTGAAAAACACCAACAAATTCAACAACCTCAACATTGAAAAACACCAACAAATTCAACAACAACCTCAACATTGAAAAACTCCAAAAAATTCAACAACAACCTCGTCAATGAAAGACACCAAAAGATTTAACAACATCCTCAACATTCAAAAAAACCAACAAATTCAAGAACAACCTCAGCAATGAAAAACATCAAAAATTCAGCAACAACCTCAACAATGAAAAACACCAAAAAATTCAACAACAACCTCAACAATGAACAACACCAGAAAAATAAATATTATCCTCAACATTGAAAAACTTCAACAATTTCGACAACTACCGCAACAATGAAAAACACCAAAAATTTCGACAACAAACTCAACATTGAAAATCAACATTAAATTCCACAAAAACCTCAACAATGAACAACACCAAATAATTCAACAACAACCTCAACTTTGAAGAACACCAACAGATTTAACAACCTCAACATTCAAAAAGACCAACAAGTTTAACAACAACCTCAGTTTTGTAAAACACCAACAAATTCAACAACCTCAGCATTGAAAAACACCAACAAATGCAACAACAACCTCAACTTTTAAAAATACAAAAAGGTTCAACAAAATAAAATTTGATAACACCAACAAATTCAACAACAACCTCAATATTGAAAATCACCAACAAATTCAACAACAACCTCATCAATGAAAAACATCAAAAAACTCAACAACAACCTCAGCAATGAAAAACACCAAAAAATAAAAACAACAACTTCAACATTCAAGAACACGAACAAATTCAACCAAAACCTCAAAAATGAAAAACACCAAAAAATTCAACAAGAAGCTCAACTTTGAAAAACACCAACAAATTCGACAACCTCAACATTGAAAAAGAAAAACAAATTCAACATCAACCGCAACATTGAAAAGCTCCAAAAAAATCAACAACAACCTCAACAATGAAAAACACCAATAAGTTCAACAACAACCTCAACTTTGAAAAACACCAACAAATTCAACCACCTCAACATTGAAAATCACCAACAAAGTCAACAGCAACCTCAACATTGCAACACACCAACAAATTCAACAACAACCTCAACATTGTAAAACTCCAACAAATTCAACAACAACTTCAACAATGAGAAACACCAAAAAATTCAACAACCCCAACATTGAAAATCACCAAAATATTCAACAACAAACTCAACTTTGAAAAACAACAACACATTCAACTACCTCAACATTGAAAAACAGCAACAAATTGAACAACAACCTTAGCTTTTAAAAAAACAAAAAAGTTCAACCAAATAAAAATTGATAACACCAACAAATTGAACAACAACCTCAATATTGAATATCACCAACAAATTCAACAACAACCTCAACTTTGAAAAATATAAAAAAGTTCAAAAAAAACCATTGATAACACCAATAAATTCAACAACAACCTCAACAATTAAAAAGACCAAAAAATTCAACAACAACACCAACATTGAAAAACACCAACAAATTCAACAACAACCTCAATATTGAAAATCACCAACAAATACAAGAAACAACCTCAACATTCATAAACACCAACAAATTCAACAACAAACTCAACAATTAAAAACACCAAATAAAATCAACGACAGGCTCAACATTCAAAAACACCAACAAATTCAACAAAAACCTCAACAATTAAAAACACCAAAAAATTCAACAACAACATCAACTTTGAAAAACACCAACAAATTCAACAACCTCAACATTGAAAAACACCAACAAATTCAACAACAACCTCAACATTGAAAAAATTCAAAAAATTCAACAACAACCTCATCAATGAAAGACACCAAAAGATTTAACAAAAACCTCAGCTTTCAAAAAAACCAACAAATTCAACAACAACCTCAGCACTGAAAAACATCAAAAATTCAGCAACAACCTCAACAATGAAAAACACCAAAAAATTCAACAAGAAGCTCAACGTTGAAAAACACCAACAAATTCAACAACCTCAACATTGCAAAAGAAAAACAAATTCAACAACAACCTCAACATTGAAAAACTCCGAAAAATTCAACAACAACCTCAACAATGAAAAACACCAAAAAATTCAACAACAACACCAACATTGAAAAACACCAACAAATACAACAACAACCTCAATATTGAAAATCTCCAACAAATTCAAGAAACAACATCAACATTCATAAACACCAACAAATTCAACAACAAACTCAACAATTAAAAACACCAAAAAAATCAACGACAACCTCAGCATTCAAAAACACCAACAAATTCAACAAAAACCTCAACAATGAAAAACACCAAAAAATTCAACAACAACCTCAACAATGAACAACACCAAAAAAATAAATATTATCCTCAACATTGAAAAACTTCAACAATTTCGACAACTACCGCAACAATGAAAAACACCAAAAAATTCGACAACAAACTCAACATTGAAAATCAACATTAAATTCCACAAAAACCTCAACAATGAACAACACCAAATAATTCAACAACAACCTCAACTTTGAAGAACACCAACAGATTTAACAACCTCAACATTCAAAAAGACCAACAAGTTTAACAACAACCTCAGTTTTGTAAAACACCAACAAATTCAACAACCTCAGCATTGAAAAACACCAACAAATGCAACAACAACCTCAACTTTCAAAAATACAAAAAGGTTCAACAAAATAAAAATTGATAACACCAACAAATTCAACAACAACCTCAATATTGAAAATCACCAACAAATTCAACAACAACCTCATCAATGAAAAACATCAAAAAACTCAACAACAACCTCAGCAATGAAAAACACCAAAAAATAAAAACAACAACTTCAACATTCAAGAACATGAACAAATTCAACCAAAACCTCAAAAATGAAAAACACCAAAAAATTCAACAAGAAGCTCAACTTTGAAAAACACCAACAAATTCGACAACCTCAACATTGAAAAAGAAAAACAAATTCAACAACAACCGCAACATTTAAAAACTCCAAAAAATTCAACAACAACCTCAACAATGAAAACAGCAAAAAATTCAACAACAGCACCAACATTGAAAAACACCAACAAATTCAACAACAACCTCAATATTGAAAATCACCAACAAATACAAGAAACAACCTCAACATTCATAAACACCAACAAATTCAACAACAACCTCAACAATGAAAACCACCAACAAATTCAACAACAAACTCAACAATTAAAAACTCCAAAAAATTCAACGACAACCTCAACATTCAAAAACACCAACAAATTCAACAACAACCTCAATATTGAAAATCACCAACAAATTCAAGAAACAACCTCAACATTCATAAACACCAACAAATTCAACAACAACCTCAACAATGAAAAACTCCAAAAAATTCAACAACAACCTCATCAATGAAAAACACCAAAAGATTTAACAACAACCTCAACATTCAAAAACACCAACAAATCCAACAACAACCTCAACATTCAAAAACATCAAAAAATTCAACAAAAACCTCATCTTTGAAAAAAACCAACAAATTCAACATCCTCTACATTAAAATACACCAACAAATTCAACAGCAACCTCAGCAATGAAAAACACCAAAAAGTAAGAACAACAACCTCAACATTCAAAATCATCAACAAATTCAAACAAAACCTCAAAAATGAAAAACACCAAAAAATTCAACAAGAAGCTCTACTTTGAAAAACACCAACAAATTCAACAACCTTAACATTGAAAAACACCAACAAATTCAACAACAACATCAGCATTGAAAATCTCGAAAAAATTCAACAACAACCTCATCAATGAAAAACACCCAAAGATTTAACAACAACCTCAACATTCAAAAACACCAACAAATTCAACAACAACCTCAGCAATGAAAAACATCATAAATTCAACAACAACCTCAACAATGAAAAACACCATAAAATTCAACAACAACCTCAACAATGAAAAACACGAAAAAAATTCAACAACAGCCTCAACAATGAAAAACACCAAAAAAATAAATAATAACCTCAACATTGAAAACCTCCAACAATTTCGACAACTACCGCAACAATGAAAAATACCATTAAATTCGACAACAAACTCAACATTGAAAATCAACATCAAATTCAACAAAAACCTGAACACTGAAAAACACCAAAAAATTCAACAACAACCTCAACTTTGAAAAACACCAAAAGATTTAACAACCTCAACATTCAAAAACACCAACAAATTTAACAACAGCCTCAGTTAGGAAAAACACAAACAAATTCAACAACCTCAATATTGAAAAAGACCAACAAATTCAACTACAACCTCATCTTTTAAAATTAGAAAAAGGTTCAAAAAAAAAAATTGATTACACCAACAAATTCAACAACAACCTCAATATTGAAAATCACCAACAAATTCAACAACAAACTCAACAATGAAAAACACCAAAAAATTCAACAACAACCTCAACATTCAAAAACATCAAAACATAAAAACAACAACCTCAACATTCAAAAACACCAACAAATTCAACAAAAACCTCAACAATTAAAAACACCAAAAAATTCAACAACAACATCAACTTTGAAAAACACCAACAAATTCAACAACCTCAACATTGAAAAACACCAACAAATTCAACAACAACCTCAACATTGAAAAACTCCAAAAAATTCAACAACAACCTCGTCAATGAAAGACACCAAAAGATTTAACAACATCCTCAACATTCAAAAAAACCAACAAATTCAAGAACAACCTCAGCAATGAAAAACATCAAAAATTCAGCAACAACCTCAACAATGAAAAACACCAAAAAATTCAACAACAACCTCAACAATGAACAACACCAGAAAAATAAATATTATCCTCAACATTGAAAAACTTCAACAATTTCGACAACTACCGCAACAATGAAAAACACCAAAAATTTCGACAACAAACTCAACATTGAAAATCAACATTAAATTCCACAAAAACCTCAACAATGAACAACACCAAATAATTCAACAACAACCTCAACTTTGAAGAACACCAACAGATTTAACAACCTCAACATTCAAAAAGACCAACAAGTTTAACAACAACCTCAGTTTTGTAAAACACCAACAAATTCAACAACCTCAGCATTGAAAAACACCAACAAATGCAACAACAACCTCAACTTTTAAAAATACAAAAAGGTTCAACAAAATAAAATTTGATAACACCAACAAATTCAACAACAACCTCAATATTGAAAATCACCAACAAATTCAACAACAACCTCATCAATGAAAAACATCAAAAAACTCAACAACAACCTCAGCAATGAAAAACACCAAAAAATAAAAACAACAACTTCAACATTCAAGAACACGAACAAATTCAACCAAAACCTCAAAAATGAAAAACACCAAAAAATTCAACAAGAAGCTCAACTTTGAAAAACACCAACAAATTCGACAACCTCAACATTGAAAAAGAAAAACAAATTCAACATCAACCGCAACATTGAAAAGCTCCAAAAAAATCAACAACAACCTCAACAATGAAAAACACCAATAAGTTCAACAACAACCTCAACTTTGAAAAACACCAACAAATTCAACCACCTCAACATTGAAAATCACCAACAAAGTCAACAGCAACCTCAACATTGCAACACACCAACAAATTCAACAACAACCTCAACATTGTAAAACTCCAACAAATTCAACAACAACTTCAACAATGAGAAACACCAAAAAATTCAACAACCCCAACATTGAAAATCACCAAAATATTCAACAACAAACTCAACTTTGAAAAACAACAACACATTCAACTACCTCAACATTGAAAAACAGCAACAAATTGAACAACAACCTTAGCTTTTAAAAAAACAAAAAAGTTCAACCAAATAAAAATTGATAACACCAACAAATTGAACAACAACCTCAATATTGAATATCACCAACAAATTCAACAACAACCTCAACTTTGAAAAATATAAAAAAGTTCAAAAAAAACCATTGATAACACCAATAAATTCAACAACAACCTCAACAATTAAAAAGACCAAAAAATTCAACAACAACACCAACATTGAAAAACACCAACAAATTCAACAACAACCTCAATATTGAAAATCACCAACAAATACAAGAAACAACCTCAACATTCATAAACACCAACAAATTCAACAACAAACTCAACAATTAAAAACACCAAATAAAATCAACGACAGGCTCAACATTCAAAAACACCAACAAATTCAACAAAAACCTCAACAATTAAAAACACCAAAAAATTCAACAACAACATCAACTTTGAAAAACACCAACAAATTCAACAACCTCAACATTGAAAAACACCAACAAATTCAACAACAACCTCAACATTGAAAAAATTCAAAAAATTCAACAACAACCTCATCAATGAAAGACACCAAAAGATTTAACAAAAACCTCAGCTTTCAAAAAAACCAACAAATTCAACAACAACCTCAGCACTGAAAAACATCAAAAATTCAGCAACAACCTCAACAATGAAAAACACCAAAAAATTCAACAAGAAGCTCAACGTTGAAAAACACCAACAAATTCAACAACCTCAACATTGCAAAAGAAAAACAAATTCAACAACAACCTCAACATTGAAAAACTCCGAAAAATTCAACAACAACCTCAACAATGAAAAACACCAAAAAATTCAACAACAACACCAACATTGAAAAACACCAACAAATACAACAACAACCTCAATATTGAAAATCTCCAACAAATTCAAGAAACAACATCAACATTCATAAACACCAACAAATTCAACAACAAACTCAACAATTAAAAACATCAAAAAAATCAACGACAACCTCAACATTCAAAAACACCAACAAATTCAACAAAAACCTCAACAATTAAAAACACCAAAAAATTCAACAAGAAGCTCAACTTTGAAAAACACCAACAAATTCAACAACCTCAACATTGAAAAACACCAACAAATTCAACAACAACCTCAACATTGAAAAACTCCAAAAAATTCAACAACAACCTCGTCAATGAAAGACACCAAAAGATTTAACAACAACCTCAACATTCAAAAAAACCAACAAATTCAACAACAACCTCAGCACTGAAAAACATCAAAAATTCAGCAACAACCTCAACAATGAAAAACACCAAAAAATTCAACAAGAAGCTCAACGTTGAAAAACACCAACAAATTCAACAACCTCAACATTGAAAAAGAAAAACAAATTCTACAACAACCTCAACATTGAAAAACTCCGAAAAATTCAACAACAACCTCAACAATGAAAAACACCAAAAAATTCAACAACAACACCAACATTGAAAAACACCAACAAATACAAGAACAACCTCAATATTGAAAATCTCCAACAAATTCAAGAAACAACATCAACATTCATAAACACCAACAAATTCAACAACAAACTCAACAATTAAAAACACCAAAAAAATCAACGACAGCCTCAACATTCAAAAACACCAACAAATTCAACAAAAACCTCAACAATTAAAAACACCAAAAAATTCAACAACAACATCAACTTTGAAAAACACCAACAAATTCAACAACCTCAACATTGAAAAACACCAACAAATTCAACAACAACCTCAACATTGAAAAACTCCAAAAAATTCAACAACAACCTCGTCAATGAAAGACACCAAAAGATCTAACAACAACCTCAACATTCAAAAAAACCAACAAATTCAACAACAACCTCAGCAATGAAAAACATCAAAAATTCAGCAACAACCTCAACAATGAAAAACACCAAAAAATTCAACAACAACCTCAACAATGAACAACACCAAAAAAATAAATATTATCCTCAACATTGAAAAACTTCAACAATTTCGACAACTACCGCAACAATGAAAAACACCAAAAATTTCGGCAACAAACTCAACATTCAAAATCAACATTAAATTCCACAAAAACCTCAACAATGAACAATACCAAATAATTCAACAACAACCTCAACTTTGAAGAACACCAACAGATTTAACAACCTCAACATTCAAAAAGACCAACAAGTTTAACAACAACCTCAGTTTTGTAAAACACCAACACATTCAACAACCTCAGCATTGAAAAACACCAACAAATGCAACAACAACCTCAACTTTCAAAAATACAAAAAGGTTCAACAAAATAAAAATTGATAACACCAACAAATTCAACAACAACCTCAATATTGAAAATCACCAACAAATTCAACAACAACCTCATCAATGAAAAACATCAAAAAACTCAACAACAACCTCAGCAATGAAAAACACCAAAAAATAAAAACAACAACTTCAACATTCAAGAACATGAACAAATTCAACCAAAACCTCAAAAATGAAAAACACCAAAAAATTCAACAAGAAGCTCAACTTTGAAAAACACCAACAAATTCGACAACCTCAACATTGAAAAAGAAAAACAAATTCAACAACAACCGCAACATTGAAAAACTCCAAAAAATTCAACAACAACCTCAACAATGAAAAACAGCAAAAAATTCAACAACAACACCAACATTGAAAAACACCAACAAATTCAACAACAACCTCAATATTGAAAATCACCAACAAATACAAGAAACAACCTCAACATTCATAAACACCAACAAATTCAACAACAACCTCAACAATGAAAAACTCCAAAAAATTCAACAACAACCTCATCAATGAAAAACACCAAAAGATTTAACAACAACCTCAACATTCAAAAACACCAACAAATCCAACAACAACCTCAACATTCAAAAACATCAAAAAATTCAACAAAAACCTCATCTTTGAAAAAAACCAACAAATTCAACATCCTCTACATTAAAATACACCAACAAATTCAACAGCAACCTCAGCAATGAAAAACACCAAAAAGTAAGAACAACAACCTCAACATTCAAAATCATCAACAAATTCAAACAAAACCTCAAAAATGAAAAACACCAAAAAATTCAACAAGAAGCTCTACTTTGAAAAACACCAACAAATTCAACAACCTTAACATTGAAAAACACCAACAAATTCAACAACAACATCAGCATTGAAAATCTCGAAAAAATTCAACAACAACCTCATCAATGAAAAACACCCAAAGATTTAACAACAACCTCAACATTCAAAAACACCAACAAATTCAACAACAACCTCAGCAATGAAAAACATCATAAATTCAACAACAACCTCAACAATGAAAAACACCATAAAATTCAACAACAACCTCAACAATGAAAAACACGAAAAAAATTCAACAACAGCCTCAACAATGAAAAACACCAAAAAAATAAATAATAACCTCAACATTGAAAACCTCCAACAATTTCGACAACTACCGCAACAATGAAAAATACCATTAAATTCGACAACAAACTCAACATTGAAAATCAACATCAAATTCAACAAAAACCTGAACACTGAAAAACACCAAAAAATTCAACAACAACCTCAACTTTGAAAAACACCAAAAGATTTAACAACCTCAACATTCAAAAACACCAACAAATTTAACAACAGCCTCAGTTAGGAAAAACACAAACAAATTCAACAACCTCAATATTGAAAAAGACCAACAAATTCAACTACAACCTCATCTTTTAAAATTAGAAAAAGGTTCAAAAAAAAAAAATTGATTACACCAACAAATTCAACAACAACCTCAATATTGAAAATCACCAACAAATTCAAGAACAAACTCAACAATGAAAAACACCAAAACATTCAACAACAACCTCAACATTCAAAAACATCAAAAAATAAAAACAACAACCTCAACATTCAAAAACACCAACAAATTCAACCAAAACCTCAACAATGAATAACAACAAAAAATTTAACAACAACATCAACTTTGAAAAACACCAACAAAATCAACAACCTCAACATTGAATAACACCAACAAATTCAACAACAACCTCAGCATTGAAAAACTCCAACAAATTCAACAACAACATCAACAACGAAAAACACCAAAAAATTCAACAACAACCTCAACATTCAAAAACACCAACAATTTCAACAACAACCTCAGCCATGAAAAACATCATAAAATTCAACAACAACCTCAACAATGAAAAACACCATTAAAATAAATAATAACCTCAACAATGAAGAACTACAACAATTTCGCCAACTACCCCAACAATGAAAAACACCAAAAAATTGGACAACAAACTCAACATTGAAAATCACCATCAAGTTCAACAAAAACCACAACAATGAAAAACACCAAAAAATTCAACGACAACCTCAACATTCAAAAACACCAACAAATTCAACAACAACCTCAATATTGAAAATCACCAACAAATCCAACAACAACCTCAACATTCATAATAAACAACAAATTCAACAACAACCTCAACAATGAAAAACACCAACAAATTCAACAACAACCTCAACAATTAAAAACACCAAAAAAATCAACGACAACCTCAACATTCAAAAACACCAACAAATTCAACAAAAACCTCAACAATTAAAAACACCAAAAAATTCAACAACAACATCAACTTTGAAAAACACCAACAAATTCAACAACCTCAACATTGAAAAACACCAACAAATTCAAAAACAACCTCAACATTGAAAAACTCCAACATATTCAACAACAACCTCAACAATGAAAAACACCAAATAATTCAACAACAATCTGAAGTTTGATAAAAAATCCAACAAATTCAACAACCTCAACATTGAAAAACACCAGCAAATTCAACTGCAACATCAACTTTGAAATATACAAAAACGATGAAAAAAAACCATTGATAACACTAATAAATTCAACAAGAACCTCAATATTGAAAATCACCAACAAATTCAACAACAACCTCAACATTGCAAAACACCAACAAATTCAACTGCAACCTCAACTTTGGAAAATACGAAAAACTTAAAAAAAAAGCCATTGATAACACCAATAAATTCAACAACAATCTCAATATTTAAAATCACCAACAAACTCAACAACATCCTCAACAATGAAAAACATCAAAAAATTCAACAACAACAGCGTCAATAATGAATAACACCAAAAAATTCAACAACAACCCAACATTGAAAATCACCTAAATATTCAGCAACAAAATAAACTTTGAAAAACAGCAAGAAATTCAACAACCTCAACATTGAAAAACAGTAACAAATTCAACAACAATCTCAACTTTTAAAAAAACAAAAAGGTTCAACAATATAAAAATTGATAATACCAACAAATTCAACAACAACCTCAATAATGAACAACTCCAACAAATTAAACAACAACCTCACCAATCAAAAACACCAAAAAATTCAACAACAACCTCAACATTCAAAAACACCAACAAATTTAACAAAAACCTCAACAATTAAAAACACGAAAAGATTCAACAACAACCTCAACTTATAAAAACACCAACAAATTCAACATTCTCAACACTGATAAACACCAACAAATTCAACAACAACCTCAACATTGAAAAACTCCAACAAATTCAACAACAACCTCAACAATGAAAAACACCAAAAAAGTCAACAAGAACCTCAACATTCAAAAACACCAACAAATTCAACAAAAACCTCAACATTGTAAAACACCAATAAATTCAACAACAAACTGAACTTTGAAAAACACCAAAAAATTCAACAGACTCAACATTGAAAAAGACCTACAAATTCAACTGCAACCTCAACTTTCAAAAATAAAAAAAAATTAAAAAAAACAATTGATAACACCAATAAATTGAACAACAACCTCACTATTCAAAATCAACAACCAATTCAACAACAACCTGAACAATGAAAAACATCCAAAAATTCAACAACAACCTCAACATTCAAAAACACCAACAAATTCAACAACAACCTCAATATTGAAAATCACCAACAAATTCAAGAAACAACCTCAACATTCATAAACACCAACAAATTCAACAACAACCTCAACAATGAAAAACTCCAAAAAATTCAACAACAACCTCATCAATGAAAAACACCAAAAGATTTAACAACAACCTCAACATTCAAAAACACCAACAAATCCAACAACAACCTCAACATTCAAAAACATCAAAAAATTCAACAAAAACCTCATCTTTGAAAAAAACCAACAAATTCAACATCCTCTACATTAAAATACACCAACAAATTCAACAGCAACCTCAGCAATGAAAAACACCAAAAAGTAAGAACAACAACCTCAACATTCAAAATCATCAACAAATTCAAACAAAACCTCAAAAATGAAAAACACCAAAAAATTCAACAAGAAGCTCTACTTTGAAAAACACCAACAAATTCAACAACCTTAACATTGAAAAACACCAACAAATTCAACAACAACATCAGCATTGAAAATCTCGAAAAAATTCAACAACAACCTCATCAATGAAAAACACCCAAAGATTTAACAACAACCTCAACATTCAAAAACACCAACAAATTCAACAACAACCTCAGCAATGAAAAACATCATAAATTCAACAACAACCTCAACAATGAAAAACACCATAAAATTCAACAACAACCTCAACAATGAAAAACACCAAAAAATTCAACAACAATCTGAAGTTTGATAAAAAAATCCAACAAATTCAACAACCTCAACATTGAAAAACACCAGCAAATTCAACTGCAACATCAACTTTGAAATATACAAAAACGATGAAAAAAAACCATTGATAACACTAATAAATTCAACAAGAACCTCAATATTGAAAATCACCAACAAATTCAACAACAACCTCAACATTGCAAAACACCAACAAATTCAACTGCAACCTCAACTTTGGAAAATACGAAAAACTTAAAAAAAAGCCATTGATAACACCAATAAATTCAACAACAATCTCAATATTTAAAATCACCAACAAATTCAACAACATCCTCAACAATGAAAAACATCAAAAAATTCAACAACAACAGCGTCAATAATGAATAACACCAAAAAATTCAACAACAACCCAACATTGAAAATCACCTAAATATTCAGCAACAAAATTAACTTTGAAAAACAGCAAGAAATTCAACAACCTCAACATTGAAAAACAGTAACAAATTCAACAACAATCTCAACTTTTAAAAAAACAAAAAGGTTCAACAAAATAAAAATTGATAATACCAACAAATTCAACAACAACCTCAATAATGAACAACTCCAACAAATTAAACAACAACCTCACCAATCAAAAACACCAAAAAATTCAACAACAACCTCAACATTCAAAAACACCAACAAATTTAACAAAAACCTCAACAATTAAAAACACGAAAAGATTCAACAACAACCTCAACTTATAAAAACACCAACAAATTCAACATTCTCAACACTGATAAACACCAACAAATTCAACAACAACCTCAACATTGAAAAACTCCAACAAATTCAACAACAACCTCAACAATGAAAAACACCAAAAAAGTCAACAAGAACCTCAACATTCAAAAACACCAACAAATTCAACAAAAACCTCAACATTGTAAAACACCAATAAATTCAACAACAAACTGAACTTTGAAAAACACCAACAAATTCAACAGACTCAACATTGAAAAAGACCTACAAATTCAACTGCAACCTCAACTTTCAAAAATAAAAAAAAATTAAAAAAAACAATTGATAACACCAATAAATTGAACTACAACCTCACTATTCAAAATCAACAACCAATTCAACAACAACCTGAACAATGAAAGACATCCAAAAACTGAACAACAACCTGAACATTCAAAAACACCGACAAATTCAACAACAACCTCAACAATGTAAAACTTCGAAAAATTCAACAACAACCTCAACAATGAAAAACACCAAAAAATTCAACAACAACACCAACATTGAAAAACACCAACAAATTCAACAACCTCAACATTGAAAAAGAAAAACAAATTCAACAACAACCTCAACATTGAAAAACTTCGAAAAATTCAACAACAACCTCAACAATGAAAAACACCAAAAAATTCAACAACAACACCAACATTGAAAAACACCAACAAATTCAACAACAACCTCAATATTGAAAATCACCAACAAATTCAAGAAACAACCTCAACATTCATAAATACCAACAAATTCAACAACAAACTCAACAATTAAAAACACCAAAAAAATCAACGACAACCTCAACATTCAAAAATACCAACAAATTCAACAAAAACCTCAACAATTAAAAACACCAAAAAATTCAACAACAACATCAACTTTGAAAAACACCAATAAATTCAACAACCTCAACATTGAAAACACCAACAAATTCAACAACAACCTCAACATTGAAAAACTCCAAAAAATTCAACAACAACCTCATCAATGAAAGACAACAAAAGATTTAACAACAACCTCAACATTCAAAAAAACCAACAAATTCAACAACAACCTCAGCAATGAAAAACATCAAAAATTCAGCAACAACCTCAACAATTTAAAACACCAAAAAATTCAACAACAACCTCAACAATGAACAACACCAAAAAAATAAATATTATCCTCAACATTGAAAAACTTGAACAATTTCGACAACTACCGCAACAATGAAAAACACCAAAAAATTCGACAACAAACTCAACATTGAAAATCAACATTAAATTCCACAAAAACCTCAACAATGAAAAACACCAAATAATTCAACAACAACCTCAACTTTGAAGAACACCAACAGATTTAACAACCTCAACATTCAAAAAGACCAACAAGTTTAACAACAACCTCAGTTTTGTAAAACACCAACAAATTCAACAACAACCTCAATATTGAAAATCAACAACAAATTCAACAACAACCTCAACAATGAAAAACATCAAAAAACTCAACAACAACCTCAGCAATGAAAAACACCAAAAAATAAAAACAACAACCTCAACATTCAAGAACACGAACAAATTCAACCAAAACCTCAAAAATGAAAAACACCAAAAAATTCAACAAGAAGCTCAACTTTGAAAAACACCAACAAATTCGACAACCTCAACATTGAAAAAGAAAAACAAATTCAACAACAACCTCAACATTGAAAAACACCAAAAAATTCAACAACAACCTCAACAATGAAAACAACAAAAAATTCAACAGCAACACCAACATTGAAAAACACCAACAAATTCAACAACCTCAACATTGAAAAAGACCAACAAATTCAACTGCAACCTCATCTTTTAAAATTAGGAAAAGGTTCAAAAAAATAAAAATTGATAACACCAACAAATTCAACAACAACCTCGATATTGAAAATCACCAACAAATTCAACAACAACCTCAACAATGAAAAACACCAAAAAATTCAACAACAACCTCAACATTCAAAAACATCAAATAATAAAAACAACAACCTCAATATTGAAAATCACCAACAAATACAAGAAACAACCTCAACATTCATAAACACCAACAAATTCAACAACAAACTCAACAATTAAAAACACCAAATAAAATCAACGACAGGCTCAACATTCAAAAACACCAACAAATTCAACAAAAACCTCAACAATTAAAAACACCAAAAAATTCAACAACAACATCAACTTTGAAAAACACCAACAAATTCAACAACCTCAACATTGAAAAACACCAACAAATTCAACAACAACCTCAACATTGAAAAAATTCAAAAAATTCAGCAACAACCTTAACAATGAAAGACACCAAAAGATTTAACAAAAACCTCAACATTCAAAAAAACCAACAAATTCAACATCAACCTCAGCACTGAAAAACATCAAAAATTCAGCAACAACCTCAACAATGAAAAACACCAAAAAATTCAACAAGAAGCTCAACTTTAAAAACACCAACAAATTCAACAACCTCAACATTGAAAAAGAAAAACAAATTCAACAACAACCTCAACATTGAAAAACTCCGAAAAATTCAACAACAACCTCAACAATGAAAAACACCAAAAAATTCAACAACAACACCAACATTGAAAAACACCAACAAATTCAACAACAACCTCAATATTGAAAATCTCCAACAAATTCAAGAAACAACATCAACATTCATAAACACCAACAAATTCAACAACAAACTCAACAATTAAAAACACCAAAAAAATCAACGACAACCTCAACATTCAAAAACACCAACAAATTCAACAAAAACCTCAACAATTAAAAACACCAAAAAATTCAACAACAACATCAACTTTGAAAAACACCAATAAATTCAACAACCTCAACATTGAAAACACCAACAAATTCAACAACAACCTCAACATTGAAAAACTCCAAAAAATTCAACAACAACCTCGTCAATGAAAGACACCAAAAGATTTAACAACAACCTCAATATTCAAAAAAACCAACAAATTCAACAACAACCTCAGCAATGAAAAACATCAAAAATTCAGCAACAACCTCAACAATTTAAAACACCAAAAAATTCAACAACAACCTCAACAATGAACAACACCAAAAAAATAAATATTATCCTCAACATTGAAAAACTTGAACAATTTCGACAACTACCGCAACAATGAAAAACACCAAAAAATTCGACAACAAACTCAACATTGAAAATCAACATTAAATTCCACAAAAACCTTGAGGTTGTTGTTCAATTTGCTGCGCTTTTTCAATGTTGAGGTTGTTGAATTTGTTGGTGTTTTTCAAAGTTGAGGTTGTTTTTGAACTTGTTGGTGATATTCAATATTGAGGTTGTTGTTGAATTTTTTGGTGTTTTTAATTGTTAAGGTTTTTATTGAATTTGTTGGTGTTTTTGAATGTTGAGGTTGTTGTTGAATTTTTTGGTGTTATTCATTGCTCAGGTTCTTGTTGAATTTGTTGGAGTTTTTCAATGTTGATGTTGTTGTTGTATTTGTTGGTGTTTTGCAATGTTGAGGTTGTTGAATTTGTTGGAGCTTTTCAAAGTTGAGTTTGTTGTTGAATATTTTGGTGATTTTCAATGTTGGGTTATTGTTGAATTTTTTGGTGATTTTCATTGTTGATGTTTTTGTTGTTGAAGTTTTTGATGTTTTTCACTGTTGAGGTTGTTGTTGAATTTGTTGGTGATTTTCAATATTGAGGTTGTTGATGAATTTATTGGTGTTATCAATGGCTTTTTAAAAATTATTTTGAATTTTTAAAATTTGATGTTGCAGTTGAATTTGTTGCTGTTTTTCAGTGTTGAGGTTGTTGAATTTTTTGGTGTTTCCAAAGTTGAGGTTGTTGTTGTATTTTTTGGTGTTTTTCATTGTTGAGGTTTTTGTTGAATTTGTTGGGTTTTTTGATGTTGAGTTTGTGGTTGAATGTGTTGGTGTTTTTCAAAGTTGAGTTTCTGGTTGAATTTTTTGGAGTTTTTAATTGTTAAGGTTTTTATTGAATTTGTTGGTGTTTTTGAATGTTGAGGTTGTTGATGAATTTTGTGGTGTTATTCATTGCTCAGGTTCTTGTTGAATTTGTTGGAGTTTTTCAATGTTGATGTTGTTGTTGAATTTGTTGGTGTTTTGCAATGTTGAGGTTGTTGTTGAATTCGTTGGTGATTTTCTATATTTAGGTTGTTGTTGAATTTATTGGTCTTATCAATGGTTTTTTTTGAAGTTTTTTGTATTTTTCAAAGTTGAGGTTGCATTTGAATTTGTTGGTGTTTTTCAATGTTGAGGTTGTTGAATTTGTTGGTGTTTTTCAAAGTTGAGGTGTTTGTTGAATTTGTGGGTGTTTTTGAATGTTGAAGTTGTTGTTGAATTTTTTATTGTTTTTCATTGTTGAGGTTGTTGTTGAATTTGTTAGTGTTTTTGAAAGTTGAGGTTGTTGAATCTGTTGGTGTTTTTCAAAGTTGAGGTGGTTGTTGAATTTTTTGGTGTTTTTCATTGTTGAGGTATTTGTTGAAATTTTTCGGTGTTTTTCATTGCTGAGGTTTTTGTTGAATTTGTTTGTGTTTTTGAATGTTGAGAGTGTTCTTGAATTTGTTGGTGATATTCAATATTGAGGTTGTTGTTGAATTTGTGGTGTTATCGATTTTTATTTTGTTGAACTTTTATGTATTTTTAAAAGTTGAGGTTGTTGTTGAATTTGTTGGTGTTTTTCAATGTTGAGGTTGTTGAATTTTTTGGTGTTTTTCAAAGTTGACGTTGTTGTTGAATTTGTTGCTGTTTTTGAATGTTGAGGTTTTTGTTGAATTTGTTGATGATTTTCAATGTTGAGGTTGTTGTTGAATTTGTTGATATTTTTCAATATTGAGGTTGTTTTTGAATTTGTTGGTGTTTATGAAATTTGAGGTTGTTGTTGAATTTTTTGATGATTTTCATTGTTGAGGTTGTTGTTCAATTTGCTGCGCTTTTTCAATGTTGAGGTTGTTGAATTTGTTGGTGTTTTTCAAAGTTGAGGTTGTTGTTGAATTTGTTGGTGATATTCAATATTGAGTTTGTTGCTGAATTTGTTGCTGATTTTCAATATTGAGGTTGTTGTTGAATTTATTGCTGTTATCAATTGTTTAATTTAATTTTGTTTGTATTTTTCAAAGTTGAGGTTTCAGTTGAATTTGTTGGTTTTTTGGAATGATGAGGTTGTTGTTGAATTTTTTGATGTTTTTCAAAGTTGAGGTTGTAGTTGATTTTGTAGCTCTTTTTCAAAGTTGAGGTTGTTGCATTTGTTGTTGTTGTTTTTCAAATTTGAGGTTGTTGTTGAATTTTTTGGTGTTTTTCATTGTTGTGGTTTTTCTTGAATTTGTTGGTGTTTTTGAATGTTGAGGTTGTTGAATCTGTTGGTGTTTTTCATTGTTGAGGTGGTTGTTGAATTTGTTGCTGATTTTCAATGTTGAGTTTGTTGTTGAATTGTTTGGTGTTTTTCATTATTGAGGTTGTTGTTGAAATTATTTGTGGTATCAATGTTTTTTTAAAACTTTTTTACGTTTTTCAAAGTTGAGGTTGCAGTTGGATTTGTTGGTGTTTTTCAATGTTGAGGTTGTTGCTGAATTTTTTGGTGTTTTTCATTGTTGAGGGTTTTGTTGAATTTGTTTGTGTTTTTGAATGTTGAGTTTGTTGTTGAATGTGTTGGTGTTTTTCAAAGTTGAGGTTGTTGTTGAATTTTTTGGTGTTTTTAATTGTTATGGTTTTTATTGAATTTGTTGGTGTTTTTGAATGTTGAGGTTGTTGTTGAATTTTTTGGTGTTATTCATTGCTCAGGTTCTTGTTGAATTTGTTGGAGTTTTTCAATGTTGATGTTGTTGTTGTATTTGTTGGTGTTTTGCAATGTTGAGGTTGTTGAATTTGTTGGAGCTTTTCAAAGTTGAGTTTGTTGTTGAATATTTTGGTGATTTTCAATGTTGGGTTGTTGTTGAATTTTTTGGTGATTTTCATTCTTGATGTTTTTGTTGTTGAAGTTTTTGATGTTTTTCATTGTTGAGGTTGTTTTGAATTTGTTGGTGATTTTCAATATTGAGGTTGTTGATGAATTTATTGGTGTTATCAATGGTTTTTTAAAAATTATTTTGAATTTTTTAAATTTGATGTTGCAGTTGAATTTGTTGGTGTTTTTTAATGTTGAGGTTGCTGAATTTTTTGGTGTTTCCAAAGTTGAGGTTGTTGTTGTATTTTTTGGTGTTTTTCATTGTTGAGGTTTTTGTTGAATTTGTTGGGTTTTTTGAATGTTGAGTTTGTGGTTGAATGTGTTGGTGTTTTTCAAAGTTGAGGTTGTTGTTGAATTTTTTGGAGTTTTTAATTGTTAAGGTTTTTATTGAATTTGTTGGTGTTTTTGAATGTTGAGGTTGTTGATGAATTTTGTGGTGTTATTCATTGCTCAGGTTCTTGTTTAATTTGTTGGAGTTTTTCAATGTTGATGTTGTTGTTGAATTTGTTGGTGTTTTGCAATGTTGAGGTTGTTGTTGAATTTATTGGTGTTTTGCAATGTTGAGGTTGTTGAACTTGTTAGTGATTTTCAATACTGAGGTTGTTGTTGAATTTATAGGTGTTACCAATGGTTTTTTTGGAATTTTTATGTATTTTTCAAAGTTGAGGTTGCAGTTGAACTTGTTGGTGTTTTTCAGTGTTTAGGTTGTTGTTGATTTTTTTTAGTGTTTTTCATTGATGAGGTTGTTGTTGAATCTTTCGGTGTTTTTCATTGTTGAGGTTGTTGCTGTTGAATTTTTTGATGTTTTTCATTGCTGAGGTTGTTGTTGAATTTGTTGGTGATTTTCAATGTTGAGATGGTTGTTGAATTTTTCGGTGTTTTTCATTGTTGAGGTTGTTGTTGAACTTGTTGGAGTTTTTCAATGTTGAGGTTGTTGTTGAACTGGTTGGTGTTTTTCAATGTTAAGGTTGTTGTTGAATTTTTTAGTGTTTTTCATTGTTGAGGTTTTTCTTGAATTTGTTGGAGTTTTTCAATGGAGAAGTTGTTGTTGAATTTTTTGGTGTTTTTCATTGTTGAGGTCGTTGTTGTTGAATTTTTTGATCTTTTTCATTGTTGAGGTTGTTGATGAGTTTGTTGCTGATTTTCAATCTTGAGGTTGTTGTTGAATTTATTGGTGTTTTGCAATGTTGAGGGAGTTGTTGAATTTTTTGGTGATATTCATTGTTGAGGTTTTTGTTGAATTTGTTGGTGTTTATGAATCTTGAGGTTGTTGTTGAATTTTTTGATGATTTTCAATGATGAGGTTGTTGTTCAATTTGCTGCTTTTATTCAATGCTGAGGTTGTTGAATTTGTTGGTCTTTTTCAAAGTTGAGGTTGTTTTTGAACTTGTTGGTGATATTCAATATTGAGGTTGTGGTTGAATTTATTGGTATTTTGCAATGTTGAGGGAGTTGTTGAAATTGATGGTATTTTTCAAAGTTGAGGTTGTTGTTGAATTTTTTGATGTTTTTCATTTTTGAGGTTGTTGCTGAATTTGTTGGTGATTTTCAATGTGGAGTTAGTTGTTGAATTTTTTGGTGTATTTCATTGTTGAGATTGTTGTTGTTGAATGTTTTGATGTTATTCATTGTTGAGGTTGCAGTTGAATTTGTTGGTGTTTATACAATGTTGAGGTTGTTTAATTTGTTAGTGTTTTTCAAAGTAGAGGTTGTTGTTGAATTTTTTGTTGTTTCTTATTGTTGAGGGTTTTGTTGAATTTGTTGGTGTTTTGTAATGTTGAGGTTGTTGTTGAATTCGTTGGTGATTTTCTATATTTAGGTTGTTGTTGAATTCGTTGGTGATTTTCTATATTTAGGTTGTTGTTGAATTTGTTGGTCTTATCAATGGTTTTTTTTGAACTTTATTGTATTTTTCAAAGTTGAGGTTGCAGTTGATTTTGTTGGTGTTTTTCAATGTTGAGGTTGTTGAATTTGTTGGTGTTTTTCAAAGTTGAGGTGTTTGTTGAATTTGTGGGTGTTTTTGAATGTTGAGGTTGTTGTTGAATTTATTGGTATTTTGCAATGTTGAGGTTGTTGTTGAAATTGATGGTATTTTTCAAAGTTGAGGTTGATGTTGAATTTTTTGATATTTTTCATTTTTGAGGTTGTTGCTGAACTTGTTGGTGATTTTCAATGTGGAGTTAGTTGTTGAATTTTTTGGTGTATTTCATTGTTGAGATTGTTGTTGTTGAATGTTTTGATGTTATTCATTGTTGAGGTTGCAGTTGAATTTGTTGGTGTTTTTCAATGTTGAGGTTGTTTAATTTGTTAGTGTTTTTCAAAGTAGAGGTTGTTGTTGAATTTTTTGTTCTTTCTTATTGTTGAGGGTTTTGTTGAATTAGTTGGTGTTTTGTAATGTTGAGGTTGTTGTTGAATTCGTTGGTGATTTTCTATATTTAGGTTGTTGTTGAATTTATTGGTCTTATCAATGGTTTTTTTTGAACTTTTTTGTATTTTTCAAAGTTGAGGTTGCATTTGAATTTGTTGGTGTTTTTCAATGTTGAGGTTGTTGAATTTGTTGGTGTTTTTCAAAGTTGAGGTTGTTGTTGAATTTCTTGGAGTTTTTAATTGTTAAGGTTTTTATTGAATTTGTTGGTGTTTTTGAATGTTGAGGTTGTTGATGAATTTTTTGGTGTTATTCATTGCTCAGGTTCTTGTTTAATTTGTGGGAGTTTTTCAATGTTGATGTTGTTGTTGAATTTGTTGGTGTTTTGCAATGTTGAGGTTGTTGTTGAATTTATTGGTGTTTTGCAATGTTGAGGTTGTTGAATTTGTTAGTGATTTTCAATACTGAGGTTGTTGTTGAATTTATAGGTGTTACCAATGGTTTTTTTGGAATTTTTATGTATTTTTCAAAGTTGAGGTTGCAGTTCAATTTGTTGGTGTTTTTCAGTGTTGAGGTTATTGTTGATTTTTTTTAGTGTTTTTCATTGTTGAGGCTGTTGTTGAATCTTTCGGTGTTTTTCATTGTTGAGGTTGTTGCTGTTGAATTTTTTGATGTTTTTCATTGTTGAAGTTGTTGTTGAATTTGTTGGTGATTTTCAATATTGAGGTTGTTGTTGAATTTGTGGTGTTATCGATTTTTATTTTGTTGAACTTTTATGTATTTTTAAAAGTTGAGGTTGTTGTTGAATTTGTTGGTGTTTTTCAATGTTGAGGTTTTTGAATTTGTTAGTGTTTTTCAAAGTAGAGGTTGTTGTTGAATTTTTTGTTGTTTCTTATTGTTGAGGGTTTTGTTGAATTTGTTGGTGTTTTGTAATGTTGAGGTTGTTGTTGAATTCGTTGGTGATTTTCTATATTTAGGTTGTTGTTGAATTTGTTGGTCTTATCAATGGTTTTTTTTGAACTTTATTGTATTTTTCAAAGTTGAGGTTGCAGTTGAATTTGTTGGTGTTTTTCAATGTTGAGGTTGTTGAATTTGTTGGTGTTTTTCAAAGTTGAGGTGTTTGTTGAATTTGTGGGTGTTTTTGAATGTTGAGGTTGTTGTTGAATTTATTGGTATTTTGCAATGTTGAGGGAGTTGTTGAAATTGATAGTATTTTTCAAAGTTGAGGTTGTTGTTGAATTTTTTGATATTTTTCATTTTTGAGGTTGTTGCTGAACTTGTTGGTGATTTTCAATGTGGAGTAAGTTGTTGAATTTTTTGGTGTATTTCATTGTTGAGATTGTTGTTGTTGAATGTTTTGATGTTATTCATTGTTGAGGTTGCAGTTGAATTTGTTGGTGTTTTTCAATGTTGAGGTTGTTTAATTTGTTAGTGTTTTTCAAAGTAGAGGTTGTTGTTGAATTTTTTGATCTTTCTTATTGTTGAGGGTTTTGTTGAATTAGTTGGTGTTTTGTAATGTTGAGGTTGTTGTTGAATTCGTTGGTGATTTTCTATATTTAGGTTGTTGTTGAATTTATTGGTCTTATCAATGTTTTTTTTTGAACTTATTTGTATTTTTCAAAGTTGAGGTTGCATTTGAATCTGTTGGTGTTTTTCAATGTTGAGGTTGTTGAATTTGTTGGTGTTTTTCAAAGTTGAGGTTGTTGTTGAATTTCTTGGAGTTTTTAATTGTTAAGGTTTTTATTGAATTTGTTGGTGTTTTTGAATGTTGAGGTTGTTGTTGAATTTGTTGGTGTTTTGCAATGTTGAGGTTGTTGTTGAATTTATTGGTGTTTTGCAATGTTGAGGTTGTTGAATTTGTTAGTGATTTTCAATACTGAGGTTGTTGTTGAATTTATAGGTGTTACCAATGGTTTTTTTGGAATTTTTATGTATTTTTCAAAGTTGAGGTTGCAGTTCAATTTGTTGGTGTTTTTCAGTGTTGAGGTTATTGTTGATTTTTTTTAGTGTTTTTCATTGTTGAGGCTGTTGTTGAATCTTTCGGTGTTTTTCATTGTTGAGGTTGTTGCTGTTGAATTTTTTGATGTATTTCATTGTTGAAGTTGTTGTTGAATTTGTTGGTGATTTTCAATATTGAGGTTGTTGTTGAATTTGTGGTATTATCGATTTTTATTTTGTTGAACTTTTATGTATTTTTAAAAGTTGAGGTTGTTGTTGAATTTGTTGGTGTTTTTCAATGTTGAGGTTGTTGAATTTTTTGGTGTTTTTCAAAGTTGACGTTGTTGTTGAATTTGTTGCTGTTTTTGAATGTTGAGGTTTTTGTTGAATTTGTTGGTGATTTTCAATGTTGAGGTTGTTGTTGAATTTGTTGATATTTTTCAATATTGAGGTTGTTTTTGAATTTGTTGGTGTTTATGAATCTTGAGGTTGTTGTTGAATTTTTTGATGATTTTCATTGTTGAGGTTGTTGTTCAATTTGCTGCGCTTTTTCAATGTTGAGGTTGTTGAATTTGTTGGTGTTTTTCAAAGTTGAGGTTGTTTTTGAACTTGTTGGTGATATTCAATATTGAGGTTGTTGTTGAATTTTTTGGTGTTTTTAATTGTTAAGGTTTTTATTGAATTTGTAGGTGTTTTTGAATGTTGAGGTTGTTGTTGAATTTTTTGGTTTTATTCATTGCTCAGGTTCTTGTTTAATTTGTTGGAGTTTTTCAACGTTGATGTTGCTGTTGAATTTGTTGGTTTTTTTGCAATGTTGAGGTTGTTGTTGAATTTATTGATGTTTTTCATTGTTGAGACTTTTGTTGAATGTTTTGGTGTTTTTCATTGCTGAGGTTGTTGTTGAATTTGTTGGTGATATTCAATATTGAGGTTGTTGTTGAATTTGTGGTGTTATCGATTTTTATTTTGTTGAACTTTTTGTATTTTTAAAAGTTGAGGTTGTTGTTGAATTTGTTGGTGTTTTTCAAAGTTGATGTTGTTGTTGAATTTGTTGGTAATATTCAATATTGAGGTTGTTGTGGAATTTTTTTGGTGTTTTTCATTGTTGTGGTTGTTGTTGTTGCATTTTATGATTTTATTCATTGTTCAGTTTGTTGTTGAATTTATTGGTGATTTTCAATAATGTGATTGCTGTTGAAATTATTTGTGGTATCAATGTTTTTTTAAAACTTATTTATATTTTTCAAAGTTGAGGTTGCAGTTGGATTTGTTGGTGTTTTTCAATGTTGAGGTTTTTGTTGAATTTTTTTGGTGTTTATCATTGTTGAAGGTTTTGTTGAATTCGTTTGTGTTCTTGAATGTTGAGTTTCTTGTTGAATTTGTTGGTGTTTTTGAATGTTGAGGTTGTTGAATTTTTTGATGTTTTTCATTGTTGAGGTTGTTGTTGAATTTGTTGGTGATTTTCAATATTGAAGTTGTTGTTGAATTTATTGGTGTTATAAATGGTTTTTTTAAATTTTTTTGAATTTTTCAAAGTTGAGGTTGCAGTTGAATTTGTGGGTGTTTTTCATTGTTGAGGTTGTTGAATTTGTTGGTGTTTTTCAAAGTTGAGGTTGTTGTTGAATTTTTTGGTGTTTTTCGTTGTTGAGGCTTTTGTTGAATGTTTTGGTGTTTTTCATTGCTGAGGTTGTTGTTGAATTTGTTGGTGATATTCAATATTGAGCTTGTTGTTGAATTTGTGGTGTTATCGATTTTTATTTTGTTGAACTTTTCTGTATTTTTACAAGTTGAGGTTGTTGTTTAATTTGTTGGTGTTTTTCAATGTTGAGGTTGTTGAATTTGTTGGTGTTTTTCAAAGTTGATGTTGTAGTTGAATTTGTTGGTAATATTCAATATTGAGGTTGTTGTTGAATTTTTTGGTGATTTTCATTGTTGAGGTTGTTGTTGAATTTTTTGAAGTTATTCATTTTTCAAGTTGTTGTTGAATTTGTTGGTGATTTTCAATAATGTGATTGCTGTTGAAATTATTTGTGGTATCAATGTTTTTTTAAAACTTTTTATATTTTTCAAAGTTGAGGTTGCAGTTGGATTTGTTGGTGTTTTTCAATGTTGAGGTTTTTGTTGAATTTTTTGGTGTTTATCATTGTTGAAGGTTTTGTTGAATTCGTTTGTGTTCTTGAATGTTGAGTTTCTTGTTGAATTTGTTGGTGTTTTTCAAAGTTGAGGTTGTTGTTGAATTTTTTGGTGTTTTTAATTGTTAAGGTTTTTGTTGAATTTGTTGGTGTTTTTGAATGTTGAGGTTGTTGAATTTTTTGATGTTTTTCATTGTTGAGGTTGTTGTTGAATTTGTTGGTGATTTTCAATATTGAAGTTGTTGTTGAATGTATTGGTGTTATAAATGTTTTTTTTTAATTTTTTTGAATTTTTCAAAGTTGAGGTTGCCGTTGAATTTGTGGGTGTTTTTCAGTGTTGTAGTTGTTGAATTTGTTGGTGTTTTTCAAAGTTGAGGTTGTTGTTAAATTTTTTGGTGTTTTTCATTGTTGAGGCTTTTGTTGAATGTTTTGGTGTTTTTCATTGCTGAGGTTGTTGTTGAATTTGTTGGTGATATTCAATATTGAGCTTGTTGTTGAATTTGTGGTGTTATCGATTTTTATTTTGTTGAACTTTTCTGTATTTTTAAAAGTTGAGGATGTTGTTGAATTTGTTGGTGCTTTTCAATGTTGAGGTTGTTGAATTTGTTGGTGTTTTTCAAAGTTGATGTTGTAGTTGAATTTGTTGGTAATATTCAATATTGAAGTTGTTGTTGAATTTTTTGGTGATTTTCATTGTTGAGGTTGTTGTTGTTGAATTTTTTGAAGTTATTCATTGTTCACATTGTTGTTGAATTTGTTGGTGATTTTCAATATTGAGATTGTTGTTGAAATTATTTGTGGTATCAATGTTTTTTTAAAACTTTTTTATATTTTTCAAAGTTGAGGTTGCAGTTGGATTTGTTGGTGATTTTCAATGTTGAGGTTGTTGTTGAATTTGTTGATATTTTTCAATATTGAGGTTGTTTTTGAATTTGTTGGTGTTTATGAATCTTGAGGTTGTTGTTGAATTTTTTGATGATTTTCATTGTTGAGGTTGTTGTTCAATTTGCTGCGCTTTTTCAATGTTGAGGTTGTTGAATTTGTTGGTGTTTTTCAAAGTTGAGGTTGTTTTTGAACTTGTTGGTGATATTCAATATTGAGGTTGTTGTTGAATTTTTTGGTGTTTTTAATTGTTAAGGTTTTTATTGAATTTGTAGGTGTTTTTGAATGTTGAGGTTGTTGTTGAATTTTTTGGTTTTATTCATTGCTCAGGTTCTTGTTTAATTTGTTGGAGTTTTTCAACGTTGATGTTGCTGTTGAATTTGTTGGTTTTTTTGCAATGTTGAGGTTGTTGTTGAATTTATTGATGTTTTTCATTGTTGAGACTTTTGTTGAATGTTTTGGTGTTTTTCATTGCTGAGGTTGTTGTTGAATTTGTTGGTGATATTCAATATTGAGGTTGTTGTTGAATTTGTGGTGTTATCGATTTTTATTTTGTTGAACTTTTTGTATTTTTAAAAGTTGAGGTTGTTGTTGAATTTGTTGGTGTTTTTCAAAGTTGATGTTGTTGTTGAATTTGTTGGTAATATTCAATATTGAGGTTGTTGTGGAATTTTTTTGGTGTTTTTCATTGTTGTGGTTGTTGTTGTTGCATTTTATGATTTTATTCATTGTTCAGTTTGTTGTTGAATTTATTGGTGATTTTCAATAATGTGATTGCTGTTGAAATTATTTGTGGTATCAATGTTTTTTTAAAACTTATTTATATTTTTCAAAGTTGAGGTTGCAGTTGGATTTGTTGGTGTTTTTCAATGTTGAGGTTTTTGTTGAATTTTTTTGGTGTTTATCATTGTTGAAGGTTTTGTTGAATTCGTTTGTGTTCTTGAATGTTGAGTTTCTTGTTGAATTTGTTGGTGTTTTTGAATGTTGAGGTTGTTGAATTTTTTGATGTTTTTCATTGTTGAGGTTGTTGTTGAATTTGTTGGTGATTTTCAATATTGAAGTTGTTGTTGAATTTATTGGTGTTATAAATGGTTTTTTTAAATTTTTTTGAATTTTTCAAAGTTGAGGTTGCAGTTGAATTTGTGGGTGTTTTTCATTGTTGAGGTTGTTGAATTTGTTGGTGTTTTTCAAAGTTGAGGTTGTTGTTGAATTTTTTGGTGTTTTTCGTTGTTGAGGCTTTTGTTGAATGTTTTGGTGTTTTTCATTGCTGAGGTTGTTGTTGAATTTGTTGGTGATATTCAATATTGAGCTTGTTGTTGAATTTGTGGTGTTATCGATTTTTATTTTGTTGAACTTTTCTGTATTTTTACAAGTTGAGGTTGTTGTTTAATTTGTTGGTGTTTTTCAATGTTGAGGTTGTTGAATTTGTTGGTGTTTTTCAAAGTTGATGTTGTAGTTGAATTTGTTGGTAATATTCAATATTGAGGTTGTTGTTGAATTTTTTGGTGATTTTCATTGTTGAGGTTGTTGTTGAATTTTTTGAAGTTATTCATTTTTCAAGTTGTTGTTGAATTTGTTGGTGATTTTCAATAATGTGATTGCTGTTGAAATTATTTGTGGTATCAATGTTTTTTTAAAACTTTTTATATTTTTCAAAGTTGAGGTTGCAGTTGGATTTATTGGTGTTTTTCAATGTTGAGGTTTTTGTTGAATTTTTTGGTGTTTATCATTGTTGAAGGTTTTGTTGAATTCGTTTGTGTTCTTGAATGTTGAGTTTCTTGTTGAATTTGTTGGTGTTTTTCAAAGTTGAGGTTGTTGTTGAATTTTTTGGTGTTTTTAATTGTTAAGGTTTTTGTTGAATTTGTTGGTGTTTTTGAATGTTGAGGTTGTTGAATTTTTTGATGTTTTTCATTGTTGAGGTTGTTGTTGAATTTGTTGGTGATTTTCAATACTGAAGTTGTTGTTGAATGTATTGGTGTTATAAATGTTTTTTTTTAATTTTTTTGAATTTTTCAAAGTTGAGGTTGCCGTTGAATTTGTGGGTGTTTTTCAGTGTTGTGGTTGTTGAATTTGTTGGTGTTTTTCAAAGTTGAGGTTGTTGTTAAATTTTTTGGTGTTTTTCATTGTTGAGGCTTTTGTTGAATGTTTTGGTGTTTTTCATTGCTGAGGTTGTTGTTGAATTTGTTGGTGATATTCAATATTGAGCTTGTTGTTGAATTTGTGGTGTTATCGATTTTTATTTTGTTGAACTTTTCTGTATTTTTAAAAGTTGAGGATGTTGTTGAATTTGTTGGTGCTTTTCAATGTTGAGGTTGTTGAATTTGTTGGTGTTTTTCAAAGTTGATGTTGTAGTTGAATTTGTTGGTAATATTCAATATTGAAGTTGTTGTTGAATTTTTTGGTGATTTTCATTGTTGAGGTTGTTGTTGTTGAATTTTTTGAAGTTATTCATTGTTCACATTGTTGTTGAATTTGTTGGTGATTTTCAATATTGAGATTGTTGTTGAAATTATTTGTGGTATCAATGTTTTTTTAAAACTTTTTTATATTTTTCAAAGTTGAGGTTGCAGTTGGATTTGTTGGTGTTTTTCAATGTTGAGGTTGTTGTTGAATTTTTTGGTATTTATCATTGTTGAGGGTTTTGTTGAATTCGTTTGGGTTCTTGAATGTTGAGTTTGTTGTTGAATTTGTTGGTATTTTTCAATGTTGAGGTTGTTGTTGAATTTTTTGATGTTTTTCATTGTTGAGGTTGTTGATGAATTTTGTGGTGATTTTCAATATTTAGGTTATTGTTTAATTTATTGGTGTTAACCATGTTTTTTTAAAAACTTTTTTTTGATTTTCAAATTTGAGGTTGCAGTTGAATTTGTTGTCGTTTTTCAATGTAGAGGTTGTTGAATTTGTTGTTGTTTTTCAAATGTGAGTTTGTTGTTGAATTTTTTGGTGTTTTTCGTTCTTGAGGTTTTTGTTTAATTTGTTGGTGTTATTGAATGCTGAGGTTCTGGTTGAACTTTTTGGTGTTTTTAATTTTTGAGCTTTTTGTTGTTGAATTTTTTGATGTTTTTCATTGTTGATGTTGTTGTTGAATTTGTTGTTGATTTTCAATATTGAGGTTGTTGTTGAATTTATTGGTGTTATCAAAGGTTTTTTTTAAAATTTTTTGAATTTTTCAAACTTGAGCTTGCAGTTGTATTTGTTGGTGTTTTTCATTGTTGAGGTTGTTGAATTTGTTGGTGTTTGTCAGTGTTGAGGTTGTTGTTGATTTTTTTTAGTGTTTTTCATTGTTGAGGCTGTTGTTGAATTTGTTGGTGATTTTCAATATTGAAGTTGTTGTTGAATTTATTGGTGTAATAAATGGTTTTTTTTAATTTTTTTGAATTTTTCAAAGTTGAGGTTGCAGTTGAATTTGTGGGTGTTTTTCATTGTTGAGGTTGTTGAATTTGTTTGTGTTTTTCAAAGTTGAGGTTGTTGTTGAATTTTTTGGTGTTTTTCATTGTTGAGGCTTTTGTTGAATGTTTTGGTGTTTTTCATTGCTGAGGTTGTTGTTGAATTTGTTGGTGATATTCAATATTGAGCTTGTTGTTGAATTTGTGGTGTTATCGATTTTTATTTTGTTGAACTTTTCTGTATTTTTAAAAGTTGAGGTTGTTGTTGAATTTATGATGTTTTTCAATGTTGAGGTTGTTGAATTTGTTGGTGTTTTTCAAAGTTGATGTTGTAGTTGAATTTGTTGGTAATATTCAATATTGAGGTTGTTGTTGAATTTTTTGGTGATTTTCATTGTTGAGGTTGTTGTTGAATTTTTTGAAGTTATTCATTGTTCAAGTTGTTGTTGAATTTGTTGGTGATTTTCAATAATGTGATTGCTGTTGAAATTATTTGTGGTATCAATGTTTTTTTAAAACTTTTTATATTTTTCAAAGTTGAGGTTTAAGTTGGATTTGTTGGTGTTTTTCAATGTTGAGGTTTTTGTTGAATTTTTTGGTGTTTATCATTGTTGAAGGTTTTGTTGAATTCGTTTGTGTTCTTGAATGTTGAGTTTCTTGTTGAATTTGTTGGTGTTTTTCAAAGTTGAGGTTGTTGTTGAATTTTTTGGTGTTTTTAATTGTTAAGGTTTTTGTTGAATTTGTTGGTGTTTTTGAATGTTGAGGTTGTTGAATTTTTTGATGTTTTTCATTGTTGAGGTTGTTGTTGAATTTGTTGGTGATTTTCAATATTGAAGTTGTTGTTGAATGTATTGGTGTTATAAATGTTTTTTTTTAATTTTTTTGAATTTTTCAAAGTTGAGGTTGCCGTTGAATTTGTGGGTGTTTTTCAGTGTTGTGGTTGTTGAATTTGTTGGTGTTTTTCAAAGTTGAGGTTGTTGTTAAATTTTATGGTGTTTTTCATTGTTGAGGCTTTTGTTGAATGTTTTGGTGTTTTTCATTGCTGAGGTTGTTGTTGAATTTGTTGGTGATATTCAATATTGAGCTTGTTGTTGAATTTGTGGTGTTATCGATTTTTATTTTGTTGAACTTTTCTGTATTTTTAAAAGTTGAGGATGTTGTTTAATTTGTTGGTGTTTTTCAATGTTGAGGTTGTTGAATTTGTTGGTGTTTTTCAAAGTTGATGTTGTAGTTGAATTTGTTGGTAATATTCAATATTGAAGTTGTTGTTGAATTTTTTGGTGATTTTCATTGTTGAGGTTGTTGTTGTTGAATTTTTTGAAGTTATTCATTGTTCACATTGTTGTTGAATTTGTTGGTGATTTTCAATATTGAGATTGTTGTTGAAATTATTTGTGGTATCAATGTTTTTTTAAAACTTTTTTATATTTTTCAAAGTTGAGGTTGCAGTTGGATTTGTTGGTGTTTTTCAATGTTGAGGTTGTTGTTGAATTTTTTGGTATTTATCATTGTTGAGGGTTTTGTTGAATTCGTTTGGGTTCTTGAATGTTGAGTTTGTTGTTGAATTTGTTGGTGTTTTTGAATGTTGAGGTTGTTGAATTTTTTGATGTTTTTCATTGTTGAGGTTGTTGTTGAATTTGTTGGTGATTTTCAATATTGAAGTTGTTGTTGAATTTATTGGTGTTATAAATGGTTTTTTTAAATTTTTTTGAATTTTTCAAAGTTGAGGTTGCAGTTGAATTTGTGGGTGTTTTTCATTGTTGAGGTTGTTGAATTTGTTGGTGTTTTTCAAAGTTGAGGTTGTTGTTGAATTTTTTGGTGTTTTTCGTTGTTGAGGCTTTTGTTGAATGTTTTGGTGTTTTTCATTGCTGAGGTTGTTGTTGAATTTGTTGGTGATATTCAATATTGAGCTTGTTGTTGAATTTGTGGTGTTATCGATTTTTATTTTGTTGAACTTTTCTGTATTTTTACAAGTTGAGGTTGTTGTTTAATTTGTTGGTGTTTTTCAATGTTGAGGTTGTTGAATTTGTTGGTGTTTTTCAAAGTTGATGTTGTAGTTGAATTTGTTGGTAATATTCAATATTGAGGTTGTTGTTGAATTTTTTGGTGATTTTCATTGTTGAGGTTGTTGTTGAATTTTTTGAAGTTATTCATTTTTCAAGTTGTTGTTGAATTTGTTGGTGATTTTCAATAATGTGATTGCTGTTGAAATTATTTGTGGTATCAATGTTTTTTTAAAACTTTTTATATTTTTCAAAGTTGAGGTTGCAGTTGGATTTGTTGGTGTTTTTCAATGTTGAGGTTTTTGTTGAATTTTTTGGTGTTTATCATTGTTGAAGGTTTTGTTGAATTCGTTTGTGTTCTTGAATGTTGAGTTTCTTGTTGAATTTGTTGGTGTTTTTCAAAGTTGAGGTTGTTGTTGAATTTTTTGGTGTTTTTAATTGTTAAGGTTTTTGTTGAATTTGTTGGTGTTTTTGAATGTTGAGGTTGTTGAATTTTTTGATGTTTTTCATTGTTGAGGTTGTTGTTGAATTTGTTGGTGATTTTCAATACTGAAGTTGTTGTTGAATGTATTGGTGTTATAAATGTTTTTTTTTAATTTTTTTGAATTTTTCAAAGTTGAGGTTGCCGTTGAATTTGTGGGTGTTTTTCAGTGTTGTGGTTGTTGAATTTGTTGGTGTTTTTCAAAGTTGAGGTTGTTGTTAAATTTTTTGGTGTTTTTCATTGTTGAGGCTTTTGTTGAATGTTTTGGTGTTTTTCATTGCTGAGGTTGTTGTTGAATTTGTTGGTGATATTCAATATTGAGCTTGTTGTTGAATTTGTGGTGTTATCGATTTTTATTTTGTTGAACTTTTCTGTATTTTTAAAAGTTGAGGATGTTGTTGAATTTGTTGGTGCTTTTCAATGTTGAGGTTGTTGAATTTGTTGGTGTTTTTCAAAGTTGATGTTGTAGTTGAATTTGTTGGTAATATTCAATATTGAAGTTGTTGTTGAATTTTTTGGTGATTTTCATTGTTGAGGTTGTTGTTGTTGAATTTTTTGAAGTTATTCATTGTTCACATTGTTGTTGAATTTGTTGGTGATTTTCAATATTGAGATTGTTGTTGAAATTATTTGTGGTATCAATGTTTTTTTAAAACTTTTTTATATTTTTCAAAGTTGAGGTTGCAGTTGGATTTGTTGGTGTTTTTCAATGTTGAGGTTGTTGTTGAATTTTTTGGTATTTATCATTGTTGAGGGTTTTGTTGAATTCGTTTGGGTTCTTGAATGTTGAGTTTGTTGTTGAATTTGTTGGTATTTTTCAATGTTGAGGTTGTTGTTGAATTTTTTGATGTTTTTCATTGTTGAGGTTGTTGATGAATTTTGTGGTGATTTTCAATATTTAGGTTATTGTTTAATTTATTGGTGTTAACCATGTTTTTTTAAAAACTTTTTTTTGATTTTCAAATTTGAGGTTGCAGTTGAATTTGTTGTCGTTTTTCAATGTAGAGGTTGTTGAATTTGTTGTTGTTTTTCAAATGTGAGTTTGTTGTTGAATTTTTTGGTGTTTTTCGTTCTTGAGGTTTTTGTTTAATTTGTTGGTGTTATTGAATGCTGAGGTTCTGGTTGAACTTTTTGGTGTTTTTAATTTTTGAGCTTTTTGTTGTTGAATTTTTTGATGTTTTTCATTGTTGATGTTGTTGTTGAATTTGTTGTTGATTTTCAATATTGAGGTTGTTGTTGAATTTATTGGTGTTATCAAAGGTTTTTTTTAAAATTTTTTGAATTTTTCAAACTTGAGCTTGCAGTTGTATTTGTTGGTGTTTTTCATTGTTGAGGTTGTTGAATTTGTTGGTGTTTGTCAGTGTTGAGGTTGTTGTTGATTTTTTTTAGTGTTTTTCATTGTTGAGGCTGTTGTTGAATTTGTTGGTGATTTTCAATATTGAAGTTGTTGTTGAATTTATTGGTGTAATAAATGGTTTTTTTTAATTTTTTTGAATTTTTCAAAGTTGAGGTTGCAGTTGAATTTGTGGGTGTTTTTCATTGTTGAGGTTGTTGAATTTGTTTGTGTTTTTCAAAGTTGAGGTTGTTGTTGAATTTTTTGGTGTTTTTCATTGTTGAGGCTTTTGTTGAATGTTTTGGTGTTTTTCATTGCTGAGGTTGTTGTTGAATTTGTTGGTGATATTCAATATTGAGCTTGTTGTTGAATTTGTGGTGTTATCGATTTTTATTTTGTTGAACTTTTCTGTATTTTTAAAAGTTGAGGTTGTTGTTGAATTTATGATGTTTTTCAATGTTGAGGTTGTTGAATTTGTTGGTGTTTTTCAAAGTTGATGTTGTAGTTGAATTTGTTGGTAATATTCAATATTGAGGTTGTTGTTGAATTTTTTGGTGATTTTCATTGTTGAGGTTGTTGTTGAATTTTTTGAAGTTATTCATTGTTCAAGTTGTTGTTGAATTTGTTGGTGATTTTCAATAATGTGATTGCTGTTGAAATTATTTGTGGTATCAATGTTTTTTTAAAACTTTTTATATTTTTCAAAGTTGAGGTTTAAGTTGGATTTGTTGGTGTTTTTCAATGTTGAGGTTTTTGTTGAATTTTTTGGTGTTTATCATTGTTGAAGGTTTTGTTGAATTCGTTTGTGTTCTTGAATGTTGAGTTTCTTGTTGAATTTGTTGGTGTTTTTCAAAGTTGAGGTTGTTGTTGAATTTTTTGGTGTTTTTAATTGTTAAGGTTTTTGTTGAATTTGTTGGTGTTTTTGAATGTTGAGGTTGTTGAATTTTTTGATGTTTTTCATTGTTGAGGTTGTTGTTGAATTTGTTGGTGATTTTCAATATTGAAGTTGTTGTTGAATGTATTGGTGTTATAAATGTTTTTTTTTAATTTTTTTGAATTTTTCAAAGTTGAGGTTGCCGTTGAATTTGTGGGTGTTTTTCAGTGTTGTGGTTGTTGAATTTGTTGGTGTTTTTCAAAGTTGAGGTTGTTGTTAAATTTTATGGTGTTTTTCATTGTTGAGGCTTTTGTTGAATGTTTTGGTGTTTTTCATTGCTGAGGTTGTTGTTGAATTTGTTGGTGATATTCAATATTGAGCTTGTTGTTGAATTTGTGGTGTTATCGATTTTTATTTTGTTGAACTTTTCTGTATTTTTAAAAGTTGAGGATGTTGTTTAATTTGTTGGTGTTTTTCAATGTTGAGGTTGTTGAATTTGTTGGTGTTTTTCAAAGTTGATGTTGTAGTTGAATTTGTTGGTAATATTCAATATTGAAGTTGTTGTTGAATTTTTTGGTGATTTTCATTGTTGAGGTTGTTGTTGTTGAATTTTTTGAAGTTATTCATTGTTCACATTGTTGTTGAATTTGTTGGTGATTTTCAATATTGAGATTGTTGTTGAAATTATTTGTGGTATCAATGTTTTTTTAAAACTTTTTTATATTTTTCAAAGTTGAGGTTGCAGTTGGATTTGTTGGTGTTTTTCAATGTTGAGGTTGTTGTTGAATTTTTTGGTATTTATCATTGTTGAGGGTTTTGTTGAATTCGTTTGGGTTCTTGAATGTTGAGTTTGTTGTTGAATTTGTTGGTATTTTTCAATGTTGAGGTTGTTGTTGAATGTTTTAGTGTTTTTCATTGTTCAGGTCGTTGTTGTTGAATTTTTTGATGTTTTTCATTGTTGAGGTTGTTGATGAATTTTGTGGTGATTTTCAATATTTAGGTTATTGTTGAATTTATTGGTGTTAACCATGTTTTTTTAAAAACTTTTTTTTGATTTTCAAATTTGAGGTTGCAGTTGAATTTGTTGTCGTTTTTCAATGTAGAGGTTGTTGAATTTGTTGTTGTTTTTCAAATGTGAGTTTGTTGTTGAATTTTTTGGTGTTTTTCGTTCTTGAGGTTTTTGTTTAATTTGTTGGTGTTATTGAATGCTGAGGTTCTGGTTGAATTTTTTGGTGTTTTTAATTTTTGAGCTTTTTGTTGTTGAATTTTTTGATGTTTTTCATTGTTGATGTTGTTGTTGAATTTGTTGTTGATTTTCAATATTGAGGTTGTTGTTGAATTTATTGGTGTTATCAAAGGTTTTTTTTAAAATTTTTTGAATTTTTCAAACTTGAGGTTGCAGTTGTATTTGTTGGTGTTTTTCAATGTTGAGGTTGTTGAATTTGTTGGTGTTTGTCAGTGTTGAGGTTGTTGTTGATTTTTTTTAGTGTTTTTCATTGTTGAGGCTGTTGTTGAATCTTTCGGTGTTTTTCATTGTTGAGGTTGTTGCTGTTGAATTTTTTGATGTTTTTCATTGCTGAGGATGTTGTTGAATTTGTTGGTGATTTTCAATGTTGAGATGGTTGTTGAATTTTTCGGTGTTTTTCATTGTTGATGTTTTTGTTGTTGAAGTTTTTGATGTTTTTCATTGTTGAAGTTGTTGTTGAATTTGTTGGTGATTTTCAATATTGAGGTTGTTGTTGAATTTGTGGTGTTATCGATTTTTATTTTGTTGAACTTTTATGTATTTTTAAAAGTTGAGGTTGTTGTTGAATTTGTTGGTGTATTTGAATGTTGAGGTGGTTAAATCTGTTGGTGTTTTTCAAATTGAGGTTTATGTTGAATTTTTTGTTGTTTTTCATTGCTGAGGTTTTTGTTGAATTTGTTGGTGTTTTTCAATATTGTGGTTGTAGTTGAATCTGTTGGTGTTTTTCCATGTTGAGGTTGTTGAATTTTTTGGTGTTTTTCAAAGTTGACGTTGTTGTTGAATTTGTTGCTGTTTTTGAATGTTGAGGTTTTTGTTGAATTTGTTGGTGATTTTCAATGTTGAGGTTGTTGTTGAATTTGTTGATATTTTTCAATATTGAGGTTGTTTTTGAATTTGTTGGTGTTTATGAAATTTGAGGTTGTTGTTGAATTTTTTGATGATTTTCATTGTTGAGGTTGTTGTTCAATTTGCTGCGCTTTTTCAATGTTGAGGTTGTTGAATTTGTTGGTGTTTTTCAAAGTTGAGGTTGTTGTTGAATTTGTTGGTGATATTCAATATTGAGTTTGTTGCTGAATTTGTTGCTGATTTTCAATATTGAGGTTGTTGTTGAATTTATTGCTGTTATCAATTGTTTAATTTAATTTTGTTTGTATTTTTCAAAGTTGAGGTTTCAGTTGAATTTGTTGGTTTTTTGGAATGATGAGGTTGTTGTTGAATTTTTTGATGTTTTTCAAAGTTGAGGTTGTAGTTGATTTTGTAGCTCTTTTTCAAAGTTGAGGTTGTTGCATTTGTTGTTGTTGTTTTTCAAATTTGAGGTTGTTGTTGAATTTTTTGGTGTTTTTCATTGTTGATGTTTTTGTTGTTGAAGTTATTGATGTTTTTCATTGTTGAAGTTGTTGTTGAATTTGTTGGTGATTTTCAATATTGAGGTTGTTGTTGAATTTGTGGTGTTATCGATTTTTATTTTGTTGAACTTTTATGTATTTTTAAAAGTTGAGGTTGTTGTTGAATTTGTTGGTGTTTTTCAAAGTTGACGTTGTTGTTGAATTTGTTGCTGTTTTTGAATGTTGAGGTTTTTGTTGAATTTGTTGGTGATTTTCAATGTTGAGGTTGTTGTTGAATTTGTTGATATTTTTCAATATTGAGGTTGTTTTTGAATTTGTTGGTGTTTATGAATCTTGAGGTTGTTGTTGAATTTTTTGATGATTTTCATTGTTGAGGTTGTTGTTCAATTTGCTGCGCTTTTTCAATGTTGAGGTTGTTGAATTTGTTGGTGTTTTTCAAAGTTGAGGTTGTTTTTGAACTTGTTGGTGATATTCAATATTGAGGTTGTTGTTGAATTTTTTGGTGTTTTTAATTGTTAAGGTTTTTATTGAATTTGTTGGTGTTTTTGAATGTTGAGGTTGTTGTTGAATTTTTTGGTGTTATTCATTGCTCAGGTTCTTGTTTAATTTGTTGGAGTTTTTCAACGTTGATGTTGCTGTTGAATTTGTTGGTTTTTTTGCAATGTTGAGGTTGTTGTTGAATTTATTGATGTTTTTCATTGTTGAGACTTTTGTTGAATGTTTTGGTGTTTTTCATTGCTGAGGTTGTTGTTGAATTTGTTGGTGATATTCAATATTGAGGTTGTTGTTGAATTTGTGGTGTTATCGATTTTTATTTTGTTGAACTTTTTTGTATTTTTAAAAGTTGAGGTTGTTGTTGAATTTGTTGGTGTTTTTCAATGTTGAGGTTGTTGAATTTGTTGGTGTTTTTCAAAGTTGATGTTGTTGTTGAATTTGTTGGTAATATTCAATATTGAGGTTGTTGTGGAATTTTTTTGGTGTTTTTCATTGTTGTGGTTGTTGTTGTTGAATTTTATGATTTTATTCATTGTTCAGTTTGTTGTTGAATTTATTGGTGATTTTCAATAATGTGATTGCTGTTGAAATTATTTGTGGTATCAATGTTTTTTTAAAACTTTTTATATTTTTCAAAGTTGAGGTTGCAGTTGGATTTGTTGGTGTTTTTCAATGTTGAGGTTTTTGTTGAATTTTTTGGTGTTTATCATTGTTGAAGGTTTTGTTGAATTCGTTTGTGTTCTTGAATGTTGAGTTTCTTGTTGAATTTGTTGGTGTTTTTGAATGTTGAGGTTGTTGAATTTTTTGATGTTTTTCATTGTTGAGGTTGTTGTTGAATTTGTTGTTGATTTTCAATATTGAAGTTGTTGTTGAATTTATTGGTGTTATAAATGTTTTTTTTTAATTTTTTTGAATTTTTCAAAGTTGAGGTTGCAGTTGAATTTGTGGGTGTTTTTCATTGTTGAGGTTGTTGAATTTGTTGGTGTTTTTCAAAGTTGAGGTTGTTGTTGAATTTTTTGGTGTTTTTCATTGTTGAGGCTTTTGTTGAATGTTTTGGTGTTTTTCATTGCTGAGGTTGTTGTTGAATTTGTTGGTGATATTCAATATTGAGCTTGTTGTTGAATTTGTGGTGTTATCGATTTTTATTTTGTTGAACTTTTCTGTATTTTTAAAAGTTGAGGTTGTTGTTGAATTTGTTGGTGTTTTTCAATGTTGAGGTAGTTGAATTTGTTGGTGTTTTTCAAAGTTGATGTTGTAGTTGAATTTGTTGGTAATATTCAATATTGAGGTTGTTGTTGAATTTTTTGGTGATTTTCATTGTTGAGGTTGTTGTTGAATTTTTTGAAGTTATTCATTGTTCAGGTTGTTGTTGAATTTGTTGGTGATTTTCAATAATGTGATTGCTGTTGAAATTATTTGTGGTATCAATGTTTTTTTAAAACTTTTTATATTTTTCAAAGTTGAGGTTGCAGTTGGATTTGTTGGTGTTTTTCAATGTTGAGGTTTTTGTTGAATTTTTTGGTGTTTATCATTGTTGAAGGTTTTGTTGAATTCGTTTGTGTTCTTGAATGTTGAGTTTCTTGTTGAATTTGTTGGTGTTTTTCAAAGTTGAGGTTTTTGTTGAATTTTTTGGTGTTTTTAATTGTTAAGGTTTTTGTTGAATTTGTTGGTGTTTTTCAGTGTTGAGGTTGTTGTTGATTTTTTTTAGTGTTTTTCATTGTTGAGGCTGTTGTTGAATCTTTCGGTGTTTTTCATTGTTGAGGTTGTTGCTGTTGAATTTTTTGATGTTTTTCATTGCTGAGGATGTTGTTGAATTTGTTGGTGATTTTCAATGTTGAGATGGTTGTTGAATTTTTCGGTGTTTTTCATTGTTGATGTTTTTGTTGATGAAGTTTTTGATGTTTTTCATTGTTGAAGTTGTTGTTGAATTTGTTGGTGATTTTCAATATTGAGGTTGTTGTTGAATTTGTGGTGTTATCGATTTTTATTTTGTTGAACTTTTATGTATTTTTAAAAGTTGAGGTTGTTGTTGAATTTGTTGGTGTTTTTCAAAGTTGACGTTGTTGTTGAATTTGTTGCTGTTTTTGAATGTTGAGGTTTTTGTTGAATTTGTTGGTGATTTTCAATGTTGAGGTTGTTGTTGAATTTGTTGATATTTTTCAATATTGAGGTTGTTTTTGAATTTGTTGGTGTTTATGAATCTTGAGGTTGTTGTTGAATTTTTTGGTGTTTTTAATTGTTAAGGTTTTTGTTGAATTTGTTGGTGTTTTTGAATGTTGAGGTTGTTGAATTTTTTGATGTTTTTCATTGTTGAGGTTGTTGTTGAATTTGTTGGTGATTTTCAATATTGAATTTGTTGTTGAATGTATTGGTGTTATAAATGTTTTTTTTTTATTTTTTTGAATTTTTCAAAGTTGAGGTTGCCGTTGAATTTGTGGGTGTTTTTCAGAGTTGAGGTTGTTGAATTTGTTGGTGTTTTTCAAAGTTGAGGTTGTTGTTAAATTTTTTGGTGTTTTTCATTGTTGAGGCTTTTGTTGAATGTTTTGGTGTTTTTCATTGCTGAGGTTGTTGTTGAATTTGTTGGTGATATTCAATATTGAGCTTGTTGTTGAATTTGTGGTGTTATCGATTTTTATTTTGTTGAACTTTTCTGTATTTTTAAAAGTTGAGGTTGTTGTTGAATTTGTTGGTGCTTTTCAATGTTGAGGTTGTTGAATTTGTTGGTGTTTTTCAAAGTTGATGTTGTAGTTGAATTTGTTGGTAATATTCAATATTGAAGTTGTTGTTGAATTTTTTGGTGATTTTCATTGTTGAGGTTGTTGTTGTTGAATTTTTTGAAGTTATTCATTGTTCACATTGTTGTTGAATTTGTTGGTGATTTTCAATATTGAGATTGTTGTTGAAATTATTTGTGGTATCAATGTTTTTTTAAAACTTTTTTATATTTTTCAAAGTTGAGGTTGCAGTTGGATTTGTTGGTGTTTTTCAATGTTGAGGTTGTTGTTGAATTTTTTGGTATTTGTCATTGTTGAGGGTTTTGTTGAATTCGTTTGGGTTCTTGAATGTTGAGTTTGTTGTTGAATTTGTTGGTATTTTTCAATGTTGAGGTTGTTGTTGAATGTTTTAGTGTTTTTCATTGTTCAGGTCGTTGTTGTTGAATTTTTTGATGTTTTTCATTGTTGAGGTTGTTGATGAATTTTGTGGTGATTTTCAATATTTAGGTTATTGTTGAATTTATTGGTGTTAACCATGTTTTTTTAAAAACTTTTTTTTGATTTTCAAATTTGAGGTTGCAGTTGAATTTGTTGTCGTTTTTCAATGTAGAGGTTGTTGAATTTGTTGTTGTTTTTCAAATGTGAGTTTGTTGTTGAATTTTTTGGTGTTTTTCGTTCTTGAGGTTTTTGTTTAATTTGTTGGTGTTATTGAATGCTGAGGTTCTGGTTGAATTTTTTGGTGTTTTTAATTTATGAGCTTTTTGTTGTTGAATTTTTTGATGTTTTTCATTGTTGATGTTGTTGTTGAATTTGTTGTTGATTTTCAATATTGAGGTTGTTGTTGAATTTATTGGTGTTATCAAAGGTTTTTTTTAAAATTTTTTGAATTTTTCAAACTTGAGGTTGCAGTTGTGTTTGTTGGTGTTTTTCAATGTTGAGGTTGTTGAATTTTTTGGTTTTTTCAAAGTTGAGGTTGTTGTTGTATTTTTTGGTGCTTTTCATTGTTGAGGCTTTTGTTGAATCTGTTGGGGTTCTTGTTGTTGATTTTTTTGATGTTTTTCATTGTTGAGTTTGTTGTTGAAGTTGTTGGTGATTTTCAATATTGAAGTTGTTGTTGAATTTATTGGTGTTATCAATGGTATTTTTAAAAATTTTTTTGAAGTTTTCAAAGTTGAGGTTGCAGTTGAATTTTTGGGTGTTTTTCAATGTTGAGGTTGTTGTTGAATTTTTTGATGTTTTTCATTGTTGAGATTGTTGCTGAATTTGTTGGTGATTTTCAATGTGGAGTTAGTTGGTGAATTTTTTGGAGTTTTTCATTGTTGAGGTTGTTGTTGAAATTGTTGGAGTTTTTAAATGTTGAGGTTGTTGTTGAATTTTTTGGTGTTATTCATTGTTGAGGTCGTTGTTGATGAATTTTTTGATGATTTTCATTGTTGAGGTTGTTGATGAATTTGTTGCTGCTTTTCAATATTGAGGTTGTTGTTCATTTTTTGGTGTTTTGCAATGTTGAGGTTGTTGTTGAATTTGATGGTGTTTTTCAAAGTTGAGTTTGTTGTTGAATTTTTTGGTGTTTTTCATTGTTGAGATCTTTGTTGAATTTGTTGGTGTTTATGAATCTGGAGGTTGTTGAATTTTTTGATGTTTTTCATTGTTGAGGTTGTTGTTGAATTTGCTGCTCTTTTTCGATGTTGAGGTTGTTGAATTTGTTGGTGTTTTTCAAATTTGAGGTTGTCGTTCAATTTGTTGGTGATTTTCAATATTGAGGTTATTGTTGAATTTATTGCTGTTATCAATTGTTTTTTCTTAAATTTTTTTCTATTTTTCAAAGTTGAGGTTTCAGTTGAATTTGTTGGTGTTTCGCATGCTGAGGTTGTTGTTAAATTTTTTGCTTCTTTTCATTGTTGAGGTTGTTGCTGAATTTGTTGGTGATTTTCAATGTTGAGTTAGTTGTTGAATTTTTTGGTGTTTTTCATTGTTGAGGTTGATGTTGGAATTCTTGGAGTTTTTCAATGTAGAGGTTGTTGTTGAATTTTTGGTGTTTTTCGTTGTTGAGGTCGTTCTTGTTGAATTTTTTGATGTTTTTCATTGTTGAGGTTGTTGATGAATTTGTTGGTGATTTTCAATATTGACGTTGTTGTTGAATTTATTGGTGTTAACAATGTTTTTTAAAAAACTTTTTTGTGTTTTTCAAATTTGTGGTTGCAGTTGAATTTGTTGGTGTTTTTCAATGTAGAGGTTGTTGAATTTGTTGTTGTTTTTCAAATTTGAGGTTGTTGTTGAATTTTTTGGTGTTTTTCAATTTTGAGGTTTTTCTTGAATTTGTTGGTGTTTTTGAATGTTGAGGTTGTTGAATCTGTTGGTGTTTTTCATTGTTGAGGTTGTTGTTGAAATTGTCTGAGTTTTTAAATGTTGAGATTCTTGTTGAATTTTTTGTTGTTATCAATGTTTTTTTTAAAACTTTTTTGTATTTTTCAAAGTTGAGGTTGTTGTTGAATTTGTTGGTGTTTTCCATGTTGGGGCTGTTGTTGAATTTTATGGTGCTTTTCATTGCTGAGGTTGTTGTTGAATTGTTTGGTGTTTTTGAATGTTTTAGTTGCTGAATCTGTTGGTGCTTTTCAAAGTTGACGTTGTTGTTGAATTTTTTGGTGTTTTTCCTTGTTGAGGTTTTTGTTGAATTGGTTCGTCTTTTTGAGTGCTCAGGTTTTTGTTGAATTTATTGATGTTTTTCATTGCTGAGGTTGTTGAAATTTTTGGTGATTTTCAATTCTGAGTTTGTTGTTCACTTTTTTGGTGTTTTTCATTGTTGACGTTGTTGTTGTTGAATTTTTTGGTGTTTTTCATTGTTGAGGTTGTTGTTGTTGAATTTCTTGGTGTTTTTCAATGTTGAGGTTGTTGTTGAATTTGTTGATGATTTTCTATATTGAGGTTGTTGTTGAATTTATTGGTGCTATCAATGTTTTTTTTAAAACTTTTTTGTATTTTTCAAAGTTGAGGTTGCAGTAAAATTTGTTGGTGTTTTTTTTGTTGAGGTTGTTGTTGAATTTGTTGGTGATTATCAATATTGAGGTTGTTGTTGAATTTATTGGTGGTTTCCATGTTTTTTTTTAAACTTTTTTGCATTTTTCAAAGTTGAGGTTGCAGTTGAATTTGTTGGTGTTTTTCAATGTTGAAGTTGTTGAATTTGTTGGTGTTTTTCAAAGTTGAGGTTGCTGTTGAATTTTTTGTTGTTTTTCATTGTTGAGGTCTTTGTTCAATTTTTTGGTGTTTTTCATTGTTGAGTTTGTTGTTGTTGAATTTTTTGGTGTTTTTCATTGTAGAGGTTGTTGTTGAATTTTTTGGTGTTTTTCGTCGTTGAGGTTTTTGTTGAATTTGTTGTTGTTTTTGAATGTTGAGATTTTTGTTGAATTTTTGGTGTTTTTCACTGTTGAGGTTGATGTCGAATTTGTTGGCGATTTTAAATATTGATGTTGTAGTTGAATTTGTTGGTGTTTTTCAATGTTGAGGTTTTTGAATTTGTTGGTGTTTTTCAAAGTTGAGGTTGTTATTGAATTTGTTGGTGATTTTCAATATTGAGGATGTTGTTGAATTTGTTGGTGTTTTTCAATGTTGGGGCTGCTGTTGAATTTTTTGTTGTTTTTCGTTGCTGAGGTTGTTGTTGAATTTGTTGGTATTTTTGAATGTTGATGTTTTTGAATCTGTTGGTGCTTTTCAAAGTTGAGGATATTGTTGAATTTTTTGGTCTTTTTCCTTGTTGAGGATTTTGTTGAATTGGTTTGGCTTTTTGAATGTTCAGGTTTTTGTTGAATTTTTTGATGTTTTTCATTGCTGAGGTTGTTGTTGAAATTTTTGGTCTTTTTCAATGTTGAGTTTGTTGTTGAATTTTTTGGTGTTATTGATTGTTCAGGTTGTTGTTGTATTTGTTGGTGATTTTCAATTGAGGGTGTTGTTGAATTTCTTGGTGGTATCAATGTTTTTTTAAAAACTTTTTTGTATGTTTCTCACTTGAGGTTGCAGTTGAAATTGTTGGTGTTTTTCAATGTTGAGGTTGTTGAATTTGTTGGTTTTTTTCAAAGTTGAGGTTGTTGTTGAATTTTTTGGTGTTTTTCATTGTTGAGGTTTTTGTTGAATTTGTTGGTGTCTTTGAATGTTGAGTTTGTTGTTGAATTTTTTGGTGTTTTTCACTGTTGAGTTTGTTGTTGAATTTGTTGGTGATTTTCAATGTTGAGGTTGTTGTTGAATTTTTTGTTGTTTTTCATTTTTGAGGTTGTTGTTGTTGAATTTTTTGATTTTATTAATTGTTCAGGTTGTTGTTGAATTTGTTGGTGATTTTCAATATTGAGGTTGTTGTTGAAATTATTGGTGGTATCAATGTTTTTTTTAAAACTTTTTTGTATTTTTCAAAGTTGAGGTTGCAGTTGAATTTGTTGGTGTTTTTCACTGTTGAGGTTGTTGTTGAATTTTTCGGTGTCTTTCAAAGTTGAGGTTGTTGTTGAATTTTTTGGTGTTTTTCATTGTTGACGTTGTTGTTGTATTTTTTGGTGTTTTTAAATGTTGAGGTTGTTGTTGAATTTTTTGGTTTTTTTCATTGTTGAGGTTGTTGTTGTTGATTTTTTTGGTGTTTTTCAATGTTGAGGTTGCTGTTGACTCTGTTGGTGATTTTCAATATTGAGGCTATTGTTGAATTTATTGGTGGTATCAATGTTTTTTTAAAAACTTTTTTGTATTTTTCAAAGTTGAGGTTTCAGTTGAATTTGTTGGTGTTTTTCATTGTTGAGGTTTTGGTTGAATTTGTTTTTGTTTTTGAATGTTGAGTTTGTTGTTGAATTTTGTGGTCTTTTTCATTATTGAGGTTGTTGTTGTTGAATTTTTTGGTGTTTTTCGTTGTTGAGGTTGTTGTTGTTGAATTATTTGGTGTTTTTCAATTATGAGGTTGTTGTTGATTTTTTTTGATGTTTTTCATTATTGAGGTTGTTGTTGTTGAATTTTTTGGTGTTATTGATTGTTCAGGTTGTTGTTGAATATGTTGGTGTTTTTCAAAGTTGAGGTTGTTGTTGAATATTTTGGTGTTTTTAATTGTTGAGGTTTTTGTTGAATTTGTTGTTGTTTTTGAATGTTGAGATTGTTGTTGAATTTTTTGGTGTTTTTCACTGTTGAGGTTGTTGTTGAATTTGTTGGGGATTTTCAATATCGAGGTTGTAGTTGAATTTGTTGGTGCTTTTCAATGTTGAGGTTTTTGAATTTGTTGGTGTTTTTAAAAGTTGAGGTTGTTGTTGAATTTGTTGGTGATTTTCAATATTGAGGATGTTGTTGAATTTGTTGGTGCTTTTCAATGTTGGGGCTGTTGTTGAATTTTGTGGTGTTTTTCATTGCTGAGGTTGTTGTTGAATTGGATGGTGTTATTGAATGTTGATTTTGTTGAATCTGTTGGTGCTTTTCAAAGTTGACGTTTTTGAATTTTTTGGTGTTTTTCCTTGTTGAGGTTTTTGTTGAATTGGTTCGTCTTTTTGAATGTTCAGGTTTTTGTTGAATTTATTGATGTTTTTCATCGCTGAGGTTGTTGTTGAAATTTTTGGTGATTTTCAATTCTGAGTTTGTTGTTCAATTTTTTGGTGTTTTTCATTGTTGACGTTGTTGTTGAATTGTTTGGTGTTTTTCATTGTTGAGGTTGTTGTTGTTGAATTTTTTGGTGGCTTTCATTGTTGACGTTGCTGTTGTTGAATTTTTTGGTGTTTTTCAATGTTGAGGTTGTTGTTGAATTTGTTGGTGATTTTCAATATTGAGGTTGTTGTTCAATTTATTGGTGGTATCAATGTTTTTTTAAAAACTTTTTTGTATTTTTAAAGTTTAGGTTGCAGTTGAATTTGTTGGTGTTTTTCATTGTTGAGGTTTTTGTTGAATTTGTTTTTGTTTTTGAATGTTGAGTTTGTTGTTGAATTTTTTGGTGTTTTTCACTGTTGAGGTTGTTGTTGAATTTGTTGGTGATTTTCAATGTTGAGTTTGTTGTTGAATTTTGTGTTGTTTTTCATTGTTGAGGTTGTTGTTGTTGAATTTTTTGGTGTTTTTCGTTGTTGTGGTTGTTGTTGTTGAATTATTTAGTGTTTTTAATTGTTGAGGTTTTTGTTGAATTTGTCTCTGTTTTTGAATGTTGAGATTGTTGTTGAATTTTTTGGTGTTTTTCACTGTTGAGGTTGTTGTTGAATTTGTTGGTGATTTTCAACATCGAGGTTGTAGTTGAATTTGGTGGTGCTTTTCAATGTTGAGGTTTTTGAATTTGTTTGTCTTTTTCAAAGTTGAGGTTGTTGTTGAATTTGTTGGTGATTTTCAATATTGAGGATGTTATTGAATTTGTTGGTGTTTTTCAATGATGGGGCTGTTGTTGAATTTTATGGTATTTTTCATTGCTGAGGTTGTTGTTGAATTGGTTGGTGTTTTTGTATGTTTTAGTTGTTGAATCTGTTGGTGCTTTTCAAAGTTGACGTTGTTGTTGAATTTTTTGGTGTTTTTCCTTGTTGAGGTTTTTGTTGAATTGGTTCGTCTCTTTGAATGTTCAGGTTTTTGTTGAATTTATTGATGTTTTTCATTGCTGAGGTTGTTGTTGTTGAATTTTTTGGTGTTTTTCATTGTTGAGGTTGTTGTTGTTGAATTTTTTGGTGTTTTTCATTGTTGAGGTTGTTGTTGTTGAATTTCTTGGTGTTTTTCAATATTGAGGTTGTTGTTGAATTGATTGGTGGTATCAATGTTTTTTTTAAAAGTTTTTGGCGAATTTCAATTATGAGTTTGTTGTTCAATTTTTTGGTGTTTTTCATTGTTGATGTTGTTGTTGAATTTTTTGGTATTTTTCATTGTTGAGGTTGTTGTTGTTGAATTTTTTTGTGTTTTTCATTGTTGAGGTTGTTATTGTTGAATTTCTTGGTGTTTTTCAATTTTGAGGTTGATGTTGAATTTGTTGATGATTTTCAATATTGAGGTTGTTGCTGAATTTATTGGTGGTATCAATGTTTTTTTTAAAACTTTTTTGTAATTTTCAAAGTTGAGGTTGAAGTTGAATTTGTTGGCGTTTTTCATTGTTGAGGTTGTTGTTGAATTTGTTGGTGATTTTCATTGTTGAGGTCTTTGTTCATTTTTTTGGTGTTTTTCATAGTTGAGTTTTTTGTTGTTGAATTTTTTGGTGTTTTTCATTGTAGAGGTTGTTGCTGTTGAATTTATTCGAGTTTTTCAATGTTGAGGTTGTTGTTGTTGAATTCTTTGATGTTTTTCATTGTTGAGGTTTTTGTTGAATTTGTTGTTGTTTTTGAATGTTGAGATTTTTGTTGAATTTTTGGGTGTTTTTCACTGTTGAGGTTGATGTCGAATTTGTTGGTGATTTTAAATATTGATGTTGTAGTTGAATTTATTGGTGTTTTTCAAAGTTGATGTTTATGAATTTGTTGGTGTTTTTCAAAGTTATGGTTGTTGTTGAATTTGTTGGTGATTTTCAATATTGAGGATGATGTTGAATTTGTTGATGTTTTTGAATGTTGATGTTGTTGAATCTGATGGTGCTTTTCAAAGTTGAGGGTATTGTTGAATTTTTTGGTGTTTTTCATTGTTGACGTTGTTGTTGTTGAATTTTTTGGTGTTTTTCATTGTTGATGTTGTTGTTGAATTTTTTGATGTTATTGATTGTTCAGGTTGTTGTTGTATTTGTTGGTGATTTTCAATATTGAGGTTGTTGTTGAATTTATTGGTGGTATCAATGTTTTTTTAGAAACTTTTTTGTATTTTTCACAGTTGAGGTTGCAGTTGAATTTGTTGGTGTTTATCAATGTTGTGGTTGTTGAATTGGTTGTTGTTTTTCAAATTTGAGGTTGTTGTTGAATTTTTTGGTGTTTTTCATTGTTGAGCTTTTTGTTGAATTTGTTGGTGTTTTTCAATGTTGAGATTGTTGTTGAATTTTGTGGAGTTTTTCATATTTGTGGTTGTTGTTGTTGAAGTTTTTGGTGTGTTTCAATGTTGAGGTTGTTGTTGTTGAATTTTTTGGTGTTTTTCAATGTTGAGGTTGTTGTTCAATTTTTTGGTGTTCTTCATTTTTGAGGTTGTTGTTGAATTTTTTGATTTTATTAATTGTTCAGGTTGTTGTTGAATTTGTTGGTCATTTTCTATATTGAGGTTGTTGTTGAATTGATTGGTGGTATCAATGTTTTTTTTAAAACTTTTTTGTATTTTTCAAAGTTGAGGTTGCAGTTGAATTTGTTGGTTTTTTTCAATGTTGAGGTTGTTGAATTTGTTGGTGTTTTTCAAAGTTGAGGTTGTTGTTGAATTATTCGGTGTTTTTCATTGTTGACGTTGTTGTTGAATTTTTTGGTGTCTTTCATTGTTGAGGTTGTTGTTGTTGAATTTTTTGGTGTTTTTCAATGTTGAGGTTGTTGTTGAATTTGTTGGTGATTTTCTATATTGAGGTTGTTGTTGAATTTATTGGTGGTATCAATGTTTTTTTAAAAACTTTTTTGTATTTTTCAAAGTTGAGGTTGCAGTTGCATTTGTTGGTGTTTTTCATTGTTGAGGTTTTTGTTGAATTTGTTATTGTTTTTGAATGTTGAGTTTGTTGTTGAATTTTTTGGTGTTTTTCACTGTTGAGGTTGTTGTTGAATTTGTTGGTGATTTTCAATATTGAATTTGTTGTTGAATTTTGTGTTGTTATTCATTGTTGAGGTTGTTGTTGTTGAATTTTTTGGTGTTTTTCGTTGTTGAGGTTGTTGTTGTTGAATTATTTGGTGTTTTTCAATGATGAGGTTGTTGAAGATTTTTTTTGTGTTTTTCATTGTTGAGGTTGTTGTTGTTGAATTTTTTGATGTTATTGATTGTTCAGGTTGTTGTTGAATTTGTTGGTGTTTTTCAAAGTTGAGGTTGTTGTTGAATATATTGGTGTTTTTAATTGTTGAGGTTTTTGTTGAATTTGTTTTAGTTTTTGAATGTTGAGATTGTTGTTGAATTTTTTGGTGTTTTTCACTGTTGAGGTTGTTGTTGAATTTGTTGGTGATTTTCAATAACGAGGTTGTAGTTGAATTTGTTGGTGCTTTTCAATGTTGAGGTTTTTGAATTTGTTGGTGTTTTTCAAAGTTGAGGTTGTTGTTGAATTTGTTGGTGATTTTCAATATTGAGGATGTTATTGAATTTGTTGGTGTTTTTCAATGATGGTGCTGTTGTTGAATTTTATGGTATTTTTCATTGCTGAGGATGTTGTTGAATTGGTTGTTGTTTTTGAATGTTGATGTTGTTGAATCTGTTGGTGCTTTTCAAAGTTGACGTTGTTGTTGAATTTTTTGGTGTTTTTCCTTGTTGAGGTTTTTGTTGAATTCGTTCGTCTCTTTGAATGTTCGGGTTTTTGTTGAATTTATTGATGTTTTTCATTGGTGAGCTTGTTCTGGTTGAATTTTTTGGTGTTTTTCATTGTTGAGGTTGTTGTTGCTGAATTTTTTGGTGTTTTTCATTGTTGAGGTTGTTGTTGTTGAATTTCTTGGTGTTTTTCAATATTGAGGTTGTTGTTGAATTTATTGGTGGTATCAATGTTTTTTTTAAAAGTTTTTGGCGAATTTCAATTCTGAGTTTGTTCAATTTTTTGGTGTTTTTCATTGTTGATGTTGTTGTTGAATTTTTTGGTACTTTTCATTGTTGAGGTTGTTGTTGTTGAATTTTTTGGTGTTTTTCATTGTTGAGGTTGTTGTTGTTGAATTTCTTGGTGTTTTTCAATGTTGAGGTTGATGTTGAATTTGTTGATGATTTTCAATATTGAGGTTGTTGTTGAATTTATTGATGGTATCAATGTTTTTTTTAAAGCTTTTTTGTAATTTTCAAAGTTGAGGTTGCAGTTGAATTTTTTGGTGTTTTTCATTGTTGAGGTTGTTGTTGTTGAATTTCTTGGTGTTTTTCAATGTTGAGGTTGATGTTGAATTTGTTGATGATTTTCAATATTGAGGTTGTTGTTGAATTTATTGGTGGTATCAATGTTTTTTTTAAAGCTTTTTTGTAATTTTCAAAGTTGAGGTTGCAGTTGAATTTGTTGGTGTTTTTCATTGTTGAGGTTGTTGTTGAATTTGTTGGTGATTTTCAATATGGAGGTTGTTGTTGAATTTTTTGGTGTTTTTCATTGTTGAGGTCTTTGTTCAATTTTTTGGTGTTTTTCATTGTTGAGTTTGTTGTTGTTGAATTTTTTGGTGTTTTTCATTGTAGAGGTTGTTGTTGTTGAATTTTTTCGAGTTTTTCAATGTTGAGGTTGTTGTTGAATTTTTTGGTATTTTTCACTGTTGAGGTTGTTGTTGTTGAATTCTTTAATTTTTTTAATTGTTGAGGTTTTTGTTGAATTTGTTGTTGTTTTTGAATGTTGAGATTTTTGTTGAATTTTTGGGTGTTTTTCACTGTTGAGGTTGATGTCGAATTTGTTGGTGATTTTAAATATTGATGTTGTAGTTGAAGTTGTTGGTGTTTTTCAATGTTGAGGTTTTTGAATTTGTTGGTGTTTTTCAAAATTATGGTTTATGTTGAATTTGTTGGTGATTTTCAATATTGAGGATGTTGTTGAATTTGTTGATGTTTTTCCATGTAGGGGCTGCTGTTGAAATTTTTGGTGTTTTTCATTGCTGAGGTAGTTGTTGAATTTGTTGCTATTATTGAATGTTGATGTTGTTGAATCTGTTGGTGCTTTTCAAAGTTGAGGGTATTGTTGAATTTTTTGGTGTTTTTCATTGTTGACGTTGTTGTTGTTGAATTTTTTGGTGTTTTTCATTGTTGAGGTTGTTGTTGAATTTTTTGATGTTATTGATTGTTCAGGTTTATGTTGTATTTGTTGGTGATTTTCAATATTGAGGTTGTTCTTGAACTTATTGGTGGTATCAATGTTTTTTTAAAAACTTTTTCGTATTTTTCACAGTTGAGGTTGCAGTTGAATTTGTTGGTGTTTATCAATGTTGAGGTTGTTGAATTGGTTGTTGTTTTTCAAAGTTGAGGTTGTTGTTGAATTTTTTGGTGTTTTTCATTGTTGAGGTTTTTGTTGAATTTGTTGGTGTTTTTCAATGTTGAGTTTGTTGTTGAATTTTGTGGTGTTTTTCATATTTGTGATTGTTGTTGTTGAAGTTTTTGGTGTGTTTCATTGTTGAGGTTGCTGTTGTTGAATTTTTTGGTGTTTTTCATTTTTGAGGTTGTTGTTGAATTTTTTGATTTTATTAATTGTTCAGGTTGTTGTTGAAATTGTTGGTCATTTTCTATATTGAGGTTGTTGTTGAATTTATTGGTGGTATCAATGTTTTTTTTAAAACTTTTTTGTATTTTTCAAAGTTGAGGTTGCAGTTGAAATTGTTGGTGTTTTTCAATGTTGAGGTTGTTGAATTTGTTGCTGTTTTTCAAAGTTGAGGTTGTTGTTGAATTTTTTGGTGTTTTTCATTGTTGAGGTTGTTGTTGAATTTTTTGATGTTATTGATTGTTCAGGTTGTTGTTGTATTTGTTGGTGATTTTCAATATTGAGGTTGTTGTTGAATTTATTGGTGGTATCAATGTTTTTTTAGAAACTTTTTTGTAATTTTCACAGTTGAGGTTGCAGTTGAATTTGTTGGTGTTTATCAATGTTGAGGTTGTTGAATTGGTTGTTGTTTTTCAAAGTTGAGGTTGTTGTTGAATTTTTTGGTGTTTTTCATTGTTGAGGTTTTTGTTGAATTTGTTGGTGTTTTTCAATGTTGAGATTGTTGTTGAATTTTGTGGTGTTTTTCATATTGGTGGTTGTTGTTGAAGTTTTTGGTGTGTTTCAATGTTGAGGTTGTTGTTGTTGAATTTTTTGGTGTTTTTCAATGTTGAGGTTTTTGTTCAATTTTTTGGTGTTCTTCATTTTTGAGGTTGTTGTTGAATTTTTTGATTTTATTAATTGTTCAGGTTGTTGTTGAATTTGTTGGTCATTTTCTATATTGAGGTTGTTGTTGAATTGATTGGTGGTATCAATGTTTTTTTTAAAACTTTTTTGTATTTTTCAAAGTTGAGGTTGCAGTTGAATTTGTTGGTTTTTTTCAATGTTGAGGTTGTTGAATTTGTTGGTGTTTTTCAAAGTTGAGGTTGTTGTTGAATTATTCGGTGTTTTTCATTGTTGACGTTGTTGTTGAATTTTTTGGTGTCTTTCATTGTTGAGGTTGTTGTTGTTGAATTTTTTGGTGTTTTTCAATGTTGAGGTTGTTGTTGAATTTGTTGGTGATTTTCTATATTGAGGTTGTTGTTGAATTTATTGGTGGTATCAATGTTTTTTTAAAAACTTTTTTGTATTTTTCAAAGTTGAGGTTGCAGTTGCATTTGTTGGTGTTTTTCATTGTTGAGGTTTTTGTTGAATTTGTTATTGTTTTTGAATGTTGAGTTTGTTGTTGAATTTTTTGGTGTTTTTCACTGTTGAGGTTGTTGTTGAATTTGTTGGTGATTTTCAATATTGAATTTGTTGTTGAATTTTGTGTTGTTATTCATTGTTGAGGTTGTTGTTGTTGAATTTTTTGGTGTTTTTCGTTGTTGAGGTTGTTGTTGTTGAATTATTTGGTGTTTTTCAATGATGAGGTTGTTGAAGATTTTTTTTGTGTTTTTCATTGTTGAGGTTGTTGTTGTTGAATTTTTTGATGTTATTGATTGTTCAGGTTGTTGTTGAATTTTTTGGTGTTTTTCAATGTTGAGGTTTTTGTTCAATTTTTTGGTGTTCTTCATTTTTGAGGTTGTTGTTGAATTTTTTGATTTTATTAATTGTTCAGGTTGTTGTTGAATTTGTTGGTCATTTTCTATATTGAGGTTGTTGTTGAATTGATTGGTGGTATCAATGTTTTTTTTAAAACTTTTTTGTATTTTTCAAAGTTGAGGTTGCAGTTGAATTTGTTGGTTTTTTTCAATGTTGAGGTTGTTGAATTTGTTGGTGTTTTTCAAAGTTGAGGTTGTTGTTGAATTATTCGGTGTTTTTCATTGTTGACGTTGTTGTTGAATTTTTTGGTGTCTTTCATTGTTGAGGTTGTTGTTGTTGAATTTTTTGGTGTTTTTCAATGTTGAGGTTGTTGTTGAATTTGTTGGTGATTTTCTATATTGAGGTTGTTGTTGAATTTATTGGTGGTATCAATGTTTTTTTAAAAACTTTTTTGTATTTTTCAAAGTTGAGGTTGCAGTTGCATTTGTTGGTGTTTTTCATTGTTGAGGTTTTTGTTGAATTTGTTATTGTTTTTGAATGTTGAGTTTGTTGTTGAATTTTTTGGTGTTTTTCACTGTTGAGGTTGTTGTTGAATTTGTTGGTGATTTTCAATATTGAATTTGTTGTTGAATTTTGTGTTGTTATTCATTGTTGAGGTTGTTGTTGTTGAATTTTTTGGTGTTTTTCGTTGTTGAGGTTGTTGTTGTTGAATTATTTGGTGTTTTTCAATGATGAGGTTGTTGAAGATTTTTTTTGTGTTTTTCATTGTTGAGGTTGTTGTTGTTGAATTTTTTGATGTTATTGATTGTTCAGGTTGTTGTTGAATTTGTTGGTGTTTTTCAAAGTTGAGGTTGTTGTTGAATATATTGGTGTTTTTAATTGTTGAGGTTTTTGTTGAATTTGTTTTAGTTTTTGAATGTTGAGATTGTTGTTGAATTTTTTGGTGTTTTTCACTGTTGAGGTTGTTGTTGAATTTGTTGGTGATTTTCAATAACGAGGTTGTAGTTGAATTTGTTGGTGCTTTTCAATGTTGAGGTTTTTGAATTTGTTGGTGTTTTTCAAAGTTGAGGTTGTTGTTGAATTTGTTGGTGATTTTCAATATTGAGGATGTTATTGAATTTGTTGGTGTTTTTCAATGATGGTGCTGTTGTTGAATTTTATGGTATTTTTCATTGCTGAGGATGTTGTTGAATTGGTTGTTGTTTTTGAATGTTGATGTTGTTGAATCTGTTGGTGCTTTTCAAAGTTGACGTTGTTGTTGAATTTTTTGGTGTTTTTCCTTGTTGAGGTTTTTGTTGAATTCGTTCGTCTCTTTGAATGTTCGGGTTTTTGTTGAATTTATTGATGTTTTTCATTGCTGAGCTTGTTCTTGTTGAATTTTTTGGTGTTTTTCATTGTTGAGGTTGTTGTTGCTGAATTTTTTGGTGTTTTTCATTGTTGAGGTTGTTGTTGTTGAATTTCTTGGTGTTTTTCAATATTGAGGTTGTTGTTGAATTTATTGGTGGTATCAATGTTTTTTTTAAAAGTTTTTGGCGAATTTCAATTCTGAGTTTGTTCAATTTTTTGGTGTTTTTCATTGTTGATGTTGTTGTTGAATTTTTTGGTATTTTTCATTGTTGAGGTTGTTGTTGTTGAATTTTTTGGTGTTTTTCATTGTTGAGGTTGTTGTTGTTGAATTTCTTGGTGTTTTTCAATGTTGAGGTTGATGTTGAATTTGTTGGTGTTTTTCAATATTGAGGTTGTTGTTGAATTTATTGGTGGTATCAATGTTTTTTTTAAAGCTTTTTTGTAATTTTCAAAGTTGAGGTTGCAGTTGAATTTTTTGGTGTTTTTCATTGTTGAGGTTGTTGTTGTGGAATTTCTTGGTGTTTTTCAATGTTGAGGTTGATGTTGAATTTGTTGATGATTTTCAATATTGAGGTTGTTGTTGAATTTATTGGTGGTATCAATGTTTTTTTTAAAGCTTTTTTGTAATTTTCAAAGTTGAGGTTGCAGTTGAATTTGTTGGTGTTTTTCATTGTTGAGGTTGTTGTTGAATTTGTTGGTGATTTTCAATATGGAGGTTGTTGTTGAATTTTTTGGTGTTTTTCATTGTTGAGGTCTTTGTTCAATTTTTTGGTGTTTTTCATTGTTGAGTTTGTTGTTGTTGAATTTTTTGGTGTTTTTCATTGTAGAGGTTGTTGTTGTTGAATTTTTTCGAGTTTTTCAATGTTGAGGTTGTTGTTGAATTTTTTGGTATTTTTCATTGTTGAGGTTGTTGTTGTTGAATTCTTTAATTTTTTTAATTGTTGAGGTTTTTGTTGAATTTGTTGTTGTTTTTGAATGTTGAGATTTTTGTTGAATTTTTGGGTGTTTTTCACTGTTGAGGTTGATGTCGAATTTGTTGGTGATTTTAAATATTGATGTTGTAGTTGAAGTTGTTGGTGTGTTTCAATGTTGAGGTTGTTGTTGTTGAATTTTTTGGTGTTTTTCAATGTTGAGGTTGTTGTTCAATTTTTTGGTGTTCTTCATTTTTGAGGTTGTTGTTGAATTTTTTGATTTTATTAATTGTTCAGGTTGTTGTTGAATTTGTTGGTCATTTTCTATATTGAGGTTGTTGTTGAATTGATTGGTGGTATCAATGTTTTTTTTAAAACTTTTTTGTATTTTTCAAAGTTGAGGTTGCAGTTGAATTTGTTGGTTTTTTTCAATGTTGAGGTTGTTGAATTTGTTGGTGTTTTTCAAAGTTGAGGTTGTTGTTGAATTATTCGGTGTTTTTCATTGTTGACGTTGTTGTTGAATTTTTTGGTGTCTTTCATTGTTGAGGTTGTTGTTGTTGAATTTTTTGGTGTTTTTCAATGTTGAGGTTGTTGTTGAATTTGTTGGTGATTTTCTATATTGAGGTTGTTGTTGAATTTATTGGTGGTATCAATGTTTTTTTAAAAACTTTTTTGTATTTTTCAAAGTTGAGGTTGCAGTTGCATTTGTTGGTGTTTTTCATTGTTGAGGTTTTTGTTGAATTTGTTATTGTTTTTGAATGTTGAGTTTGTTGTTGAATTTTTTGGTGTTTTTCACTGTTGAGGTTGTTGTTGAATTTGTTGGTGATTTTCAATATTGAATTTGTTGTTGAATTTTGTGTTGTTATTCATTGTTGAGGTTGTTGTTGTTGAATTTTTTGGTGTTTTTCGTTGTTGAGGTTGTTGTTGTTGAATTATTTGGTGTTTTTCAATGATGAGGTTGTTGAAGATTTTTTTTGTGTTTTTCATTGTTGAGGTTGTTGTTGTTGAATTTTTTGATGTTATTGATTGTTCAGGTTGTTGTTGAATTTGTTGGTGTTTTTCAAAGTTGAGGTTGTTGTTGAATATATTGGTGTTTTTAATTGTTGAGGTTTTTGTTGAATTTGTTTTAGTTTTTGAATGTTGAGATTGTTGTTGAATTTTTTGGTGTTTTTCACTGTTGAGGTTGTTGTTGAATTTGTTGGTGATTTTCAATAACGAGGTTGTAGTTGAATTTGTTGGTGCTTTTCAATGTTGAGGTTTTTGAATTTGTTGGTGTTTTTCAAAGTTGAGGTTGTTGTTGAATTTGTTGGTGATTTTCAATATTGAGGATGTTATTGAATTTGTTGGTGTTTTTCAATGATGGTGCTGTTGTTGAATTTTATGGTATTTTTCATTGCTGAGGATGTTGTTGAATTGGTTGTTGTTTTTGAATGTTGATGTTGTTGAATCTGTTGGTGCTTTTCAAAGTTGACGTTGTTGTTGAATTTTTTGGTGTTTTTCCTTGTTGAGGTTTTTGTTGAATTCGTTCGTCTCTTTGAATGTTCGGGTTTTTGTTGAATTTATTGATGTTTTTCATTGCTGAGCTTGTTCTTGTTGAATTTTTTGGTGTTTTTCATTGTTGAGGTTGTTGTTGCTGAATTTTTTGGTGTTTTTCATTGTTGAGGTTGTTGTTGTTGAATTTCTTGGTGTTTTTCAATATTGAGGTTGTTGTTGAATTTATTGGTGGTATCAATGTTTTTTTTAAAAGTTTTTGGCGAATTTCAATTCTGAGTTTGTTCAATTTTTTGGTGTTTTTCATTGTTGATGTTGTTGTTGAATTTTTTGGTATTTTTCATTGTTGAGGTTGTTGTTGTTGAATTTTTTGGTGTTTTTCATTGTTGAGGTTGTTGTTGTTGAATTTCTTGGTGTTTTTCAATGTTGAGGTTGATGTTGAATTTGTTGGTGTTTTTCAATATTGAGGTTGTTGTTGAATTTATTGGTGGTATCAATGTTTTTTTTAAAGCTTTTTTGTAATTTTCAAAGTTGAGGTTGCAGTTGAATTTTTTGGTGTTTTTCATTGTTGAGGTTGTTGTTGTTGAATTTCTTGGTGTTTTTCAATGTTGAGGTTGATGTTGAATTTGTTGATGATTTTCAATATTGAGGTTGTTGTTGAATTTATTGGTGGTATCAATGTTTTTTTTAAAGCTTTTTTGTAATTTTCAAAGTTGAGGTTGCAGTTGAATTTGTTGGTGTTTTTCATTGTTGAGGTTGTTGTTGAATTTGTTGGTGATTTTCAATATGGAGGTTGTTGTTGAATTTTTTGGTGTTTTTCATTGTTGAGGTCTTTGTTCAATTTTTTGGTGTTTTTCATTGTTGAGTTTGTTGTTGTTGAATTTTTTGGTGTTTTTCATTGTAGAGGTTGTTGTTGTTGAATTTTTTCGAGTTTTTCAATGTTGAGGTTGTTGTTGAATTTTTTGGTATTTTTCATTGTTGAGGTTGTTGTTGTTGAATTCTTTAATTTTTTTAATTGTTGAGGTTTTTGTTGAATTTGTTGTTGTTTTTGAATGTTGAGATTTTTGTTGAATTTTTGGGTGTTTTTCACTGTTGAGGTTGATGTCGAATTTGTTGGTGATTTTAAATATTGATGTTGTAGTTGAAGTTGTTGGTGTTTTTCAATGTTGAGGTTTTTGAATTTGTTGGTGTTTTTCAAAATTATGGTTTATGTTGAATTTGTTGGTGATTTTCAATATTGAGGATGTTGTTGAATTTGTTGATGTTTTTCCATGTAGGGGCTGCTGTTGAAATTTTTGGTGTTTTTCATTGCTGAGGTAGTTGTTGAATTTGTTGCTATTATTGAATGTTGATGTTGTTGAATCTGTTGGTGCTTTTCAAAGTTGAGGGTATTGTTGAATTTTTTGGTGTTTTTCATTGTTGACGTTGTTGTTGTTGAATTTTTTGGTGTTTTTCATTGTTGAGGTTGTTGTTGAATTTTTTGATGTTATTGATTGTTCAGGTTTATGTTGTATTTGTTGGTGATTTTCAATATTGAGGTTGTTCTTGAACTTATTGGTGGTATCAATGTTTTTTTAAAAACTTTTTCGTATTTTTCACAGTTGAGGTTGCAGTTGAATTTGTTGGTGTTTATCAATGTTGAGGTTGTTGAATTGGTTGTTGTTTTTCAAAGTTGAGGTTGTTGTTGAATTTTTTGGTGTTTTTCATTGTTGAGGTTTTTGTTGAATTTGTTGGTGTTTTTCAATGTTGAGTTTGTTGTTGAATTTTGTGGTGTTTTTCATATTTGTGATTGTTGTTGTTGAAGTTTTTGGTGTGTTTCATTGTTGAGGTTGCTGTTGTTGAATTTTTTGGTGTTTTTCATTTTTGAGGTTGTTGTTGAATTTTTTGATTTTATTAATTGTTCAGGTTGTTGTTGAAATTGTTGGTCATTTTCTATATTGAGGTTGTTGTTGAATTTATTGGTGGTATCAATGTTTTTTTTAAAACTTTTTTGTATTTTTCAAAGTTGAGGTTGCAGTTGAAATTGTTGGTGTTTTTCAATGTTGAGGTTGTTGAATTTGTTGCTGTTTTTCAAAGTTGAGGTTGTTGTTGAATTTTTTGGTGTTTTTCATTGTTGAGGTTGTTGTTGAATTTTTTGATGTTATTGATTGTTCAGGTTGTTGTTGTATTTGTTGGTGATTTTCAATATTGAGGTTGTTGTTGAATTTATTGGTGGTATCAATGTTTTTTTAGAAACTTTTTTGTAATTTTCACAGTTGAGGTTGCAGTTGAATTTGTTGGTGTTTATCAATGTTGAGGTTGTTGAATTGGTTGCTGTTTTTCAAAGTTGAGGTTGTTGTTGAATTTTTTGGTGTTTTTCATTGTTGAGGTTTTTGTTGAATTTGTTGGTGTTTTTCAATGTTGAGATTGTTGTTGAATTTTGTGGTGTTTTTCATATTGGTGGTTGTTGTTGTTGAAGTTTTTGGTGTGTTTCAATGTTGAGGTTGTTGTTGTTGAATTTTTTGGTGTTTTTCAATGTTGAGGTTGTTGTTCAATTTTTTGGTGTTCTTCATTTTTGAGGTTGTTGTTGAATTTTTTGATTTTATTAATTGTTCAGGTTGTTGTTGAATTTGTTGGTCATTTTCTATATTGAGGTTGTTGTTGAATTGATTGGTGGTATCAATGTTTTTTTTAAAACTTTTTTGTATTTTTCAAAGTTGAGGTTGCAGTTGAATTTGTTGGTTTTTTTCAATGTTGAGGTTGTTGAATTTGTTGGTGTTTTTCAAAGTTGAGGTTGTTGTTGAATTATTCGGTGTTTTTCATTGTTGACGTTGTTGTTGAATTTTTTGGTGTCTTTCATTGTTGAGGTTGTTGTTGTTGAATTTTTTGGTGTTTTTCAATGTTGAGGTTGTTGTTGAATTTGTTGGTGATTTTCTATATTGAGGTTGTTGTTGAATTTATTGGTGGTATCAATGTTTTTTTAAAAACTTTTTTGTATTTTTCAAAGTTGAGGTTGCAGTTGCATTTGTTGGTGTTTTTCATTGTTGAGGTTTTTGTTGAATTTGTTATTGTTTTTGAATGTTGAGTTTGTTGTTGAATTTTTTGGTGTTTTTCACTGTTGAGGTTGTTGTTGAATTTGTTGGTGATTTTCAATATTGAATTTGTTGTTGAATTTTGTGTTGTTATTCATTGTTGAGGTTGTTGTTGTTGAATTTTTTGGTGTTTTTCGTTGTTGAGGTTGTTGTTGTTGAATTATTTGGTGTTTTTCAATGATGAGGTTGTTGAAGATTTTTTTTGTGTTTTTCATTGTTGAGGTTGTTGTTGTTGAATTTTTTGATGTTATTGATTGTTCAGGTTGTTGTTGAATTTGTTGGTGTTTTTCAAAGTTGAGGTTGTTGTTGAATATATTGGTGTTTTTAATTGTTGAGGTTTTTGTTGAATTTGTTTTAGTTTTTGAATGTTGAGATTGTTGTTGAATTTTTTGGTGTTTTTCACTGTTGAGGTTGTTGTTGAATTTGTTGGTGATTTTCAATAACGAGGTTGTAGTTCAATTTGTTGGTGCTTTTCAATGTTGAGGTTTTTGAATTTGTTGGTGTTTTTCAAAGTTGAGGTTGTTGTTGAATTTGTTGGTGATTTTCAATATTGAGGATGTTATTGAATTTGTTGGTGTTTTTCAATGATGGTGCTGTTGTTGAATTTTATGGTATTTTTCATTGCTGAGGATGTTGTTGAATTGGTTGTTGTTTTTGAATGTTGATGTTGTTGAATCTGTTGGTGCTTTTCAAAGTTGACGTTGTTGTTGAATTTTTTGGTGTTTTTCCTTGTTGAGGTTTTTGTTGAATTCGTTCGTCTCTTTGAATGTTCGGGTTTTTGTTGAATTTATTGATGTTTTTCATTGCTGAGCTTGTTCTTGTTGAATTTTTTGGTGTTTTTCATTGTTGAGGTTGTTGTTGCTGAATTTTTTGGTGTTTTTCATTGTTGAGGTTGTTGTTGTTGAATTTCTTGGTGTTTTTCAATATTGAGGTTGTTGTTGAATTTATTGGTGGTATCAATGTTTTTTTTAAAAGTTTTTGGCGAATTTCAATTCTGAGTTTGTTCAATTTTTTGGTGTTTTTCATTGTTGATGTTGTTGTTGAATTTTTTGGTATTTTTCATTGTTGAGGTTGTTGTTGTTGAATTTTTTGGTGTTTTTCATTGTTGAGGTTGTTGTTGTTGAATTTCTTGGTGTTTTTCAATGTTGAGGTTGATGTTGAATTTGTTGATGATTTTCAATATTGAGGTTGTTTTTGAATTTATTGGTGGTATCAATGTTTTTTTTAAAACTTTTTTGTAATTTTCAAAGTTGAGGTTGCAGTTGAATTTGTTGGTGTTTTTCATTGTTGAGGTTGTTGTTGAATTTGTTGGTGATTTTCAATATGGAGGTTGTTGTTGAATTTTTTGGTGTTTTTCATTGTTGAGGTCTTTGTTCAATTTTTTGGTGTTTTTCATTGTTGAGTTTGTTGTTGTTGAATTTTTTGGTGTTTTTCATTGTAGAGGTTGTTGTTGTTGAATTTTTTCGAGTTTTTCAATGTTGAGGTTGTTGTTGAATTTTTTGGTATTTTTCATTGTTGAGGTTGTTGTTGTTGAATTCTTTAATTTTTTTTCATTGTTGAGGTTTTTGTTGAATTTGTTGTTGTTTTTGAATGTTGAGATTTTTGTTGAATTTTTGGGTGTTTTTCACTGTTGAGGTTGAAGTCGAATTTGTTGGTGATTTTAAATATTGATGTTGTAGTTGAAGTTGTTGGTGTTTTTCAATGTAGAGGTTTTTGAATTTGTAGGTGTTTATCAAAGTTATGGTTGTTGTTGAATTTGTTGGTGATTTTCAATATTGAGGATGTTGTTGAATTTGTTGATGTTTTTCCATGTAGGGGCTGCTGTTGAAATTTTTGGTGTTTTTCATTGCTGAGGTTGTTGTTGAATTTGTTGCTATTATTGAATGTTGATGTTGTTGAATCTGTTGGTGCTTTTCAAAGTTGAGGGTATTGTTGAATTTTTTGGTGTTTTTCATTGTTGACGTTGTTGTTGTTGAATTTTTTGGTGTTTTTCATTGTTGAGGTTGTTGTTGAATTTTTTGATGTTATTGATTGTTCAGGTTGTTGTTGTATTTGTTGGTGATTTTCAATATTGAGGTTGTTCTTGAATTTATTGGTGGTATCAATGTTTTTTTAAAAACTTTTTCGTATTTTTCACAGTTGAGGTTGCAGTTGAATTTGTTGATGTTTTTCAATGTTGAGGTTGTTGAATTGGTTGTTGTTTTTCAAAGTTGAGGTTGTTGTTGAATTTTTTGGTGTTTTTCATTGTTGAGGTTTTTGTTGAATTTGTTGGTGTTTTTCAATGTTGAGTTTGTTGTTGAATTTTGTGGTGTTTTTCATATTTGTGATTGTTGTTGTTGAAGTTTTTGGTGTGTTTCATTGTTGAGGTTGCTGTTGTTGAATTTTTTGGTGTTTTTCATTTTTGAGGTTGTTGTTGAATTTTTTGATTTTATTAATTGTTCAGGTTGTTGTTGAAATTGTTGGTCATTTTCTATATTGAGGTTGTTGTTGAATTTATTGGTGGTATCAATGTTTTTTTTAAAACTTTTTTGTATTTTTCAAAGTTGAGGTTGCAGTTGAAATTGTTGGTGTTTTTCAATGTTGAGGTTGTTGAATTTGTTGGTGTTTTTCAAAGTTGAGGTTGTTGTTGAATTTTTTGGTGTTTTTCATTGTTGAGGTTGTTGTTGAATTTTTTGATGTTATTGATTGTTCAGGTTGTTGTTGTATTTGTTGGTGATTTTCAATATTGAGGTTGTTGTTGAATTTATTGGTGGTATCAATGTTTTTTTAGAAACTTTTTTGTAATTTTCACAGTTGAGGTTGCAGTTGAATTTGTTGGTGTTTATCAATGTTGAGGTTGTTGAATTGGTTGTTGTTTTTCAAAGTTGAGGTTGTTGTTGAATTTTTTGGTGTTTTTCATTGTTGAGGTTTTTGTTGAATTTGTTGGTGTTTTTCAATGTTGAGTTTGTTGTTGAATTTTGTGGTGTTTTTCATATTTGTGATTGTTGTTGTTGAAGTTTTTGGTGTGTTTCATTGTTGAGGTTGCTGTTGTTGAATTTTTTGGTGTTTTTCATTTTTGAGGTTGTTGTTGAATTTTTTGATTTTATTAATTGTTCAGGTTGTTGTTGAAATTGTTGGTCATTTTCTATATTGAGGTTGTTGTTGAATTTATTGGTGGTATCAATGTTTTTTTTAAAACTTTTTTGTATTTTTCAAAGTTGAGGTTGCAGTTGAAATTGTTGGTGTTTTTCAATGTTGAGGTTGTTGAATTTGTTGCTGTTTTTCAAAGTTGAGGTTGTTGTTGAATTTTTTGGTGTTTTTCATTGTTGAGGTTGTTGTTGAATTTTTTGATGTTATTGATTGTTCAGGTTGTTGTTGTATTTGTTGGTGATTTTCAATATTGAGGTTGTTGTTGAATTTATTGGTGGTATCAATGTTTTTTTAGAAACTTTTTTGTAATTTTCACAGTTGAGGTTGCAGTTGAATTTGTTGGTGTTTATCAATGTTGAGGTTGTTGAATTGGTTGTTGTTTTTCAAAGTTGAGGTTGTTGTTGAATTTTTTGGTGTTTTTCATTGTTGAGGTTTTTGTTGAATTTGTTGGTGTTTTTCAATGTTGAGATTGTTGTTGAATTTTGTGGTGTTTTTCATATTGGTGGTTGTTGTTGTTGAAGTTTTTGGTGTGTTTCAATGTTGAGGTTGTTGTTGTTGAATTTTTTGGTGTTTTTCAATGTTGAGGTTTTTGTTCAATTTTTTGGTGTTCTTCATTTTTGAGGTTGTTGTTGAATTTTTTGATTTTATTAATTGTTCAGGTTGTTGTTGAATTTGTTGGTCATTTTCTATATTGAGGTTGTTGTTGAATTGATTGGTGGTATCAATGTTTTTTTTAAAACTTTTTTGTATTTTTCAAAGTTGAGGTTGCAGTTGAATTTGTTGGTTTTTTTCAATGTTGAGGTTGTTGAATTTGTTGGTGTTTTTCAAAGTTGAGGTTGTTGTTGAATTATTCGGTGTTTTTCATTGTTGACGTTGTTGTTGAATTTTTTGGTGTCTTTCATTGTTGAGGTTGTTGTTGTTGAATTTTTTGGTGTTTTTCAATGTTGAGGTTGTTGTTGAATTTGTTGGTGATTTTCTATATTGAGGTTGTTGTTGAATTTATTGGTGGTATCAATGTTTTTTTAAAAACTTTTTTGTATTTTTCAAAGTTGAGGTTGCAGTTGCATTTGTTGGTGTTTTTCATTGTTGAGGTTTTTGTTGAATTTGTTATTGTTTTTGAATGTTGAGTTTGTTGTTGAATTTTTTGGTGTTTTTCACTGTTGAGGTTGTTGTTGAATTTGTTGGTGATTTTCAATATTGAATTTGTTGTTGAATTTTGTGTTGTTATTCATTGTTGAGGTTGTTGTTGTTGAATTTTTTGGTGTTTTTCGTTGTTGAGGTTGTTGTTGTTGAATTATTTGGTGTTTTTCAATGATGAGGTTGTTGAAGATTTTTTTTGTGTTTTTCATTGTTGAGGTTGTTGTTGTTGAATTTTTTGATGTTATTGATTGTTCAGGTTGTTGTTGAATTTTTTGGTGTTTTTCAATGTTGAGGTTTTTGTTCAATTTTTTGGTGTTCTTCATTTTTGAGGTTGTTGTTGAATTTTTTGATTTTATTAATTGTTCAGGTTGTTGTTGAATTTGTTGGTCATTTTCTATATTGAGGTTGTTGTTGAATTGATTGGTGGTATCAATGTTTTTTTTAAAACTTTTTTGTATTTTTCAAAGTTGAGGTTGCAGTTGAATTTGTTGGTTTTTTTCAATGTTGAGGTTGTTGAATTTGTTGGTGTTTTTCAAAGTTGAGGTTGTTGTTGAATTATTCGGTGTTTTTCATTGTTGACGTTGTTGTTGAATTTTTTGGTGTCTTTCATTGTTGAGGTTGTTGTTGTTGAATTTTTTGGTGTTTTTCAATGTTGAGGTTGTTGTTGAATTTGTTGGTGATTTTCTATATTGAGGTTGTTGTTGAATTTATTGGTGGTATCAATGTTTTTTTAAAAACTTTTTTGTATTTTTCAAAGTTGAGGTTGCAGTTGCATTTGTTGGTGTTTTTCATTGTTGAGGTTTTTGTTGAATTTGTTATTGTTTTTGAATGTTGAGTTTGTTGTTGAATTTTTTGGTGTTTTTCACTGTTGAGGTTGTTGTTGAATTTGTTGGTGATTTTCAATATTGAATTTGTTGTTGAATTTTGTGTTGTTATTCATTGTTGAGGTTGTTGTTGTTGAATTTTTTGGTGTTTTTCGTTGTTGAGGTTGTTGTTGTTGAATTATTTGGTGTTTTTCAATGATGAGGTTGTTGAAGATTTTTTTTGTGTTTTTCATTGTTGAGGTTGTTGTTGTTGAATTTTTTGATGTTATTGATTGTTCAGGTTGTTGTTGAATTTGTTGGTGTTTTTCAAAGTTGAGGTTGTTGTTGAATATATTGGTGTTTTTAATTGTTGAGGTTTTTGTTGAATTTGTTTTAGTTTTTGAATGTTGAGATTGTTGTTGAATTTTTTGGTGTTTTTCACTGTTGAGGTTGTTGTTGAATTTGTTGGTGATTTTCAATAACGAGGTTGTAGTTGAATTTGTTGGTGCTTTTCAATGTTGAGGTTTTTGAATTTGTTGGTGTTTTTCAAAGTTGAGGTTGTTGTTGAATTTGTTGGTGATTTTCAATATTGAGGATGTTATTGAATTTGTTGGTGTTTTTCAATGATGGTGCTGTTGTTGAATTTTATGGTATTTTTCATTGCTGAGGATGTTGTTGAATTGGTTGTTGTTTTTGAATGTTGATGTTGTTGAATCTGTTGGTGCTTTTCAAAGTTGACGTTGTTGTTGAATTTTTTGGTGTTTTTCCTTGTTGAGGTTTTTGTTGAATTCGTTCGTCTCTTTGAATGTTCGGGTTTTTGTTGAATTTATTGATGTTTTTCATTGCTGAGCTTGTTCTTGTTGAATTTTTTGGTGTTTTTCATTGTTGAGGTTGTTGTTGCTGAATTTTTTGGTGTTTTTCATTGTTGAGGTTGTTGTTGTTGAATTTCTTGGTGTTTTTCAATATTGAGGTTGTTGTTGAATTTATTGGTGGTATCAATGTTTTTTTTAAAAGTTTTTGGCGAATTTCAATTCTGAGTTTGTTCAATTTTTTGGTGTTTTTCATTGTTGATGTTGTTGTTGAATTTTTTGGTATTTTTCATTGTTGAGGTTGTTGTTGTTGAATTTTTTGGTGTTTTTCATTGTTGAGGTTGTTGTTGTTGAATTTCTTGGTGTTTTTCAATGTTGAGGTTGATGTTGAATTTGTTGGTGTTTTTCAATATTGAGGTTGTTGTTGAATTTATTGGTGGTATCAATGTTTTTTTTAAAGCTTTTTTGTAATTTTCAAAGTTGAGGTTGCAGTTGAATTTTTTGGTGTTTTTCATTGTTGAGGTTGTTGTTGTGGAATTTCTTGGTGTTTTTCAATGTTGAGGTTGATGTTGAATTTGTTGATGATTTTCAATATTGAGGTTGTTGTTGAATTTATTGGTGGTATCAATGTTTTTTTTAAAGCTTTTTTGTAATTTTCAAAGTTGAGGTTGCAGTTGAATTTGTTGGTGTTTTTCATTGTTGAGGTTGTTGTTGAATTTGTTGGTGATTTTCAATATGGAGGTTGTTGTTGAATTTTTTGGTGTTTTTCATTGTTGAGGTCTTTGTTCAATTTTTTGGTGTTTTTCATTGTTGAGTTTGTTGTTGTTGAATTTTTTGGTGTTTTTCATTGTAGAGGTTGTTGTTGTTGAATTTTTTCGAGTTTTTCAATGTTGAGGTTGTTGTTGAATTTTTTGGTATTTTTCATTGTTGAGGTTGTTGTTGTTGAATTCTTTAATTTTTTTAATTGTTGAGGTTTTTGTTGAATTTGTTGTTGTTTTTGAATGTTGAGATTTTTGTTGAATTTTTGGGTGTTTTTCACTGTTGAGGTTGATGTCGAATTTGTTGGTGATTTTAAATATTGATGTTGTAGTTGAAGTTGTTGGTGTGTTTCAATGTTGAGGTTGTTGTTGTTGAATTTTTTGGTGTTTTTCAATGTTGAGGTTGTTGTTCAATTTTTTGGTGTTCTTCATTTTTGAGGTTGTTGTTGAATTTTTTGATTTTATTAATTGTTCAGGTTGTTGTTGAATTTGTTGGTCATTTTCTATATTGAGGTTGTTGTTGAATTGATTGGTGGTATCAATGTTTTTTTTAAAACTTTTTTGTATTTTTCAAAGTTGAGGTTGCAGTTGAATTTGTTGGTTTTTTTCAATGTTGAGGTTGTTGAATTTGTTGGTGTTTTTCAAAGTTGAGGTTGTTGTTGAATTATTCGGTGTTTTTCATTGTTGACGTTGTTGTTGAATTTTTTGGTGTCTTTCATTGTTGAGGTTGTTGTTGTTGAATTTTTTGGTGTTTTTCAATGTTGAGGTTGTTGTTGAATTTGTTGGTGATTTTCTATATTGAGGTTGTTGTTGAATTTATTGGTGGTATCAATGTTTTTTTAAAAACTTTTTTGTATTTTTCAAAGTTGAGGTTGCAGTTGCATTTGTTGGTGTTTTTCATTGTTGAGGTTTTTGTTGAATTTGTTATTGTTTTTGAATGTTGAGTTTGTTGTTGAATTTTTTGGTGTTTTTCACTGTTGAGGTTGTTGTTGAATTTGTTGGTGATTTTCAATATTGAATTTGTTGTTGAATTTTGTGTTGTTATTCATTGTTGAGGTTGTTGTTGTTGAATTTTTTGGTGTTTTTCGTTGTTGAGGTTGTTGTTGTTGAATTATTTGGTGTTTTTCAATGATGAGGTTGTTGAAGATTTTTTTTGTGTTTTTCATTGTTGAGGTTGTTGTTGTTGAATTTTTTGATGTTATTGATTGTTCAGGTTGTTGTTGAATTTGTTGGTGTTTTTCAAAGTTGAGGTTGTTGTTGAATATATTGGTGTTTTTAATTGTTGAGGTTTTTGTTGAATTTGTTTTAGTTTTTGAATGTTGAGATTGTTGTTGAATTTTTTGGTGTTTTTCACTGTTGAGGTTGTTGTTGAATTTGTTGGTGATTTTCAATAACGAGGTTGTAGTTGAATTTGTTGGTGCTTTTCAATGTTGAGGTTTTTGAATTTGTTGGTGTTTTTCAAAGTTGAGGTTGTTGTTGAATTTGTTGGTGATTTTCAATATTGAGGATGTTATTGAATTTGTTGGTGTTTTTCAATGATGGTGCTGTTGTTGAATTTTATGGTATTTTTCATTGCTGAGGATGTTGTTGAATTGGTTGTTGTTTTTGAATGTTGATGTTGTTGAATCTGTTGGTGCTTTTCAAAGTTGACGTTGTTGTTGAATTTTTTGGTGTTTTTCCTTGTTGAGGTTTTTGTTGAATTCGTTCGTCTCTTTGAATGTTCGGGTTTTTGTTGAATTTATTGATGTTTTTCATTGCTGAGCTTGTTCTTGTTGAATTTTTTGGTGTTTTTCATTGTTGAGGTTGTTGTTGCTGAATTTTTTGGTGTTTTTCATTGTTGAGGTTGTTGTTGTTGAATTTCTTGGTGTTTTTCAATATTGAGGTTGTTGTTGAATTTATTGGTGGTATCAATGTTTTTTTTAAAAGTTTTTGGCGAATTTCAATTCTGAGTTTGTTCAATTTTTTGGTGTTTTTCATTGTTGATGTTGTTGTTGAATTTTTTGGTATTTTTCATTGTTGAGGTTGTTGTTGTTGAATTTTTTGGTGTTTTTCATTGTTGAGGTTGTTGTTGTTGAATTTCTTGGTGTTTTTCAATGTTGAGGTTGATGTTGAATTTGTTGGTGTTTTTCAATATTGAGGTTGTTGTTGAATTTATTGGTGGTATCAATGTTTTTTTTAAAGCTTTTTTGTAATTTTCAAAGTTGAGGTTGCAGTTGAATTTTTTGGTGTTTTTCATTGTTGAGGTTGTTGTTGTTGAATTTCTTGGTGTTTTTCAATGTTGAGGTTGATGTTGAATTTGTTGATGATTTTCAATATTGAGGTTGTTGTTGAATTTATTGGTGGTATCAATGTTTTTTTTAAAGCTTTTTTGTAATTTTCAAAGTTGAGGTTGCAGTTGAATTTGTTGGTGTTTTTCATTGTTGAGGTTGTTGTTGAATTTGTTGGTGATTTTCAATATGGAGGTTGTTGTTGAATTTTTTGGTGTTTTTCATTGTTGAGGTCTTTGTTCAATTTTTTGGTGTTTTTCATTGTTGAGTTTGTTGTTGTTGAATTTTTTGGTGTTTTTCATTGTAGAGGTTGTTGTTGTTGAATTTTTTCGAGTTTTTCAATGTTGAGGTTGTTGTTGAATTTTTTGGTATTTTTCATTGTTGAGGTTGTTGTTGTTGAATTCTTTAATTTTTTTAATTGTTGAGGTTTTTGTTGAATTTGTTGTTGTTTTTGAATGTTGAGATTTTTGTTGAATTTTTGGGTGTTTTTCACTGTTGAGGTTGATGTCGAATTTGTTGGTGATTTTAAATATTGATGTTGTAGTTGAAGTTGTTGGTGTTTTTCAATGTTGAGGTTTTTGAATTTGTTGGTGTTTTTCAAAATTATGGTTTATGTTGAATTTGTTGGTGATTTTCAATATTGAGGATGTTGTTGAATTTGTTGATGTTTTTCCATGTAGGGGCTGCTGTTGAAATTTTTGGTGTTTTTCATTGCTGAGGTAGTTGTTGAATTTGTTGCTATTATTGAATGTTGATGTTGTTGAATCTGTTGGTGCTTTTCAAAGTTGAGGGTATTGTTGAATTTTTTGGTGTTTTTCATTGTTGACGTTGTTGTTGTTGAATTTTTTGGTGTTTTTCATTGTTGAGGTTGTTGTTGAATTTTTTGATGTTATTGATTGTTCAGGTTTATGTTGTATTTGTTGGTGATTTTCAATATTGAGGTTGTTCTTGAACTTATTGGTGGTATCAATGTTTTTTTAAAAACTTTTTCGTATTTTTCACAGTTGAGGTTGCAGTTGAATTTGTTGGTGTTTATCAATGTTGAGGTTGTTGAATTGGTTGTTGTTTTTCAAAGTTGAGGTTGTTGTTGAATTTTTTGGTGTTTTTCATTGTTGAGGTTTTTGTTGAATTTGTTGGTGTTTTTCAATGTTGAGTTTGTTGTTGAATTTTGTGGTGTTTTTCATATTTGTGATTGTTGTTGTTGAAGTTTTTGGTGTGTTTCATTGTTGAGGTTGCTGTTGTTGAATTTTTTGGTGTTTTTCATTTTTGAGGTTGTTGTTGAATTTTTTGATTTTATTAATTGTTCAGGTTGTTGTTGAAATTGTTGGTCATTTTCTATATTGAGGTTGTTGTTGAATTTATTGGTGGTATCAATGTTTTTTTTAAAACTTTTTTGTATTTTTCAAAGTTGAGGTTGCAGTTGAAATTGTTGGTGTTTTTCAATGTTGAGGTTGTTGAATTTGTTGCTGTTTTTCAAAGTTGAGGTTGTTGTTGAATTTTTTGGTGTTTTTCATTGTTGAGGTTGTTGTTGAATTTTTTGATGTTATTGATTGTTCAGGTTGTTGTTGTATTTGTTGGTGATTTTCAATATTGAGGTTGTTGTTGAATTTATTGGTGGTATCAATGTTTTTTTAGAAACTTTTTTGTAATTTTCACAGTTGAGGTTGCAGTTGAATTTGTTGGTGTTTATCAATGTTGAGGTTGTTGAATTGGTTGTTGTTTTTCAAAGTTGAGGTTGTTGTTGAATTTTTTGGTGTTTTTCATTGTTGAGGTTTTTGTTGAATTTGTTGGTGTTTTTCAATGTTGAGATTGTTGTTGAATTTTGTGGTGTTTTTCATATTGGTGGTTGTTGTTGTTGAAGTTTTTGGTGTGTTTCAATGTTGAGGTTGTTGTTGTTGAATTTTTTGGTGTTTTTCAATGTTGAGGTTGTTGTTCAATTTTTTGGTGTTCTTCATTTTTGAGGTTGTTGTTGAATTTTTTGATTTTATTAATTGTTCAGGTTGTTGTTGAATTTGTTGGTCATTTTCTATATTGAGGTTGTTGTTGAATTGATTGGTGGTATCAATGTTTTTTTTAAAACTTTTTTGTATTTTTCAAAGTTGAGGTTGCAGTTGAATTTGTTGGTTTTTTTCAATGTTGAGGTTGTTGAATTTGTTGGTGTTTTTCAAAGTTGAGGTTGTTGTTGAATTATTCGGTGTTTTTCATTGTTGACGTTGTTGTTGAATTTTTTGGTGTCTTTCATTGTTGAGGTTGTTGTTGTTGAATTTTTTGGTGTTTTTCAATGTTGAGGTTGTTGTTGAATTTGTTGGTGATTTTCTATATTGAGGTTGTTGTTGAATTTATTGGTGGTATCAATGTTTTTTTAAAAACTTTTTTGTATTTTTCAAAGTTGAGGTTGCAGTTGCATTTGTTGGTGTTTTTCATTGTTGAGGTTTTTGTTGAATTTGTTATTGTTTTTGAATGTTGAGTTTGTTGTTGAATTTTTTGGTGTTTTTCACTGTTGAGGTTGTTGTTGAATTTGTTGGTGATTTTCAATATTGAATTTGTTGTTGAATTTTGTGTTGTTATTCATTGTTGAGGTTGTTGTTGTTGAATTTTTTGGTGTTTTTCGTTGTTGAGGTTGTTGTTGTTGAATTATTTGGTGTTTTTCAATGATGAGGTTGTTGAAGATTTTTTTTGTGTTTTTCATTGTTGAGGTTGTTGTTGTTGAATTTTTTGATGTTATTGATTGTTCAGGTTGTTGTTGAATTTGTTGGTGTTTTTCAAAGTTGAGGTTGTTGTTGAATATATTGGTGTTTTTAATTGTTGAGGTTTTTGTTGAATTTGTTTTAGTTTTTGAATGTTGAGATTGTTGTTGAATTTTTTGGTGTTTTTCACTGTTGAGGTTGTTGTTGAATTTGTTGGTGATTTTCAATAACGAGGTTGTAGTTGAATTTGTTGGTGCTTTTCAATGTTGAGGTTTTTGAATTTGTTGGTGTTTTTCAAAGTTGAGGTTGTTGTTGAATTTGTTGGTGATTTTCAATATTGAGGATGTTATTGAATTTGTTGGTGTTTTTCAATGATGGTGCTGTTGTTGAATTTTATGGTATTTTTCATTGCTGAGGATGTTGTTGAATTGGTTGTTGTTTTTGAATGTTGATGTTGTTGAATCTGTTGGTGCTTTTCAAAGTTGACGTTGTTGTTGAATTTTTTGGTGTTTTTCCTTGTTGAGGTTTTTGTTGAATTCGTTCGTCTCTTTGAATGTTCGGGTTTTTGTTGAATTTATTGATGTTTTTCATTGCTGAGCTTGTTCTTGTTGAATTTTTTGGTGTTTTTCATTGTTGAGGTTGTTGTTGCTGAATTTTTTGGTGTTTTTCATTGTTGAGGTTGTTGTTGTTGAATTTCTTGGTGTTTTTCAATATTGAGGTTGTTGTTGAATTTATTGGTGGTATCAATGTTTTTTTTAAAAGTTTTTGGCGAATTTCAATTCTGAGTTTGTTCAATTTTTTGGTGTTTTTCATTGTTGATGTTGTTGTTGAATTTTTTGGTATTTTTCATTGTTGAGGTTGTTGTTGTTGAATTTTTTGGTGTTTTTCATTGTTGAGGTTGTTGTTGTTGAATTTCTTGGTGTTTTTCAATGTTGAGGTTGATGTTGAATTTGTTGATGATTTTCAATATTGAGGTTGTTGTTGAATTTATTGGTGGTATCAATGTTTTTTTTAAAACTTTTTTGTAATTTTCAAAGTTGAGGTTGCAGTTGAATTTGTTGGTGTTTTTCATTGTTGAGGTTGTTGTTGAATTTGTTGGTGATTTTCAATATGGAGGTTGTTGTTGAATTTTTTGGTGTTTTTCATTGTTGAGGTCTTTGTTCAATTTTTTGGTGTTTTTCATTGTTGAGTTTGTTGTTGTTGAATTTTTTGGTGTTTTTCATTGTAGAGGTTGTTGTTGTTGAATTTTTTCGAGTTTTTCAATGTTGAGGTTGTTGTTGAATTTTTTGGTATTTTTCATTGTTGAGGTTGTTGTTGTTGAATTCTTTAATTTTTTTTCATTGTTGAGGTTTTTGTTGAATTTGTTGTTGTTTTTGAATGTTGAGATTTTTGTTGAATTTTTGGGTGTTTTTCACTGTTGAGGTTGATGTCGAATTTGTTGGTGATTTTAAATATTGATGTTGTAGTTGAAGTTGTTGGTGTTTTTCAATGTAGAGGTTTTTGAATTTGTAGGTGTTTATCAAAGTTATGGTTGTTGTTGAATTTGTTGGTGATTTTCAATATTGAGGATGTTGTTGAATTTGTTGATGTTTTTCCATGTAGGGGCTGCTGTTGAAATTTTTGGTGTTTTTCATTGCTGAGGTTGTTGTTGAATTTGTTGCTATTATTGAATGTTGATGTTGTTGAATCTGTTGGTGCTTTTCAAAGTTGAGGGTATTGTTGAATTTTTTGGTGTTTTTCATTGTTGACGTTGTTGTTGTTGAATTTTTTGGTGTTTTTCATTGTTGAGGTTGTTGTTGAATTTTTTGATGTTATTGATTGTTCAGGTTGTTGTTGTATTTGTTGGTGATTTTCAATATTGAGGTTGTTCTTGAATTTATTGGTGGTATCAATGTTTTTTTAAAAACTTTTTCGTATTTTTCACAGTTGAGGTTGCAGTTGAATTTGTTGATGTTTTTCAATGTTGAGGTTGTTGAATTGGTTGTTGTTTTTCAAAGTTGAGGTTGTTGTTGAATTTTTTGGTGTTTTTCATTGTTGAGGTTTTTGTTGAATTTGTTGGTGTTTTTCAATGTTGAGTTTGTTGTTGAATTTTGTGGTGTTTTTCATATTTGTGATTGTTGTTGTTGAAGTTTTTGGTGTGTTTCATTGTTGAGGTTGCTGTTGTTGAATTTTTTGGTGTTTTTCATTTTTGAGGTTGTTGTTGAATTTTTTGATTTTATTAATTGTTCAGGTTGTTGTTGAAATTGTTGGTCATTTTCTATATTGAGGTTGTTGTTGAATTTATTGGTGGTATCAATGTTTTTTTTAAAACTTTTTTGTATTTTTCAAAGTTGAGGTTGCAGTTGAAATTGTTGGTGTTTTTCAATGTTGAGGTTGTTGAATTTGTTGGTGTTTTTCAAAGTTGAGGTTGTTGTTGAATTTTTTGGTGTTTTTCATTGTTGAGGTTGTTGTTGAATTTTTTGATGTTATTGATTGTTCAGGTTGTTGTTGTATTTGTTGGTGATTTTCAATATTGAGGTTGTTGTTGAATTTATTGGTGGTATCAATGTTTTTTTAGAAACTTTTTTGTAATTTTCACAGTTGAGGTTGCAGTTGAATTTGTTGGTGTTTATCAATGTTGAGGTTGTTGAATTGGTTGTTGTTTTTCAAAGTTGAGGTTGTTGTTGAATTTTTTGGTGTTTTTCATTGTTGAGGTTTTTGTTGAATTTGTTGGTGTTTTTCAATGTTGAGATTGTTGTTGAATTTTGTGGTGTTTTTCATATTGGTGGTTGTTGTTGTTGAAGTTTTTGGTGTGTTTCAATGTTGAGGTTGTTGTTGTTGAATTTTTTGGTGTTTTTCATTTTTGAGGTTGTTGTTGAATTTTTTGATTTGATTAATTGTTCAGGTTGTTGTTGAGTTTGTTGGTCATTTTCTATATTGAGGTTGTTGTTGAATTGATTGGTGGTATCAATGTTTTTTTTAAAACTTTTTTGTATTTTTCAAAGTTGAGGTTGCAGTTGAATTTGTTGGTTTTTTTCAATGTTGAGGTTGTTGAATTTGTTGGTGTTTTTCAAAGTTGAGGTTGTTGTTGAATTATTCGGTGTTTTTCATTGTTGACGTTGTTGTTGAATTTTTTGGTGTCTTTCATTGTTGAGGTTGTTGTTGTTGAATTTTTTGGTGTTTTTCAATGTTGAGGTTGTTGTTGAATTTGTTATTGTTTTTGAATGTTGAGTTTGTTGTTGAATTTTTTGGTGTTTTTCACTGTTGAGGTTGTTGTTGAATTTGTTGGTGATTTTCAATATTGAATTTGTTGTTGAATTTTGTGTTGTTATTCATTGTTGAGGTTGTTGTTGTTGAATTTTTTGGTGTTTTTCGTTGTTGAGGTTGTTGTTGTTGAATTATTTGGTGTTTTTCAATGATGAGGTTGTTGAAGATTTTTTTTGTGTTTTTCATTGTTGAGGTTGTTGTTGAATTTTTTGATGTTATTGATTGTTCAGGTTGTTGTTGAATTTGTTGGTGTTTTTCAAAGTTGAGGTTGTTGTTGAATATATTGGTGTTTTTAATTGTTGAGGTTTTTGTTGAATTTGTTTTAGTTTTTGAATGTTGAGATTGTTGTTGAATTTTTTGGTGTTTTTCACTGTTGAGGTTGTTGTTGAATTTGTTGGTGATTTTCAATAACGAGGTTGTAGTTGAATTTGTTGGTGCTTTTCAATGTTGAGGTTTTTGAATTTGTTGGTGTTTTTCAAAGTTGAGGTTGTTGTTGAATTTGTTGGTGATTTTCAATATTGAGGATGTTATTGAATTTGTTGGTGTTTTTCAATGATGGTGCTGTTGTTGAATTTTATGGTATTTTTCATTGCTGAGGATGTTGTTGAATTGGTTGTTGTTTTTGAATGTTGATGTTGTTGAATCTGTTGGTGCTTTTCAAAGTTGACGTTGTTGTTGAATTTTTTGGTGTTTTTCCTTGTTGAGGTTTTTGTTGAATTCGTTCGTCTCTTTGAATGTTCGGGTTTTTGTTGAATTTATTGATGTTTTTCATTGCTGAGCTTGTTCTTGTTGAATTTTTTGGTGTTTTTCATTGTTGAGGTTGTTGTTGCTGAATTTTTTGGTGTTTTTCATTGTTGAGGTTGTTGTTGTTGAATTTCTTGGTGTTTTTCAATATTGAGGTTGTTGTTGAATTTATTGGTGGTATCAATGTTTTTTTTAAAAGTTTTTGGCGAATTTCAATTCTGAGTTTGTTCAATTTTTTGGTGTTTTTCATTGTTGATGTTGTTGTTGAATTTTTTGGTATTTTTCATTGTTGAGGTTGTTGTTGTTGAATTTTTTGGTGTTTTTCATTGTTGAGGTTGTTGTTGTTGAATTTCTTGGTGTTTTTCAATGTTGAGGTTGATGTTGAATTTGTTGATGATTTTCAATATTGAGGTTGTTGTTGAATTTATTGGTGGTATCAATGTTTTTTTTAAAACTTTTTTGTAATTTTCAAAGTTGAGGTTGCAGTTGAATTTGTTGGTGTTTTTCATTGTGGAGGTTGTTGTTGAATTTGTTGGTGATTTTCAATATGGAGGTTGTTGTTGAATTTTTTGCTGTTTTTCATTGTTGAGGTCTTTGTTCAATTTTTTGGTGTTTTTCATTGTTGAGTTTGTTGTTGTTGAATTTTTTGGTGTTTTTCATTGTTGAGGTTGTTGTTGTTGAATTCTTTAATTTTTTTTCATTGTTGAGGTTTTTGTTGAATTTGTTGTTGTTTTTGAATGTTGAGATTTTTGTTGAATTTTTGGGTGTTTTTCACTGTTGAGGTTGATGTCGAATTTGTTGGTGATTTTAAATATTGATGTTGTAGTTGAAGTTGTTGGTGTTTTTCAATGTTGAGGTTTTTGAATTTGTAGGTGTTTATCAAAGTTATGGTTGTTGTTGAATTTGTTGGTGATTTTCAATATTGAGGATGTTGTTGAATTTGTTGATGTTTTTCCATGTAGGGGCTGCTGTTGAAATTTTTGGTGTTTTTCATTGCTGAGGTTGTTGTTGAATTTGTTGCTATTATTGAATGTTGATGTTGTTGAATCTGTTGGTGCTTTTCAAAGTTGAGGGTATTGTTGAATTTTTTGGTGTTTTTCATTGTTGACGTTGTTGTTGTTGAATTTTTTGGTGTTTTTCATTGTTGAGGTTGTTGTTGAATTTTTTGATGTTATTGATTGTTCAGGTTGTTGTTGTATTTGTTGGTGATTTTCAATATTGAGGTTGTTCTTGAATTTATTGGTGGTATCAATGTTTTTTTAAAAACTTTTTCGTATTTTTCACAGTTGAGGTTGCAGTTGAATTTGTTGGTGTTTTTCAATGTTGAGGTTGTTGAATTGGTTGTTGTTTTTCAAAGTTGAGGTTGTTGTTGAATTTTTTGGTGTTTTTCATTGTTGAGGTTTTTGTTGAATTTGTTGGTGTTTTTCAATGTTGAGTTTGTTGTTGAATTTTGTGGTGTTTTTCATATTTGTGATTGTTGTTGTTGAAGTTTTTGGTGTGTTTCATTGTTGAGGTTGCTGTTGTTGAATTTGTTGTTGATTTTGAATGTTGAGATTTTTGTTGAATTTTTGGGTGTTTTTCACTGTTGAGGTTGATGTCGAATTTGTTGGTGATTTTAAATATTGATGTTGTAGTTGAAGTTGTTGGTGTTTTTCAATGTTGAGGTTTTTGAATTTGTAGGTGTTTATCAAAGTTATGGTTGTTGTTGAATTTGTTGGTGATTTTCAATATTGAGGATGTTGTTGAATTTGTTGATGTTTTTCCATGTAGGCGCTGCTGTTGAAATTTTTGGTGTTTTTCATTGCTGAGGTTGTTGTTGAATTTGTTGCTATTATTGAATGTTGATGTTGTTGAATCTGTTGGTGCTTTTCAAAGTTGAGGGTATTGTTGAATTTTTTGGTGTTTTTCATTGTTGACGTTGTTGTTGTTGAATTTTTTGGTGTTTTTCATTGTTGAGGTTGTTGTTGAATTTTTTGATGTTATTGATTGTTCAGGTTTATGTTGTATTTGTTGGTGATTTTCAATATTGAGGTTGTTCTTGAATTTATTGGTGGTATCAATGTTTTTTTAAAAACTTTTTCGTATTTTTCACAGTTGAGGTTGCAGTTGAATTTGTTGGTGTTTTTCAATGTTGAGGTTGTTGAATTGGTTGTTGTTTTTCAAAGTTGAGGTTGTTGTTGAATTTTTTGGTGTTTTTCATTGTTGAGGTTTTTGTTGAATTTGTTGGTGTTTTTCAATGTTGAGTTTGTTGTTGAATTTTGTGGTGTTTTTCATATTTGTGATTGTTGTTGTTGAAGTTTTTGGTGTGTTTCATTGTTGAGGTTGCTGTTGTTGAATTTTTTGGTGTTTTTCATTTTTGAGGTTGTTGTTGAATTTTTTGATTTTATTAATTGTTCAGGTTGTTGTTGAAATTGTTGGTCATTTTCTATATTGAGGTTGTTGTTGAATTTATTGGTGGTATCAATGTTTTTTTTAAAACTTTTTTGTATTTTTCAAAGTTGAGGTTGCAGTTGAAATTGTTGGTGTTTTTCAATGTTGAGGTTGTTGAATTTGTTGCTGTTTTTCAAAGTTGAGGTTGTTGTTGAATTTTTTGGTGTTTTTCATTGTTGAGGTTGTTGTTGAATTTTTTTATGTTATTGATTGTTCAGGTTGTTGTTGTATTTGTTGGTGATTTTCAATATTGAGGTTGTTGTTGAATTTATTGGTGGTATCAATGTTTTTTTAGAAACTTTTTTGTAATTTTCACAGTTGAGGTTGCAGTTGAATTTGTTGGTGTTTATCAATGTTGAGGTTGTTGTTTTTCAAAGTTGAGGTTGTTGTTGAATTTTTTGGTGTTTTTCATTGTTGAGGTTTTTGTTGAATTTGTTGGTGTTTTTCAATGTTGAGATTGTTGTTGAATTTTGTGGTGTTTTTCATATTGGTGGTTGTTGTTGTTGAAGTTTTTGGTGTGTTTCAATGTTGAGGTTGTTGTTGTTGAATTTTTTGGTGTTTTTCATTTTTGAGGTTGTTGTTGAATTTTTTGATTTGATTAATTGTTCAGGTTGTTGTTGAGTTTGTTGGTCATTTTCTATATTGAGGTTGTTGTTGAATTGATTGGTGGTATCAATGTTTTTTTTAAAACTTTTTTGTATTTTTCAAAGTTGAGGTTGCAGTTGAATTTGTTGGTTTTTTTCAATGTTGAGGTTGTTGAATTTGTTGGTGTTTTTCAAAGTTGAGGTTGTTGTTGAATTATTCGGTGTTTTTCATTGTTGACGTTGTTGTTGAATTTTTTAGTGTCTTTCATTGTTGAGGTTGTTGTTGTTGAATTTTTTGGTGTTTTTCAATACTGAGGTTGTTGTTGAATTTGTTATTGTTTTTGAATGTTGAGTTTGTTGTTGAATTTTTTGGTGTTTTTCACTGTTGAGGTTGTTGTTGAATTTGTTGGTGATTTTCAATATTGAATTTGTTGTTGAATTTTGTGTTGTTATTCATTGTTGAGGTTGTTGTTGTTGAATTTTTTGGTGTTTTTCGTTGTTGAGGTTGTTGTTGTTGAATTATTTGGTGTTTTTCAATGATGAGGTTGTTGAAGATTTTTTTTGTGTTTTTCATTGTTGAGGTTGTTGTTGTTGAATTTTTTGATGTTATTGATTGTTCAGGTTGTTGTTGAATTTGTTGGTGTTTTTCAAAGTTGAGGTTGTTGTTGAATATATTGGTGTTTTTAATTGTTGAGGTTTTTGTTGAATTTGTTTTAGTTTTTGAATGTTGAGATTGTTGTTGAATTTTTTGGTGTTTTTCACTGTTGAGGTTGTTGTTGAATTTGTTGGTGATTTTCAATAACGAGGTTGTAGTTCAATTTGTTGGTGCTTTTCAATGTTGAGGTTTTTGAATTTGTTGGTGTTTTTCAAAGTTGAGGTTGTTGTTGAATTTGTTGGTGATTTTCAATATTGAGGATGTTATTGAATTTGTTGGTGTTTTTCAATGATGGTGCTGTTGTTGAATTTTATGGTATTTTTCATTGCTGAGGATGTTGTTGAATTGGTTGTTGTTTTTGAATGTTGATGTTGTTGAATCTGTTGGTGCTTTTCAAAGTTGACGTTGTTGTTGAATTTTTTGGTGTTTTTCCTTTTTGAGGTTTTTGTTGAATTCGTTCGTCTCTTTGAATGTTCGGGTTTTTGTTGAATTTATTGATGTTTTTCATTGCTGAGCTTGTTCTGGTTGAATTTTTTGGTGTTTTTCATTGTTGAGGTTGTTGTTGCTGAATTTTTTGGTGTTTTTCATTGTTGAGGTTGTTGTTGAATTTCTTGGTGTTTTTCAATATTGAGGTTGTTGTTGAATTTATTGGTGGTATCAATGTTTTTTTTAAAAGTTTTTGGCGAATTTCAATTCTGAGTTTGTTCAATTTTTTGGTGTTTTTCATTGTTGATGTTGTTGTTGAATTTTTTGGTATTTTTCATTGTTGAGGTTGTTGTTGTTGAATTTTTTGGTGTTTTTCATTGTTGAGGTTGTTGTTGAATTTGTTGGTATTTTTGAATGTTGATGTTTTTGAATCTGTTGGTGCTTTTCAAAGTTGAGGATATTGTTGAATTTTTTGGTCTTTTTCCTTGTTGAGGATTTTGTTGAATTGGTTTGGCTTTTTGAATGTTCAGGTTTTTGTTGAATTTTTTGATGTTTTTCATTGCTGAGGTTGTTGTTGAAATTTTTGGTCTTTTTCAATGTTGAGTTTGTTGTTGAATTTTTTGGTGTTATTGATTGTTCAGGTTGTTGTTGTATTTGTTGGTGATTTTCAATTGAGGGTGTTGTTGAATTTCTTGGTTGTATCAATGTTTTTTTAAAAACTTTTTTGTATGTTTCTCACTTGAGGTTGCAGTTGAAATTGTTGGTGTTTTTCAATGTTGAGGTTGTTGAATTTGTTGGTGTTTTTCAAAGTTGAGGTTGTTGTTGAATTTTTTGGTGTTTTTCATTGTTGAGGTTTTTGTTGAATTTGTTGGTGTCTTTGAATGTTGAGTTTGTTGTTGAATTTTTTGGTGTTTTTCACTGTTGAGTTTGTTGTTGAATTTGTTGGTGATTTTCAATGTTGAGGTTGTTGTTGAATTTTTTGTTGTTTTTCATTTTTGAGGTTGTTGTTGTTGAATTTTTTGATTTTATTAATTGTTCAGGTTGTTGTTGAATTTGTTGGTGATTTTCAATATTGAGGTTGTTGTTGAAATTATTGGTGGTATCAATGTTTTTTTTAAAACTTTTTTGTATTTTTCAAAGTTGAGGTTGCAGTTGAATTTGTTGGTGTTTTTCACTGTTGAGGTTGTTGTTGAATTTTTCGGTGTCTTTCAAAGTTGAGGTTGTTGTTGAATTTTTTGGTGTTTTTCATTGTTGACGTTGTTGTTGTATTTTTTGGTGTTTTTAAATGTTGAGGTTGTTGTTGAATTTTTTGGTTTTTTTCATTGTTGAGGTTGTTGTTGTTGATTTTTTTGGTGTTTTTCAATGTTGAGGTTGCTGTTGACTCTGTTGGTGATTTTCAATATTGAGGCTATTGTTGAATTTATTGGTGGTATCAATGTTTTTTTAAAAACTTTTTTGTATTTTTCAAAGTTGAGGTTTCAGTTGAATTTGTTGGTGTTTTTCATTGTTGAGGTTTTGGTTGAATTTGTTTTTGTTTTTGAATGTTGAGTTTGTTGTTGAATTTTGTGGTCTTTTTCATTATTGAGGTTGTTGTTGTTGAATTTTTTGGTGTTTTTCGTTGTTGAGGTTGTTGTTGTTGAATTATTTGGTGTTTTTCAATTATGAGGTTGTTGTTGATTTTTTTTGATGTTTTTCATTATTGAGGTTGTTGTTGTTGAATTTTTTGGTGTTATTGATTGTTCAGGTTGTTGTTGAATATGTTGGTGTTTTTCAAAGTTGAGGTTGTTGTTGAATATTTTGGTGTTTTTAATTGTTGAGGTTTTTGTTGAATTTGTTGTTGTTTTTGAATGTTGAGATTGTTGTTGAATTTTTTGGTGTTTTTCACTGTTGAGGTTGTTGTTGAATTTGTTGGGGATTTTCAATATCGAGGTTGTAGTTGAATTTGTTGGTGCTTTTCAATGTTGAGGTTTTTGAATTTGTTGGTGTTTTTAAAAGTTGAGGTTGTTGTTGAATTTGTTGGTGATTTTCAATATTGAGGATGTTGTTGAATTTGTTGGTGTTTTTCAATGTTGGGGCTGTTGTTGAATTTTGTGGTGTTTTTCATTGCTGAGGTTGTTGTTGAATTGGATGGTGTTATTGAATGTTGATTTTGTTGAATCTGTTGGTGCTTTTCAAAGTTGACGTTGTTTTTGAATTTTTTGGTGTTTTTCCTTGTTGAGGTTTTTGTTGAATTGGTTCGTCTTTTTGAATGTTCAGGTTTTTGTTGAATTTATTGATGTTTTTCATCGCTGAGGTTGTTGTTGAAATTTTTGGTGATTTTCAATTCTGAGTTTGTTGTTCAATTTTTTGGTGTTTTTCATTGTTGACGTTGTTGTTGAATTGTTTGGTGTTTTTCATTGTTGAGGTTGTTGTTGTTGAATTTTTTGGTGGCTTTCATTGTTGACGTTGCTGTTGTTGAATTTTTTGGTGTTTTTCAATGTTGAGGTTGTTGTTGAATTTGTTGGTGATTTTCAATATTGAGGTTGTTGTTCAATTTATTGGTGGTATCAATGTTTTTTTAAAAACTTTTTTGTATTTTTAAAGTTTAGGTTGCAGTTGAATTTGTTGGTGTTTTTCATTGTTGAGGTTTTTGTTGAATTTGTTTTTGTTTTTGAATGTTGAGTTTGTTGTTGAATTTTTTGGTGTTTTTCACTGTTGAGGTTGTTGTTGAATTTGTTGGTGATTTTCAATGTTGAGTTTGTTGTTGAATTTTGTGTTGTTTTTCATTGTTGAGGTTGTTGTTGAGTTTTTTGGTGTTTTTCGTTGTTGCGGTTGTTGTTGTTGAATTATTTAGTGTTTTTAATTGTTGAGGTTTTTGTTGAATTTGTCTCTGTTTTTGAATGTTGAGATTGTTGTTGAATTTTTTGGTGTTTTTCACTGTTGAGGTTGTTGTTGAATTTGTTGGTGATTTTCAACATCGAGGTTGTAGTTGAATTTGGTGGTGCTTTTCAATGTTGAGGTTTTTGAATTTGTTTGTCTTTTTCAAAGTTGAGGTTGTTGTTGAATTTGTTGGTGATTTTCAATATTGAGGATGTTGCTGAATTTGTTGGTGTTTTTCAATGATGGGGCTGTTGTTGAATTTTATGGTATTTTTCATTGCTGAGGTTGTTGTTGAATTGGTTGGTGTTTTTGTATGTTTTAGTTGTTGAATCTGTTGGTGCTTTTCAAAGTTGACGTTGTTGTTGAATTTTTTGGTGTTTTTCCTTGTTGAGGTTTTTGTTGAATTGGTTCGTCTCTTTGAATGTTCAGGTTTTTGTTGAATTTATTGATGTTTTTCATTGCTGAGGTTGTTGTTGTTGAATTTTTTGGTGTTTTTCATTGTTGTGGTTGTTGTTGTTGAATTTTTTGGTGTTTTTCATTGTTGAGGTTGTTGTTGTTGAATTTCTTGGTGTTTTTCAATATTGAGGTTGTTGTTGAATTTATTGGTGGTATCAATGTTTTTTTTAAAAGTTTTTGGCAAATTTCAATTATGAGTTTGTTGATCAATTTTTTGGTGTTTTTCATTGTTGATGTTGTTGTTGAATTTTTTGGTATTTTTCATTGTTGAGGTTGTTGTTGTTGAATTTTTTTGTGTTTTTCATTGTTGAGGTTGTTATTGTTGAATTTCTTGGTGTTTTTCAATTTTGAGGTTGATGTTGAATTTGTTGATGATTTTCAATATTGAGGTTGTTGCTGAATTTATTGGTGGTATCAATGTTTTTTTTAAAACTTTTTTGTAATTTTCAAAGTTGAGGTTGAAGTTGAATTTGTTGGCGTTTTTCATTGTTGAGGTTGTTGTTGAATTTGTTGGTGATTTTCATTGTTGAGGTCTTTGTTCATTTTTTTGGTGTTTTTCATAGTTGAGTTTTTTGTTGTTGAATTTTTTGGTGTTTTTCATTGTAGAGGTTGTTGCTGTTGAATTTATTCGAGTTTTTCAATGTTGAGGTTGTTGTTGTTGAATTCTTTGATGTTTTTCATTGTTGAGGTTTTTGTTGAATTTGTTGTTGTTTTTGAATGTTGAGAATTTTGTTGAATTTTTGGGTGTTTTTCACTGTTGAGGTTGATGTCGAATTTGTTGGTGATTTTAAATATTGATGTTGTAGTTGAATTTATTGGTGTTTTTCAATGTTGATGTTTTTGAATTTGTTGGTGTTTTTCAAAGTTATGGTTGTTGTTGAATTTGTTGGTGATTTTCAATATTGAGGATGTTGTTGAATTTGTTGATGTTTTTGAATGTTGATGTTGTTGAATCTGATGGTGCTTTTCAAAGTTGAGGGTATTGTTGAATTTTTTGGTGTTTTTCATTGTTGACGTTGCTGTTGTTGAATTTTTTGGTGTTTTTCAATGTTGAGGTTGTTGTTGAATTTGTTGGTGATTTTCAATATTGAGGTTGTTGTTCAATTTATTGGTGGTATCAATGTTTTTTTAAAAACTTTTTTGTATTTTTAAAGTTTAGGTTGCAGTTGAATTTGTTGGTGTTTTTCATTGTTGAGGTTTTTGTTGAATTTGTTTTTGTTTTTGAATGTTGAGTTTGTTGTTGAATTTTTTGGTGTTTTTCACTGTTGAGGTTGTTGTTGAATTTGTTGGTGATTTTCAATGTTGAGTTTGTTGTTGAATTTTGTGTTGTTTTTCATTGTTGAGGTTGTTGTTGAGTTTTTTGGTGTTTTTCGTTGTTGCGGTTGTTGTTGTTGAATTATTTAGTGTTTTTAATTGTTGAGGTTTTTGTTGAATTTGTCTCTGTTTTTGAATGTTGAGATTGTTGTTGAATTTTTTGGTGTTTTTCACTGTTGAGGTTGTTGTTGAATTTGTTGGTGATTTTCAACATCGAGGTTGTAGTTGAATTTGGTGGTGCTTTTCAATGTTGAGGTTTTTGAATTTGTTTGTCTTTTTCAAAGTTGAGGTTGTTGTTGAATTTGTTGGTGATTTTCAATATTGAGGATGTTGCTGAATTTGTTGGTGTTTTTCAATGATGGGGCTGTTGTTGAATTTTATGGTATTTTTCATTGCTGAGGTTGTTGTTGAATTGGTTGGTGTTTTTGTATGTTTTAGTTGTTGAATCTGTTGGTGCTTTTCAAAGTTGACGTTGTTGTTGAATTTTTTGGTGTTTTTCCTTGTTGAGGTTTTTGTTGAATTGGTTCGTCTCTTTGAATGTTCAGGTTTTTGTTGAATTTATTGATGTTTTTCATTGCTGAGGTTGTTGTTGTTGAATTTTTTGGTGTTTTTCATTGTTGTGGTTGTTGTTGTTGAATTTTTTGGTGTTTTTCATTGTTGAGGTTGTTGTTGTTGAATTTCTTGGTGTTTTTCAATATTGAGGTTGTTGTTGAATTTATTGGTGGTATCAATGTTTTTTTTAAAAGTTTTTGGCAAATTTCAATTATGAGTTTGTTGATCAATTTTTTGGTGTTTTTCATTGTTGATGTTGTTGTTGAATTTTTTGGTATTTTTCATTGTTGAGGTTGTTGTTGTTGAATTTTTTTGTGTTTTTCATTGTTGAGGTTGTTATTGTTGAATTTCTTGGTGTTTTTCAATTTTGAGGTTGATGTTGAATTTGTTGATGATTTTCAATATTGAGGTTGTTGCTGAATTTATTGGTGGTATCAATGTTTTTTTTAAAACTTTTTTGTAATTTTCAAAGTTGAGGTTGAAGTTGAATTTGTTGGCGTTTTTCATTGTTGAGGTTGTTGTTGAATTTGTTGGTGATTTTCATTGTTGAGGTCTTTGTTCATTTTTTTGGTGTTTTTCATAGTTGAGTTTTTTGTTGTTGAATTTTTTGGTGTTTTTCATTGTAGAGGTTGTTGCTGTTGAATTTATTCGAGTTTTTCAATGTTGAGGTTGTTGTTGTTGAATTCTTTGATGTTTTTCATTGTTGAGGTTTTTGTTGAATTTGTTGTTGTTTTTGAATGTTGAGAATTTTGTTGAATTTTTGGGTGTTTTTCACTGTTGAGGTTGATGTCGAATTTGTTGGTGATTTTAAATATTGATGTTGTAGTTGAATTTATTGGTGTTTTTCAATGTTGATGTTTTTGAATTTGTTGGTGTTTCTCAAAGTTATGGTTGTTGTTGAATTTGTTGGTGATTTTCAATATTGAGGATGATGTTGAATTTGTTGATGTTTTTGAATGTTGATGTTGTTGAATCTGATGGTGCTTTTCAAAGTTGAGGGTATTGTTGAATTTTTTGGTGTTTTTCATTGTTGACGTTGTTGTTGTTGAATTTTTTGGTGTTTTTCATTGTTGATGTTGTTGTTGAATTTTTTGATGTTATTGATTGTTCAGGTTGTTGTTGTATTTGTTGGTGCTTTTCAATATTGAGGTTGTTGTTGAATTTATTGGTGGTATCAATGTTTTTTTTAGAAACTTTTTTGTATTTTTCACAGTTGAGGTTGCAGTTGAATTTGTTGGTGTTTATCAATGTTGAGGTTGTTGAATTGGTTGTTGTTTTTCAAATTTGAGGTTGTTGTTGAATTTTTTGGTGTTTTTCATTGTTGAGCTTTTTGTTGAATTTGTTGGTGTTTTTCAATGTTGAGATTGTTGTTGAATTTTGTGGTGTTTTTCATATTTGTGGTTGTTGTTGTTGAAGTTTTTGGTGTGTTTCAATGTTGAGGTTGTTGTTGTTGAATTTTTTGGTGTTTTTCAATGTTGAGGTTGTTGTTCAATTTTTTGGTGTTCTTCATTTTTGAGGTTGTTGTTGAATTTTTTGATTTGATTAATTGTTCAGGTTGTTGTTGAATTTGTTGGTCATTTTCTATATTGAGGTTGTTGTTGAATTGATTGGTGGTATCAATGTTTTTTTTAAAACTTTTTTGTATTTTTCAAAGTTGAGGTTGCAGTTGAATTTGTTGGTTTTTTTCAATGTTGAGGTTGTTGAATTTGTTGGTGTTTTTCAAAGTTGAGGTTGTTGTTGAATTATTCGGTGTTTTTCATTGTTGACGTTGTTGTTGAATTTTTTGGTGTCTTTCATTGTTGAGGTTGTTGTTGTTGAATTTTTTGGTGTTTTTCAATGTTGAGGTTGTTGTTGAATTTGTTGGTGATTTTCTATATTGAGGTTGTTGTTGAATTTATTGGTAGTATCAATGTTTTTTTAAAAACTTTTTTGTATTTTTCAAAGTTGAGGTTGCAGTTGCATTTGTTGGTGTTTTTCATTGTTGAGGTTTTTGTTGAATTTGTTATTGTTTTTGAATGTTGAGTTTGTTGTTGAATTTTTTGGTGTTTTTCACTGTTGAGGTTGTTGTTGAATTTGTTGGTGATTTTCAATATTGAATTTGTTGTTGAATTTTGTGTTGTTATTCATTGTTGAGGTTGTTGTTGCTGAATTTTTTGGTGTTTTTCATTGTTGAGGTTGTTGTTGTTGAATTTCTTGGTGTTTTTCAATATTGAGGTTGTTGTTGAATTTATTGGTGGTATCAATGTTTTTTTTAAAAGTTTTTGGCGAATTTCAATTCTGAGTTTGTTCAATTTTTTGGTGTTTTTCATTGTTGATGTTGTTGTTGAATTTTTTGGTACTTTTCATTGTTGAGGTTGTTGTTGTTGAATTTTTTGGTGTTTTTCATTGTTGAGGTTGTTGTTGTTGAATTTCTTGGTGTTTTTCAATGTTGAGGTTGATGTTGAATTTGTTGATGATTTTCAATATTGAGGTTGTTGTTGAATTTATTGGTGGTATCAATGTTTTTTTTAAAGCTTTTTTGTAATTTTCAAAGTTGAGGTTGCAGTTGAATTTTTTGGTGTTTTTCATTGTTGAGGTTGTTGTTGTTGAATTTCTTGGTGTTTTTCAATGTTGAGGTTGATGTTGAATTTGTTGATGATTTTCAATATTGAGGTTGTTGTTGAATTTATTGGTGGTATCAATGTTTTTTTTAAAGCTTTTTTGTAATTTTCAAAGTTGAGGTTGCAGTTGAATTTGTTGGTGTTTTTCATTGTTGAGGTTGTTGTTGAATTTGTTGGTGATTTTCAATATGGAGGTTGTTGTTGAATTTTTTGGTGTTTTTCATTGTTGAGGTCTTTGTTCAATTTTTTGGTGTTTTTCATTGTTGAGTTTGTTGTTGTTGAATTTTTTGGTGTTTTTCATTGTAGAGGTTGTTGTTGTTGAATTTTTTCGAGTTTTTCAATGTTGAGGTTGTTGTTGAATTTTTTGGTATTTTTCATTGTTGAGGTTGTTGTTGTTGAATTCTTTAATTTTTTTAATTGTTGAGGTTTTTGTTGAATTTGTTGTTGTTTTTGAATGTTGAGATTTTTGTTGAATTTTTGGGTGTTTTTCACTGTTGAGGTTGATGTCGAATTTGTTGGTGATTTTAAATATTGATGTTGTAGTTGAAGTTGTTGGTGTTTTTCAATGTTGAGGTTTTTGAATTTGTTGGTGTTTTTCAAAGTTATGGTTGTTGTTGAATTTGTTGGTGATTTTCAATATTGAGGATGTTGTTGAATTTGTTGATGTTTTTCCATGTAGGGGCTGCTGTTGAAATTTTTGGTGTTTTTCATTGCTGAGGTAGTTGTTGAATTTGTTGCTATTATTGAATGTTGATGTTGTTGAATCTGTTGGTGCTTTTCAAAGTTGAGGGTATTGTTGAATTTTTTGGTGTTTTTCATTGTTGACGTTGTTGTTGTTGAATTTTTTGGTGTTTTTCATTGTTGAGGTTGTTGTTGAATTTTTTGATGTTATTGATTGTTCAGGTTTATGTTGTATTTGTTGGTGATTTTCAATATTGAGGTTGTTCTTGAACTTATTGGTGGTATCAATGTTTTTTTAAAAACTTTTTCGTATTTTTCACAGTTGAGGTTGCAGTTGAATTTGTTGGTGTTTATCAATGTTGAGGTTGTTGAATTGGTTGTTGTTTTTCAAAGTTGAGGTTGTTGTTGAATTTTTTGGTGTTTTTCATTGTTGAGGTTTTTGTTGAATTTGTTGGTGTTTTTCAATGTTGAGTTTGTTGATGAATTTTGTGGTGTTTTTCATATTTGTGATTGTTGTTGTTGAAGTTTTTGGTGTGTTTCATTGTTGAGGTTGCTGTTGTTGAATTTTTTGGTGTTTTTCATTTTTGAGGTTGTTGTTGAATTTTTTGATTTTATTAATTGTTCAGGTTGTTGTTGAAATTGTTGGTCATTTTCTATATTGAGGTTGTTGTTGAATTTATTGGTGGTATCAATGTTTTTTTTAAAACTTTTTTGTATTTTTCAAAGTTGAGGTTGCAGTTGAAATTGTTGGTGTTTTTCAATGTTGAGGTTGTTGAATTTGTTGTTGTTTTTCAAAGTTGAGGTTGTTGTTGAATTTTTTGGTGTTTTTCATTGTTGAGGTTTTTGTTGAATTTGTTGGTGTTTTTCAATGTTGAGTTTGTTGTTGAATTTTGTGGTGTTTTTCATATTTGTGATTGTTGTTGTTGAAGTTTTTGGTGTGTTTCATTGTTGAGGTTGCTGTTGTTGAATTTTTTGGTGTTTTTCATTTTTGAGGTTGTTGTTGAATTTTTTGATTTTATTAATTGTTCAGGTTGTTGTTGAAATTGTTGGTCATTTTCTATATTGAGGTTGTTGTTGAATTTATTGGTGGTATCAATGTTTTTTTTAAAACTTTTTTGTATTTTTCAAAGTTGAGGTTGCAGTTGAAATTGTTGGTGTTTTTCAATGTTGAGGTTGTTGAATTTGTTGCTGTTTTTCAAAGTTGAGGTTGTTGTTGAATTTTTTGGTGTTTTTCATTGTTGAGGTTGTTGTTGAATTTTTTGATGTTATTGATTGTTCAGGTTGTTGTTGTATTTGTTGGTGATTTTCAATATTGAGGTTGTTGTTGAATTTATTGGTGGTATCAATGTTTTTTTAGAAACTTTTTTGTAATTTTCACAGTTGAGGTTGCAGTTGAATTTGTTGGTGTTTATCAATGTTGAGGTTGTTGAATTGGTTGTTGTTTTTCAAAGTTGAGGTTGTTGTTGAATTTTTTGGTGTTTTTCATTGTTGAGGTTTTTGTTGAATTTGTTGGTGTTTTTCAATGTTGAGATTGTTGTTGAATTTTGTGGTGTTTTTCATATTGGTGGTTGTTGTTGTTGAAGTTTTTGGTGTGTTTCAATGTTGAGGTTGTTGTTGTTGAATTTTTTGGTGTTTTTCAATGTTGAGGTTGTTGTTCAATTTTTTGGTGTTCTTCATTTTTGAGGTTGTTGTTGAATTTTTTGATTTTATTAATTGTTCAGGTTGTTGTTGAATTTGTTGGTCATTTTCTATATTGAGGTTGTTGTTGAATTGATTGGTGGTATCAATGTTTTTTTTAAAACTTTTTTGTATTTTTCAAAGTTGAGGTTGCAGTTGAATTTGTTGGTTTTTTTCAATGTTGAGGTTGTTGAATTTGTTGGTGTTTTTCAAAGTTGAGGTTGTTGTTGAATTATTCGGTGTTTTTCATTGTTGACGTTGTTGTTGAATTTTTTGGTGTCTTTCATTGTTGAGGTTGTTGTTGTTGAATTTATTGGTGTTTTTCAATGTTGAGGTTGTTGTTGAATTTGTTGGTGATTTTCTATATTGAGGTTGTTGTTGAATTTATTGGTGGTATCAATGTTTTTTTAAAAACTTTTTTGTATTTTTCAAAGTTGAGGTTGCAGTTGCATTTGTTGGTGTTTTTCATTGTTGAGGTTTTTGTTGAATTTGTTATTGTTTTTGAATGTTGAGTTTGTTGTTGAATTTTTTGGTGTTTTTCACTGTTGAGGTTGTTGTTGAATTTGTTGGTGATTTTCAATATTGAATTTGTTGTTGAATTTTGTGTTGTTATTCATTGTTGAGGTTGTTGTTGTTGAATTTTTTGGTGTTTTTCGTTGTTGAGGTTGTTGTTGTTGAATTATTTGGTGTTTTTCAATGATGAGGTTGTTGAAGATTTTTTTTGTGTTTTTCATTGTTGAGGTTGTTGTTGTTGAATTTTTTGATGTTATTGATTGTTCAGGTTGTTGTTGAATTTGTTGGTGTTTTTCAAAGTTGAGGTTGTTGTTGAATATATTGGTGTTTTTAATTGTTGAGGTTTTTGTTGAATTTGTTTTAGTTTTTGAATGTTGAGATTGTTGTTGAATTTTTTGGTGTTTTTCACTGTTGAGGTTGTTGTTGAATTTGTTGGTGATTTTCAATAACGAGGTTGTAGTTGAATTTGTTGGTGCTTTTCAATGTTGAGGTTTTTGAATTTGTTGGTGTTTTTCAAAGTTGAGGTTGTTGTTGAATTTGTTGGTGATTTTCAATATTGAGGATGTTATTGAATTTGTTGGTGTTTTTCAATGATGGTGCTGTTGTTGAATTTTATGGTATTTTTCATTGCTGAGGATGTTGTTGAATTGGTTGTTGTTTTTGAATGTTGATGTTGTTGAATCTGTTGGTGCTTTTCAAAGTTGACGTTGTTGTTGAATTTTTTGGTGTTTTTCCTTGTTGAGGTTTTTGTTGAATTCGTTCGTCTCTTTGAATGTTCGGGTTTTTGTTGAATTTATTGATGTTTTTCATTGGTGAGCTTGTTCTTGTTGAATTTTTTGGTGTTTTTCATTGTTGAGGTTGTTGTTGCTGAATTTTTTGGTGTTTTTCATTGTTGAGGTTGTTGTTGTTGAATTTCTTGGTGTTTTTCAATATTGAGGTTGTTGTTGAATTTATTGGTGGTATCAATGTTTTTTTTAAAAGTTTTTAACGAATTTCAATTCTGAGTTTGTTCAATTTTTTGGTGTTTTTCATTGTTGATGTTGTTGTTGAATTTTTTGGTATTTTTCATTGTTGAGGTTGTTGTTGTTGAATTTTTTGCTGTTTTTCATTGTTGAGGTTGTTGTTGTTGAATTTCTTGGTGTTTTTCAATGTTGAGGTTGATGTTGAATTTGTTGATGATTTTCAATATTGAGGTTGTTGTTGAATTTATTGGTGGTATCAATGTTTTTTTTAAAACTATTTTGTAATTTTCAAAGTTGAGGTTGCAGTTGAATTTGTTGGTGTTTTTCATTGTTGAGGTTGTTGTTGAATTTGTTGGTGATTTTCAATATGGAGGTTGTTGTTGAATTTTTTGGTGTTTTTCATTGTTGAGGTCTTTGTTCAATTTTTTGGTGTTTTTCATTGTTGAGTTTGTTGTTGTTGAATTTTTTGGTGTTTTTCATTGTAGAGGTTGTTGTTGTTGAATTTTTTCGAGTTTTTCAATGTTGAGGTTGTTGTTGAATTTTTTGGTATTTTTCATTGTTGAGGTTGTTGTTGTTGAATTCTTTAATTTTTTTTCATTGTTGAGGTTTTTGTTGAATTTGTTGTTGTTTTTGAATGTTGAGATTTTTGTTGAATTTTTGGGTGTTTTTCACTGTTGAGGTTGATGTCGAATTTGTTTGTGATTTTAAATATTGATGTTGTAGTTGAAGTTGTTGGTGTTTTTCAATGTTGAGGTTTTTGAATTTGTAGGTGTTTATCAAAGTTATGGTTGTTGTTGAATTTGTTGGTGATTTTCAATATTGAGGATGTTGTTGAATTTGTTGATGTTTTTCCATGTAGGGGCTGCTGTTGAAATTTTTGGTGTTTTTCATTGCTGAGGTTGTTGTTTAATTTGTTGCTATTATTGAATGTTGATGTTGTTGAATCTGTTGGTGCTTTTCAAAGTTGAGGGTATTGTTGAATTTTTTGGTGTTTTTCATTGTTGATGTTGTTGTTGTTGAATTTATTGGTGTTTTTCATTGTTGAGGTTGTTGTTGAATTTTTTGATGTTATTGATTGTTCAGGTTTATGTTGTATTTGTTGGTGATTTTCAATATTGAGGTTGTTCTTGAATTTATTGGTGGTATCAATGTTTTTTTAAAAACTTTTTCGTATTTTTCACAGTTGAGGTTGCAGTTGAATTTGTTGGTGTTTTTCAATGTTGAGGTTGTTGAATTGGTTGTTGTTTTTCAAAGTTGAGGTTGTTGTTGAATTTTTTGGTGTTTTTCATTGTTGAGGTTTTTGTTGAATTTGTTGGTGTTTTTCAATGTTGAGTTTGTTGTTGAATTTTGTGGTGTTTTTCATATTTGTGATTGTTGTTGTTGAAGTTTTTGGTGTGTTTCATTGTTGAGGTTGCTGTTGTTGAATTTTTTGGTGTTTTTCATTTTTGAGGTTGTTGTTGAATTTTTTGATTTTATTAATTATTCAGGTTGTTGTTGAAATTGTTGGTCATTTTCTATATTGAGGTTGTTGTTGAATTTATTGGTGGTATCAATGTTTTTTTTAAAACTTTTTTGTATTTTTCAAAGTTGAGGTTGCAGTTGAAATTGTTGGTGTTTTTCAATGTTGAGGTTGTTGAATTTGTTGGTGTTTTTCAAAGTTGAGGTTGTTGTTGAATTTTTTGGTGTTTTTCATTGTTGAGGTTGTTGTTGAATTTTTTGATGTTATTGATTGTTCAGGTTGTTGTTGTATTTGTTGGTGATTTTCAATATTGAGGTTGTTGTTGAATTTATTGGTGGTATCAATGTTTTTTTAGAAACTTTTTTGTAATTTTCACAGTTGAGGTTGCAGTTGAATTTGTTGGTGTTTATCAATGTTGAGGTTGTTGAATTGGTTGTTGTTTTTCAAAGTTGAGGTTGTTGTTGAATTTTTTGGTGTTTTTCATTGTTGAGGTTTTTGTTGAATTTGTTGGTGTTTTTCAATGTTGAGATTGTTGTTGAATTTTGTGGTGTTTTTCATATTGGTGGTTGTTGTTGTTGAAGTTTTTGGTGTGTTTCAATGTTGAGGTTGTTGTTGTTGAATTTTTTGGTGTTTTTCATTTTTGAGGTTGTTGTTGAATTTTTTGATTTGATTAATTGTTCAGGTTGTTGTTGAGTTTGTTGGTCATTTTCTATATTGAAGTTGTTGTTGAATTGATTGGTGGTATCAATGTTTTTTTTAAAACTTTTTTGTATTTTTCAAAGTTGAGGTTGCAGTTGAATTTGTTGGTTTTTTTCAATGTTGAGGTTGTTGAATTTGTTGGTGTTTTTCAAAGTTGAGGTTGTTGTTGAATTATTCGGTGTTTTTCATTGTTGACGTTGTTGTTGAATTTTTTGGTGTCTTTCATTGTTGAGGTTGTTGTTGTTGAATTTTTTGGTGTTTTTCAATGTTGAGGTTGTTGTTGAATTTGTTATTGTTTTTGAATGTTGAGTTTGTTGTTGAATTTTTTGGTGTTTTTCACTGTTGAGGTTGTTGTTGAATTTGTTGGTGATTTTCAATATTGAATTTGTTGTTGAATTTTGTGTTGTTATTCATTGTTGAGGTTGTTGTTGTTGAATTTTTTGGTGTTTTTCGTTGTTGAGGTTGTTGTTGTTGAATTATTTGGTGTTTTTCAATGATGAGGTTGTTGAAGATTTTTTTTGTGTTTTTCATTGTTGAGGTTGTTGTTGTTGAATTTTTTGATGTTATTGATTGTTCAGGTTGTTGTTGAATTTGTTGGTGTTTTTCAAAGTTGAGGTTGTTGTTGAATATATTGGTGTTTTTAATTGTTGAGGTTTTTGTTGAATTTGTTTTAGTTTTTGAATGTTGAGATTGTTGTTGAATTTTTTGGTGTTTTTCACTGTTGAGGTTGTTGTTGAATTTGTTGGTGATTTTCAATAACGAGGTTGTAGTTGAATTTGTTGGTGCTTTTCAATGTTGAGGTTTTTGAATTTGTTGGTGTTTTTCAAAGTTGAGGTTGTTGTTGAATTTGTTGGTGATTTTCAATATTGAGGATGTTATTGAATTTGTTGGTGTTTTTCAATGATGGTGCTGTTGTTGAATTTTATGGTATTTTTCATTGCTGAGGATGTTGTTGAATTGGTTGTTGTTTTTGAATGTTGATGTTGTTGAATCTGTTGGTGCTTTTCAAAGTTGACGTTGTTGTTGAATTTTTTGGTGTTTTTCCTTTTTGAGGTTTTTGTTGAATTCGTTCGTCTCTTTGAATGTTCGGGTTTTTGTTGAATTTATTGATGTTTTTCATTGCTGAGCTTGTTCTGGTTGAATTTTTTGGTGTTTTTCATTGTTGAGGTTGTTGTTGCTGAATTTTTTGGTGTTTTTCATTGTTGAGGTTGTTGTTGAATTTCTTGGTGTTTTTCAATATTGAGGTTGTTGTTGAATTTATTGGTGGTATCAATGTTTTTTTTAAAAGTTTTTGGCGAATTTCAATTCTGAGTTTGTTCAATTTTTTGGTGTTTTTCATTGTTGATGTTGTTGTTGAATTTTTTGGTATTTTTCATTGTTGAGGTTGTTGTTGTTGAATTTTTTGGTGTTTTTCATTGTTGAGGTTGTTGTTGTTGAATTTCTTGGTGTTTTTCAATGTTGAGGTTGATGTTGAATTTGTTGATGATTTTCAATATTGAGGTTGTTGTTGAATTTATTGGTGGTATCAATGTTTTTTTTAAAACTTTTTTGTAATTTTCAAAGTTGAGGTTGCAGTTGAATTTGTTGGTGTTTTTCATTGTTGAGGTTGTTGTTGAATTTGTTGGTGATTTTCAATATGGAGGTTGTTGTTGAATTTTTTGGTGTTTTTCATTGTTGAGTTTGTTGTTGTTGAATTTTTTGGTGTTTTTCATTGTAGAGGTTGTTGTTGTTGAATTTTTTCGAGTTTTTCAATGTTGAGGTTGTTGTTGAATTTTTTGGTATTTTTCATTGTTGAGGTTGTTGTTGTTGAATTCTTTAATTTTTTTTCATTGTTGAGGTTTTTGTTGAATTTGTTGTTGTTTTTGAATGTTGAGATTTTTGTTGAATTTTTGGGTGTTTTTCACTGTTGAGGTTGATGTCGAATTTGTTTGTGATTTTAAATATTGATGTTGTAGTTGAAGTTGTTGGTGTTTTTCAATGTTGAGGTTTTTGAATTTGTTGGTGTTTTTCAAAGTTATGGTTGTTGTTGAATTTGTTGGTGATTTTCAATATTGAGGATGTTGTTGAATTTGTTGATGTTTTTCCATGTAGGGGCTGCTGTTGAAATTTTTGGTGTTTTTCATTGCTGAGTTTGTTGTTGAATTTGTTGCTATTATTGAATGTTGATGTTGTTGAATCTGTTGGTGCTTTTCAAAGTTGAGGGTATTGTTGAATTTTTTGGTGTTTTTCATTGTTGACGTTGTTGTTGTTGAATTTTTTGGTGTTTTTCATTGTTGAGGTTGTTGTTGAATTTTTTGATGTTATTGATTGTTCAGGTTGTTGTTGTATTTGTTGGTTATTTTCAATATTGAGGTTGTTCTTGAATTTATTGGTGGTATCAATGTTTTTTTTAAAAACTTTTTCGTATTTTTCACAGTTGAGGTTGCAGTTGAATTTGTTGGTGTTTTTCAATGTTGAGGTTGTTGAATTGGTTGTTGTTTTTCAAAGTTGAGGTTGTTGTTGAATTTTTTGGTGTTTTTCATTGTTGAGGTTTTTGTTGAATTTGTTGGTGTTTTTCAATGTTGAGTTTGTTGTTGAATTTTGTGGTGTTTTTCATATTTGTGATTGTTGTTGTTGAAGTTTTTGGTGTGTTTCATTGTTGAGGTTGCTGTTGTTGAATTTTTTGGTGTTTTTCATTTTTGAGGTTGTTGTTGAATTTTTTGATTTTATTAATTGTTCAGGTTGTTGTTGAAATTGTTGGTCATTTTCTATATTGAGGTTGTTGTTGAATTTATTGGTGGTATCAATGTTTTTTTTAAAACTTTTTTGTATTTTTCAAAGTTGAGGTTGCAGTTGAAATTGTTGGTGTTTTTCAATGTTGAGGTTGTTGAATTTGTTGGTGTTTTTCAAAGTTGAGGTTGTTATTGAATTTTTTGGTGTTTTTCATTGTTGAGGTTGTTGTTGAATTTGTTGGTGATTTTCAATATCGAGGTTGTAGTTGAATTTGTTGGTGCTTTTCAATGTTGAGGTTTTTGAATTTGTTGGTGTTTTTCAAAGTTGAGGTTGTTGTTGAATTTGTTGGTGATTTTCAATATTGAGGATGTTATTGAATTTGTTGGTGTTTTTCAATGATGGTGCTGTTGTTGAATTTTATGGTATTTTTCATTGCTGAGGATGTTGTTGAATTGGTTGTTGTTTTTGAATGTTGATGTTGTTGAATCTGTTGGTGCTTTTCAAAGTTGACGTTGTTGTTGAATTTTTTGGTGTTTTTCCTTGTTGAGGTTTTTGTTGATTTCGTTCGTCTCTTTGAATGTTCGGGTTTTTGTTGAATTTATTGATGTTTTTCATTGCTGAGCTTGTTCTGGTTGAATTTTTTGGTGTTTTTCATTGTTGAGGTTGTTGTTGCTGAATTTTTTGGTGTTTTTCATTGTTGAGGTTGTTGTTGTTGAATTTCTTGGTGTTTTTCAATATTGAGGTTGTTGTAGAATTTATTGGTGGTATCAATGTTTTTTTTAAAAGTTGTTGACGAATTTCAATTCTGAGTTTGTTCAATTTTTTGGTGTTTTTCATTGTTGATGTTGTTGTTGAATTTTTTGGTATTTTTCATTGTTGAGGTTGTTGTTGTTGAATTTTTTGGTGTTTTTCATTGTTGAGGTTGTTGTTGTTGAATTTGTTGGTGTTTTTCAATGTTGAGGTTGATGTTGAATTTGTTGATGATTTTCAATATTGATGTTGTTGTTGAATTTATTGGTGGTATCAATGTTTATTTTAAAACTTTTTTGTAATTTTCAAAGTTGAGGTTGCAGTTGAATTTGTTGGTGTTTTTCATTGTTGAGGTTGTTGTTGAATTTGTTGGTGATTTTCAATATGGAGGTTGTTGTTGAATGTTTTGGTGTTTTTCATTGTTGAGGTCTTTGTTCAATTTTTTGGTGTTTTTCATTGTTGAGTTTGTTGTTGTTGAATTTTTTGGTGTTTTTCATTGTAGAGGTTGTTGTTGTTGAATTTTTTCGAGTTTTTCAATGTTGAGGTTGTTGTTGAATTTTTTGGTATTTTTCATTGTTGAGGTTGTTGTTGTTGAATTCTTTAATTTTTTTTCATTGTTGAGATTTTTGTTGAATTTGTTGTTGTTTTTGAATGTTGAGATTTTTGTTGAATTTTTGGGTGTTTTTCACTGTTGAGGTTGATGTCGAATTTGTTGGTGATTTTAAATATTGATCTTGTAGTTGAAGTTGTTGGTGTTTTTCAATGTTGAGGTTTTTGAATTTGTTGGTGTTTTTCAAAGTTATGGTTGTTGTTGAATTTGTTGGTGATTTTCAATATTGAGGATGTTGTTGAATTTGTTGATGTTTTTCCATGTAGGGGCTGCTGTTGAAATTTTTGGTGTTTTTCATTGCTGAGGTAGTTGTTGAATTTGTTGCTATTATTGAATGTTGATGTTGTTGAATCTGTTGGTGCTTTTCAAAGTTGAGGGTATTGTTGAATTTTTTGGTGTTTTTCATTGTTGACGTTGTTGTTGTTGAATTTTTTGGTGTTTTTCATTGTTGAGGTTGTTGTTGAATTTTTTGATGTTATTGATTGTTCAGGTTGTTGTTGTATTTGTTGGTGATTTTCAATATTGAGGTTGTTCTTGAATTTATTGGTGGTATCAATGTTTTTTTAAAAACTTTTTCGTATTTTTCACAGTTGAGGTTGCAGTTGAATTTGTTGGTGTTTTTCAATGTTGAGGTTGTTGAATTGGTTGTTGTTTTTCAAAGTTGAGGTTGTTGTTGAATTTTTTGGTGTTTTTCATTGTTGAGGTTTTTGTTGAATTTGTTGGTGTTTTTCAATGTTGAGTTTGTTGTTGAATTTTGTGGTGTTTTTCATATTTGTGATTGTTGTTGTTGAAGTTTTTGGTGTGTTTCATTGTTGAGGTTGCTGTTGTTGAATTTTTTGGTGTTTTTCATTTTTGAGGTTGTTGTTGAATTTTTTGATTTTATTAATTGTTCAGGTTGTTGTTGAAGTCGTTGGTCATTTTCTATATTGAGGTTGTTGTTGAATTTATTGGTGGTATCAATGTTTTTTTTAAAACTTTTTTGTATTTTTCAAAGTTGAGGTTGCAGTTGAAATTGTTGGTGTTTTTCATTGTTGAGGTTGTTGTTGAATTTTTTGATGTTATTGATTGTTCAGGTTGTTGTTGTATTTGTTGGTGATTTTCAATATTGTGGTTGTTGTTGAATTTATTGGTGGTATCAATGTTTTTTTAGAAACTTTTTTGTAATTTTCACAGTTGAGGTTGCAGTTGAATTTGTTGGTGTTTATCAATGTTGAGGTTGTTGAATTGGTTGTTGTTTTTCAAAGTTGAGGTTGTTGTTGAATTTTTTGGTGTTTTTCATTGTTGAGGTTTTTGTTGAATTTGTTGGTGTTTTTCAATGTTGAGATTGTTGTTGAATTTTGTGGTGTTTTTCATATTGGTGGTTGTTGTTGTTGACGTTTTTGGTGTGTTTCAATGTTGAGGTTGTTGTTGTTGAATTTTTTGGTGTTTTTCAATGTTGAGGTTGTTGTTCAATTTTTTGGTGTTCTTCATTTTTGAGGTTGTTGTTGAATTTTTTGATTTGATTAATTGTTCAGGTTGTTGTTGAATTTGTTGGTCATTTTCTATATTGAGGTTGTTGTTGAATTTATTGGTGGTATCAATGTTTTTTTTAAAACTTTTTTGTATTTTTCAAAGTTGAGGTTGCAGTTGAATTTGTTGGTTTTTTTCAATGTTGAGGTTGTTGAATTTGTTGGTGTTTTTCAAAGTTGAGGTTGTTGTTGAATTATTCGGTGTTTTTCATTGTTGACGTTGTTGTTGAATTTTTTGGTGTCTTTCATTGTTGAGGTTGTTGTTGTTGAATTTTTTGGTGTTTTTCAATGTTGAGGTTGTTGTTGAATTTGTTGGTGATTTTCTATATTGAGGTTGTTGTTGAATTTATTGGTGGTATCAATGTTTTTTTAAAAACTTTTTTGTATTTTTCAAAGTTGAGGTTGCAGTTGCATTTGTTGGTGTTTTTCATTGTTGAGGTTTTTGTTGAATTTGTTATTGTTTTTGAATGTTGAGTTTGTTGTTGAATTTTTTGGTGTTTTTCACTGTTGAGGTTGTTGTTGAATTTGTTGGTGATTTTCAATATTGAATTTGTTGTTGAATTTTGTGTTGTTATTCATTGTTGAGGTTGTTGTTGTTGAATTTTTTGGTGTTTTTCGTTGTTGAGGTTGTTGTTGTTGAATTATTTGGTGTTTTTCAATGATGAGGTTGTTGAAGATTTTTTTTGTGTTTTTCATTGTTGAGGTTGTTGTTGTTGAATTTTTTGATGTTATTGATTGTTCAGGTTGTTGTTGAATTTGTTGGTGTTTTTCAAAGTTGAGGTTGTTGTTGAATATATTGGTGTTTTTAATTGTTGAGGTTTTTGTTGAATTTGTTTTAGTTTTTGAATGTTGAGATTGTTGTTGAATTTTTTGGTGTTTTTCACTGTTGAGGTTGTTGTTGAATTTGTTGGTGATTTTCAATAACGAGGTTGTAGTTGAATTTGTTGGTGCTTTTCAATGTTGAGGTTTTTGAATTTGTTGGTGTTTTTCAAAGTTGAGGTTGTTGTTGAATTTGTTGGTGATTTTCAATATTGAGGATGTTATTGAATTTGTTGGTGTTTTTCAATGATGGTGCTGTTGTTGAATTTTATGGTATTTTTCATTGCTGAGGATGTTGTTGAATTGGTTGTTGTTTTTGAATGTTGATGTTGTTGAATCTGTTGGTGCTTTTCAAAGTTGACGTTGTTGTTGAATTTTTTGGTGTTTTTCCTTGTTGAGGTTTTTGTTGAATTCGTTCGTCTCTTTGAATGTTCGGGTTTTTGTTGAATTTATTGATGTTTTTCATTGCTGAGCTTGTTCTGGTTGAATTTTTTGGTGTTTTTCATTGTTGAGGTTGTTGTTGCTGAATTTTTTGGTGTTTTTCATTGTTGAGGTTGTTGTTGAATTTCTTGGTGTTTTTCAATATTGAGGTTGTTGTTGAATTTATTGGTGGTATCAATGTTTTTTTTAAAAGTTTTTGGCGAATTTCAATTCTGAGTTTGTTCAATTTTTTGGTGTTTTTCATTGTTGATGTTGTTGTTGAATTTTTTGGTATTTTTCATTGTTGAGGTTGTTGTTGTTGAATTTTTTGGTGTTTTTCATTGTTGAGGTTGTTGTTGTTGAATTTCTTGGTATTTTTCAATGTTGAGGTTGATGTTGAATTTGTTGATGATTTTCAATATTGAGGTTGTTGTTGAATTTATTGGTGGTATCAATGTTTTTATTAAAACTTTTTTGTAATTTTCAAAGTTGAGGTTGCAGTTGAATTTGTTGGTGTTTTTCATTGTTGAGGTTGTTGTTGAATTTGTTGGTGATTTTCAATATGGAGGTTGTTGTTGAATTTTTTGGTGTTTTTCATTGTTGAGGTCTTTGTTCAATTTTTTGGTGTTTTTCATTGTTGAGTTTGTTGTTGTTGAATTTTTTGGTGTTTTTCATTGTAGAGGTTGTTGTTGTTGAATTTTTTCGAGTTTTTCAATGTTGAGGTTGTTGTTGAATTTTTTGGTATTTTTCATTGTTGAGGTTGTTGTTGTTGAATTCTTTAATTTTTTTTCATTGTTGAGGTTTTTGTTGAATTTGTTGTTGTTTTTGAATGTTGAGATTTTTGTTGAATTTTTGGGTGTTTTTCACTGTTGAGGTTGATGTCGAATTTGTTTGTGATTTTAAATATTGATGTTGTAGTTGAAGTTGTTGGTGTTTTTCAATGTTGAGGTTTTTGAATTTGTAGGTGTTTTTCAAAGTTATGGTTGTTGTTGAATTTGTTGGTGATTTTCAATATTGAGGATGTTGTTGAATTTGTTGATGTTTTTCCATGTAGGGGCTGCTGTTGAAATTTTTGGTTTTTTCATTGCTGAGGTTGTTGTTGAATTTGTTGCTATTATTGAATGTTGATGTTGTTGAATCTGTTGGTGCTTTTCAAAGTTGAGGGTATTGTTGAATTTTTTGGTGTTTTTCATTGTTGACGTTGTTGTTGTTGAATTTTTTGGTGTTTTTCATTGTTGAGGTTGTTGTTGAATTTTTTGATGTTATTGATTGTTCAGGTTGTTGTTGTATTTGTTGGTTATTTTCAATATTGAGGTTGTTCTTGAATTTATTGGTGGTATCAATGTTTTTTTTAAAAACTTTTTCGTATTTTTCACAGTTGAGGTTGCAGTTGAATTTGTTGGTGTTTTTCAATGTTGAGGTTGTTGAATTGGTTGTTGTTTTTCAAAGTTGAGGTTGTTGTTGAATTTTTTGGTGTTTTTCATTGTTGAGGTTTTTGTTGAATTTGTTGGTGTTTTTCAATGTTGAGTTTGTTGTTGAATTTTGTGGTGTTTTTCATATTTGTGATTGTTGTTGTTGAAGTTTTTGGTGTGTTTCATTGTTGAGGTTGCTGTTGTTGAATTTTTTGGTGTTTTTCATTTTTGAGGTTGTTGTTGAATTTTTTGATTTTATTAATTGTTCAGGTTGTTGTTGAAATTGTTGGTCATTTTCTATATTGAGGTTGTTGTTGAATTTATTGGTGGTATCAATGTTTTTTTTAAAACTTTTCTGTATTTTTCAAAGTTGAGGTTGCAGTTGAAATTGTTGGTGTTTTTCAATGTTGAGGATGTTGAATTTGTTGGTGTTTTTCAAAGTTGAGGGTGTTGTTGAATTTTTTGGTGTTTTTCATTGTTGAGGTTGTTGTTGAATTTGTTGGTGATTTTCAATATCGAGGTTGTAGTTGAATTTGTTGGTGCTTTTCAATGTTGAGGTTTTTGAATTTGTTGGTGTTTTTCAAAGTTGAGGTTGTTGTTGAATTTGTTGGTGATTTTCAATATTGAGGATGTTATTGAATTTGTTGGTGTTTTTCAATGATGGTGCTGTTGTTGAATTTTATGGTATTTTTCATTGCTGAGGCTGTTGTTGAATTGGTTGTTGTTTTTGAATGTTGATGTTGTTGAATCTGTTGGTGCTTTTCAAAGTTGACGTTGTTGTTGAATTTTTTGGTGTTTTTCCTTGTTGAGGTTTTTGTTGAATTCGTTCGTCTCTTTGAATGTTCGGGTTTTTGTTGAATTTATTGATGTTTTTCATTGCTGAGCTTGTTCTGGTTGAATTTTTTGGTGTTTTTCATTGTTGAGGTTGTTGTTGCTGAATTTTTTGGTGTTTTTCATTGTTGAGGTTGTTGTTGTTGACTTTCTTGGTGTTTTTCAATATTGAGGTTGTTGTAGAATTTATTGGTGGTATCAATGTTTTTTTTAAAAGTTGCTGACGAATTTCAATTCTGAGTTTGTTCAATTTTTTGGTGTTTTTCATTGTTGAGGTTGTTGTTGAATTTTTTGGTATTTTTCATTGTTGAGGTTGTTGTTGTTGAATTTTTTGGTGTTTTTCATTGTTGAGGTCTTTGTTCAATTTTTTGGTGTTTTTCATTGTTGAGTTTGTTGTTGTTGAATTTTTTGGTGTTTTTCATTGTAGAGGTTGTTGTTGAATTTTTTCGAGTTTTTCAATGTTGAGGTTGTTGTTGAATTTTTTGGTATTTTTCATTGTTGAGGTTGTTGTTGTTGAATTCTTTAATTTTTTTTCATTGTTGAGGTTTTTGTTGAATTTGTTGTTGTTTTTGAATGTTGAGATTTTTGTTGAATTTTTGGGTGTTTTTCACTGTTGAGGTTGATGTCGAATTTGTTTGTGATTTTAAATATTGATGTTGTAGTTGAAGTTGTTGGTGTTTTTCAATGTTGAGGTTTTTGAATTTGTAGGTGTTTTTCAAAGTTATGGTTGTTGTTGAATTTGTTGGTGATTTTCAATATTGAGGATGTTGTTGAATTTGTTGATGTTTTTCCATGTAGGGGCTGCTGTTGAAATTTTTGGTTTTTTCATTGCTGAGGTTGTTGTTGAATTTGTTGCTATTATTGAATGTTGATGTTGTTGAATCTGTTGGTGCTTTTCAAAGTTGAGGGTATTGTTGAATTTTTTGGTGTTTTTCATTGTTGACGTTGTTGTTGTTGAATTTTTTGGTGTTTTTCATTGTTGAGGTTGTTGTTGAATTTTTTGATGTTATTGATTGTTCAGGTTGTTGTTGTATTTGTTGGTTATTTTCAATATTGAGGTTGTTCTTGAATTTATTGGTGGTATCAATGTTTTTTTTAAAAACTTTTTCGTATTTTTCACAGTTGAGGTTGCAGTTGAATTTGTTGGTGTTTTTCAATGTTGAGGTTGTTGAATTGGTTGTTGTTTTTCAAAGTTGAGGTTGTTGTTGAATTTTTTGGTGTTTTTCATTGTTGAGGTTTTTGTTGAATTTGTTGGTGTTTTTCAATGTTGAGTTTGTTGTTGAATTTTGTGGTGTTTTTCATATTTGTGATTGTTGTTGTTGAAGTTTTTGGTGTGTTTCATTGTTGAGGTTGCTGTTGTTGAATTTTTTGGTGTTTTTCATTTTTGAGGTTGTTGTTGAATTTTTTGATTTTATTAATTGTTCAGGTTGTTGTTGAAATTGTTGGTCATTTTCTATATTGAGGTTGTTGTTGAATTTATTGGTGGTATCAATGTTTTTTTTAAAACTTTTCTGTATTTTTCAAAGTTGAGGTTGCAGTTGAAATTGTTGGTGTTTTTCAATGTTGAGGATGTTGAATTTGTTGGTGTTTTTCAAAGTTGAGGTTGTTGTTGAATTTTTTGGTGTTTTTCATTGTTGAGGTTGTTGTTGAATTTGTTGGTGATTTTCAATATCGAGGTTGTAGTTGAATTTGTTGGTGCTTTTCAATGTTGAGGTTTTTGAATTTGTTGGTGTTTTTCAAAGTTGAGGTTGTTGTTGAATTTGTTGGTGATTTTCAATATTGAGGATGTTATTGAATTTGTTGGTGTTTTTCAATGATGGTGCTGTTGTTGAATTTTATGGTATTTTTCATTGCTGAGGCTGTTGTTGAATTGGTTGTTGTTTTTGAATGTTGATGTTGTTGAATCTGTTGGTGCTTTTCAAAGTTGACGTTGTTGTTGAATTTTTTGGTGTTTTTCCTTGTTGAGGTTTTTGTTGAATTCGTTCGCCTCTTTGAATGTTCGGGTTTTTGTTGAATTTATTGATGTTTTTCATTGCTGAGCTTGTTCTGGTTGAATTTTTTGGTGTTTTTCATTGTTGAGGTTGTTGTTGCTGAATTTTTTGGTGTTTTTCATTGTTGAGGTTGTTGTTGTTGACTTTCTTGGTGTTTTTCAATATTGAGGTTGTTGTAGAATTTATTGGTGGTATCAATGTTTTTTTTAAAAGTTGCTGACGAATTTCAATTCTGAGTTTGTTCAATTTTTTGGTGTTTTTCATTGTTGAGGTTGTTGTTGAATTTTTTGGTATTTTTCATTGTTGAGGTTGTTGTTGTTGAATTTTTTGGTGTTTTTCATTGTTGAGGTTGTTGTTGTTGAATTTCTTGGTGTTTTTCAATGTTGAGGTTGATGTTGAATTTGTTGATGATTTTCAATATTGATGTTGTTGTTGAATTTATTGGTGGTATCAATGTTTTTTTTAAAACTTTTTTGTAATTTTCAAAGTTGAGGTTGCAGTTGAATTTGTTGGTGTTTTTCATTGTTGAGGTTGTTGTTGAATTTGTTGGTGATTTTCAATATGGAGGTTGTTGTTGAATTTTTTGGTGTTTTTCATTGTTGAGGTCTTTGTTCAATTTTTTGGTGTTTTTCATTGTTGCGTTTGTTGTTGTTGAATTTTTTGGTGTTTTTCATTGTAGAGGTTGTTGTTGTTGAATTTTTTCGAGTTTTTCAATGTTGAGGTTGTTGTTGAATTTTTTGGTATTTTTCATTGTTGAGGTTGTTGTTGTTGAATTCTTAAATTTTTTTTCATTGTTGAGGTTTTTGTTGAATTTGTTGTTGTTTTTGAATGTTGAGATATTTGTTGAATTTTTGGGTGTTTTTCACTGTTGAGGTTGATGTCGAATTTGTTTGTGATTTTAAATATTGATGTTGTAGTTGAAGTTGTTGGTGTTTTTCAATGTTGAGGTTTTTGAATTTGTTGGTGTTTTTCAAAGTTATGGTTGTTGTTGAATTTGTTGGTGATTTTCAATATTGAGGATGTTGTTGAATTTGTTGATGTTTTTCCATGTAGGGGCTGCTGTTGAAATTTTTGGTGTTTTTCATTGCTGAGTTTGTTGTTGAATTTGTTGCTATTATTGAATGTTGATGTTGTTGAATCTGTTGGTGCTTTTCAAAGTTGAGGGTAATGTTGAATTTTTTGGTGTTTTTCATTGTTGACGTTGTTGTTGTTGAATTTTTTGGTGTTTTTCATTGTTGAGGTTGTTGTTGAATTTTTTGATGTTATTGATTGTTCAGGTTGTTGTTGTATTTGTTGGTTATTTTCAATATTGAGGTTGTTCTTGAATTTATTGGTGGTATCAATGTTTTTTTAAAAACTTTTTCGTATTTTTCACAGTTGAGGTTGCAGTTGAATTTGTTGGTGTTTTTCAATGTTGAGGTTGTTGAATTGGTTGTTGTTTTTCAAAGTTGAGGTTGTTGTTGAATTTTTTGGTGTTTTTCATTGTTGAGGTTTTTGTTGAATTTGTTGGTGTTTTTCAATGTTGAGTTTGTTGTTGAATTTTGTGGTGTTTTTCATATTTGTGATTGTTGTTGTTGAAGTTTTTGGTGTGTTTCATTGTTGAGGTTGCTGTTGTTGAATTTTTTGGTGTTTTTCATTTTTGAGGTTGTTGTTGAATTTTTTGATTTTATTAATTGTTCAGGTTGTTGTTGAAATTGTTGGTCATTTTCTATATTGAGGTTGTTGTTGAATTTATTGGTGGTATCAATGTTTTTTTTAAAACTTTTTTGTAATTTTCACAGTTGAGGTTGCAGTTGAATTTGTTGGTGTTTATCAATGTTGAGGTTGTTGAATTGGTTGTTGTTTTTCAAAGTTGAGGTTGTTGTTGAATTTTTTGGTGTTTTTCATTGTTGAGGTTTTTGTTGAATTTGTTGGTGTTTTTCAATGTTGAGATTGTTGTTGAATTTTGTGGTGTTTTTCATATTGGTGGTTGTTGTTGTTGAAGTTTTTGGTGTGTTTCAATGTTGAGGTTGTTGTTGTTGAATTTTTTGGTGTTTTTCAATGTTGAGGTTGTTGTTCAATTTTTTGGTGTTCTTCATTTTTGAGGTTGTTGTTGAATTTTTTGATTTGATTAATTGTTCAGGTTGTTGTTGAATTTTTTGGTCATTTTCTATATTGAGGTTGTTGTTGAATTGATTGGTGGTATCAATGTTTTTTTTAAAACTTTTTTGTATTTTTCAAAGTTGAGGTTGCAGTTGAATTTGTTGGTTTTTTTCAATGTTGAGGTTGTTGAATTTGTTGGTGTTTTTCAAAGTTGAGGTTGTTGTTGAATTATTCGGTGTTTTTCATTGTTGACGTTGTTGTTGAATTTTTTGGTGTCTTTCATTGTTGAGGTTGTTGTTGTTGAATTTTTTGGTGTTTTTCAATGTTGAGGTTGTTGTTGAATTTGTTGGTGATTTTCTATATTGAGGTTGTTGTTGAATTTATTGGTGGTATCAATGTTTTTTTAAAAACTTTTTTGTATTATTCAAAGTTGAGGTTGCAGTTGCTTTTGTTGGTGTTTTTCATTGTTGAGGTTTTTGTTGAATTTGTTTTAGTTTTTGAATGTTGAGATTGTTGTTGAATTTTTTGGTGTTTTTCACTGTTGAGGTTGTTGTTGAATTTGTTGGTGATTTTCAATAACGAGGTTGTAGTTGAATTTGTTGGTGCTTTTCAATGTTGAGGTTTTTGAATTTGTTGGTGTTTTTCAAAGTTGAGGTTGTTGTTGAATTTGTTGGAAATTTTCAATATTGAGGATGTTATTGAATTTGTTGGTGTTTTTCAATGATGGTGCTGTTGTTGAATTTTATGGTATTTTTCATTGCTGAGGATGTTGTTGAATTGGTTGTTGTTTTTGAATGTTGATGTTGTTGAATCTGTTGGTGCTTTTCAAAGTTGACGTTGTTGTTGAATTTTTTGGTGTTTTTCCTTGTTGAGGTTTTTGTTGAATTCGTTCGTCTCTTTGAATGTTCGGGTTTTTGTTGAATTTATTGATGTTTTTCATTGCTGAGCTTGTTCTTGTTGAATTTTTTGGTGTTTTTCATTGTTGAGGTTGTTGTTGCTGAATTTTTTGGTGTTTTTCATTGTTGAGGTTGTTGTTGTTGAATTTCTTGGTGTTTTTCAATATTGAGGTTGTTGTTGAATTTATTGGTGGTATCAATGTTTTTTTTAAAAGTTTTTGGCGAATTTCAATTCTGAGTTTGTTCAATTTTTTGGTGTTTTTCATTGTTGATGTTGTTGTTGAATTTTTTGGTACTTTTCATTGTTGAGGTTGTTGTTGTTGAATTTTTTGGTGTTTTTCATTGTTGAGGTTGTTGTTGTTGAATTTTTTCGAGTTTTTCAATGTTGAGGTTGTTGTTGAATTTTTTGGTATTTTTCATTGTTGAGGTTGTTGTTGTTGAATTCTTTAATTTTTTTTCATTGTTGAGGTTTTTGTTGAATTTGTTGTTGTTTTTGAATGTTGAGATTTTTGTTGAATTTTTGGGTGTTTTTCACTGTTGAGGTTGATGTCGAATTTGTTGGTGATTTTAAATATTGATCTTGTAGTTGAAGTTGTTGGTGTTTTTCAATGTTGAGGTTTTTGAATTTGTTGGTGTTTTTCAAAGTTATGGTTGTTGTTGAATTTGTTGGTGATTTTCAATATTGAGGATGTTGTTGAATTTGTTGATGTTTTTCCATGTAGGGGCTGCTGTTGAAATTTTTGGTGTTTTTCATTGCTGAGTTTGTTGTTGAATTTGTTGCTATTATTGAATGTTGATGTTGTTGAATCTGTTGGTGCTTTTCAAAGTTGAGGGTAATGTTGAATTTTTTGGTGTTTTTCATTGTTGACGTTGTTGTTGTTGAATTTTTTGGTGTTTTTCATTGTTGAGGTTGTTGTTGAATTTTTTGATGTTATTGATTGTTCAGGTTGTTGTTGTATTTGTTGGTTATTTTCAATATTGAGGTTGTTCTTGAATTTATTGGTGGTATCAATGTTTTTTTAAAAACTTTTTCGTATTTTTCACAGTTGAGGTTGCAGTTGAATTTGTTGGTGTTTTTCAATGTTGAGGTTGTTGAATTGGTTGTTGTTTTTCAAAGTTGAGGTTGTTGTTGAATTTTTTGGTGTTTTTCATTGTTGAGGTTTTTGTTGAATTTGTTGGTGTTTTTCAATGTTGAGTTTGTTGTTGAATTTTGTGGTGTTTTTCATATTTGTGATTGTTGTTGTTGAAGTTTTTGGTGTGTTTCATTGTTGAGGTTGCTGTTGTTGAATTTTTTGGTGTTTTTCATTTTTGAGGTTGTTGTTGAATTTTTTGATTTTATTAATTGTTCAGGTTGTTGTTGAAATTGTTGGTCATTTTCTATATTGAGGTTGTTGTTGAATTTATTGGTGGTATCAATGTTTTTTTTAAAACTTTTTTGTAATTTTCACAGTTGAGGTTGCAGTTGAATTTGTTGGTGTTTATCAATGTTGAGGTTGTTGAATTGGTTGTTGTTTTTCAAAGTTGAGGTTGTTGTTGAATTTTTTGGTGTTTTTCATTGTTGAGGTTTTTGTTGAATTTGTTGGTGTTTTTCAATGTTGAGATTGTTGTTGAATTTTGTGGTGTTTTTCATATTGGTGGTTGTTGTTGTTGAAGTTTTTGGTGTGTTTCAATGTTGAGGTTGTTGTTGTTGAATTTTTTGGTGTTTTTCAATGTTGAGGTTGTTGTTCAATTTTTTGGTGTTCTTCATTTTTGAGGTTGTTGTTGAATTTTTTGATTTGATTAATTGTTCAGGTTGTTGTTGAATTTTTTGGTCATTTTCTATATTGAGGTTGTTGTTGAATTGATTGGTGGTATCAATGTTTTTTTTAAAACTTTTTTGTATTTTTCAAAGTTGAGGTTGCAGTTGAATTTGTTGGTTTTTTTCAATGTTGAGGTTGTTGAATTTGTTGGTGTTTTTCAAAGTTGAGGTTGTTGTTGAATTATTCGGTGTTTTTCATTGTTGACGTTGTTGTTGAATTTTTTGGTGTCTTTCATTGTTGAGGTTGTTGTTGTTGAATTTTTTGGTGTTTTTCAATGTTGAGGTTGTTGTTGAATTTGTTGGTGATTTTCTATATTGAGGTTGTTGTTGAATTTATTGGTGGTATCAATGTTTTTTTAAAAACTTTTTTGTATTATTCAAAGTTGAGGTTGCAGTTGCTTTTGTTGGTGTTTTTCATTGTTGAGGTTTTTGTTGAATTTGTTTTAGTTTTTGAATGTTGAGATTGTTGTTGAATTTTTTGGTGTTTTTCACTGTTGAGGTTGTTGTTGAATTTGTTGGTGATTTTCAATAACGAGGTTGTAGTTGAATTTGTTGGTGCTTTTCAATGTTGAGGTTTTTGAATTTGTTGGTGTTTTTCAAAGTTGAGGTTGTTGTTGAATTTGTTGGTGATTTTCAATATTGAGGATGTTATTGAATTTGTTGGTGTTTTTCAATGATGGTGCTGTTGTTGAATTTTATGGTATTTTTCATTGCTGAGGATGTTGTTGAATTGGTTGTTGTTTTTGAATGTTGATGTTGTTGAATCTGTTGGTGCTTTTCAAAGTTGACGTTGTTGTTGAATTTTTTGGTGTTTTTCCTTGTTGAGGTTTTTGTTGAATTCGTTCGTCTCTTTGAATGTTCGGGTTTTTGTTGAATTTATTGATGTTTTTCATTGCTGAGCTTGTTCTTGTTGAATTTTTTGGTGTTTTTCATTGTTGAGGTTGTTGTTGCTGAATTTTTTGGTGTTTTTCATTGTTGAGGTTGTTGTTGTTGAATTTCTTGGTGTTTTTCAATATTGAGGTTGTTGTTGAATTTATTGGTGGTATCAATGTTTTTTTTAAAAGTTTTTGGCGAATTTCAATTCTGAGTTTGTTCAATTTTTTGGTGTTTTTCATTGTTGATGTTGTTGTTGAATTTTTTGGTACTTTTCATTGTTGAGGTTGTTGTTGTTGAATTTTTTGGTGTTTTTCATTGTTGAGGTTGTTGTTGTTGAATTTCTTGGTGTTTTTCAATGTTGAGGTTGATGTTGAATTTGTTGATGATTTTCAATATTGATGTTGTTGTTGAATTTATTGGTGGTATCAATGTTTTTTTTAAAGCTTTTTTGTAATTTTCAAAGTTGAGGTTGCAGTTGAATTTGTTGGTGTTTTTCATTGTTGAGGTTGTTGTTGAATTTGTTGGTGATTTTCAATATGGAGGTTGTTGTTGAATTTTTTGGTGTTTTTCATTGTTGAGGTCTTTGTTCAATTTTTTGGTGTTTTTCATTGTTGAGTTTGTTGTTGTTGAATTTTTTGGTGTTTTTCATTGTAGAGGTTGTTGTTGTTGAATTTTTTCGAGTTTTTGAATGTTGAGGTTGTTGTTGAATTTTTTGGTATTTTTCATTGTTGAGGTTGTTGTTGTTGAATTCTTTAATTTTTTTAATTGTTGAGGTTTTTGTTGAATTTGTTGTTGTTTTTGAATGTTGAGATTTTTGTTGAATTTTTGGGTGTTTTTCACTGTTGAGGTTGATGTCGAATTTGTTGGTGATTTTAAATATTGATGTTGTAGTTGAAGTTGTTGGTGTTTTTCAATGTTGAGGTTTTTGAATTTGTTGGTGTTTTTCAAAGTTATGGTTGTTGTTGAATTTGTTGGTGATTTTCAATATTGAGGATGTTGTTGAATTTGTTGATGTTTTTGGATGTAGGGGCTGCTGTTGAAATTTTTGGTGTTTTTCATTGCTGAGGTTGTTGTTGAATTTGTTGCTATTATTGAATGTTGATGTTGTTGAATCTGTTGGTGCTTTTCAAAGTTGAGGGTATTGTTGAATTTTTTGGTGTTTTTCATTGTTGACGTTGTTGTTGTTGAATTTTTTGGTGTTTTTCATTGTTGAGGTTGTTGTTGAATTTTTTGATGTTATTGATTGTTCAGGTTGTTGTTGTATTTGTTGGTGATTTTCAATATTGAGGTTGTTCTTGAATTTATTGGTGGTATCAATGTTTTTTTAAAAACTTTTTCGTATTTTTCACAGTTGAGGTTGCAGTTGAATTTGTTGGTGTTTTTCAATGTTGAGGTTGTTGAATTGATTGTTGTTTTTCAAAGTTGAGGTTGTTGTTGAATTTTTTGGTGTTTTTCATTGTTGAGGTTTTTGTTGAATTTGTTGGTGTTTTTCAATGTTGAGTTTGTTGTTGAATTTTGTGGTGTTTTTCATATTTGTGATTGTTGTTGTTGAAGTTTTTGGTGTGTTTCATTGTTGAGGTTGCTGTTGTTGAATTTTTTGGTGTTTTTCATTTTTGAGGTTGTTGTTGAATTTTTTGATTTTATTAATTGTTCAGGTTGTTGTTGAAGTCGTTGGTCATTTTCTATATTGAGGTTGTTGTTGAATTTATTGGTGGTATCAATGTTTTTTTTAAAACTTTTTTGTATTTTTCAAAGTTGAGGTTGCAGTTGAAATTGTTGGTGTTTTTCAATGTTGAGGTTGTTGAATTTGTTGGTGTTTTTCAAAGTTGAGGTTGTTGTTGAATTTTTTGGTGTTTTTCATTGTTGAGGTTGTTGTTGAATTTTTTGATGTTATTGATTGTTCAGGTTGTTGTTGTATTTGTTGGTGATTTTCAATATTGTGGTTGTTGTTGAATTTATTGGTGGTATCAATGTTTTTTTAGAAACTTTTTTCTAATTTTCACAGTTGAGGTTGCAGTTGAATTTGTTGGTGTTTATCAATGTTGAGGTTGTTGAATTGGTTGTTGTTTTTCAAAGTTGAGGTTGTTGTTGAATTTTTTGGTGTTTTTCATTGTTGAGGTTTTTGTTGAATTTGTTGGTGTTTTTCAATGTTGAGATTGTTGTTGAATTTTGTGGTGTTTTTCATATTGGTGGTTGTTGTTGTTGACGTTTTTGGTGTGTTTCAATGTTGAGGTTGTTGTTGTTGAATTTTTTGGTGTTTTTCAATGTTGAGGTTGTTGTTCAATTTTTTGGTGTTCTTCATTTTTGAGGTTGTTGTTGAATTTTTTGATTTGATTAATTGTTCAGGTTGTTGTTGAATTTGTTGGTCATTTTCTATATTGAGGTTGTTGTTGAATTGATTGGTGGTATCAATGTTTTTTTTAAAACTTTTTTGTATTTTTCAAAGTTGAGGTTGCAGTTGAATTTGTTGGTTTTTTTCAATGTTGAGGTTGTTGAATTTGTTGGTGTTTTTCAAAGTTGAGGTTGTTGTTGAATTATTCGGTGTTTTTCATTGTTGACGTTGTTGTTGAATTTTTTGGTGTCTTTCATTGTTGAGGTTGTTGTTGTTGAATTTTTTGGTGTTTTTCAATGTTGAGGTTGTTGTTGAATTTGTTGGTGATTTTCTATATTGAGGTTGTTGTTGAATTTATTGGTGGTATCAATGTTTTTTTAAAAACTTTTTTGTATTTTTCAAAGTTGAGGTTGCAGTTGCATTTGTTGGTGTTTTTCATTGTTGAGGTTTTTGTTGAATTTGTTATTGTTTTTGAATGTTGAGTTTGTTGTTGAATTTTTTGGTGTTTTTCACTGTTGAGGTTGTTGTTGAATTTGTTGGTGATTTTCAATATTGAATTTGTTGTTGAATTTTGTGTTGTTATTCATTGTTGAGGTTGTTGTTGTTGAATTTTTTGGTGTTTTTCGTTGTTGAGGTTGTTGTTGTTGAATTATTTGGTGTTTTTCAATGTTGAGGTTGTTGAAGATTTTTTTTGTGTTTTTCATTGTTGAGGTTGTTGTTGTTGAATTTTTTGATGTTATTGATTGTTCAGGTTGTTGTTGAATTTGTTGGTGTTTTTCAAAGTTGAGGTTGTTGTTGAATATATTGGTGTTTTTAATTGTTGAGGTTTTTGTTGAATTTGTTTTAGTTTTTGAATGTTGAGATTGTTGTTGAATTTTTTGGTGTTTTTCACTGTTGAGGTTGTTGTTGAATTTGTTGGTGATTTTCAATAACGAGGTTGTAGTTGAATTTGTTGGTGCTTTTCAATGTTGAGGTTTTTGAATTTGTTGGTGTTTTTCAAAGTTGAGGTTGTTGTTGAATTTGTTGGTGATTTTCAATATTGAAGATGTTATTGAATTTGTTGGTGTTTTTCAATGATGGTGCTGTTGTTGAATTTTATGGTATTTTTCATTGCTGAGGATGTTGTTGAATTGGTTGTTGTTTTTGAATGTTGATGTTGTTGAATCTGTTGGTGCTTTTCAAAGTTGACGTTGTTGTTGAATTTTTTGGTGTTTTTCCTTGTTGAGGTTTTTGTTGAATTCGTTCGTCTCTTTGAATGTTCGGGTTTTTGTTGAATTTATTGATGTTTTTCATTGCTGAGCTTGTTCTGGTTGAATTTTTTGGTGTTTTTCATTGTTGAGGTTGTTGTTGCTGAATTTTTTGGTGTTTTTCATTGTTGAGGTTGTTGTTGTTGAATTTCTTGGAGTTTTTCAATATTGAGGTTGTTGTTGAATTTATTGGTGGTATCAATGTTTTTTTTAAAAGTTTTTGGCGAATTTCAATTCTGAGTTTGTTCAATTTTTTGGTGTTTTTCATTGTTGATGTTGTTGTTGAATTTTTTGGTGTTTTTCATTGTTGAGGTTGTTGTTGAATTTTTTGATGTTATTGATTGTTCAGGTTGTTGTTGTATTTGTTGGTGATTTTCAATATTGAGGTTGTTCTTGAATTTATTGGTGGTATCAATGTTTTTTTAAAAACTTTTTCGTATTTTTCACAGTTGAGGTTGCAGTTGAATTTGTTGGTGTTTTTCAATGTTGAGGTTGTTGAATTGATTGTTGTTTTTCAAAGTTGAGGTTGTTGTTGAATTTTTTGGTGTTTTTCATTGTTGAGGTTTTTGTTGAATTTGTTGGTGTTTTTCAATGTTGAGTTTGTTGTTGAATTTTGTGGTGTTTTTCATATTTGTGATTGTTGTTGTTGAAGTTTTTGGTGTGTTTCATTGTTGAGGTTGCTGTTGTTGAATTTTTTGGTGTTTTTCATTTTTGAGGTTGTTGTTGAATTTTTTGATTTTATTAATTGTTCAGGTTGTTGTTGAAGTCGTTGGTCATTTTCTATATTGAGGTTGTTGTTGAATTTATTGGTGGTATCAATGTTTTTTTTAAAACTTTTTTGTATTTTTCAAAGTTGAGGTTGCAGTTGAAATTGTTGGTGTTTTTCAATGTTGAGGTTGTTGAATTTGTTGGTGTTTTTCAAAGTTGAGGTTGTTGTTGAATTTTTTGGTGTTTTTCATTGTTGAGGTTGTTGTTGAATTTTTTGATGTTATTGATTGTTCAGGTTGTTGTTGTATTTGTTGGTGATTTTCAATATTGTGGTTGTTGTTGAATTTATTGGTGGTATCAATGTTTTTTTAGAAACTTTTTTCTAATTTTCACAGTTGAGGTTGCAGTTGAATTTGTTGGTGTTTATCAATGTTGAGGTTGTTGAATTGGTTGTTGTTTTTCAAAGTTGAGGTTGTTGTTGAATTTTTTGGTGTTTTTCATTGTTGAGGTTTTTGTTGAATTTGTTGGTGTTTTTCAATGTTGAGATTGTTGTTGAATTTTGTGGTGTTTTTCATATTGGTGGTTGTTGTTGTTGACGTTTTTGGTGTGTTTCAATGTTGAGGTTGTTGTTGTTGAATTTTTTGGTGTTTTTCAATGTTGAGGTTGTTGTTCAATTTTTTGGTGTTCTTCATTTTTGAGGTTGTTGTTGAATTTTTTGATTTGATTAATTGTTCAGGTTGTTGTTGAATTTGTTGGTCATTTTCTATATTGAGGTTGTTGTTGAATTGATTGGTGGTATCAATGTTTTTTTTAAAACTTTTTTGTATTTTTCAAAGTTGAGGTTGCAGTTGAATTTGTTGGTTTTTTTCAATGTTGAGGTTGTTGAATTTGTTGGTGTTTTTCAAAGTTGAGGTTGTTGTTGAATTATTCGGTGTTTTTCATTGTTGACGTTGTTGTTGAATTTTTTGGTGTCTTTCATTGTTGAGGTTGTTGTTGTTGAATTTTTTGGTGTTTTTCAATGTTGAGGTTGTTGTTGAATTTGTTGGTGATTTTCTATATTGAGGTTGTTGTTGAATTTATTGGTGGTATCAATGTTTTTTTAAAAACTTTTTTGTATTTTTCAAAGTTGAGGTTGCAGTTGCATTTGTTGGTGTTTTTCATTGTTGAGGTTTTTGTTGAATTTGTTATTGTTTTTGAATGTTGAGTTTGTTGTTGAATTTTTTGGTGTTTTTCACTGTTGAGGTTGTTGTTGAATTTGTTGGTGATTTTCAATATTGAATTTGTTGTTGAATTTTGTGTTGTTATTCATTGTTGAGGTTGTTGTTGTTGAATTTTTTGGTGTTTTTCGTTGTTGAGGTTGTTGTTGTTGAATTATTTGGTGTTTTTCAATGTTGAGGTTGTTGAAGATTTTTTTTGTGTTTTTCATTGTTGAGGTTGTTGTTGTTGAATTTTTTGATGTTATTGATTGTTCAGGTTGTTGTTGAATTTGTTGGTGTTTTTCAAAGTTGAGGTTGTTGTTGAATATATTGGTGTTTTTAATTGTTGAGGTTTTTGTTGAATTTGTTTTAGTTTTTGAATGTTGAGATTGTTGTTGAATTTTTTGGTGTTTTTCACTGTTGAGGTTGTTGTTGAATTTGTTGGTGATTTTCAATAACGAGGTTGTAGTTGAATTTGTTGGTGCTTTTCAATGTTGAGGTTTTTGAATTTGTTGGTGTTTTTCAAAGTTGAGGTTGTTGTTGAATTTGTTGGTGATTTTCAATATTGAGGATGTTATTGAATTTGTTGGTGTTTTTCAATGATGGTGCTGTTGTTGAATTTTATGGTATTTTTCATTGCTGAGGATGTTGTTGAATTGGTTGTTGTTTTTGAATGTTGATGTTGTTGAATCTGTTGGTGCTTTTCAAAGTTGACGTTGTTGTTGAATTTTTTGGTGTTTTTCCTTGTTGAGGTTTTTGTTGAATTCGTTCGTCTCTTTGAATGTTCGGGTTTTTGTTGAATTTATTGATGTTTTTCATTGCTGAGCTTGTTCTGGTTGAATTTTTTGGTGTTTTTCATTGTTGAGGTTGTAGTTGCTGAATTTTTTGGTGTTTTTCATTGTTGAGGTTGTTGTTGTTGAATTTCTTGGTGTTTTTCAATATTGAGGTTGTTGTTGAATTTATTGGTGGTATCAATGTTTTTTTTAAAAGTTTTTGGCGAATTTCAATTCTGAGTTTGTTCAATTTTTTGGTGTTTTTCATTGTTGATGTTGTTGTTGAATTTTTTGGTATTTTTCATTGTTGAGGTTGTTGTTGTTGAATTTTTTGGTGTTTTTCATTGTAGAGGTTGTTGTTGAATTTTTTCGAGTTTTTCAATGTTGAGGTTGTTGTTGAATTTTTTGGTATTTTTCATTGTTGAGGTTGTTGTTGTTGAATTCTTTAAATTTTTTTCATTGTTGAGGTTTTTGTTGAATTTGTTGTTGTTTTTGAATGTTGAGATTTTTGTTGAATTTTTGGGTGTTTTTCACTGTTGAGGTTGATGTCGAATTTGTTTGTGATTTTAAATATTGATGTTGTAGTTGAAGTTGTTGGTGTTTTTCAATGTTGAGGTTTTTGAATTTGTTGGTGTTTTTCAAAGTTATGGTTGTTGTTGAATTTGTTGGTGATTTTCAATATTGAGGATGTTTTTGAATTTGTTGATGTTTTTCCATGTAGGGGCTGCTGTTGAAATTTTTGGTGTTTTTCATTGCTGAGGTTGTTGTTGAATTTGTTGCTATTATTGAATGTTGATGTTGTTGAATCTGTTGGTGCTTTTCAAAGTTGAGGGTATTGTTGAATTTTTTGGTGTTTTTCATTGTTGACGTTGTTGTTGTTGAATTTTTTGGTGTTTTTCATTGTTGAGGTTGTTGTTGAATTTTTTGATGTTATTGATTGTTCAGGTTTATGTTGTATTTGTTGGTGATTTTCAATATTGAGGTTGTTCTTGAATTTATTGGTGGTATCAATGTTTTTTTAAAAACTTTTTCGTATTTTTCACAGTTGAGGTTGCAGTTGAATTTGTTGGTGTTTTTCAATGTTGAGGTTGTTGAATTGGTTGTTGTTTTTCAAAGTTGAGGTTGTTGTTGAATTTTTTGGTGTTTTTCATTGTTGAGGTTTTTGTTGAATTTGTTGGTGTTTTTCAATGTTGAGTTTGTTGTTGAATTTTGTGGTGTTTTTCATATCTGTGATTGTTGTTGTTGAATTTTTTGGTTTTTTTCATTGTTGAGGTCTTTGTTCAATTTTTTGGTGTTTTTCATTGTTGAGATTTTTGTTGTTGAATTTTTTGGTGTTTTTCATTGTTGAGGTTGTTGTTGAATTTTTTGATGTTATTGATTGTTCAGGTTGTTGTTGTATTTGTTGGTGATTTTCAATATTGAGGTTGTTCTTGAATTTATTGGTGGTATCAATGTTTTTTTAGAAACTTTTTTGTAATTTTCACAGTTGAGGTTGCAGTTGAATTTGTTGGTGTTTATCAATGTTGAGGTTGTTGAATTGGTTGTTGTTTTTCAAAGTTGAGGTTGTTGTTGAATTTTTTGGTGTTTTTCATTGTTGAGGTTTTTGTTGAATTTGTTGGTGTTTTTCAATGTTGAGATTGTTGTTGAATTTTGTGGTGTTTTTCATATTGGTGGTTGTTGTTGTTGAAGTTTTTGGTGTGTTTCAATGTTGAGGTTGTTGTTGTTGAATTTTTTGGTGTTTTTCATTTTTGAGGTTGTTGTTGAATTTTTTGATTTGATTAATTGTTCAGGTTGTTGTTGAGTTTGTTGGTCATTTTCTATATTGAGGTTGTTGTTGAATTGATTGGTGGTATCAATGTTTTTTTTAAAACTTTTTTGTATTTTTCAAAGTTGAGGTTGCAGTTGAATTTGTTGGTTTTTTTCAATGTTGAGGTTGTTGAATTTGTTGGTGTTTTTCAAAGTTGAGGTTGTTGTTGAATTATTCGGTGTTTTTCATTGTTGACGTTGTTGTTGAATTTTTTGGTGTCTTTCATTGTTGAGGTTGTTGTTGTTGAATTTTTTGGTGTTTTTCAATGTTGAGGTTGTTGTTGAATTTGTTATTGTTTTTGAATGTTGAGTTTGTTGTTGAAGTTTTTGGTGTTTTTCACTGTTGAGGTTGTTGTTGAATTTGTTGGTGATTTTCAATATTGAATTTGTTGTTGAATTTTGTGTTGTTATTCATTGTTGAGGTTGTTGTTGTTGAATTTTTTGGTGTTTTTCGTTGTTGAGGTTGTTGTTGTTGAATTATTTGGTGTTTTTCAATGATGAGGTTGTTGAAGATTTTTTTTGTGTTTTTCATTGTTGAGGTTGTTGTTGTTGAATTTTTTGATGTTATTGATTGTTCAGGTTGTTGTTGAATTTGTTGGTGTTTTTCAAAGTTGAGGTTGTTGTTGAATATATTGGTGTTTTTAATTGTTGAGGTTTTTGTTGAATTTGTTTTAGTTTTTGAATGTTGAGATTGTTGTTGAATTTTTTGGTGTTTTTCACTGTTGAGGTTGTTGTTGAATTTGTTGGTGATTTTCAATAACGAGGTTGTAGTTCAATTTGTTGGTGCTTTTCAATGTTGAGGTTTTTGAATTTGTTGGTGTTTTTCAAAGTTGAGGTTGTTGTTGAATTTGTTGGTGATTTTCAATATTGAGGATGTTATTGAATTTGTTGGTGTTTTTCAATGATGGTGCTGTTGTTGAATTTTATGGTATTTTTCATTGCTGAGGATGTTGTTGAATTGGTTGTTGTTTTTGAATGTTGATGTTGTTGAATCTGTTGGTGCTTTTCAAAGTTGACGTTGTTGTTGAATTTTTTGGTGTTTTTCCTTTTTGAGGTTTTTGTTGAATTCGTTCGTCTCTTTGAATGTTCGGGTTTTTGTTGAATTTATTGATGTTTTTCATTGCTGAGCTTGTTCTGGTTGAATTTTTTGGTGTTTTTCATTGTTGAGGTTGTTGTTGCTGAATTTTTTGGTGTTTTTCATTGTTGAGGTTGTTGTTGAATTTCTTGGTGTTTTTCAATATTGAGGTTGTTGTTGAATTTATTGGTGGTATCAATGTTTTTTTTAAAAGTTTTTGGCGAATTTCAATTCTGAGTTTGTTCAATTTTTTGGTGTTTTTCATTGTTGATGTTGTTGTTGAATTTTTTGGTATTTTTCATTGTTGAGGTTGTTGTTGTTGAATTTTTTGGTGTTTTTCATTGTTGAGGTTGTTGTTGTTGAATTTCTTGGTGTTTTTCAATGTTGAGGTTGATGTTGAATTTGTTGATGATTTTCAATATTGAGGTTGTTGTTGAATTTATTGGTGGTATCAATGTTTTTTTTAAAACTTTTTTGTAATTTTCAAAGTTGAGGTTGCAGTTGAATTTGTTGGTGTTTTTCATTGTTGAGGTTGTTGTTGAATTTGTTGGTGATTTTCAATATGGAGGTTGTTGTTGAATTTTTTGGTGTTTTTCATTGTTGAGGTCTTTGTTCAATTTTTTGGTGTTTTTCATTGTTGAGTTTGTTGTTGTTGAATTTTTTGGTGTTTTTCATTGTAGAGGTTGTTGTTGTTGAATTTTTTCGAGTTTTTCAATGTTGAGGTTGTTGTTGAATTTTTTGGTATTTTTCATTGTTGAGGTTGTTGTTGTTGAATTCTTTAATTTTTTTTCATTGTTGAGGTTTTTGTTGAATTTGTTGTTGTTTTTGAATGTTGAGATTTTTGTTGAATTTTTGGGTGTTTTTCACTGTTGAGGTTGATGTCGAATTTGTTTGTGATTTTAAATATTGATGTTGTAGTTGAAGTTGTTGGTGTTTTTCAATGTTGAGGTTTTTGAATTTGTAGGTGTTTTTCAAAGTTATGGTTGTTGTTGAATTTGTTGGTGATTTTCAATATTGAGGATGTTGTTGAATTTGTTGATGTTTTTCCATGTAGGGGCTGCTGTTGAAATTTTTGGTGTTTTTCATTGCTGAGGTTGTTGTTGAATTTGTTGCTATTATTGAATGTTGATGTTGTTGAATCTGTTGGTGCTTTTCAAAGTTGAGGGTATTGTTGAATTTTTTGGTGTTTTTCATTGTTGACGTTGTTGTTGTTGAATTTTTTGGTGTTTTTCATTGTTGAGGTTGTTGTTGAATTTTTTGATGTTATTGATTGTTCAGGTTGTTGTTGTATTTGTTGGTTATTTTCAATATTGAGGTTGTTCTTGAATTTATTGGTGGTATCAATGTTTTTTTTAAAAACTTTTTCGTATTTTTCACAGTTGAGGTTGCAGTTGAATTTGTTGGTGTTTTTCAATGTTGAGGTTGTTGAATTGGTTGTTGTTTTTCAAAGTTGAGGTTGTTGTTGAATTTTTTGGTGTTTTTCATTGTTGAGGTTTTTGTTGAATTTGTTGGTGTTTTTCAATGTTGAGTTTGTTGTTGAATTTTGTGGTGTTTTTCATATTTGTGATTGTTGTTGTTGAAGTTTTTGGTGTGTTTCATTGTTGAGGTTGCTGTTGTTGAATTTTTTGGTGTTTTTCATTTTTGAGGTTGTTGTTGAATTTTTTGATTTTATTAATTGTTCAGGTTGTTGTTGAAATTGTTGGTCATTTTCTATATTGAGGTTGTTGTTGAATTTATTGGTGGTATCAATGTTTTTTTTAAAACTTTTTTGTATTTTTCAAAGTTGAGGTTGCAGTTGAAATTGTTGGTGTTTTTCAATGTTGAGGTTGTTGAATTTGTTGGTGTTTTTCAAAGTTGAGGTTGTTGTTGAATTTTTTGGTGTTTTTCATTGTTGAGGTTGTTGTTGAATTTGTTGGTGATTTTCAATATCGAGGTTGTAGTTGAATTTGTTGGTGCTTTTCAATGTTGAGGTTTTTGAATTTGTTGGTGTTTTTCAAAGTTGAGGTTGTTGTTGAATTTGTTGGTGATTTTCAATATTGAGGATGTTATTGAATTTGTTGGTGTTTTTCAATGATGGTGCTGTTGTTGAATTTTATGGTATTTTTCATTGCTGAGGATGTTGTTGAATTGGTTGTTGTTTTTGAATGTTGATGTTGTTGAATCTGTTGGTGCTTTTCAAAGTTGACGTTGTTGTTGAATTTTTTGGTGTTTTTCCTTTTTGAGGTTTTTGTTGAATTCGTTCGTCTCTTTGAATGTTCGGGTTTTTGATGAATTTATTGATGTTTTTCATTGCTGAGCTTGTTCTGGTTGAATTTTTTGGTGTTTTTCATTGTTGAGGTTGTTGTTGCTGAATTTTTTGGTGTTTTTCATTGTTGAGGTTGTTGTTGTTGAATTTCTTGGTGTTTTTCAATATTGAGGTTGTTGTAGAATTTATTGGTGGTATCAATGTTTTTTTTAAAAGTTGTTGACGAATTTCAATTCTGAGTTTGTTCAATTTTTTGGTGTTTTTCATTGTTGATGTTGTTGTTGAATTTTTTGGTATTTTTCATTGTTGAGGTTGTTGTTGTTGAATTTTTTGGTGTTTTTCATTGTTGAGGTTGTTGTTGTTGAATTTGTTGGTGTTTTTCAATGTTGAGGTTGATGTTGAATTTGTTGATGATTTTCAATATTGATGTTGTTGTTGAATTTATTGGTGGTATCAATGTTTTTTTTAAAACTTTTTTGTAATTTTCAAAGTTGAGGTTGCAGTTGAATTTGTTGGTGTTTTTCATTGTTGAGGTTGTTGTTGAATTTGTTGGTGATTTTCAATATGGAGGTTGTTGTTGAATTTTTTGGTGTTTTTCATTGTTGAGGTCTTTGTTCAATTTTTTGGTGTTTTTCATTGTTGAGTTTGTTGTTGTTGAATTTTTTGGTGTTTTTCATTGTAGAGGTTGTTGTTGAATTTTTTCGAGTTTTTCAATGTTGAGGTTGTTGTTGAATTTTTTGGTATTTTTCATTGTTGAGGTTGTTGTTGTTGAATTCTTTAATTTTTTTTCATTGTTGAGGTTTTTGTTGAATTTGTTGTTGTTTTTGAATGTTGAGATTTTTGTTGAATTTTTGGGTGTTTTTCACTGTTGAGGTTGATGTCGAATTTGTTTGTGATTTTAAATATTGATGTTGTAGTTGAAGTTGTTGGTGTTTTTCAATGTTGAGGTTTTTGAATTTGTTGGTGTTTTTCAAAGTTATGGTTGTTGTTGAATTTGTTGGTGATTTTCAATATTGAGGATGTTGTTGAATTTGTTGATGTTTTTCCATGTAGGGGCTGCTGTTGAAATTTTTGGTGTTTTTCATTGCTGAGTTTGTTGTTGAATTTGTTGCTATTATTGAATGTTGATGTTGTTGAATCTGTTGGTGCTTTTCAAAGTTGAGGGTATTGTTGAATTTTTTGGTGTTTTTCATTGTTGACGTTGTTGTTGTTGAATTTTTTGGTGTTTTTCATTGTTGAGGTTGTTGTTGAATTTTTTGATGTTATTGATTGTTCAGGTTGTTGTTGTATTTGTTGGTGATTTTCAATATTGAGGTTGTTCTTGAATTTATTGGTGGTATCAATGTTTTTTTAAAAACTTTTTCGTATTTTTCACAGTTGAGGTTGCAGTTGAATTTGTTGGTGTTTTTCAATGTTGAGGTTGTTGAATTGGTTGTTGTTTTTCAAAGTTGAGGTTGTTGTTGAATTTTTTGGTGTTTTTCATTGTTGAGGTTTTTGTTGAATTTGTTGGTGTTTTTCAATGTTGAGTTTGTTGTTGAATTTTGTGGTGCTTTTCATATTTGTGATTGTTGTTGTTGAAGTTTTTGGTGTGTTTCATTGTTGAGGTTGCTGTTGTTGAATTTTTTGGTGTTTTTCATTTTTGAGGTTGTTGTTGAATTTTTTGATTTTATTAATTGTTCAGGTTGTTGTTGAAATTGTTGGTCATTTTCTATATTGAGGTTGTTGTTGAATTTATTGGTGGTATCAATGTTTTTTTTAAAACTTTTTTGTATTTTTCAAAGTTGAGGTTGCAGTTGAAATTGTTGGTGTTTTTCAATGTTGAGGTTGTTGAATTTGTTGGTGTTTTTCAAAGTTGAGGTTGTTGTTGAATTTTTTGGTGTTTTTCATTGTTGAGGTTGTTGTTGAATTTTTTGATGTTATTGATTGTTCAGGTTGTTGTTGTATTTGTTGGTGATTTTCAATATTGAGGTTGTTGTTGAATTTATTGGTGGTATCAATGTTTTTTTAGAAACTTTTTTGTAATTTTCACAGTTGAGGTTGCAGTTGAATTTGTTGGTGTTTATCAATGTTGAGGTTGTTGAATTGGTTGTTGTTTTTCAAAGTTGAGGTTGTTGTTGAATTTTTTGGTGTTTTTCATTGTTGAGGTTTTTGTTGAATTTGTTGGTGTTTTTCAATGTTGAGATTGTTGTTGAATTTTGTGGTGTTTTTCATATTGGTGGTTGTTGTTGTTGAAGTTTTTGGTGTGTTTCAATGTTGAGGTTGTTGTTGTTGAATTTTTTGGTGTTTTTCAATGTTGAGGTTGTTGTTCAATTTTTTGGTGTTCTTCATTTTTGAGGTTGTTGTTGAATTTTTTGATTTGATTAATTGTTCAGGTTGTTGTTGAATTTGTTGGTCATTTTCTATATTGAGGTTGTTGTTGAATTGATTGGTGGTATCAATGTTTTTTTTAAAACTTTTTTGTATTTTTCAAAGTTGAGGTTGCAGTTGAATTTGTTGGTTTTTTTCAATGTTGAGGTTGTTGAATTTGTTGGTGTTTTTCAAAGTTGAGGTTGTTGTTGAATTATTCGGTGTTTTTCATTGTTGACGTTGTTGTTGAATTTTTTGGTGTCTTTCATTGTTGAGGTTGTTGTTGTTGAATTTTTTGGTGTTTTTCAATGTTGAGGTTGTTGTTGAATTTGTTGGTGATTTTCTATATTGAGGTTGTTGTTGAATTTATTGGTGGTATCAATGTTTTTTTAAAAACTTTTTTGTATTATTCAAAGTTGAGGTTGCAGTTGCTTTTGTTGGTGTTTTTCATTGTTGAGGTTTTTGTTGAATTTGTTTTAGTTTTTGAATGTTGAGATTGTTGTTGAATTTTTTGGTGTTTTTCACTGTTGAGGTTGTTGTTGAATTTGTTGGTGTTTATCAATGTTGAGGTTGTTGAATTGGTTGTTGTTTTTCAAAGTTGAGGTTGTTGTTGAATTTTTTGGTGTTTTTCATTGTTGATGTTTTTGTTGAATTTGTTGGTGTTTTTCAATGTTGAGATTGTTGTTGAATTTTGTGGTGTTTTTCATATTGGTGGTTGTTGTTGTTGAAGTTTTTGGTGTGTTTCAATGTTGAGGTTGTTGTTGTTGAATTTTTTGGTGTTTTTCAATGTTGAGGTTGTTGTTCAATTTTTTGGTGTTCTTCATTTTTGAGGTTGTTGTTGAATTTTTTGATTTGATTAATTGTTCAGGTTGTTGTTGAATTTGTTGGTCATTTTCTATATTGAGGTTGTTGTTGAATTGATTGGTGGTATCAATGTTTTTTTTAAAACTTTTTTGTATTTTTCAAAGTTGAGGTTGCAGTTGAATTTGTTGGTTTTTTTCAATGTTGAGGTTGTTGAATTTGTTGGTGTTTTTCAAAGTTGAGGTTGTTGTTGAATTATTCGGTGTTTTTCATTGTTGACGTTGTTGTTGAATTTTTTGGTGTCTTTCATTGTTGAGGTTGTTGTTGTTGAATTTTTTGGTGTTTTTCAATGTTGAGGTTGTTGTTGAATTTGTTGGTGATTTTCTATATTGAGGTTGTTGAATTGGTTGTTGTTTTTCAAAGTTGAGGTTGTTGTTGAATTTTTTGGTGTTTTTCATTGTTGAGGTTTTTGTTGAATTTGTTGGTGTTTTTCAATGTTGAGTTTGTTGTTGAATTTTGTGGTGTTTTTCATATTTGTGATTGTTGTTGTTGAAGTTTTTGGTGTGTTTCATTGTTGAGGTTGCTGTTGTTGAATTTTTTGGTGTTTTTCATTTTTGAGGTTGTTGTTGAATTTTTTGATTTTATTAATTGTTCAGGTTGTTGTTGAAATTGTTGGTCATTTTCTATATTGAGGTTGTTGTTGAATTTATTGGTGGTATCAATGTTTTTTTTAAAACTTTTTTGTATTTTTCAAAGTTGAGGTTGCAGTTGAAATTGTTGGTGTTTTTCAATGTTGAGGTTGTTGAATTTGTTGGTGTTTTTCAAAGTTGAGGTTGTTGTTGAATTTTTTGGTGTTTTTCATTGTTGAGGTTGTTGTTGAATTTGTTGGTGATTTTCAATATCGAGGTTGTAGTTGAATTTGTTGGTGCTTTTCAATGTTGAGGTTTTTGAATTTGTTGGTGTTTTTCAAAGTTGAGGTTGTTGTTGAATTTGTTGGTGATTTTCAATATTGAGGATGTTATTGAATTTGTTGGTGTTTTTCAATGATGGTGCTGTTGTTGAATTTTATGGTATTTTTCATTGCTGAGGATGTTGTTGAATTGGTTGTTGTTTTTGAATGTTGATGTTGTTGAATCTGTTGGTGCTTTTCAAAGTTGACGTTGTTGTTGAATTTTTTGGTGTTTTTCCTTTTTGAGGTTTTTGTTGAATTCGTTCGTCTCTTTGAATGTTCGGGTTTTTGATGAATTTATTGATGTTTTTCATTGCTGAGCTTGTTCTGGTTGAATTTTTTGGTGTTTTTCATTGTTGAGGTTGTTGTTGCTGAATTTTTTGGTGTTTTTCATTGTTGAGGTTGTTGTTGTTGAATTTCTTGGTGTTTTTCAATATTGAGGTTGTTGTAGAATTTATTGGTGGTATCAATGTTTTTTTTAAAAGTTGTTGACGAATTTCAATTCTGAGTTTGTTCAATTTTTTGGTGTTTTTCATTGTTGATGTTGTTGTTGAATTTTTTGGTATTTTTCATTGTTGAGGTTGTTGTTGTTGAATTTTTTGGTGTTTTTCATTGTTGAGGTTGTTGTTGTTGAATTTGTTGGTGTTTTTCAATGTTGAGGTTGATGTTGAATTTGTTGATGATTTTCAATATTGATGTTGTTGTTGAATTTATTGGTGGTATCAATGTTTTTTTTAAAACTTTTTTGTAATTTTCAAAGTTGAGGTTGCAGTTGAATTTGTTGGTGTTTTTCATTGTTGAGGTTGTTGTTGAATTTGTTGGTGATTTTCAATATGGAGGTTGTTGTTGAATTTTTTGGTGTTTTTCATTGTTGAGGTCTTTGTTCAATTTTTTGGTGTTTTTCATTGTTGAGTTTGTTGTTGTTGAATTTTTTGGTGTTTTTCATTGTAGAGGTTGTTGTTGAATTTTTTCGAGTTTTTCAATGTTGAGGTTGTTGTTGAATTTTTTGGTATTTTTCATTGTTGAGGTTGTTGTTGTTGAATTCTTTAATTTTTTTTCATTGTTGAGGTTTTTGTTGAATTTGTTGTTGTTTTTGAATGTTGAGATTTTTGTTGAATTTTTGGGTGTTTTTCACTGTTGAGGTTGATGTCGAATTTGTTTGTGATTTTAAATATTGATGTTGTAGTTGAAGTTGTTGGTGTTTTTCAATGTTGAGGTTTTTGAATTTGTTGGTGTTTTTCAAAGTTATGGTTGTTGTTGAATTTGTTGGTGATTTTCAATATTGAGGATGTTGTTGAATTTGTTGATGTTTTTCCATGTAGGGGCTGCTGTTGAAATTTTTGGTGTTTTTCATTGCTGAGTTTGTTGTTGAATTTGTTGCTATTATTGAATGTTGATGTTGTTGAATCTGTTGGTGCTTTTCAAAGTTGAGGGTATTGTTGAATTTTTTGGTGTTTTTCATTGTTGACGTTGTTGTTGTTGAATTTTTTGGTGTTTTTCATTGTTGAGGTTGTTGTTGAATTTTTTGATGTTATTGATTGTTCAGGTTGTTGTTGTATTTGTTGGTGATTTTCAATATTGAGGTTGTTCTTGAATTTATTGGTGGTATCAATGTTTTTTTAAAAACTTTTTCGTATTTTTCACAGTTGAGGTTGCAGTTGAATTTGTTGGTATTTTTCAATGTTGAGGTTGTTGAATTGGTTGTTGTTTTTCAAAGTTGAGGTTGTTGTTGAATTTTTTGGTGTTTTTCATTGTTGAGGTTTTTGTTGAATTTGTTGGTGTTTTTCAATGTTGAGTTTGTTGTTGAATTTTGTGGTGCTTTTCATATTTGTGATTGTTGTTGTTGAAGTTTTTGGTGTGTTTCATTGTTGAGGTTGCTGTTGTTGAATTTTTTGGTGTTTTTCATTTTTGAGGTTGTTGTTGAATTTTTTGATTTTATTAATTGTTCAGGTTGTTGTTGAAATTGTTGGTCATTTTCTATATTGAGGTTGTTGTTGAATTTATTGGTGGTATCAATGTTTTTTTTAAAACTTTTTTGTATTTTTCAAAGTTGAGGTTGCAGTTGAAATTGTTGGTGTTTTTCAATGTTGAGGTTGTTGAATTTGTTGGTGTTTTTCAAAGTTGAGGTTGTTGTTGAATTTTTTGGTGTTTTTCATTGTTGAGGTTGTTGTTGAATTTTTTGATGTTATTGATTGTTCAGGTTGTTGTTGTATTTGTTGGTGATTTTCAATATTGAGGTTGTTGTTGAATTTATTGGTGGTATCAATGTTTTTTTAGAAACTTTTTTGTAATTTTCACAGTTGAGGTTGCAGTTGAATTTGTTGGTGTTTATCAATGTTGAGGTTGTTGAATTGGTTGTTGTTTTTCAAAGTTGAGGTTGTTGTTGAATTTTTTGGTGTTTTTCATTGTTGAGGTTTTTGTTGAATTTGTTGGTGTTTTTCAATGTTGAGATTGTTGTTGAATTTTGTGGTGTTTTTCATATTGGTGGTTGTTGTTGTTGAAGTTTTTGGTGTGTTTCAATGTTGAGGTTGTTGTTGTTGAATTTTTTGGTGTTTTTCAATGTTGAGGTTGTTGTTCAATTTTTTGGTGTTCTTCATTTTTGAGGTTGTTGTTGAATTTTTTGATTTGATTAATTGTTCAGGTTGTTGTTGAATTTGTTGGTCATTTTCTATATTGAGGTTGTTGTTGAATTGATTGGTGGTATCAATGTTTTTTTTAAAACTTTTTTGTATTTTTCAAAGTTGAGGTTGCAGTTGAATTTGTTGGTTTTTTTCAATGTTGAGGTTGTTGAATTTGTTGGTGTTTTTCAAAGTTGAGGTTGTTGTTGAATTATTCGGTGTTTTTCATTGTTGACGTTGTTGTTGAATTTTTTGGTGTCTTTCATTGTTGAGGTTGTTGTTGTTGAATTTTTTGGTGTTTTTCAATGTTGAGGTTGTTGTTGAATTTGTTGGTGATTTTCTATATTGAGGTTGTTGTTGAATTTATTGGTGGTATCAATGTTTTTTTAAAAACTTTTTTGTATTATTCAAAGTTGAGGTTGCAGTTGCTTTTGTTGGTGTTTTTCATTGTTGAGGTTTTTGTTGAATTTGTTTTAGTTTTTGAATGTTGAGATTGTTGTTGAATTTTTTGGTGTTTTTCACTGTTGAGGTTGTTGTTGAATTTGTTGGTGTTTATCAATGTTGAGGTTGTTGAATTGGTTGTTGTTTTTCAAAGTTGAGGTTGTTGTTGAATTTTTTGGTGTTTTTCATTGTTGATGTTTTTGTTGAATTTGTTGGTGTTTTTCAATGTTGAGATTGTTGTTGAATTTTGTGGTGTTTTTCATATTGGTGGTTGTTGTTGTTGAAGTTTTTGGTGTGTTTCAATGTTGAGGTTGTTGTTGTTGAATTTTTTGGTGTTTTTCAATGTTGAGGTTGTTGTTCAATTTTTTGGTGTTCTTCATTTTTGAGGTTGTTGTTGAATTTTTTGATTTGATTAATTGTTCAGGTTGTTGTTGAATTTGTTGGTCATTTTCTATATTGAGGTTGTTGTTGAATTGATTGGTGGTATCAATGTTTTTTTTAAAACTTTTTTGTATTTTTCAAAGTTGAGGTTGCAGTTGAATTTGTTGGTTTTTTTCAATGTTGAGGTTGTTGAATTTGTTGGTGTTTTTCAAAGTTGAGGTTGTTGTTGAATTATTCGGTGTTTTTCATTGTTGACGTTGTTGTTGAATTTTTTGGTGTCTTTCATTGTTGAGGTTGTTGTTGTTGAATTTATTGGTTTTTTTCAATGTTGAGGTTGTTGTTGAATTTGTTGGTGATTTTCTATATTGAGGTTGTTGTTGAATTTATTGGTGGTATCAATGTTTTTTTAAAAACTTTTTTGTATTTTTCAAAGTTGAGGTTGCAGTTGCATTTGTTGGTGTTTTTCATTGTTGAGGTTTTTGTTGAATTTGTTTTAGTTTTTGAATGTTGAGATTGTTGTTGAATTTTTTGGTGTTTTTCACTGTTGAGGTTGTTGTTGAATTTGTTGGTGATTTTCAATAACGAGGTTGTAGTTCAATTTGTTGGTGCTTTTCAATGTTGAGGTTTTTGAATTTGTTGGTGTTTTTCAAAGTTGAGGTTGTTTTTGAATTTGTTGGTGATTTTCAATATTGAGGATGTTATTGAATTTGTTGGTGTTTTTCAATGATGGTGCTGTTGTTGAATTTTATGGTATTTTTCATTGCTGAGGATGTTGTTGAATTGGTTGTTGTTTTTGAATGTTGATGTTGTTGAATCTGTTGGTGCTTTTCAAAGTTGACGTTGTTGTTGAATTTTTTGGTGTTTTTCCTTGTTGAGGTTTTTGTTGAATTCGTTCGTCTCTTTGAATGTTCGGGTTTTTGTTGAATTTATTGATGTTTTTCATTGCTGAGCTTGTTCTTGTTGAATTTTTTGGTGTTTTTCATTGTTGAGGTTGTTGTTGCTGAATTTTTTGGTGTTTTTCATTGTTGAGGTTGTTGTTGTTGAATTTCTTGGTGTTTTTCAATATTGAGGTTGTTGTTGAATTTATTGGTGGTATCAATGTTTTTTTTAAAAGTTTTTGGCGAATTTCAATTCTGAGTTTGTTCAATTTTTTGGTGTTTTTCATTGTTGATGTTGTTGTTGAATTTTTTGGTACTTTTCATTGTTGAGGTTGTTGTTGTTGAATTTTTTGGTGTTTTTCATTGTTGAGGTTGTTGTTGTTGAATTTCTTGGTGTTTTTCAATGTTGAGGTTGATGTTGAATTTGTTGATGATTTTCAATATTGAGGTTGTTGTTGAATTTATTGGTGGTATCAATGTTTTTTTTAAAGCTTTTTTGTAATTTTCAAAGTTGAGGTTGCAGTTGAATTTGTTGGTGTTTTTCATTGTTGAGGTTGTTGTTGAATTTGTTGGTGATTTTCAATATGGAGGTTGTTGTTGAATTTTTTGGTGTTTTTCATTGTTGAGGTCTTTGTTCAATTTTTTGGTGTTTTTCATTGTTGAGTTTGTTGTTGTTGAATTTTTTGGTGTTTTTCATTGTAGAGGTTGTTGTTGTTGAATTTTTTCGAGTTTTTCAATGTTGAGGTTGTTGTTGAATTTTTTGGTATTTTTCATTGTTGAGGTTGTTGTTGTTGAATTCTTTAATTTTTTTAATTGTTGAGGTTTTTGTTGAATTTGTTGTTGTTTTTGAATGTTGAGATTTTTGTTGAATTTTTGGGTGTTTTTCACTGTTGAGGTTGATGTCGAATTTGTTGGTGATTTTAAATATTGATGTTGTAGTTGAAGTTGTTGGTGTTTTTCAATGTTGAGGTTTTTGAATTTGTTGGTGTTTTTCAAAGTTATGGTTGTTGTTGAATTTGTTGGTGATTTTCAATATTGAGGATGTTGTTGAATTTGTTGATGTTTTTCCATGTAGGGGCTGCTGTTGAAATTTTTGGTGTTTTTCATTGCTGAAGTTGTTGTTGAATTAGTTGCTATTATTGAATGTTGATGTTGTTGAATCTGTTGGTGCTTTTCAAAGTTGAGGGTATTGTTGAATTTTTTGGTGTTTTTCATTGTTGACGTTGTTGTTGTTGAATTTTTTGGTGTCTTTCATTGTTGAGGTTGTTGTTGTTGAATTTTTTGGTGTTTTTCAATGTTGAGGTTGTTGTTGAATTTTTTGGTGTTTTTCATTGTTGAGGTTGTTGTTGAATTTTTTGGTGTTTTTCATTGTTGAGGTTGTTGTTGAATTTTTTGATGTTATTGATTGTTCAGGTTGTTGTTGTATTTGTTGGTGATTTTCAATATTGTGGTTGTTGTTGAATTTATTGGTGGTATCAATGTTTTTTTAGAAACTTTTTTGTAATTTTCACAGTTGAGGTTGCAGTTGAATTTGTTGGTGTTTATCAATGTTGAGGTTGTTGAATTGGTTGTTGTTTTTCAAAGTTGAGGTTGTTGTTGAATTTTTTGGTGTTTTTCATTGTTGAGGTTTTTGTTGAATTTGTTGGTGTTTTTCAATGTTGAGATTGTTGTTGAATTTTGTGGTGTTTTTCATATTGGTGGTTGTTGTTGTTGAAGTTTTTGGTGTGTTTCAATGTTGAGGTTGTTGTGTTGAATTTTTTGGTGTTTTTCAATGTTGAGGTTGTTGTTCAATTTTTTGGTGTTCTTCATTTTTGAGGTTGTTGTTGAATTTTTTGATTTGATTAATTGTTCAGGTTGTTGTTGAATTTGTTGGTCATTTTCTATATTGAGGTTGTTGTTGAATTGATTGGTGGTATCAATGTTTTTTTTAAAACTTTTTTGTATTTTTCAAAGTTGAGGTTGCAGTTGAATTTGTTGGTTTTTTTCAATGTTGAGGTTGTTGAATTTGTTGGTGTTTTTCAAAGTTGAGGTTGTTGTTGAATTATTCGGTGTTTTTCATTGTTGACGTTGTTGTTGAATTTTTTGGTGTCTTTCATTGTTGAGGTTGTTGTTGTTGAATTTTTTGGTGTTTTTCAATGTTGAGGTTGTTGTTGAATTTGTTGGTGATTTTCTATATTGAGGTTGTTGTTGAATTTATTGGTGGTATCAATGTTTTTTTAAAAACTTTTTTGTATTTTTCAAAGTTGAGGTTGCAGTTGCATTTGTTGGTGTTTTTCATTGTTGAGGTTTTTGTTGAATTTGTTATTGTTTTTGAATGTTGAGTTTGTTGTTGAATTTTTTGGTGTTTTTCTCTGTTGAGGTTGTTGTTGAATTTGTTGGTGATTTTCAATATTGAATTTGTTGTTGAATTTTGTGTTGTTATTCATTGTTGAGGTTGTTGTTGTTGAATTTTTTGGTGTTTTTCGTTGTTGAGGTGGTTGTTGTTGAATTATTTGGTGTTTTTCAATGATGAGGTTGTTGTTGATTTTTTTCGTGTTTTTCATTGTTGACGTTGTTGTTGTTGAATTTTTTGATGTTATAGATTGTTCAGGTTGTTGTTGAATTTGTTGGTGTTTTTCAAAGTTGAGGTTGTTGTTGAATATATTGGTGTTTTTAATTGTTGAGGTTTTTGTTGAATTTGTTTTAGTTTTTGAATGTTGAGATTGTTGTTGAATTTTTTGGTGTTTTTCACTGTTGAGGTTGTTGTTGAATTTGTTGGTGATTTTCAATAACGAGGTTGTAGTTGAATTTGTTGGTGCTTTTCAATGTTGAGGTTTTTGAATTTGTTGGTGTTTTTCAAAGTTGAGGTTGTTGTTGAATTTGTTGGTGATTTTCAATATTGAGGATGTTATTGAATTTGTTGGTGTTTTTCAATGATGGTGCTGTTGTTGAATTTTATGGTATTTTTCATTGCTGAGGATGTTGTTGAATTGGTTGTTGTTTTTGAATGTTGATGTTGTTGAATCTGTTGGTGCTTTTCAAAGTTGACGTTGTTGTTGAATTTTTTGGTGTTTTTCCTTGTTGAGGTTTTTGTTGAATTCGTTCGTCTCTTTGAATGTTCGGGTTTTTGTTGAATTTATTGATGTTTTTCATTGCTGAGCTTGTTCTGGTTGAATTTTTTGGTGTTTTTCATTGTTGAGGTTGTTGTTGCTGAATTTTTTGGTGTTTTTCATTGTTGAGGTTGTTGTTGTTGAATTTCTTGGTGCTTTTCAATATTGAGGTTGTTGTTGAATTTATTGGTGGTATCAATGTTTTTTTTAAAAGTTTTTGGCGAATTTCAATTCTGAGTTTGTTCAATTTTTTGGTGTTTTTCATTGTTGATGTTGTTGTTGAATTTTTTTGGTACTTTTCATTGTTGAGGTTGTTGTTGTTGAATTTTTTGGTGTTTTTCATTGTTGAGGTTGTTGTTGTTGAATTTCTTGGTGTTTTTCAATGTTGAGGTTGATGTTGAATTTGTTGATGATTTTCAATATTGAGGTTGTTGTTGAATTTATTGGTGGTATCAATGTTTTTTTTAAAACTTTTTTGTAATTTTCAAAGTTGAGGTTGCAGTTGAATTTGTTGGTGTTTTTCATTGTTGAGGTTGTTGTTGAATTTGTTGGTGATTTTCAATATGGAGGTTGTTGTTGAATTTTTTGGTGTTTTTCATTGTTGAGGTCTTTGTTCAATTTTTTGGTGTTTTTCATTGTTGAGTTTGTTGTTGTTGAATTTTTTGGTGTTTTTCATTGTAGAGGTTGTTGTTGAATTTTTTCGAGTTTTTCAATATTGAGGTTGTTGTTGAATTTTTTGGTGTTTTTCATTGTTGAGGTTGTTGTTGTTGAATTCTTTAATTTTTTTTCATTGTTGAGGTTTTTGTTGAATTTGTTGTTGTTTTTGAATGTTGAGATTTTTGTTGAATTTTTGGGTGTTTTTCACTGTTGAGGTTGATGTCGAATTTGTTGGTGATTTTAAATATTGATGTTGTAGTTGAAGTTGTTGGTGTTTTTCAATGTTGAGGTTTTTGAATTTGTTGGTGTTTTTCAAAGTTATGGTTGTTGTTGTTGAATTTGTTGGTGATTTTCAATATTGAGGATGTTGTTGAATTTGTTGATGTTTTTCCATGTAGGGGCTGCTGTTGAATTTTTTGGTGTTTTTCATTGCAGAGGTTGTTTTTGAATTTGTTGCTATTATTGAATGTTGATGTTGTTGAATCTGTTGGTGCTTTTCAAAGTTGAGGGTATTGTTGAATTTTTTGGTGTTTTTCATTGTTGACGTTGTTGTTGAATTTTTTGGTGTTTTTCATTGTTGAGGTTGTTGTTGACTTTTTTGATGTTATTGATTGTTCAGGTTGTTGTTGTATTTGTTGGTGATTTTCAATATTGAGGTTGTTCTTGAATTTATTGGTGGTATCAATGTTTTTTTAAAAACTTTTTCGTATTTTTCACAGTTGAGGTTGCAGTTGAATTTGTTGGTGTTTTTCAATGTTGAGGTTGTTGAATTGGTTGTTGTTTTTCAAAGTTGAGGTTGTTGTTGAATTTTTTGGTGTTTTTCATTGTTGAGGTTTTTGTTGAATTTGTTGGTGTTTTTCAATGTTGAGTTTGTTGTTGAATTTTGTGGTGCTTTTCATATTTGTGATTGTTGTTGTTGAAGTTTTTGGTGTGTTTCATTGTTGAGGTTGCTGTTGTTGAATTTTTTGGTGTTTTTCATTTTTGAGGTTGTTGTTGAATTTTTTGATTTTATTAATTGTTCAGGTTATTGTTGAAATTGTTGGTCATTTTATATAATGAGGTTGTTGTTGAATTGATTGGTGGTATCAATGTTTTTTTTAAAACTTTTTTGTATTTTTCAAAGTTGAGGTTGCAGTTGAAATTGTTGGTGTTTTTCAATGTTGAGGTTGTTGAATTTGTTGGTGTTTTTCAAAGTTGAGGTTGTTGTTGAATTTTTTGGTGTTTTTCATTGTTGAGGTTGTTGTTGAATTTTTTGATGTTATTGATTGTTCAGGTTGTTGTTGTATTTGTTGGTGATTTTCAATATTGAGGTTGTTGTTGAATTTATTGGTGGTATCAATGTTTTTTTAGAAACTTTTCTGTATTTTTCACAGTTAAGGTTGCAGTTGAATTTGTTGGTGTTTATCAATGTTGAGGTTGTTGAATTGGTTGTTGTTTTTCAAAGTTGAGGTTGTTGTTGAATTTTTTGGTGTTTTTCATTGTTGAGGTTTTTGTTGAATTTGTTGGTGTTTTTCAATGTTGAGATTGTTGTTGAATTTTGTGGTGTTTTTCATATTTGTGGTTGTTGTTGTTGAAGTTTTTGGTGTGTTTCAATGTTGAGGTTGTTGTTTTTGAATTTTTTGGTGTTTTTCAATGTTGAGGTTGTTGTTCAATTTTTCGGTGTTCTTCATTTTTGAGGTTGTTGTTGAATTTTTTGATTTTATTAATTGTTCAGGTTGTTGTTGAATTTGTTGGTCATTTTCTATATTGAGGTTGTTGTTGAATTGATTGGTGGTATCAATGTTTTTTTTAAAACTTTTTTGTATTTTTCAAAGTTGAGGTTGCAGTTGAATTTGTTGGTTTTTTTCAATGTTGAGGTTGTTGAATTTGTTGGTGTTTTTCAAAGTTGAGGTTGTTGTTGAATTATTCGGTGTTTTTCATTGTTGACGTTGTTGTTGAATTTTTTGGTGTCTTTCATTGTTGAGGTTGTTGTTGTTGAATTTTTTGGTGTTTTTCAATGTTGAGGTTGTTGTTGAATTTGTTGGTGATTTTCTATATTGAGGTTGTTGTTGAATTTATTGGTGGTATCAATGTTTTTTTAAAAACTTTTTTGTATTTTTCAAAGTTGAGGTTGCAGTTGCATTTGTTGGTGTTTTTCATTGTTGAGGTTTTTGTTGAATTTGTTATTGTTTTTGAATGTTGAGTTTGTTGTTGAATTTTTTGGTGTTTTTCACTGTTGAGGTTGTTGTTGAATTTGTTGGTGATTTTCAATATTGAATTTGTTGTTGAATTTTGTGTTGTTATTCATTGTTGAGGTTGTTGTTGTTGAATTTTTTGGTGTTTTTCGTTGTTGAGGTTGTTGTTGTTGAATTATTTGGTGTTTTTCATTTTTGAGGTTGTTGTTGAATTTTTTGATTTTATTAATTGTTCAGGTTGTTGTTGAAATTGTTGGTCATTTTCTATATTGAGGTTGTTGTTGAATTTATTGGTGATATCAATGTTTTTTTTAAAACTTTTTTGTATTTTTCAAAGTTGAGGTTGCAGTTGAAATTGTTGGTGTTTTTCAATGTTGAGGTTGTTGAATTTGTTGGTGTTTTTCAAAGTTGAGGTTGTTGTTGAATTTTTTGGTGTTTTTCATTGTTGACGTTGTTGTTGAATTTTTTGGGCTCTTTCATTGTTGAGGTTGTTGTTGTTGAATTTTTTGGTGTCCTTCATTGTTGAGGTTGTTGTTGTTGAATTTTTTGGTGTTTTTCAATGTTGAGGTTGTTGTTGAATTTGTTGGTGATTTTCTATATTGAGGTTGTTGTTGAATTTATTGGTGGTATCAATGTTTTTTTAAAAACTTTTTTGTATTTTTCAAAGTTGAGGTTGCAGTTGCATTTGTTGGTGTTTTTCATTGTTGAGGTTTTGGTTGAATTTGTATTTATTTTCGAATGCTGAGTTTGTTGTTGAATTTTTTGGTGTTTTTCACTGTTGAGATTTTGTTGAACTTGTTGGTGATTTTCAATGTTGAGTTTGTTATTGAATTTTGTGGTGTTTTTCATTGTTGAGGTTGTTGTTGTTGAATTTTTTGGTGTTTTTCGTTGTTGAGGTTGTTGTTGTTGAATTATTTGGTTGTTTTCAATGATGAGGTTGTTGTTGATTTTTTTCGTGTTTTTCATTGTTGACGTTGTTGTTGTTGAATTTTTTGATGTTATAGATTGTTCAGGTTGTTGTTGAATTTGTTGGTGTTTTTCAAAGTTGAGGTTGTTGTTGAATATTTTGGTGTTTTTAATTGTTGAGGTTTTTGTTGAAATTGTTTTTGTTTTTGAATGTTGAGATTGTTGTTGAATATTTTGTTGTTTTTCACAGTTGAGGTTGTTGATGAATTTGTTGGTGATTTTCAATATCGAGGTTGTAATTGAATTTGTTGATGCTTTTCAATTTTGAGGTTTTTGAATTTGTTGGTGCTTTTCAAAGTTGAGGTTGTTGTTGAATTTCTTGGTGATTTTCAATATTGAGGATGTTGTTGAATTTGTTGGTGTTTTTCAATGTTGGGGCTGTTGTTGAATTTTATGGTGTTTTTCATTGCTGAGGTTGTTGTTGAATTTGTTGGTGATTTTCTATATTGAGGTTGTTGTTGAATTTATTGGTGGTATCAATGTTTTTTTAAAAACTTTTTTGTATTTTTCAAAGTTGAGTTTGCAGTTGCATTTGTTGGTGTTTTTCATTGCTGAGGTTTTTGTTGAATTTGTTATTGTTTTTGAATGTTGAGTTTGATGTTGAATTTTTTGGTGTTTTTCACTGTTGAGGTTGTTGTTGAATTTGTTGGTGATTTTCAATATTGAATTTGTTGTTGAATTTTGTGTTGTTATTCATTGTTGAGGTTGTTGTTGTTGAATTTTTTGGTGTTTTTCGTTGTTGAGGTTGTTGTTGTTGAATTATTTGGTGTTTTTCATTTTTGAGGTTGTTGTTGAATTTTTTGATTTTATTAATTGTTCAGGTTGTTGTTGAAATTGTTGGTCATTTTCTATATTGAGGTTGTTGTTGAATTTATTGGTGGTATCAATGTTTTTTTTAAAACTTTTTTGTATTTTTCAAAGTTGAGGTTGCAGTTGAAATTGTTGGTGTTTTTCAATGTTGAGGTTGTTGAATTTGTTGGTGTTTTTCAAAGTTGAGGTTGTTGTTGAATTTTTTGGTGTTTTTCATTGTTGAGGTTGTTGTTGAATTTTTTGGACTCTTTCATTGTTGAGGTTGTTGTTGTTGAATTTTTTGGTGTCTTTCATTGTTGAGGTTGTTGTTGTTGAATTTTTTGGTGTTTTTCAATGTTGAGGTTGTTGTTGAATTTGTTGGTGATTTTCTATATTGAGGTTGTTGTTGAATTTATTGGTGGTATCAATGTTTTTTTAAAAACTTTTTTATATTTTTCAAAGTTGAGGTTGCAGTTGCATTTGTTGGTGTTTTTCATTGTTGAGGTTTTGGTTGAATTTGTATTTGTTTTCGAATGCTGAGTTTGTTGTTGAATTTTTTGGTGTTTTTCACTGTTGAGATTTTGTTGAATTTGTTGGTGATTTTCAATGTTGATTTTGTTATTGAATTTTGTGGTGTTTTTCATTGTTGAGGTTGTTGTTGTTGAATTTTTTGGTGTTTTTCGTTGTTGAGGTTGTTGTTGTTGAATTATTTGGTTGTTTTCATGATGAGGTTGTTGTTGATTTTTTTCGTGTTTTTCATTGTTGACGTTGTTGTTGTTGAATTTTTTGATGTTATTGATTGTTCAGGTTGTTGTTGAATTTGTTGGTGTTTTTCAAAGTTGAGGTTGTTGTTGAATATTTTGGTGTTTTTAATTGTTGAGGTTTTTGTTGAAATTGTTTTTGTTTTTGAATGTTGAGGTTGTTGATGAATTTGTTGGTGATTTTCAATATCGAGGTTGTAATTGAATTTGTTGATGCTTTTCAATTTTGAGGTTTTTGAATTTGTTGGTGCTTTTCAAAGTTGAGGTTGTTGTTGAATTTCTTGGTAATTTTCAATATTGAGGATGTTGTTGAATTTGTTGGTGTTTTTCAATGTTGGGGCTGTTGTTGAATTTTATGGTGTTTTTCATTGCTGAGGTTGTTGTTGAATTTGTTGGTGATGTTCTATATTGAGGTTGTTGTTGAATTTATTGGTGGTATCAATGTTTTTTTAAAAACTTTTTTGTATTTTTCAAAGTTGAGTTTGCAGTTGCATTTGTTGGTGTTTTTCATTGCTGAGGTTTTTGTTGAATTTGTTATTGTTTTTGAATGTTGAGTTTGTTGTTGAATTTTTTGGTGTTTTTCACTGTTGAGGTTGTTGTTGAATTTGTTGGTGATTTTCAATATTGAATTTGTTGTTGAATTTTGTGTTGTTATTCATTGTTGAGGTTGTTGTTGTTGAATTTGTTGGTGATTTTCAATATTGAGGTTGTTGAATTTTTTGGTGTTTTTCATTGTTGAGGTCTTTGTTCAATTTTTTCGTGTTTTTCATTGTTGAGTTTGTTGTTGTTGAATTTTTTGGTGTTTTTCATTGTAGAGGTTGTTGTTGAATTTTTTCGAGTTTTTCAATGTTGAGGTTGTTGTTGAAATTTTTGGTGATTTTCAATGTTGAGTTTGTTGTTGAATTTTTTGGTGTTTTTCATTGTTGAGGTTGTTGTTGAATTTTTTGATGTTATTGATTGTTCAGGTTGTTGTTGTATTTGTTGGTGATATTCAATATTGAGGTTGTTGTTGAATTTATTGGTGGTATCAATGTTTTTTTAAAAACTTTTTTGTATTTTTCAAAGTTGAGGTTGCAGTTGAATATTTCTGTGTTTTTCATTGCTGAGGTTTTGGTTGAATTTGTTTTTGTTTTTGAATGTTGAGTTTGTTGTTGAATTTTTTGGTGTTTTTCACTGTTGAGGTTGTTGTTGAATTTGTTGGTGATTTTCAATGTTGAGTTTGTTGTTGAATTTTGTGGTGTTTTTCATTGTTGAGGTTGTTGTTGTTGAATTTTTTGGTGTTTTTCGTTGTTGAAGTTGCTGTTGTTGAATTATTTGGTGTTTTTCAATGATGAGGTTGTTGTTGATTTTTTTGGTGTTTTTCATTATTGAGGTTCTTGTTGTTGAATTTTTTGATGTTATTGATTGTTCAGGTTGTTGTTGAATTTGTTGGTGTTTTTCAAAGTTGAGGTTGTTGTTGAATATTTTGGTGTTTTTAATTGTTGAGGTTTTTGTTGAATTTGTTTTAGTTTTTGAATGTTGAGATTGTTGTTGAATTTTTTGGTGTTTTTCACTGTTGATGTTGTTGTTGAATTTGTTGGCGATTTTCAATATCGAAGTTGTAGTTGAATTTGTTGATGCTTTTCAATGTTGAAGTTTTTGAATTTGTTGGTGTTTTTCAAAGTTGAGGTTGTTGTTGAATTTGTTGGTGATTTTCAATATTGAGGATGTTGTTGAATTTGTTGGTGTTTTTCAATGTTGGGGCTGTTGTTGAATTTTATGGTGTTTTTCATTGCTGAGGTTGTTGTTGAAATTTCTGGTGATTTTCAATTCTGAGTTTGTTGTTCCATTTTTTGGTGTTTTTCATTGTTGACGTTGTTGTTGATTTTTTTGGTGTTTTTCATTGTTGAGGTTGTTGTTGTTGAATTTTTTGGTGTTTTTCATTGTTGAGGTTGTTGTTATTGAATTTTTTGGTGTGTTTCATTCTTGAGGTTGTTGTTGAATTTTTTGGTGTTTTTCAATGCTGAGGTTATTGTTGAAGTTTTTGGTGTTTTTCATTTTTGAGGTTGTTGTTGTTGAATTTTTTGATTTTATTGATTGTTCAGGTTGTTGTTGAATTTGTTGGTGATTTTCAATATTGAGGATGTTGTTGAATTTATTGGTGGTATCAATGTTTTTTTTTAAACTTTTTTGTATTTTTCAAAGTTGAGGTTGCAGTTGAATTTGTTGGTGTTTTTCAATGTTGAGGTTGTTGAATTTGTTGGTGTTTATCAAAGTTGAGGTTGTTGTTGAATTTTTTGGTGTTTTTCATTGTTGACGTTGTTGTTGAATTATTTGGTGTCTTTCATTGTTGAGGTTGTTGTTGTTTTATTTTTTGATGTTATTGATTGTTCAGGTTGTTGTTGAATTTTTTGTTGATTTTCAATATTAAGGTTGTTGTTGAATTTATTATTATTATAAATGGTTTTTTTTTTAACATTTTTGTATTTTTCAAAGTTGAGATTGCAGTTGAATTTGTTGGTGTTATCAATGTTTTTTTTTAACTTTGTTCCATTTTTCAAAGTTGAGGTTGTAGTTGAATTTTTTTGGTATTTTTCAATGTTGAGGTTGTTGAATTTGTTGGTGTTTTTCAAAGTTGAGGTTGTTGTTGAATTTTTTGATGTTTTTCATTGTCGAAGTTGTTGTTGAATTTGCTGGTGTTTTTCAATGTTGAGGTGATTGTTGAATTTGTTGGTGATTTGCAATACTGAGGTTTGTTGTTGAATTTGTTGGTGTTATCAATTTTTTTGGGAACTTTTTTGCATTTTTCAAAGTTCAGGTTGTAGTTGAATTTTTTAGTATTTTTCAATGTTGAGGTTGTTGAAGTTGTTGGTGTTTTTCAAAGATCAGGTTATAGTAGAATTTGTTGATCATTTTCAATGTTGCTGTTGTTGTTGAATTTTCTGATGTTTATCATTGTTGAGGTTGCTGTTGAATTTGTTGGTGATATTCAATATTGAGGTTGTTTTTGAATTTGTTGGTGTTATCGATGTTTATTTTGTTGAACTTTTTTGTACTTTTAAAAGTTGAGTTTGTAGTTGAATTTGTTGGTGTTTTTCATTGCTGACGTTATTGTGCAATTTGCTGGTGTTTTACAACGTTGCGGTTGTTGTTGAATTTGCTTATGATTTTCAATGATGAGTTTGTTGAATTTATTGGTGATTTTCAATATTGAGTTTGTTGTGGAATTTGTTGGTGTTATCAATGGTTTTTTTTGAACTTCTTTGTATTTTTGAAACTTGAGGGTGTTCTTGAATTTGTTTGTGTTTTTCAATGTTGCTGTTGTTGAATTTGTTGGTGTTATTCAAAGTTGAGGTTGTTGTTGAATTTTTTGGTGTTTTTCATTGCAGAGGTTTTTTTGGAATTTGTTGCTGTTTTTGAATGTTGAGGTTGCTGTTGAATTTTTTGGTGTTTTTCATTGATGAGGTTGTTGTTGAATTTGCTGGTGCTTTTCAATGTTGAGGTGGTTGTTGATGAATTTGTTGGTTTTATCAATGTTTTTTTTTTGAACTTTTTTGCAATTTTCAAAGTTGAGGTTCTAGTTTAATTTGTTGGTGTTTTTGAATGTTGATGTTGAATTTGTTGGTGTTTTTCATTGTTGAGGTTGTTGTTGAATTTGTTGGTGATATTCAATATTGAGGTTGTTGTTGAATTTGTTGGTGTTAGCAATGTTTATTTTGTTGGACTTTTTTGTATTTTTAAAAGTTGAGGTTGTTTTTGAAATTGTTGGAGTTTTTCAATGTTGATGTTATTTTTTAATTTTCTGGTGTTTTTCAGTGTTGAGGTTGTTGTTCTATTTGTTGGTGATTTTCAATATTGAGGCTGTTGTTGAATTTGTTGGGGTTATCAATGTTTTTATTAGAACTTTTTTGCATTTTTCAAAGTCGAGGTTGTAGTTGAATTTATTGTTGTTTTTCAATTTTGAGGATGTTGAATTTTTGGATGTTTTTCAATGTTGAGGCTGTTGTTGAATTTGTTTGTGACTTTCAGTGATGAGTTTGTTGAACTTGCTGGTCATTTTCAACATTGAGTTTTTGTGGAATTTGTTCCTGTTTTTCAATGTTGAGATTGTTGTTGCATTTGTTGATGTTTTTCAATGATGAGGTTGTTGTAGAAATTGTTGGTAATATTCAATATTGAAGTTGTTGTTGAATTTGTTGGGGATTTTCAATATTGAGGTTGTTGTAGAACTTATTGGTGTTATCAATGTTTCTATTTGAACTTTTTTGTATTTTTCAAAGTTGAGGTTGTAGTTGAATTTGTTGGTGATTTCAATCTTGAGGTTGGTAAATTGTTGGTGTTTTTCAAAGTTGAGGTTGTAGTTGAATTTGTAGGTGTTTTTGAATGTTGAGGTTGTTGTTGAATTTGTTGGTGATTTTCAATGTGGAGGTTGTTGAATTTGTTGGTGTTTTTCAAAGTTGAGTTTGTTGTTGAATTTGTTGATGATTTTCAGTGATGACTTTGTTGAATTTGTTAGAGATTTTCAATATTGAGTCTGTGGTGGAATTTGTTGGTGTTATCAATGGTTTTTTTTTAACTTTTTTGTATTTTTAAAAGTAGAGGTTGTAGTTGAATTTTTTTGATGTATTTAACTGTTGAGGTTGTTGTAGAATTTGCTGGGGTTTATCAATGTTTAGGTTGTTGTAAAATTTGCTGGTGATTTTCAATACTGAGGCTGTTGTTGAATTTGTTGGTGTTATCAATATTTATCTTTTTGAACTTTTTTGCATTTTTCAAAATTGAGGTTGTAGTTGAATGTTTTGGTAGTTTTCAATGATGAACTTGATAAATTTGTCGGTCTTTTTCAAAGTTGAGGTTGTTTTTGAATTTTTTGGTGTTTTTGATTGCTGAGGTTTTTGTGGAATTTGTTGGTGTATTTGAATGTTGAGGTTGTTGTTCAATGTTTTCATGTTATTCATTGTTGAGGTTGTTGTTGAATTTGCTGGTGTTTATCAATGTTGAGGTGGTTGTTGAATTTGTTGGTGATCTTCAATGCTGAGGTTGTTGTTGAATTTGTTGGTGTTATCAATGTTTTTTTTTTAACATTTTGCACTTTTCAAAGTTGAGGTTGTAGTTGAATTTTTTGGTGTTTTTCAAAGTTGAGGTTGTAGAATAATTTGTTGATGTTTTTCAATGTTGGGGTTGTTGTTGAATTTTTTGGTGTTTATCATTGTTGAGGTTTTTGTTGAATTTGTTGGTGATATTCAATATTGAGGTTGTTGTTGAATTTGTTGGTGTTATCAATGTTTTTATTTGAACTTTTTTGCATTTTTCAAAGTCGAGGTTTTAGTTGAATTTGTTGTTGTTTTTCAATTTCGAGGTTGTTGAATTTTTTGGTGTTTTTCAATGTTGAGGCTGTTGTTGAATTTGTTTGTGATTTTCAGTGATGAGTTTGTTGAACTTGTTGCTAATTTTCAATACTGGGTTTTTGTTGCATTTGTTGGTGTTTTTCAATGATGAGGTTGTTGTAGAAATTGTTGGTGATATTCAATATTGAGGTTGTTTTTGAATTTGTTGGTGATTTTCAATATTGAGGTTGTTGTAGAATTTATTGGTGTTATCAATGTTTCTTTTTGAACTTTTTTGTATTTTTCAAAGTTGCGGTTGTAGTTCAATTTGTTGGTGTTTTCAATGTTGAGGTTGTTATATTGTTGGTGATTTTCAATATTGAGGTTGTTGTTGAATTTGTTGGTGATTTTCAATGTTGAGGTTGTTGTTGAATTTTTTGGTGTTTTTCATTGTTGAGGTTGTTGTTGAATTTCTGGTGATTTTCAATGTTGAGGTTGTTGAATTTTTAGGTGTTTATCATAGTTGAGGTTGTTGTTGAATTTTTTGGTGTTTTTCAACACTGAGGTTGTTGTTGAATTTGTTGGTGATATTCAATATTGAGGTTGTTGTTGAATTTGTTCGTGCTATCAATGTTTATTTTGTTGGACTTTTTCGTATCTTAAAAAGTTGAGGTTGTTGGCGATTTTCAATATTGAGGTTGTTGTTGAATTTGTTGGTGCTTTTCAATATTTGGGGTTGTTGTTGAATTTTTTGGTGTTTTTCATTGTTGAGGTTGTTGTTGAATTTGTTGGGGATTTTCAATATTGAGGTTGTTGTTGAATTTATTGGTGCTATCATTGTTTTTTTTTAACTTTTTTGTATTTTTCAAAGTTAAGGTGGCAGTTGAATTTGTTGTTTTTCAATGTTGAGGTTGTTGAATTTGTTGATGTATTTCAAAGTTGAGGTTGTTGTTGAATTTTTTTGGTGTTTTTCATTGTTGAGGTTGTTGTTGAAGTTCTTGGAGTTTTTCAATGTTGAGGTTGTTGACTTTGTTGATGTTTTTCACAGTTGAGGTAGTTGTTGAATATTTTCGTGTTATCAAGGTTTTTTTAAAAAAAATTTTTGTGTTTTTCAAAGTTGAGGTTGCAGTTGAATTTGTTGGTGTTTTTCAATGTTGAGGTTGTTGAATTTGTTGGTGTTTTTCAAAGTTTAGGTTGTTGTTGAATTTTTTGGTGTTTTTCATTGTTGTGGTTGTTGTTGAATTTGTTGCAGTTTTTAAATGTTGAGGTTGCTGTTGTATTTGTTGGTGTTTCTGAATGTGAGATTGTAGTTGAATTTTATGATGTTTTTCGTTGTGGAGGTTGTTGTTCAATTTCTTGGTGATTTTGAATGTTGAGTTTGTTGTTGAATTTTTTGGTGTTTTTCATTGTTGAGGTTGTTGTTTTGAATCTTTTGATGTTTTTCATTTTTGAGGTTGTTGTTGAATTTGTTGGTGATTTTCAATAATGAGGTTGTTGTTGAATTTTTTGGTGTAACCAATGTTTCTTTTTAAAAAGTATTGTACTTTTCAAAGTTGAGGTTGCAGTTGAATTTGTTGGTGTTTTTCATTGTTGAGGTTGTTGTTGAAGTTGTTGGTGTTTTTCAATGTTGGGGTTGTTGTTGAATTTTTGGGTGTTTTTCAATGTTGAGGTTTTTGATGAACTTGTTGGTGTTTTTGAATGTTGAGGTTGTTGTTGAATTTTTTGATGTATTTGATTGTTGAAGTTGTTGTTGTTGAATTTTTGATGTTTTTCATTGTTGAGGGTGTTGTTGAATTTTTTGGTGATTATCAATATTGAGGTTGTTTTTGAATTTATTGATGATATCAATGTTTTTATTTAAACTTTTTTGTGTTTTTCAAAGTTGAGGTTGCATTTGAATTTGTTGGTGTTTTTCAATGTTGAGGTTGTTGAATTTGTTTGTGTTTTTCAAAGCTGAGGTTGTTGTTGAATTTTTTGGTCTTTTTCAATGTTGAGCTTTTTGTTGAACTTGTTGGTGTTTTTGAATGTTGAGGTTGTTGTTGAATTTTTTAGTGTTTTTCATTGTTGAGGTTGCTGTTGAATTTGTTGGTGATTTTCAACGTGAGTTTGTTGTTGAATTTTTTGCTGTTTTTCATGGTTGTGGTGGTTGTTGAAATTGTTGGAGTTTTTCAATGTTGAGGTTGTTGTTGATCTTTTTGGTGTTTTTCATTGTTCAGGTAGTTGTTGTTGAATTTTTTGGTGTTTTTCATTATTGAGGTTGTTGTTATTAAATTTTTTGATGTTTTTCATTGCTGAGGTTGTTGTTGAATTTGTTGGTGATTTTCAATGTTGAGTTTGTTGTTGAATTTGTTGGTGTTTTGCAATGTTGAGGTTGCTATTGAATTTGTTGGTGATTTTCAATGTTGAGGTTGTTGAATTTGTTGGTGTATTTCAAAGTTGAGGTTGTTGTTGAAGTTCTTGGAGTTTTTCAATGTTGAGGTTGGTGAATTTGTTGGTGTTTTTCAAAGTTGAGGTTGTTGTTGAATTTTTTGGTGTTTTGCATTGTTGAGGTTTTTGTTGAATTTGTTGGTGTTTTTGAATGTGAGGTTGTTGTTGAATTTTTTGATGTTTTTCGTTGTTGAGGTTGTTGTTGAATTTGTTGGTGTTTTTCATTGTTGAGGTTGTTGTTTTGAATCTTTTGATGTTTTTCATTGTTGAGGTAGTTGTTGAATTTGTTGGTGATTTTCAATATTGAGGTTGGTGTTGAATTTATTGGTGTTATCAATTGTTTTTTTTAACTTTTTTGTATTTTTCAAAGTTGAGGTTGCAGTTGAATTTATTGGAGTTTTTCAAAGCTGAGTTTGTTGTTGAATTTTTTGGTGTTTTTCAATGTTGAGGTTTTTGTTGAACTCGTTGGTGTTTTTGAATGTTGAGGTTGTTGTTGAATTTTAGGTGTTTTTCATAGTTGAGGTTGCTTTTGAATTTGTTCGTGATTTTCAATGTGGAGTTTGTTGTTGAATTTTTTCATGTTTATCTTGGTTGCAGTTGATGTTGAAATTGCTGGAGTTTTTCAATGTTGAGGTTGTTTTTGATCTTTTTGGTGTTTTTCATTGTTGAGGTTGTTGTTGAATTTTTTGGTGTTTTTCATTGTTGAGGTTGTTGTTAAATTTTTTGATGTTTTTCATTGCTGACGTTGTTGTTGAATTTGTTGGTGATTTTCAATGTTGAGTTTGTTGTTGAATTTGTTGGTGTTTTCCAATGTTGAGGCTGTTGTTGAATTTGATCTTGATTTTCAATATTGAGGTTGTTGTTGAATTTATTGGTGTTATCAATTGTTTTTTTTGACTTTTTTGTATTTTTCAAAGTTGAGGTTGCAGTTGAATTTGTTGGTGTTTTTCAATGTTGAGGTTGTTGAATTTGTTGGTTTTTTTCAAAGTTGAGGTTGTTGTTGAATTTTTTGGTGTTTTCCATTGTTGAGGTTGTTGCTGAATTTGTTGGAGTTTTTAATTGTTGAGGTTGCTGTTGTATTTGTTGGTGTTTCTGAATGTGAGGTTGTTGTTGAATTTTTTGATGTTTTTCGTTGTTGAGGTTGTTGTTGAATTGGTTGGTGATTTTGAATGTTGAGTTTGTTGTTGAATTTTTTGGTGCATTTTCATTGTTGAGGTTGTTGTTGAATTTGTTGGTGATTTTCAATATTGAGGTTGGTGTTGAATTTATTGGTGTTATCAATCTATTTTTTTAAACTTTTTTGTATTTTTCAAAGTTGAGGTTGCAGTTGAATTTGTTGGTGTTTTTCACAGTTGAGGTAGTTGTTGAATTTTTTCGTGTTATCAAGGTTTTTTTAAAATTGTTGAATTTGTTGGAGTTTTTCAAAGTTGAGGTTGTTGAATTTGTTGGTGTTTTTCAATGTTGAGATTGTTGTTGAATTTTTTGGTGTTATTCATTGTTGAGGTTGTTGTTGAATTTTTTTGAAGTTTTTCATTGTTGAGGTTGTTGTTGAATTTGTTGGAGTTTTTCAATGTTGAGGTTGTTGGATATGTTGGTGTTTTTCATTGTTGAGGTTGTTGAATTTGTTGGTATTTTTCAAAGTTGAGGTTGTTGTGGAACTTGTTGGTGATATTCAATATTGAGGTTGTTGTTGAATTTGTTGGAGTTTTTCAATGTTGAGGTTGTTGACTTTGTTTGTGTTTTTCAAATTTGAGGTTGCTGTTGAATTTTTTGGTGTTTTTCATTGTTGAGGTTGTTGTTGAAATTATTGGTGCTATCAATGTTTTATTTTAGACTTTTTTGTATTTATCAAAGTTGAGGTTTCAGTTGAATTTGTTGGTGATTTTCAATGTTTAGGTTGTGGAATTTGTTGGTGTTTTTCAAAGTTGAGGTTGTTGTTGAACTTTTTGGTGTTTTTCATTGTTGTGGTTATTGTTGAATTTGTTGGTGTTTATGAATGTTGAGGTTGTTGTTGAATTTGTTGTAGTTTTTCCATGCTGAGGTTGTTGAATTTGTTGGTGTTTTTCATTGCTGTGGTTGTTGTTGAATTTTTTGGTGTTTTTCATTGTTGAGGTTGTTGTTGAATTTGTTGTCGTTTTTCAATGTTGAGGTTTTTGTTGAATTTGTTGGTATTTTTCATTGTAGAGGTTTTTGTTAAATTTTCTGGTGTTTTTGAATGTTGAGGTTGTTGTTGAATTTATTGAAGTTTTTCATTGTTGAGTTTGTTGTTAAATTTGCTGGTCTTTTTCAATGTTGAGGTTGTTGAATTTGTTGGTTTATTTCAAAGTTGAGGTTGTTGCTGAATTTGATGGTGATATTCAATATTGAGGTTGTTGTTGAATTTGTTGGTGTTATCAATTTTTATTTTGTTGAAATTTTTTGTATTTTTAAAAGTTGAGATTGTTGTTGAATTTGTAGGTGTTTTTCAATGTTGAGGTTGTTGAATTTGTTGGTGATTTTCAATGTTGAGGTTGTTGTTGAATTTATTGGTGTTATCAATGTTTTTTAAAACGTTTTTGTGTTTTTCAAAGTTGAGGATGCAGGTGAATTTGTTGGTGTTTTTCAATGTTCAGGTTGTTGAATTTGTTGGAGTTTTTCAATGTTGAGGTTGTTGTTGTATTTTTTAGTGTTTTTCTTTGTTGAGGTTGTTGTTGAAATTGTTGGAGTTTTTCAATGTTGAGGTTGTTGTTGAATTTGTTCGTGTTTTTCATTGTTGAGGTTGTTGTTGAATTTATTTATGTTTTTCGTTGTTTGAGGTTGTTGTTAAATTTGTTCTTGATTTTCAATATTGACGTTGTTTTTGAATTTATTGGTGTTATCAATGTTTTTTTAAACTTTTATGCATTTTTCAAAGTTGAGGATGCATATGAATTTGTTGGTGTTTTTCGATGTTGAGGTTGTTGTTGAATTTTTTGATGTTTTTCATTGTTGAGGTTGTTGTTGAATTTGTTGGTGATTTTCAACGTTGAGTTTGTTGTTGAATCTTTTGGTGTTTTTCATTGTTGAGGTTGTTGTTGAATTTTTTGGTGTTTTTCATTGTTGAGGTTTTTGTTAAACTTGGTGTTTTTGAATGTTGAGGTTGTTGTTGAATTTTTTGATGTTTTTAATTGTTGAGGTTGTTGTTGAATTTGTTGGTGATTTTCAATGTTGAGTTTGTTGTTGAATTTTTTGGTGTTTTAGATTGTTGCGATCGTTGTTGAAATTGTTGGTGTTTTTCAATGTTGAAGTTGTTGTTGATCTTTTTGATGTTTTTCATTGTTGAGTTTGTTGTTGAATTTTTTGGTGTTTTTCATTGCTGAGGTTGTTGTTGAATTTTTTGATGTTTTTCATTGCTGAGGTTATTATTGAATTGGTTGGTGATTTTCAATGTTGAGTTTGTTTTAGAAATTGTTGGTGTTTAGCAATGTTGAGGTTGTTGTTGAATTTGTTGGTGATTTTCAAATTGAGGTTGTTGTTCAATTTACTGGTGATATCAATGTTTTTTTTAAACTTTTTTGTATTTATCAAAGTTGAGGTTGCAGTTGAATTTGTTGGTGTTTTTCAATGTTGTGGTTGTTGGATTTGTTGGTGTTTTTGAATGTTGAGGTTGTTGTTGAATTTATTGGAGTTTTTCCATGTTTAGGTTGTTGAATTTGTTGGTATTTTTCCAAGTTGTGGATGTTGTTGAATTTATTGGTGTTTTTCATTGTTGTGGTTGTTGTTGAATTTTTTGGTGTTTTTCATTGTTGAGGTTGTTGTTGAATTTGTTGGAGTTTTTCAAAGTTGAGGTTGTTGAATTTGTTGGTGTTTTTCAATGTTGAGATTGTTGTTGAATTTTTTGGTGTTATTCATTGTTGAGGTTGTTGTTGAATTTTTTTGAAGTTTTTCATTGTTGAGGTTGTTGTTGAATTTGTTGGAGTTTTTCAATGTTGAGGTTGTTGAATATGTTGGTGTTTTTCATTGTTGAGGTTGTTGAATTTGTTGGTATTTTTCAAAGTTGAGGTTGTTTTGGAACTTGTTGGTGATATTCAATATTGAGGTTGTTGTTGAATTTGTTGGTGTTATCAATTTTTATTTTGTTGAAGTTTTTGGATTTTTAAAAGTTGAGGTTGTTGTTGCATTTGTTGGTGTTTTTCAATGTTGAGTTTGTTGAATTTGTTGGTGTTTTTCAAAGTTGAGTTGTTGTTGTATTTTTTGGTGTTTTTCATTGTTGAGGTTGTTGTTGAATTTGTTGGTGTTTTTGAATGTTCAGGTTGTTGTTGAATTTGTTGGTGCTTTTCAGTATTGAGGATGTTGTTGAATTTGTTGGTGTTTTTCAATGTTGTAGTTGTTGTTGTATTTTTTGGTGTTTTTCATCGTGAGGTTGTTGTTGAATTTGTTGTAGTTTTTCAATGTTGAGGTTGTTGAATTTGTTGGTGTTATTCAAAGTTGAGGTTGTTGTTGAATTTTTTGGTGTTTTTCATTGTTGAGTTTGCTGTTGAATTTATTTGTTTTATCAATGGTTTTTTTTGAACTTTTTTGTATTTTTCAAAGTTGAGGTTGTTGTTGAATTTTTTGGTGTTTTTCACTGTTGAGGTTGTTGTTTTTGAATTTTTTAATGTTTTTTCATTGTTGAGGCTGTTGTTGAATTTGTTGGAGTTTTTCCAAGTTGTGGTTGTTGAATTTGTTGGTGTTTTTCAAAGTTGAGGTTGTTGTTCAATTTTTTGGAGTTTTTCATAGTTGAGATTGTTGTTGAATTTGTTGCTGTTTTTCAAAGTTGAGGTTGTTGTTGAATTTGTTGGTGATATTCAATATTGAGGTAGTTGTTCAATTTGTTGGTGTTATCAATTTTTATTTTGTTGAAATTTTTTGTATATTTAAAAGTTGAGGGTGTAGTTGACTTTGTTCGTGTTTTCAATGTTGAGGTTCTTGAATTTGTTGGTGTTTTTCAAAGATGAGGTTGTTGTTGTATTTTTTGGTGTTTTTGAATGTTGAGGTTGTTGTTGAATTTGTTGGTGTTTTTGAATGTTGAGGTTGTTGTTGAATTTGTAGGTGTTTTTCAAAGTTGAGGTTATTGTTGAATTTTTTGGTGTTTTTCATTGTTGAGGTTGTTGTTGAATTTACTTGTGTTGTCAATGGTTTTTTTTTGAACTTTTTTGTATTTTTCAAAGTTGAGGTTGTTGTTGAATTTTTTGGTGTTTTTCATTGTTGAGGTTGTTGTTGAATTTTTTTATGTTTTTCATTGTTGAGGTTGTTGTTAAATTTGTTCGTGATTTTCAATATTGAGGTTGTTGTTAAATTTATTGTTGTTATCAATGTTTTTTTTAAACTATTCTGTATTTTTCATAGTTGAGGTTGCAGTTGAATTTCTTCGTGTTTTTCAATGTTGAGGTTGCTGAATTTGTTGATGTTTTTCAAAGTTGAGGATGTTGTTGAATTTTTTGGTGTTTTTTATTGTGAGGTTGTTCTTGAATTTGTTGGATTTTATCATTGTTGAGGTTGCTGTTGCATTTGTTGGTGAGGTTCAATATTGAGGTTGTTGTTGAATTTGTTGGTGTTTTTCAGTGTTGTGGTTGTTGAATTTGTTGGTGTTTTTCATTGTTGAGGTTGTTGTTGAATTTGTTGGAGTTTTTCAATGTTGAGGTTGTTGACTTTGTTTGTGTTTTTCAAAGTTGAGGTTGTTGTTGAATTTTTTGGTGTTTTTCTTTGTTGAGGTTGTTGTTGAATTTACTTGTGTTATCAAGGCTTTTATTTGAACATTTTTGTAATTTTCAAAGTTGAGGTTGTTGTTGAATTTTTTGCTGTTATTCATTGTTGAGATTGTTGTTGAATTTCTTTATGTTTATCATAGTTGAGGTTGTTGTTGAATTTGCTTGTGATTTTCAATATTGAGGTTGTTGTTGAAATTATTGGTGTTATCAATGTTTTATTTTAGACTTTTTTGTATTTATCAAAGTTGAGGTTTCAGTTGAATTTGTTGGTGATTTTCAATGTTTAGGTTGTGGAATTTGTTGGTGTTTTTCAAAGTTGAGGTTGTTGTTGAACTTTTTGGTGTTTTTCATTGTTGTGGTTATTGTTGAATTTGTTGGTGTTTATGAATGTTGAGGTTGTTGTTGAATTTGTTGTAGTTTTTCCATGCTGAGGTTGTTGAATTTGTTGGTGTTTTTCATTGCTGTGGTTGTTGTTGAATTTTTTGGTGTTTTTCATTGTTGAGGTTGTTGTTGAATTTGTTGTCGTTTTTCAATGTTGAGGTTTTTGTTGAATTTGTTGGTATTTTTCATTGTAGAGGTTTTTGTTAAATTTTCTGGTGTTTTTGAATGTTGAGGTTGTTGTTGAATTTATTGAAGTTTTTCATTGTTGAGTTTGTTGTTAAATTTGCTGGTCTTTTTCAATGTTGAGGTTGTTGAATTTGTTGGTTTATTTCAAAGTTGAGGTTGTTGCTGAATTTGATGGTGATATTCAATATTGAGGTTGTTGTTGAATTTGTTGGTGTTATCAATTTTTATTTTGTTGAATTTTTTTGTATTTTTAAAAGTTGAGATTGTTGTTGAATTTGTAGGTGTTTTTCAATGTTGAGGTTGTTGAATTTGTTGGTGATTTTCAATGTTGAGGTTGTTGTTGAATTTACTGGTGTTATCAATGTTTTTTAAAACGTTTTTGTGTTTTTCAAAGTTGAGGATGCAGGTGAATTTGTTGGTGTTTTTCAATGTTCAGGTTGTTGAATTTGTTGGAGTTTTTCAATGTTGAGGTTGTTGTTGTATTTTTTAGTGTTTTTCTTTGTTGAGGTTGTTGTTGAAATTGTTGGAGTTTTTCAATGTTGAGGTTTTTGTTGAATTTGTTCGTGTTTTTCATTGTTGAGGTTGTTGTTGAATTTATTTATGTTTTTCGTTGTTTGAGGTTGTTGTTAAATTTGTTCTTGATTTTCAATATTGACGTTGTTTTTGAATTTATTGGTGTTATCAATGTTTTTTTAAACTTTTATGCATTTTTCAAATTTGAGGATGCATATGAATTTGTTGGTGTTTTTCGATGTTGAGGTTGTTGTTGAATTTTTTAATGTTTTTCATTGTTGAGGTTGTTGTTGAATTTCTTGGTGATTTTCAACGTTGAGTTTGTTGTTGAATTTTTTGGTGTTTTTCATTGTTGAGGTTGTTGTTGAATTTTTTGGTGTTTTTCATTGTTGAGGTTTTTGTTAAACTGGGTGTTTTTGAATGTTGAGGTTGTTGTTGAATTTTTTGATGTTTTTAATTGTTGAGGTTGTTGTTGAATTTGTTGGTGATTTTCAATGTTGAGTTTGTTGTTGAATTTTTTGGTGTTTTATATTGTTGCGATCGTTGTTGAAATTGTTGGTGTTTTTCAATGTTGAAGTTGTTGTTGATCTTTTTGGTGTTTTTCATTGTTGAGTTTGTTGTTGAATTTTTTGGTGCTTTTCATTGCTGAGGTTGTTGTTGAATTTTTTGATGTTTTTCATTGCTGAGGTTATTATTGAATTGGTTGGTGATTTTCAATGTTGAGTTTGTTTTAGAAATTGTTGGTGTTTAGCAATGTTGAGGTTGTTGTTGAATGTGTTGGTGATTTTCAAATTGAGGTTGTTGTTCAATTTACTGGTGTTATCAATGTTTTTTTTAAACTTTTTTGTATTTATCAAAGTTGAGGTTGCAGTTGAATTTGTTGGTGATTTTCAATGTTGTGGTTGTTGGATTTGTTGGTGTTTTTGAATGTTGAGGTTGTTGTTGAATTTATTGGAGTTTTTCCATGTTTAGGTTGTTGAATTTGTTGGTATTTTTCCAAGTTGTGGATGTTGTTGAATTTATTGGTGTTTTTCATTGTTGTGGTTGTTGTTGAATTTTTTGGTGTTTTTCATTGTTGAGGTTGTTGTTGAATTTGTTGGAGTTTTTCAAAGTTGAGGTTGTTGAATTTGTTGGTGTTTTTCAATGTTGAGATTGTTGTTGAATTTTTTGGTGTTATTCATTGTTGAGGTTGTTGTTGAATTTTTTTGAAGTTTTTCATTGTTGAGGTTGTTGTTGAATTTGTTGGAGTTTTTCAATGTTGAGGTTGTTGAATATGTTGGTGTTTTTCATTGTTGAGGTTGTTGAATTTGTTGGTATTTTTCAAAGTTGAGGTTGTTGTGGAATTTGTTGGTGATATTCAATATTGAGGTTGTTGTTGAATTTGTTGGTGTTATCAATTTTTAATTTGTTGAAGTTTTTGGATTTTTAAAAGTTGAGGTTGTTGTTGCATTTGTTGGTGTTTTTCAATGTTGAGTTTGTTGAATTTGTTGGTGTTTTTCAAAGTTGAGTTGTTGTTGTATTTTTTGGTGTTTTTCATTGTTGAGGTTGTTGTTGAATTTGTTGGTGTTTTTGAATGTTCAGGTTGTTGTTGAATTTGTTGGTGCTTTTCAGTATTGAGGTTGTTGTTGAATTTGTTGGTGTTTTTCATTGTTGTAGTTGTTGATGTATTTTTTGGTGTTTTTCATCGTGAGGTTGTTGTTGAATTTGTTGTAGTTTTTCAATGTTGAGGTTGTTGAATTTGTTGGTGTTATTCAAAGTTGAGGTTGTTGTTGAATTTTTTGGTGTTTTTTATTGTGAGGTTGTTCTTGAATTTGTTGGATTTTATCATTGTTGAGGTTGCTGTTGCATTTGTTGGTGAGGTTCAATATTGAGGTTGTTGTTGAATTTGTTGGATTTTATCATTGTTGAGGTTGCTGTTGCATTTGTTGGTGAGGTTCAATATTGAGGTTGTTGTTGAATTTGTTGGTGTTTTTCAGTGTTGTGGTTGTTGAATTTGTTGATATTTTTCATTGTTGAGGTTGTTGTTGAATTTGTTGGAGTTTTTCAATGTTGAGGTTGTTGACTTTGTTTGTGTTTTTCAAAGTTGAGGTTGTTGTTGAATTTTTTGGTGTTTTTCTTTGTTGAGGTTGTTGTTGAATTTACTTGTGTTATCAAGGCTTTTATTTGAACATTTTTGTAATTTTCAAAGTTGAGGTTGTTGTTGAATTTTTTGCTGTTATTCATTGTTGAGATTGTTGTTGAATTTCTTTATGTTTATCATAGTTGAGGTTGTTGTTGAATTTGCTTGTGATTTTCAATATTGAGGTTGTTGTTGAAATTATTGGTGTTATCAATGTTTTATTTTAGACTTTTTTGTATTTATCAAAGTTGAGGTTTCAGTTGAATTTGTTGGTGATTTTCAATGTTTAGGTTGTGGAATTTGTTGGTGTTTTTCAAAGTTGAGGTTGTTGTTGAACTTTTTGGTGTTTTTCATTGTTGTGGTTATTGTTGAATTTGTTGGTGTTTATGAATGTTGAGGTTGTTGTTGAATTTGTTGTAGTTTTTCCATGCTGAGGTTGTTGAATTTGTTGGTGTTTTTCATTGCTGTGGTTGTTGTTGAATTTTTTGGTGTTTTTCATTGTTGAGGTTGTTGTTGAATTTGTTGTCGTTTTTCAATGTTGAGGTTTTTGTTGAATTTGTTGGTATTTTTCATTGTAGAGGTTTTTGTTAAATTTTCTGGTGTTTTTGAATGTTGAGGTTGTTGTTGAATTTATTGAAGTTTTTCATTGTTGAGTTTGTTGTTAAATTTGCTGGTCTTTTTCAATGTTGAGGTTGTTGAATTTGTTGGTTTATTTCAAAGTTGAGGTTGTTGCTGAATTTGATGGTGATATTCAATATTGAGGTTGTTGTTGAATTTGTTGGTGTTATCAATTTTTATTTTGTTGAATTTTTTTGTATTTTTAAAAGTTGAGATTGTTGTTGAATTTGTAGGTGTTTTTCAATGTTGAGGTTGTTGAATTTGTTGGTGATTTTCAATGTTGAGGTTGTTGTTGAATTTACTGGTGTTATCAATGTTTTTTAAAACGTTTTTGTGTTTTTCAAAGTTGAGGATGCAGGTGAATTTGTTGGTGTTTTTCAATGTTCAGGTTGTTGAATTTGTTGGAGTTTTTCAATGTTGAGGTTGTTGTTGTATTTTTTAGTGTTTTTCTTTGTTGAGGTTGTTGTTGAAATTGTTGGAGTTTTTCAATGTTGAGGTTTTTGTTGAATTTGTTCGTGTTTTTCATTGTTGAGGTTGTTGTTGAATTTATTTATGTTTTTCGTTGTTTGAGGTTGTTGTTAAATTTGTTCTTGATTTTCAATATTGACGTTGTTTTTGAATTTATTGGTGTTATCAATGTTTTTTTAAACTTTTATGCATTTTTCAAATTTGAGGATGCATATGAATTTGTTGGTGTTTTTCGATGTTGAGGTTGTTGTTGAATTTTTTAATGTTTTTCATTGTTGAGGTTGTTGTTGAATTTCTTGGTGATTTTCAACGTTGAGTTTGTTGTTGAATTTTTTGGTGTTTTTCATTGTTGAGGTTGTTGTTGAATTTTTTGGTGTTTTTCATTGTTGAGGTTTTTGTTAAACTGGGTGTTTTTGAATGTTGAGGTTGTTGTTGAATTTTTTGATGTTTTTAATTGTTGAGGTTGTTGTTGAATTTGTTGGTGATTTTCAATGTTGAGTTTGTTGTTGAATTTTTTGGTGTTTTATATTGTTGCGATCGTTGTTGAAATTGTTGGTGTTTTTCAATGTTGAAGTTGTTGTTGATCTTTTTGGTGTTTTTCATTGTTGAGTTTGTTGTTGAATTTTTTGGTGCTTTTCATTGCTGAGGTTGTTGTTGAATTTTTTGATGTTTTTCATTGCTGAGGTTATTATTGAATTGGTTGGTGATTTTCAATGTTGAGTTTGTTTTAGAAATTGTTGGTGTTTAGCAATGTTGAGGTTGTTGTTGAATGTGTTGGTGATTTTCAAATTGAGGTTGTTGTTCAATTTACTGGTGTTATCAATGTTTTTTTTAAACTTTTTTGTATTTATCAAAGTTGAGGTTGCAGTTGAATTTGTTGGTGATTTTCAATGTTGTGGTTGTTGGATTTGTTGGTGTTTTTGAATGTTGAGGTTGTTGTTGAATTTATTGGAGTTTTTCCATGTTTAGGTTGTTGAATTTGTTGGTATTTTTCCAAGTTGTGGATGTTGTTGAATTTATTGGTGTTTTTCATTGTTGTGGTTGTTGTTGAATTTTTTGGTGTTTTTCATTGTTGAGGTTGTTGTTGAATTTGTTGGAGTTTTTCAAAGTTGAGGTTGTTGAATTTGTTGGTGTTTTTCAATGTTGAGATTGTTGTTGAATTTTTTGGTGTTATTCATTGTTGAGGTTGTTGTTGAATTTTTTTGAAGTTTTTCATTGTTGAGGTTGTTGTTGAATTTGTTGGAGTTTTTCAATGTTGAGGTTGTTGAATATGTTGGTGTTTTTCATTGTTGAGGTTGTTGAATTTGTTGGTATTTTTCAAAGTTGAGGTTGTTGTGGAATTTGTTGGTGATATTCAATATTGAGGTTGTTGTTGAATTTGTTGGTGTTATCAATTTTTAATTTGTTGAAGTTTTTGGATTTTTAAAAGTTGAGGTTGTTGTTGCATTTGTTGGTGTTTTTCAATGTTGAGTTTGTTGAATTTGTTGGTGTTTTTCAAAGTTGAGTTGTTGTTGTATTTTTTGGTGTTTTTCATTGTTGAGGTTGTTGTTGAATTTGTTGGTGTTTTTGAATGTTCAGGTTGTTGTTGAATTTGTTGGTGCTTTTCAGTATTGAGGTTGTTGTTGAATTTGTTGGTGTTTTTCATTGTTGTAGTTGTTGATGTATTTTTTGGTGTTTTTCATCGTGAGGTTGTTGTTGAATTTGTTGTAGTTTTTCAATGTTGAGGTTGTTGAATTTGTTGGTGTTATTCAAAGTTGAGGTTGTTGTTGAATTTTTTGGTGTTTTTCATTGTTGAGTTTGCTGTTGAATTTATTTGTTTTATCAATGGTTTTTTTTTAACTTTTTTGTATTTTTCAAAGTTGAGATTGTTTTTGAATTTTTTTGGTGTTTTTCATTGTTGAGGTTGTTGTTTTTGAATTTTTTTATGTTTTTTCATTGTTGAGGTTGTTGTTGAATTTGTTGGAGTTTTTCCAAGTTGCGGTTGTTGAATTTGTTGGTGTTTTTCAAAGTTGAGGTTGTTGTTCATTTTTTTGGAGTTTTTCATTGTAGAGATTGTTGTTGAATTTCTTGGTGTTTTTCAAAGTTGAGGTTGTTGTTGAATTTGTTGGTGATATTCAATATTGAGGTTGTTGTTGAATTTGTTGTTGTTATCAATTTTTATTTTGTTGAAATTTTTTGTATATTTAAAAGTTGAGGGTGTAGTTGAATTTGTTCGTGTTTTTCAATGTTGAGGTTGTTGAATTTGTTGGTGTTTTTCAAAGATGAGGTTGTTGTTGTATTTTTTGGTGTTTTTCATTGTTGAGGTTGTTGTTGAATTTGTTGGTGTTTTTGAATGTAGAGGTTGTTGTTGAATTTGTTGGTGTTTTTCAAAGTTGAGGTTATTGTTGAATTTTTTTGGTGTTTTTCATTGTTGAGGTTGTTGTTGAATTTACTTGTGTTGTCATGGTTTTTTTTTGAACTTTTTTGTATTTTTCAAAGTTGAGGTTGTTGTTGAATTTTTTGGTGTTTTTTATTGTTGAGGTGGTTCTTGAATTTGTTGGTTTTTATCATTGTTGAGGTTGCTGTTGAATTTGTTGGTGAGGTTCAATATTGAGGTTGTTGTTGAATTTGTTGGTGTTTTTCAGTGTTGTGGTTGTTGAATTTGTAGGTGTTTTTCATTGTTGAGGTTGTTGTTGAATTTGTTGGAGTTTTTCAATGTTGAGCTTGTTGACTTTGTTTGTGTTTTTCAAAGTTGAGGTTGTTGTTGAATTTTTTGGTGTTTTTCATTGTTGAGGTTGTTGTTGAATTTATTTGTGTTATCAATGCTTTTTTTTGAACATTTTTGTAATTTTCAAAGTTGAGGTTGTTGTTGAATTTTTTGGTGTTATTCATTGTTGAGATTGTTGTTGAATTTCTTTATGTTTATCATAGTTGAGGTTGTTGTTGAATTTGCTTGTGATTTTCAATATTGAGGTTGTTGTTGAAATTATTGGTGTTATCAATGTTTTATTTTAGACTTTTTTGTATTTATCAAAGTTGAGGTTTCAGTTGAATTTGTTGGTGTTTTTCAATGTTTAGGTTGTGGAACTTGTTGATGTTTTTCAAAGTTGAGGATGTTGTTGAACTTTTTTGGTGTTTTTCATTGTTGTGGTTGCTGTTGAATTTTTTGGTGTTTTTCATTGTTGAGGTTGTTGTTGAATTTGTTGGTGGTATTCAATATTGAGGATTTTATTGAATTTGTTGGTGTTTATGAATGTTGTGGTTGCTGTTGAATTTTTTGTTGTTTTTCATTGTTGAGGTTGTTGTTGAATTTAGTTGGTGTTTATGAATGTTGAGGTTGTTGTTGATTTTTATGATGATTTTCATTGTTGCGGTTGTTGTCGAATTTGTTTGAGTTTTTCAATGTTGAGGTTGTTGAATTTGTGGGAGTTTTTAAAAGTTGAGGTTATTGTTGAATCTGTTGGTGTTTTTCAATGTTGAGGTTGTTGAATTTGTTGGTGATTTTCAATGTTGAGCTTGTTGTTGAATTTATTGGTGTTATCAATGATTTTTTAAAACTTTTTTGTGTTTTTCAAAGTTGAGGATGCAGTTGAATTTGTTGGTGTTTTTCAATGTTCAGGTTATTGAAGTTGTTGGAGTTTTTCAATGTTGAGGTTGTTGTGATATTTTTTGGTGTTTTTCTTTTTGAGGTTGTTGTTGAAATTGTCGGAGTTTTTCAATGTTGAGGTTGTTGTTGAATTTGTTCGTGTTTTCCATTGTTGAGGTTGTTGTTGAATTTATTTATGTTTTTCGTTGTTGAGGTTGTTGTTAAATTTGTTCGTGATTTTCAATATTGAGGTTGCTTTTGAATTTATTGGTGTTATCAATGTTTTTTTAAACTTTTTTGTATTTTTCAAAGTTGAGGTTGCATTTGAATTTGTTGGTGTTTTTCAATGTTGAGGTTGTTGTTGAATTTTTTGATGTTTTTCATTGTTGAGGTTGATGTTAAATTTTTGGTGTTATCAATGTTTTTTTTAAACATTTTTATATTTTTCAAGGTTGAGGTTGCTGTTGAATATGTTGGTGTTTTTCGATGTTGAGGTTGTTGAATTTGCGGGTGTTTTTCAAAGTTGAGGTTTTTGTTGAATTTTTTGGTGTTTTTCATTGTTGAGGTTTTTGTTGAACTTGTTGGTGTTTTTGAATGTATAGGTTGTTGTTGAATTTGTTGGTGATTTTCATTGTTGCGGTCGTTGTTGAAATTGTTGGAGTTATTCAATGTTGACGTTGTTGTTGATCTTTTTGGTGTTTTTCATTATTGTGCTTGTTGTTGAATTTTTTGGTGTTTTCATTGTTGAGGTTGTTGTTGAATTTTTTGATGTTTTTCATTGCTGAGGTTATTGTTGAATATGTTGGTGATTTTCAATGTTGAGTTTGTTTTAGAATTTTTTGGTGTTTTGCAATGTTGAGGTTGTTGTTGAATTTGTTGGTTATTTTCAAATTAAGGTTGTTGTTTAATTTATTGGTGTTATCAATATTTTTTTAAACTTTTTTCTATTTATCAAAGATGAGGTTGCAGTTGAATTTGTTGCTGCTTTTCAATGTTGAGGTTGTTGTTGAATTTGTTGGAGTTTTTCCATGTTGAGTTTGTTGACTTTGTTGGTGTTTTTCAAAGTTGAGGATGTTGTTGAATTTTTTAGTGTTTTTCATTGTTGAGGTTGTTGTCGAATTTGTTTGAGTTTTTCAATGTTGAGGTTGTTGATTTTGTGGGTGTTTTTAAAAGTTGAGGTTGTTGTTGAATTTGTTGGTGTTTTTCAATGTTGAGGTTGTTGAATTTGTTGGTGATTTTCAATGTTGAGCTTGTTGTTGAATTTATTGGTGTTATCAATGTTTTTTAAAACTTTTTTGTGTTTTTTAAAGTTGAGGATGCTGTTGAATTTGTTGGTGTTTTTCAATGTTCAGGTTATTGAAGTTGTTGGAGTTTTTCAATGTTGAGGTTGTTGTGATATTTTTTGGTGTTTTTCTTTTTGAGGTTGTTGTTGAAATTGTTGGAGTTTTTCAATGTTGAGGTTGTTGTTGAATTTGTTCGTGATTTTCAGTATTGAGGTTGTTTTAGAATTTATTGGTGTTATCAATGTTTTTTTAAACTTTTTTGTATTTTTCAAAGTTGAGGTTGCATTTGAATTTGGTGGTGTTTTTCAATGTTGAGATTGTTGTTGAATTTTTTGATGTTTTTCATTGTTGAGGTTGTTGTTGAATTTGTTGGTGATTTTCAATGTTGAGTTTGTTGTTGAATTTTTTGGTGTTTTTCATTGTTGAGGTTGTTGTTGAATTTTTTGGTGTTTTTCATTGTTGAGGTTGTTGTTGAATTTGTTGGTGATTTTCAATGCTGAGTTTGTTGTTGAATTTGTTGGTGTTTTTCATTGTAGCTATCATTGTTGAAATTGGTGGAGTTTTTCAATGTTGAAGTTGTTGTTGATCTTTTTGGTGTATTTCATTGCTGAGGTTGTTGTTGAATTTTTTGATGTTTTTCATTGCTGAGGTTATTATTGAATTGGTTGGTGATTTTCAATGTTGAGTTTGTTTTAGAATTTGTTGGTGTTTTGCAATGTTGAGGTTGTTGTTGAATTTGTTGGTGATTTTCAATATTGAGGTTGTTGTTCAATTTACTGGTGTTATCAATGTTTTATTTAAACTTTTTTGTATTTATCAAAGTTGAGGTTGCAGTTGAATTTGTTGGTGTTTTTCATTGTTGTGGTTGTTGAATTTGTTGGTGTTTTTGAATGTTGAGGTTGTTGTTGAATTTGTTGGAGTTTTTCCATGTTGACGTTGTTGAATTTGATGGTAGTTTTCCAAGTTGAGGATGTTGTTGAATTTTTTGGTGTTTTTCATTGTTGTGGTTGTTGTTGAATTTTTTGGTGTTTTTCATTGTTGAGGTTGTTGTTGAATTTGTTGCAGTTTTTCAAAGTTGAGGTTGTTGAATTTGTTCGTGTTTTTCAATGTTGAGATTGTTGTTGAGTTTTTTGGTATTTTTTATTGTTGAGGTTGTTGTTGAATTTTTTGAAGTTTTTCATTGTTGAGGTTGTTGTTGAATTTGCTGGAGTTTTTCAATGTTGAGTTTGTTGAATTTGTTGGTGTTTTTCAATGTTGAGGTTGTTGAATTGGTTGTAGTTTTTCAAAGTTGAGGTTGTTGAATTTGTTGGTGTTTTTCAATGTTGAGATTGTTGTTGAATTTTTTAGTGTTTTTCATTGTTGAGGTTGTTGTTGAATTTGTTGGAGTTTTTCAATGTTGAGGTTGTTGAATTTGTTGGTGTTTTTCAATGTTGAGGTTGTTGTTGAATTTGTTGGTGATATTCAATATTGAGGTTGTTGTTGAATTTGTTGGTGTTATCAATTTTTATTTTGTTGAAATTTTTTGTATTTTTAAAAGTTGAGGTTGTTGTTGAATTTGTTGGTGTTTTTGAATGTGGAGGTTGTTGATGAATTTTTTGGTGTTTTTCATTGTTCAGGTTGTTGTTGCATTTGTTTGTGTTTTTGAATTTTGAGGTTGTTGTTGAATTTTTTGGTGTTTTTCTTTGTTGAGGTTGTTGTTGAATTTGTTGGTTTTTTTGAATTTTGAGGTTGTGGTTGAATTTTTTGGTGTTTTTGAATGTTCAGGTTTTTGTTGAATTTGTTGGTGTTTTTGAATGTTGAGGTTGTTGTTGAATTTTTTGGTGAAATTGAATGTTGAGGTTGTTGTTGAATTTTTTGGTGATTTTCAATATTGAGTTTGTTGTTGACTTTGTTGGTGTTTTTGAATGTTGAGGTTGTTGTTGAATTTTTGGTGTTTTTCTTTGTTGAGGTTCTGGTTGAATTTGTTGGGTTTTTTGAATTTTGAGGTTGTGGTTGAATTTTTTGGTGTTTTTGAATGTTCAGGTTTTTGTTGAATTTGTTGGTGTTTTTGAATGTTGTGGTTGTTTTGAATTTTTTGGTGAAATTGAATGTTGAGGTTGCTGTTGAATTTTTTGGTGATTTTCAATATTGAGTTTGTTGTTGATTTCGTTGGTATTTTTCAATGTTGATGTTGTTGAATTTGTTGGTGCTTTTCAAGGTTGGGGTCGTTGTTGAAATTTTTTGGTGTTTTTCAATGTTCAGGTTGTTGAATTTGTTGGTAATTTTCAATATTTATGCTGTTGGTAAATATGTTGGTGTTATCAATGTTAATTTTGTTGAACATTTTTTGCAGTTTTAAAAGTTGAGGTTGTGGTTGAATTTTTCGGTCTTTTTCATTGTTGAGTATGATGTTGAATTTGTTGGTTTTTTTGAATGTGGAGGTTATTGATGAATTTTTTTGGTGTTTTTCATTGTTCAGGTTGTTGTTGAATTTGGTTGTGTTTTTGAATGTTTAGGTTGTTGTTGAATTTTTTGGTGTTTTTCTTTGTTGAGGTTCTGGTTGAATTTGTTGGGTTTTTTGAATGTTGAGGTTGTTGTTGAATTTTTTGGTGTTTTTCTTTGTTGAGGTTCTGGTTGAATTTGTTGGGTTTTTTGAATGTTGAGGTTGTTGTTGAATTTTTTGTTGTAATTGAATGTTGAGGTTGTTGTTGACTTTGTTGGTGATTTTCAATATTGAGGTTGTTGTTGATTTTGTTGGTGTTTTTCAATGTTGAGGTTGTTGAATTTGTTGGTGCTTTTCAATGTTGAGGTTGTTGAATTTGTTGGTGTTTCTCAATGTTGAGGTTGTTGAATCTGTTGCTGTTTTTCAAAGTTGAGGTTGTTGTTGACTTTGTTAGTGCTTTTCAATGTTGAGGTTGTTGTTGAATTTGTTGGTGATTTTCAGTGTTGAGTTTGTTGTTCAATTTGTTGGTGATTTTGAATGTTGACGTTGTTGTTGAATTGGTAGGTGATTTTAAGTGATGATGTTGTTGAATTTGTTGGTGATTTTCAATACTTATGCTGTTGTTGAATATGTTGGTGTTATCACTGTTTAAATTGTTGAACTTTTTTGTAGTTTTAAAAGTTGAGGTTGTAGTTGAAGTTGTAGGTCATTTTCAATGTTGACATTGTTTAATTTGTTGGTGTTTTTCAAAGTTGAGTTTGTTGTTGAATTTTTCAGTGTTTTTCATCGTTGAGTATGATGTTGAATTTGCTGGTGTTTTTTAATGTGGAGGTTGTTGATGAATTTTTAGGTGTTTTTCATTTTTGGGGTTGTTGTTGAATTTGTTGGTGCTTTTCAACGTTGGGGTCGTTGTTGAATTTTATTGGTGTTTTTGAATGTTGAGATTTTTGAATTTGTTGGTGATTTTCAATATTTATGCTGTTGTTAAATATGTTGGTGTTATCAATGTTAATTTTGTTGAACTTTTTTGTAGTTTTAAGAGTTGAGGTTGTGGTTGAATTTTTCGGTCTTTTTCAATGTTAAGTATGATGTTGAATTTGTTGGTTTTTTTGAATTTTGAGGTTGTTGATGAATTTTTTTGATGTTTTTCATTGTTCATGTTGTTGTTGCATCTGTTTGTGTTTTTGAATGTTGAGGTTGTTGTTGAATTTTTTGGTGTTTTTCTTTGTTGAGGTTGTTGTTGTTTTGGTTGGGTTTTTTGAATTCTGAGGTTGTGGTTGAATTTTTTGGTGTTTTTGAATGTTCAGGTTTTTGTTGAATTTGTTGGTGTTTTTGAATGTTGAGGTTGTTGTTGAATTTTTTGGTGAAATTGAATGTTGAGGTTGTTGTTGAATTTTTTGGTGATTTTCAATATTGAGTTTGTTGTTGACTTTGTTGGTGTTTTTGAATGTTGAGGTTGTTGTTGAATTTTTGGTGTTTTTCTTTGTTGAGGTTCTGGTTGAATTTGTTGGGTTTTTTGAATTTTGAGGTTGTGGTTGAATTTTTTGGTGTTTTTGAATGTTCAGGTTTTTGTTGAATTTGTTGGTGTTTTTGAATGTTGTGGTTGTTTTGAATTTTTTGGTGAAATTGAATGTTGAGGTTGCTGTTGAATTTTTTGGTGATTTTCAATATTGAGTTTGTTGTTGATTTCGTTGGTATTTTTCAATGTTGATGTTGTTGAATTTGTTGGTGCTTTTCAAGGTTGGGGTCGTTGTTGAAATTTTTTGGTGTTTTTCAATGTTCAGGTTGTTGAATTTGTTGGTGATTTTCAATATTTATGCTGTTGGTAAATATGTTGGTGTTATCAAGGTTAATTTTGTTGAACATTTTTTGCAGTTTTAAAAGTTGAGGTTGTGGTTGAATTTTTCGGTCTTTTTCATTGTTGAGTATGATGTTGAATTTGTTGGTTTTTTTGAATGTGGAGGTTATTGATGAATTTTTTTTGGTGTTTTTCATTGTTCAGGTTGTTGTTGAATTTGGTTGTGTTTTTGAATGTTTAGGTTGTTGTTGAATTTTTTGGTGCAATTGAATGTTGAGGTTGATGTTGAATTTTTTGGTGTTTTTCAATATTGAGGTTGTTGAATTTGTTGGTGCTTTTCAATGTTGAGGTTGTTGAGTTTGTTGGTGTTTCTCAATGTTGAGGTTGTTGAATCTGTTGCTGTTTTTCAAAGTTGAGGTTGTTGTTAACTTTGTTAATGCATTTCAATGTTCAGGTTGTTGTTGAATTTGTTGGTGATTTTCAGTGTTGAGTTTGTTGTTCAATTTGTTGGTGATTTTGAATGTTGACGTTGTTGTTGAATTGGTAGGTGATTTTAAGTGATGACGTTGTTGAATTTGTTGGTGATTTTCAATACTTATGCTGTTGTTGAATATGTTGGTGTTATCACTGTTTAAATTGTTGAACTTTTTTGTAGTTTTAAAAGTTGAGGTTGTAGTTGAAGTTGTAGGTCATTTTCAATGTTGACATTGTTTAATTTGTTGGTGTTTTTCAAAGTTGAGTTTGTTGTTGAATTTTTCAGTGTTTTTCATCGTTGAGTATGATGTTGAATTTGCTGGTGTTTTTTAATGTGGAGGTTGTTGATGAATTTTTAGGTGTTTTTCATTGTTGGGGTTGTTGTTGAATTTGTAGGTGCTTTTCAACGTTGGGGTCGTTGTTGAATTTTTTTCGTGTTCTTCAATGTTGAGATTGTTGAATTTGTTGGTGATTTTCAATATTTATGCTGTTGGTAAATATGTTGGTGTTATCTATGTTTATTTTTTTGAACTTTTTTGTAGTTTTAAAAGTTGAGGTTGTGGTTTAATTTTTTGGTCTTTTTCATTGTTAAGTATGATGTTGAATTTGTTGGTGTTTTTGAACGTGGAGGTTGTTGATGAACTTTTTGGTGTTTTTCATTGTTCAGGTTGTTGTTGCATTTGTTTGTGTTTCTGAATGTTGAGGTTGTTGTTGAATTTTTTGGTGTTTTTCTTTGTTGAGGTTCTGGTTGAATTTGTTGGGTTTTTTGAATGTTGAGGTTGTTGTTGAATTTTTTGGTGTAATTGAATGTTGAGGTTGTTGTTGACTTTGTTGGTGATTTTCAATATTGAGGTTGTTGTTGATTTTGTTGGTGTTTTTCAATGTTGAGGTTGTTGAATTTGTTGGTGCTTTTCAATGTTGAGGTTGTTGAATTTGTTGGTGTTTCTCAATGTTGAGGTTGTTGAATCTGTTGCTGTTTTTCAAAGTTGAGGTTGTTGTTGACTTTGTTAGTGCTTTTCAATGTTGAGGTTGTTGTTGAATTTGTTGGTGATTTTCAGTGTTGAGTTTGTTGTTCAATTTGTTGGTGATTTTGAATGTTGACGTTGTTGTTGAATTGGTAGGTGATTTTAAGTGATGACGTTGTTGAATTTGTTGGTGATTTTCAATACTTATGCTGTTGTTGAATATGTTGGTGTTATCACTGTTTAACTTGTTGAACTTTTTTGTAGTTTTAAAAGTTGAGGTTCTAGTTGAAGTTGTAGGTCATTTTCAATGTTGACATTGTTTAATTTGTTGGTGTTTTTCAAAGTTGAGTTTGTTGTTGAATTTTTCAGTCTTTTTCATCGTTGAGTATGATGTTGAATTTGCTGGTGTTTTTTAATGTGGAGGTTGTTGATGAATTTTTAGGTGTTTTTCATTGTTGGGGTTGTTGTTGAATTTGTTGGTGCTTTTCAACGTTGGGGTCGTTGTTGAATTTTTTTGGTGTTTTTCAATGTTGAGATTGTTGAATTTGTTGGTGATTTTCAATATTTATGCTGTTGTTAAATATGTTGGTGTTATCAATGTTAATTTTGTTGACCTTTTTTGTAGTTTTAAAAGTGGAGGTTGTGGTTGAATTTTTCGGTCTTTTTCAATGTTAAGTATATTGTTGAATTTGTTGGTTTTTTTGAATTTTGAGGTTGTTGATGAATTTTTTTGATGTTTTTCATTGTTCATGTTGTTGTTGCATCTGTTAGTGTTTTTGAATGTTGAGGTTGTTGTTGAATTTTTTGGTGTTTTTCTTTGTTGAGGTTGTTGTTGTTTTTGTTGGGATTTTTGAATTTTGAGGTTGTGGTTGAATTTTTTGGTGTTTTTGAATGTTCAGGTTTTTGTTGAATTTGTTGGTGTTTTTGAATGTTGAGGTTGTTGTTGAATTTTTTGGTGAAATTGAATGTTGAAGTTGTTGTTGAATTTTTTGGTGATTTTCAATATTGAGTTTGTTGTTGACTTTGTTGGTGTTTTTCAATGTTGAGGTTGTTGAATTTGTTGATGCTTTTCAACGTTGGGGTCGTTGTTGAAATTTTTTGGTATTTTACAATGTTCAGGTTGTTGAATTTGTTGTTGATTTTCAATATTTATGCTGTTGGTAAATATGTTGGTGTTATCAACGTTAATTTGATGAACATTTTTTGCAGTTTTAAAAGTTGAGTTTGTGGTTGAATTTTTCGGTCTTTTTCTTTGTTGAGTATGATGTTGAATTTGTTGGTTTTTTTGAATGTGGAGGTTGTTGATGAATTTTTTGGTGTTTTTCATTGTTCAGGTTGTTGTTGCATTTGTTTGTGTTTTTGAATGTTGAGGTTGTTGTTGAATTTTTTGGTGTTTTTCTTTGTTGAGGTTCTGGTTGAATTTGTTGGGTTTTTTGAATTTTGAGGTTGTTGTTGAATTTGTTGGTGTTTTTGAATGTTCAGGTTTTTGTTGAATTTGTTGGTGTTTTTGAATGTTGAGGTTGTTGTTCAATTTTTTGGAGTAATTGAATGTTGAGGTTGTTGTTGAATTTTTTGGTGATTTTCAATATTGAGGTTGTTGTTGATTTTGTTGGTGTTTTTCAATGTTGAGGTTGTTGAATTAGTTGGTGCTTTTCAATCTTGATGTTGTTGAATCTGTTGCTGTTTTTCAAAGTTGAAGTTGTTGTTGACTTTCTTAGTGCTTTTCAATGTTGAGGTTGTTGTTGAATTTGTTGGTGATTTTCAGTGTTGAGTTTGTTGTTCAATTTGTTGGTGATTTTGAATGTTGACGTTGTTGTTGAATTGGTAGGTGATTTTAAGTGATGACGTTGTTGAATTTGATGGTGATTTTCAATACTTATGCTGTTGTTGAATATGTTGGTGTTATCACTGTTTAAATTGTTGAACTTTTTTGTAGTTTTAAAAGTTGAGGTTGTAGTTGAAGTTGTAGGTCATTTTCAATGTTGACATTGTTTAATTTGTTGGTGTTTTTCAAAGTTGAGTTTGTTGAATTTGTTGGTGATTTTCAATATTTATGCTGTTGTTGAATATGTTGGTGTTATCGCTGTTTATTTTGTTGAACTTCTTTGTAGTTTTTAAAGTTGAGGTTGTAGTTGAATTTGTTGGTGATTTTCAATGTTGACGTTGTTTATTTTGTTGGTCTTTTTCCAAGTGGAGTTTGTTGTTGAATTTTTCAGTGTTTTTCATCGTTGAGTATGATGTTGAATTTGCTGGTGTTTTTTAATGTTGAGGTTGTTGATGAATTTTTAGGTGTTTTTCATTGTTGGGGTTGTTGTTGAATTTGTAGGTGCTTTTCAACGTTGGGGTCGTTGTTGAATTTTTTTGGTGTTTTTCAATGTTGAGATTGTTGAATTTGTTGGTGATTTTCAATATTTATGCTGTTGGTAAATATGTTGGTGTTATCAATGTTAATTTTGTTGAACTTTTTTGTAGTTTGAGAAGTTGAGGTTGTGGTTGAATTTTTCTGTCTTTTTCATTGTTAAGTATGATGTTGAATTTGTTGGTTTTTTTGAATGTGGAGGTTGTTGATGAATTTTTTGGTGTTTTTCATTGTTCAGGTTTTTGTTGCAATTGTTTGTGTTTTTGAATGTTTAGGTTGTTGTTGAATTTTTTGGTGTTTTTCTTTGTTGAGGTTCTGGTTGAATTTGTTGGGTTTTTTGAATTTTGAGGTTGTTGTTGAATTCTTTGGTGTTTTTGATTGTTCAGGTTTTTGTTGAATTTGTTGGTGTTTTTGAATGTTGAGGTTGTTGTTGAATTTTTTGGTGATTTTCAATATTGAGGTTGTTGTTGATTTTGTTGGTGTTTTTCAATGTTGAGGTTCTTGAATTTGTTGGTGCTTTTCAGTGTTGAGGTTGATGAATTTGTTGGTGTTTCTAAATGTTGAGGTTGTTGAATCTGTTGCTGTTTTTCAAAGTTGAGGTTGTTGTTGACTTTATTAGTGCTTTTCAATGTTGAGGTTGTTGTTGAATTTGTTGGTGATTTTCAGTGTTGAGTTTGTTGTTCAATTTGTTGGTGATTTTGAATGTTGACGTTGTTGTTGAATTGGTAGGTGATTTTAAGTGATGACGTTGTTGAATTTGTTGGTGATTTTCAATACTTATGCTGTTGTTGAATATGTTGTTGTTATTACTGTTTAAATTGTTGAACTTTTTTGTAGTTTTAAAAGTTGAGGTTGTGGTTGAATTTTTCGGTCTTTTTCATTGTTAAGTATGATGTTGAGTTTGTTGGTTTTTTTTGAATTTTGAGGTTGTTGATGAATTTTTTGGTGTTTTTCATTGTTCATGTTGTTGTTGCATCTGCTTGTGTTTTTGAATGTTGAGGTTGTTGTTGAATTTTTTGGTGTTTTTCTTTGTTGAGGTTGTTGTTGTTTTTGTTGGGTTTTTTGAATTTTGAGGTTGTGGTTGAATTTTTTGGTGTTTTTGAATGTTCAAGTTTTTGTAGAATTTGTTGGTGTTTTTGAATGTTGAGGTTGTTGTTGAATTTTTTGGTGAAATTGAATGTTGAGGTTGTTGTTGAATTTTTTGGTGATTTTCAATATTGAGTTTGTTGTTGACTTTGTTGGTGTTTTTCAATGTTAAGGTTGTTGAATTTGTTGGTGCTTTTCAACGTTGGGGTCGTTGTTGAAATTTTTTGGTATTTTACAATGTTCAGGTTGTTGAATTTGTTGTTGATTTTCAATATTTATGCTGTTGGTAAATATGTTGGTGTTATCAATGTTAATTTGATGAACATTTTTTGCAGTTTTAAAAGTTGAGGTTGTGGTTGAATTTTTCGGTCTTTTTCATTGTTGAGTATGATGTTGAATTTGTTGGTTTTTTTGAATGTGGAGGTTGTTGATGAATTTTTTGGTGTTTTTCATTGTTCAGGTTGTTGTTGCATTTGTTTGTGTTTTTGAATGTTGAGGTTGTTGTTGAATTTTTTGGTGTTTTTCTTTGTTGAGGTTCTGGTTGAATTTGTTGGGTTTTTTGAATTTTGAGGTTGTTGTTGAATTTTTTGGTGTTTTTGAATGTTCAGGTTTTTGTTGAATTTGTTGGTGTTTTTGAATGTTGAGGTTGTTGTTGAATTTTTTGGTGTAATTGAATGTTGAGGTTGTTGTTGAATTTTTTGGTGATTTTCAATATTGAGGTTGTTGTTGATTTTGTTGGTGTTTTTCAATGTTGAGGTTGTTGAATTAGTTGGTGCTTTTCAATCTTGATGTTGTTGAATCTGTTGCTGTTTTTCAAAGTTGAGGTTGTTGTTGACTTTGTTAGTGCTTTTCAATGTTGAGGTTGTTGTTGAATTTGTTGGTGATTTTCAGTGTTGAGTTTGTTGTTCAATTTGTTGGTGATTTTGAATGTTGACGTTGTTGTTGAATTGGTAGGTGATTTTAAGTGATGACGTTGTTGAATTTGTTGGTGATTTTCAATACTTATGCTGTTGTTGAATATGTTGGTGTTATCACTGTTTAAATTGTTGAACTTTTTTGTAGTTTTAAAAGTTGAGGTTCTAGTTGAAGTTGTAGGTCATTTTCAATGTTGACATTGTTTACTTTGTTGGTGTTTTTCCAAGATGAGTTTGTTGTTGAATTTTTCAGTGTTTTTCATCGTTGAGTATGATGTTGAATTTGCTGGTGTTTTTTAATGTGGAGGTTGTTGATGAATTTTTAGGTGTTTTTCATTGTTGGGGATGTTGTTGAATTTGTTGGTGCTTTTCAAAGTTGGGGTCGTTGTTGAATTTTTTTGGTGTTTTTCAATGTTGAGATTGTTGAATTTGTTGGTGATTTTCAATATTTATGCTGTTGGTAAATATGTTGGTGTTATCTATGTTAATTTTGTTGAACTTTTTGTAGTTTTAAAAGTTGAGGTTGTGGTTGAATTTTTCGGTCTTTTTCATTGTTAAGTATGATGTTGAATTTGTTGGTTTTTTTGAATGTGGAGGTTGTTGATGAACTTTTTGGTGTTTTTCATTGTTCATGTTGTTGTTGCATTTGTTTGTGTTTTTGAATCTTGAGGTTGTTGTTGAATTTTTTGGTGTTTTTCTTTGTTGAGGTTCTGGTTGAATTTGTTGGGTTTTTTGAATTTTGAGGTTGTTGTTGAATTTTTTGGTGTTTTTGAATGTTCAGGTTTTTGTTGAATTTCTTGGTGTTTTTGAATGTTGAGGTTGTTGTTGAATTTTTTGGTGTAATTGAATGTTGAGGTTGTTGTTGAATTTTTTGGTGTTTTTCAATATTGAGGTTGTTGTTGATTTTGTTGGTGTTTTTCAATGTTGAGGTTGTTGAATTTGTTGGTGCTTTTCAATGCTGAGGTTGTTGAATTTGTTGGTGTTTCTCAATGTTGAGGTTGTTGAATCTGTTGCTGTTTTTCAAAGTTGAGGTTGTTGTTGACTTTGTTAGTGCTTTTCAATGTTGAGGTTGTTGTTGAATTTGTTGGTGATTTTCAGTGTTGAGTTTGTTGTTCAATTTGTTGGTGATTTTGAATGTTGACGTTGTTGTTGAATTGGTAGGTGATTTTAAGTGATGACGTTTTTGAATTTGTTGGTGATTTTCAAAGTTGAGTTTGTTGAATTTGTTGGTGATTTTCAATATTTATGCTGTTGTTGAATATGTTGGTGTTATCGCTGTTTATTTTGTTGAACTTTTTTGTAGTTTTTAAAGTTGAGGTTGTAGTTGAATTTGTTGGTGATTTTCAATGTTGACATTGTTTAATTTGTTGGTCTTTTTCCAAGTGGAGTTTGTTGTTGAATTTTTCAGTGTTTTTCATCGTTGGGTATGATGTTGAATTTCTTGGTGTTTTTGAATGTGGAGGTTGTTGATGAATCTTTAGGTGTTTTTCATTGTTGGGGTTGTTGTTGAATTTGTTGGTGTTTTTCAATGTTGAGGTTTTTGAATTTGTTGGTGATTTTCAATGTTTATGCCTTTGATTAATATGTTGGTCTTATCAATGTTAATTTTGTTGAACTTTTTTGTAGTTTTAAAAGTTGAGGTTGTGGTTGAATTTTTCGGTCTTTTTCATTGTTAAGTATGATGTTGAATTTGTTGGTTTTTTTGAATGTGGAGGTTGTTGATGAATTTTTTGGTGTTTTTCATTGTTCAGGTTTTTGTTGCAATTGTTTGTGTTTTTGAATGTTGAGGTTGTTGTTGAATTTTTTGGTGTTTTTCTTTGTTGAGGTTCTGGTGGAATTTGTTGGGTTCTTTGAATTTTGAGGTTGTTGTTGAATTCTTTGGTGTTTTTGAATGGTCAGGTTTTTGTTGAATTTGTTGGTGTTTTTGAATGTTGAGGTTGTTGTTGAATTTTTTGGTGTAATTGAATGTTGAGGTTGTTGTTGAATTATTTGGTGTAATTGAATGTTGATGTTGTTGTTGAATTTATTGGTGATTTTCAATATTGAGGTTGTTGTTGATTTTGTTGGTGTTTTTCAATGTTGAGGTTGTTGAATTTGTTGGTGCTTTTCAATGTTGAGGTTGTTGAATTTGTTGGTGTTCTCAATGTTGAGGTTGTTGAATCTGTTGCTGTTTTTCAAAGTTGAGGTTGTTGTTGACTTTGTTAGTGCTTTTCAATGTTGAGGTTGTTGTTGAATTTGTTGGTGATTTTCAATGTTGAGTTTAATGTTCAATTTGTTGGTGATTTTGAATGTTGACATTGTTGTGGAATTGGTAGGTCATTTTAAGTGATGACGTTGTTGAATTTGTTGGCGATTTTCAATATTTATGCTGTTGTTGAATATGTTGTTGTTATCGCTGTTTATTTTGTTCAACTTTTTTGTAGTTTTAAAAGTTGAGGTTGTAGTTGAATTTGTTGGTGATTTTCAATGTTGAGGTTGTTTAATTTGTTGGTGATTTTCAATATTAATGCTGTTGGTAAATATGTTGTTGTAATCAATGTTAATTTTGTTGAACTTATTTGTAGTTTTAAAAGTTGAGGTTGTGGTTGAATTTTTCGGTCTTTTTCCTTGTTGAGTATGATGTTGAATTTGTTGGTTTTTTTGAATGTGGAGGTTGTTAATGAATTTTATGGTGTTTTTCATTGTTCAGGTTGTTGTTGAATTTGTTTGTGTTTTTGAATGTTGAGGTTGTTGTTGAATTTTTTGGTGTTTTTCTTTGTTGAGGTTCTGGTTGAATTTGTTGGGTTTTTTGAATTTTGAGGTTGTGGTTGAATTTTTTGGTGTTTTTGAATGTTCAGGTTTTTGTTGAATTTGTTGGTGTTTTCTTTGTTGAGGTTGTTGTTGAATTTTTTGGTGTAATTGAATGTTGAAGTTGTTTTGGAATTTTTTGGTGATTTTCAATATTGAGGTTGTTGTTGATTTTGTTGGTGTTTTTCAATGTTGAGGTTGTTGAATTTGTTGGTGCTTTTCAATGTTGAGGTTGTTGAATTTGTTGGTGTTTCTCAATGTTGAGGTTGTTGAATCTGTTGCTGTTTTTCAAAGTTGAGGTTGTTGTTGACTTTGTTAGTGCTTTTCAATGTTGAGGTTGTTGTTGAATTTGTTGGTGATTTTCAGTGTTGAGTTTGTTGTTCAATTTGTTGGTGATTTTGAATGTTGACGTTGTTGTTGAATTGGTAGGTGATTTTAAGTGATGACGTTGTTGAATTTGTTGGTGATTTTCAATACTTATGCTGTTGTTGAATATGTTGGTGTTATCACTGTTTAAATTGTTGAACTTTTTTGAAGTTTTAAAAGTTGAGGTTGTAGTTGAAGTTGTAGGTCATTTTCAATTTTGACATTGTTTAATTTGTTGGTGTTTTTCAAAGTTGAGTTTGTTGTTGAATTTTTCAGTGTTTTTCATCGTTGAGTATGATGTTGAATTTGCTGGTGTTTTTCAATGTGGAGGTTGTTGATGAATTTTTAGGTGTTTTTCATTGTTGGGGTTGTTGTTGAATTTGTTGGTGCTTTTCAACGTTGGGGTCGTTGTTGAATTTTTTTGGTGTTTTTCAATGTTGAGATTGTTGAATTTGTTTGTGATTTTCAATATTTATGCTGTTGTTGAATATGTTGGTGTTATCGCTGTTTATTTTGTTGAACTTTTTTGTAGTTTTAAAAGTTGAGGTTGTAGTTGAATTTGTTGGTGATTTTCAATGTTGACATTGTTTAATTTGTTGGTGTTTTTCAAAGTTGAGTTTGTTGTTGAATTTTTCAGTGTTTTTCATCGTTGAGTATGATGTTGAATTTGCTGGTGTTTTTTAATGTTGAGGTTGTTGATGAATTTTTAGGTGTTTTTCATTGTTGGGGTTGTTGTTGAATTTGTTGGTGTTTTTCAACTTTGAGGTCGTTGTTGAATTTTTTTGGTGTTTTTCAATGTTGAGATTGTTGAATTTGTTGGTGATTTTCAATATTTATGCTGTTGGTAAATATGTTGGTGTTATCAATGTTAATTTTGTTGAATTTTTTTGTAGTTTGTAAAGTTGAGGTTGTGGTTGAATTTTTCGGTCTTTTTCATTGTTAAGTATGATGTTGAATTTGTTGGTATTTTTGAATGTGGAGGTTGTTGTTGAATTTTTTGGTGTTTTTGAATGTTCAGGTTTTTGTTGAATTTGTTGGTGTTTTTGAGTGTTGAGGTTGTTGTTGAATTTTTTGGTGTAATTGAATTTTGAGGTTGTTGTTGAATTTTTTGGTGATTTTCAATATTGAGGTTGTTGTTGATTTTGTTGGTGTTTTTCAATGTTGAGGTTGTTGAATTTGTTGGTGCTTTTCAATGTTGAGGTTGTTGAATTTGTTGGTGTTTCTCAATGTTGAGGTTGTTGAATCTGTTGCTGTTTTTCAAAGTTGAGGTTGTTGTTGACTTTTTTAGTGCATTTCAATGTTGAGGTTGTTGTTGAATTTGTTGGTGATTTTCTTTGTTGATGTTGTTGTTGAATATGTTGGGTTTTTTGAATTTTGAGGTTGTTGTTGAATTTTTTGGTGTTTTTTATTGTTCAGGTTGTTGTTGAATTTGTTTGTGTTTTTGAATGTTGAGGTTGTAGTTGAATATTTTGGTGTTCTTCTTTGTTGAGGATGTTGTTGAATATGTTGGGTTTTTTGAATTATGAGGTTGTTGTTGAATTTATTGGTGATTTTCAGTGTTGAGTTTGTTGTTCAATTTGTTGGTGATTTTGAATGTTGACGTTGTTGTTGAATTGGTAGGTGATTTTAAGCGATGACGTTGTTGAATTTGTTGGTGATTTTCAATACTTATGCTGTTGTTGAATATGTTGGTGTTATCACTGTTTAAATTGTTGAACTTTTTTGTAGTTTTAAAAGTTGAGGTTGTAGTTGAAGTTGGTCATTTTCAATGTTGACATTGTTTAATTTGTTGGTGTTTTTCAAAGTTGAGTTTGTTGTTGAATTTTTCAGTGTTTTTCATCGTTGAGTATGATGTTGAATTTGCTGTTGTTTTTTAATGTGGCGATTGTTGATGAATTTTTAGGTGTTTTACATTGTTGGGGTTGTTGTAGAATTTGTTGGTGCTTTTCAACGTTGGGGTCGTTGTTGAATTTTTTTGGTGTTTTTCAATGTTGAGATTGTTGAATTTGTTGGTGATTTTCACTATTTATGCTGTTGGTAAATATGTTGGTGTTATCAATGTTAATTTTGTTGAACTTTTTTGTAGTTTGAAAAGTTGAGGTTGTGGTTGAGTTTTTCGGTCTTTTTCATTGTTAAGTATGATGTTGAATTTGTTGGTTTTTTTGAATGTGGAGGTTGTTGATGACTTTTTTGGTGTTTTTCATTATTCAGGTTGTTGTTGCATTTGTTTGTGTTTTTGAATCTTGAGGTTGTTGTTGAATTTTTTGGTGTTTTTCTTTGTTGAGGTTCTGGTTGAATTTGTTGGGTTTTTTGAATTTTGAGGCTGTTGTTCAATTTTTTGGTGTTTTTGAATGTTGAGGTTTTTGTTGAATTTGTTGGTGTTTTTGAATGTTCAGGTTGTTGTTGAATTTTTTGGTGTAATTGAATGTTGAGGTTGTTGTTGAATTTTTTGGTTATTTTCAATATTGAGGTTGTTGTTGATTTTGTTGGTGTTTTTCATTGTTGAGCTTGTTGAATTTGTTGGTGCTTTTCAGTGTTGAGGTTGTTGAATTTGTTGGTGTTTCTCAATGTTGAGGTTGTTGAATCTGTTGCTGTTTTTCAAAGTTGAGGTTGTTGTTGACTTTATTAGTGCATTTCAATTTTGAGGTTGTTGTTGAATTTGTTGGTGATTTTCAGTGTTGAGTTTGTTGTTCAATTTGTTGGTGATTTTGAATGTTGACGTTGTTGTTGAATTGGAAGGTGATTTTAAGTGATGACGTTGTTGAATTTGTTGGTGATTTTCAACATTTATGCTGTTGTTGAATATGTTGTTGTTATCACTGTTTAAATTGTTGAACTTTTTTGCAGTTTTAAAAGTTGAGGTTGTAGTTGAAGTTGATGGTCATTTTCAATGTTGACATTGTTTAATTTGTTGGTGTTTTTCAAAGTTGAGTTTGTTGTTGAATTTTTCAGTGTTTTTCATCGTTGAGTATGATGTTGAATTTGCTGGTGTTTTTTAATGTTGAGGTTGTTGATGAATTTTTAGCTGTTTTTCATTGTTGGGGTTGTTGTTGAATTTGTTGGTGCTTTTCCACGTTGGGGTCGTTGTTGAATTTTTTTGGTGTTTTTCAATGTTGAGATTGTTGAATTTGTTGGTGATTTTCAATATTTATGCTGCTGGTAAATATGTTGGTGTTATCAATGTTAATTTTGTTGAACTTTTTTGTAGTTTTAATAGTTGAGGTTGTGGTTGAATTTTTCTGTCTTTTTCATTGTTAAGTATGATGTTGAATTTGTTGGTTTTTTTGAATGTGGAGGTTGTTGATGAATTTTTTGGTGTTTTTCATTGCTCAGGTTGTTGTTGCATTTGTTTGTGTTTTTGAATGTTGAGGTTGTTGTTGAGTTTTTTGGTGTAATTGAATGTTGAGGTTGATGTTGAATTTTTTGGTGATTTTCAATATTGAGGTTGTTGTTGATTTTGTTGGCGTTTTTCAATGTTGAGGTTGTTGAATTTGTTGGTGCTTTTCAATGTTGAGGTTGTTGAATTTGTTGGTGTTTCTCAATGTTGAGGTTGTTGAATCTGTTGCTGTTTTTCAAAGTTGAGGTTGTTGTTGACTTTGTTAGTGCTTTTCAATGTTGAGGTTGTTGTTGAATTTGTTGGTGATTTTCAGTGTTGAGTTTGTTGTTCAATTTATTGGTGATTTTGAATGTTGACGTTGTTGTTGAATTGGTAGGTGATTTTAGTGATGACGTTGTTGAATTTGTTGGTGATTTTCAATACTTATGCTGTTGTTGATTATGTTGGTGTTATCACTGTTTAAATTGTTGAACTTTTTTGTAGTTTTAAAAGTTGAGGTTGTAGTTGAAGTTGTTGGTCATTTTCAATGTTGACATTGTTTAATTTGTTAGTTTTTTTTAAAGTTTAGTTTGTTGTTGAATTTTTCAGTGTTTTTCATCGTTGAGTATGATGTTGAATTTGCTGGTGCTTTTTAATGTGGAGATTGTTGATGAATTTTTAGGTGTTTTTCATTGTTGGGGTTGTTGTTGAATTTGTTGGTGCTTTTCAACGTTGGGGTCGTTGTTGAATTTTTTTGGTGTTTTTCAATGTTGAGATTGTTGAATTTGTTGGTGATTTTCAATTTTTATGCTGTTGGTAAATATGTTGGTGTTATCAATGTTAATTTTGTTGAACTTTTTTGTAGATTGAAAAGTTGAGGTTGTGGTTGAATTTTTCGGCCATTTTCATTGTTAAGTATGATGTTGAATTTGTTGGTTTTTTTGAATGTGGAGGTTGTTGTTGAATTTTTTGGTGTTTTTGAATGTTCAGGTTTTTGTTGAATTTGTTGGTGTTTTTGAATGTTGAGGTTGTTGTTGAATTTTTTGGTGTAATTGAATGTTGAGGTTGTTGTTGAATTTTTTGTTGATTTTCAATATTGAGGTTGTTGTTGATTTTGTTGGTGTTTTTCAATGTTGAGGTTGTTGAATTTGTTGGTGCTTTTCAATGTTGAGGTTGTTGAATTTGTTGATGTTTCTCAATGTTGAGGTTGTTGAATCTGTTGCTGTTTTTCAAAGTTGAGGTTGTTGTTGACTTTATTAGTGCTTTTCAATGTTGAGGTTGTTGTTGAATTTGTTGGTGATTTTCTTTGTTGAGGTTGTTGTTGAATATGTTGGGTTTTTTGAATTTTGAGGTTGTTGTTGAATTTTTTGGTGTTTTTTATTGTTCAGGTTGTTGTTGAATTTGTTTGTGTTTTTGAATGTTGAGGTTGTTGTTGAATTTTTTGGTGTTCTTCTTTGTTGAGGTTGTTGTTGAATTTTTCAGTGTTTTTCATCGTTGAGTATGATGTTGAATTTGCTGGTGTTTTTTATTGTGGAGGTTGTTGATGAATTTTTAGGTGTTTTTCATTGTTGGGGTTGTTGTTGAATTTGTTGGTGCTTTTCAACGTTGGGGTCGTTGTTGAATTTTTTTGGTGTTTTTCAATGTTGAGATTGTTGAATTTGTTGGTGATTTTCACTATTTATGCTGTTGGTAAATATGTTGGTGTTATCAATGTTAATTTTGTTGAACTTTTTTGTAGTTTTAAAAGTTGAGGTTGTGGTTGAATTTTTCGGTCTTTTTCATTGTTAAGTATGATGTTGAATTTGTTGGTTTTTTTGAATGTGGAGGTTGTTGATGAATTTTTTGGTGTTTTTCATTGTTCAGGTTGTTGTTGCATTTGTTTGTGTTTTTGAATCTTGAGGTTGTTGTTGAATTTTTTTGGTGTTTTTCTTTGTTGAGGTTCTGGTTGAATTTGTTGGGTTTTTTGAATTTTGAGGTTGTTGTTCAATTTTTTGGTGTTTTTGAATGTTCAGGTTTTTGTTGAATTTGTTGGTGTTTTTGAATGTTCAGGTTGTTGTTGAATTTGTTGGTGCTTTTCAGTGTTGAGGTTGTTGAATTTGTTGGTGTTTCTCAATGTTGAGGTTGTTGAATCTGTTGCTGTTTTTCAAAGTTGAGGTTGTTGTTGACTTTATTAGTGCTTTTCAATGTTGAGGTTGTTGTTGAATTTGTTGGTGATTTTCAGTGTTGAGTTTGTTGTTCAATTTGTTGGTGATTTTGAATGTTGACGTTGTTGTTGAATTGGAAGGTGATTTTAAGTGATGACGTTGTTGAATTTGTTGGTGATTTTCAATACTTATGCTGTTGTTGAATATGTTGTTGTTATCACTGTTTAAATTGTTGAACTTTTTTGTAGTTTTAAAAGTTGAGGTTGCAGTTGAAGTTGATGGTCATTTTCAATGTTGACATTGTTTAATTTGTTGGTGTTTTTCAAAGTTGAGTTTGTTGTTGAATTTTTCAGTGTTTTTCATCGTTGAGTATGATGTTGAATTTGCTGGTGTTTTTTAATGTGGAGGTTGTTGATGAATTTTTAGGTGTTTTTCATTGTTGGGGTTGTTGTTGAATTTGTTGGTGCTTTTCAACGTTGGGGTCGTTGTTGAATTTTTTAGGTGTTTTTCAATGTTGAGATTGTCGAATTTGTTGGTGACTTTCAATATTTATGCTGTTGGTAAATATGTTGGTGTTATCAATGTTAATTTTGTTGAACTTTTTTGTAGTTTGAAAAGTTGAGGTTGTGGTAGAATTTTTAGGTCTTTTTCATTGTTAAGTATGATGTTGAATTTGTTGGTTTTTTTGAATGTGGAGGTTGTTGTTGAATTTTTTGGTGTTTTTCATTGTTCAGGTTGTTGTTGCATTTGTTTGTGTTTTTGAATGTTGAGGTTGTTGTTGAGTTTTTTGGTGTTTTTCTTTGTTGAGGTTCTGGTTGAATTTGTTGGGTTTTTTGAATTTTGAGGTTGTTGTTGAATTTTTTGGTGTTTTTGAATGTTCAGGTTTTTGTTGAATTTGTTGGTGTTTTTGAATGTTGAGGTTGTTGTTGAATTTTTTGGTGTAATTGAATGTTGAGGTTGTTGTTGAATTTTTTGGTGATTTTCAATATTGAGGTTGTTGTTGATTTTGTTGGTGTTTTTCAATGTTGAGGTTGTTGAATTTGTTGGTGCTTTTCAATGTTGAGGTTGTTGAATTTGTTGGTGTTTCTCAATGTTGAGGTTGTTGAATCTGTTGCTGTTTTTCAAAGTTGAGGTTGTTGTTGACTTTGTTAGTTCTTTTCAATGTTGTGGTCGTTGTTGAATTTGTTGGTGATTTTCAGTGTTGAGTTTGTTGTTCAATTTGTTGGTGCTTTTGAATGTTGACGTTGTTGTTGAATTGGTAGTTGATTTTAAGTGATGACGTTGTTGAATTTGTTGGTGATTTTCAATATTTTTGCTGTTGTTGAATATGTTGGTGTTATCACTGTTTAAATTGTTGAACTTTTTTGTAGTTTTAAAAGTTGAGGTTGTAGTTGAATTTGTTGGTCATTTTCAATGTTGACATTGTTTAATTTGTTGGTGGTTTTCAAAGTTGAGTGTGTTGTTGAATTTTTCAGTGCTTTTCATCGTTGAGTATGATGTTGAATTTGCTGCTGTTTTTTAATGTGGATGTTGTTGATGAATTTTTAGGTGTTTTTCATTGTTGGGGTTGTTGTTGAATTTGTTGGTGCTTTTCAACGTTGGGGTCGTTGTTGAATTTTTTTGGTGTTTTTCAATGTTGAGATTGTTGAATTTGTTGGTGATTTTCAATATTTATGCTGTTGGTAAATATGTTGGTGTTATCAATGTTAATTTTGTTGAACTTTTTTGTAGTTTGAGAAGTTGAGGTTGTGGTTGAATTTTTCTGTCTTTTTCATTGTTAAGTATGATGTTGAATTTGTTGGTTTTTTTGAATGTGGAGGTTGTTGATGAATTTTTTGGTGTTTTTCATTGTTCAGGTTGTTGTTGCATTTGATTGTGTTTTTGAATCTTGAGGTTGTTGTTGAATTTTTTGGTGTTTTTCTTTGTTGTGGTTCTGGTTGAATTTGTTGGGTTTTTTGAATTTTGAGGTTGTTGTTGAATTTTTTGGTGTTTTTGAATGTTCAGGTTTTTGTTGAATTTGTTGGTGTTTTTGAATGTTGAGGTTGTTGTTGAATTTTTTGGTGTAATTGAATGTTGAGGTTGTTGTTGAATTTTTTGGTGATTTTCAATATTGAGGTTGTTGTTGATTTTGTTGGTGTTTTTCAATGTTGAGGTTGTTGAATTTGTTGGTGCTTTTCAATGTTGAGGTTGTTGAATTTGTTGGTGTTTCTCAATGTTGAGGTTGTTGAATCTGTTGCTGTTTTTCAAAGTTGAGGTTGTTGTTGACTTTATTAGTGCTTTTCAATGTTTAGGTTGTTGTTGAATTTGTTGGTGATTTTCAGTGTTGAGTTTGTTGTTCAATTTGTTGGTGATTTTGAATTTTGACGTTGTTGTTGAATTGGCAGGTGATTTTAAGTGATGACGTTGTTGAATTTGTTGGTGATTTTCAATACTTATGCTGTTGTTGAATATGTTGGTGTTATCACTGTTTAAATTGTTGAATTTTTTTGTACTTTTAAAAGTTGAGTTTGTAGTTGAATTTGTTGGTGATTTTCAATGTTGACATTGTTTAATTTGTTGGTATTTTTCCAAGTTGTGTTTGTTGTTGAATTTTTCAGTGTTTTTCATCGTTGAGTATGATGTTGAATTTGTTTGTGTTTTTGAATGTGGAGGTTGTTGATGAATCTTTAGGTGTTTTTCATTGTTGGGGTTGTTGTTGAATTTGTTGGTGTTTTTCAATGTAGAGGTTGTTGAATTTGTTGCTGATTTTCAATATTTATGCTGTTGTTAAATATGTTGGTGTAATCAATGTTAATTTTGTTGAACTTTTTTGCATTTTTCAAAGTTGATGTTGTAGTTGATTTTGTTGATGTTTTACAATGTTGAGGTTGTTGAATTTGGTGGTGTTTTTCAAAGTTGAGTTTGTTATTGAATTTGTTGGTGATTTTCAATATTGAGGTTGTTGTTGAATTTGTTTGTGTTTTTGAATGTTGAGGTTGTTGTTGAATTTTTTGGTGTTTTTCTTTGTTGAGATTCTGGTTGAATTTGTTGGGTTTTTTGAATTTTGAGGTTGTGGTTGAATTTTTTGGTGTTTTTGAATATTCAGGTTGTTGTTGAATTTTTTGGTGTAATTGAATGTTGAGGTTGTTGTTGAATTTTTTGGTGATTTTCAATATTGAGGTTGTTGTTGATTTTGTTGGTGTTTTTCAATATTTATGCTGTTGTTGAATATGTTGGTGTTATCAATGTTTATTTTGTTGAACTTTTTTGTAGTTTTAAAAGTTGAGGTTGTAGTTGAATTTGATGGTGATTTTCAATGTTGACTTTGTTTAAATTGCTGGTGTTTTTAAAGTTGACTTTGTTGTTGAATTTTTCAGTGTTATTCATCGTAGAGTATGATGTTGAATTTTTTGGTGTTTTTGAATGTGGAGGTTTTTGACGAATTTTTAGGTGTTTTTCATTGTTGAGGTTGTTGTTGAATTTGTTAGTCTTTTTCAATGTTGAGGAATTTGAATTTGTTGTTTTTTTTCAAAGTTGAGGTTGTTTAATTTTTTGGTGTTTTTCATTGTTGAGTTTATTGAATTTATTGCTGTTTTTCAATGTTGAGGTTGATGTTGAAATTGTTGATGATTTTCAATATTGAGGTTGTAGTTGAATTTGTTGGTGTTTTTCAATGTTGAGGTTGTTGAATTTGCTGGTGTTTTTCAAACTTGAGGTTGTTGTTGAATATTTTGGTGTTTTTCAAAGTTGAGGTTTTTCTTGAATTTTTTGTGTTTTTCATTGTGGAGATTGTTGTTGAATTTTTTGGTGTTGTTGAATTTTGAAGTTGTTGTTGAATTTGTTGCTGTTTTTGAATGTTGAGGTTGTTGTTGAACTTGTTGGTGATATTCAATATTGAGGTCGTTGTTGAATTTGTTGCTGTTTTTCAACGTTGTGGTTATTGAATTTATTGGTGTTTTTCAAAGTTGAGGTTGTTGTTGAATTTGTTGGTCTTTTTTAATCTTGAGGTTGTTTAATTTGTTGGGGTTTTTCAATGTTGAGGTTAATGTTGAATTTGTTGGTGATTTTCAATATTGAGGTTGTAGTTGAATTTGTCGGTGTTTTTCAATGTTGAAGTTCTTGAATTTGTTGGTGTTTTTCAAACTTGAGGATGTTGCTGAATATTTTGGTGTTTGTCAATGTTGAGGTTGTTGTTGAATTTGTTGGTGATTTTCAATATTGAGGTTGTTGTTGAATTTATTGGTGTTATCAGTGTTTTTATTTGAACATTTTTGTATTTTTCTAAGTTGAGGTTGTAGTTGAATTTGTTGGGGTTTTTCAATGTTGAGGTTGTTGACTTTGTTGGTGTTTTTCAAAGTTGGGTTTGGTGCTGAATTTGTTGGTTATTTTAAATGTTGAGGTTGATGTTGCATTTGTTGGTGTTTTTCAATGTTGAGGTTGTAGAATTTGTTGGTGTTTTTCAATTTTGAGGTTTTTTTTGAATTTCTTGGTGTTTTTCAATGTTGAGGATGGTGTTGAATTTGTTGGTGTTTTTCAATGTTGAGGCTGGTGTTGAATTTGTTGGTGATTTTCAATAAAGAGGTTGTAGTTGAATTTGCTGGTGTTTTTCAATGTTGCGGTTGTTGAGTTCGTTGGTGTTTTTCAATTTTGCTGTTGTTGTTGAATTTGTTGGTGATTTTCAATATTGAGATTGTTGTTGAATGTATTGGTGTTATCAATGTTTTTTTTTGAACTTTTTTGTATTTTTCAAGGTTGAGGTTGTAGTTGATTTTGTTGGTGTTTTACAATGTTGAGGTTGTTGAATTTGGTGGTGTTTTTCAAAGTTGAGTTTGTTATTGAATTTGTTGGTGATTTTCAATATTGAGGTTGTTGTTGAATTTGTTGGTGATTTTCAATGTTGAGGTTGGTGTTGAATTTGTTGGTGATTTTCCATATTGAGGTTGTTGTTGAATTTGTTGGTGTTATCAATGTTTTTTTAACTTTTTGTATTTTTCAAAGTTGTGGTTGTAGTTGAATTTGTTGGTCTTTTTTAATGTTGAGGTTGCTAAATTTGTTGGTGATATTCAATATTGAGGTTGTTGTTGAATTTGTTGCTCTTTCTCAATGTTGAGGTTGCTGTTGAATTTGTTGGTGTTTTTCAATGTTGAGGTTGGTGAATTTGTTGGTGTTTTTCAAAGTTGAGGTTATTGTTGAATATTTTTGTCTTTTTTAATGTTGAGGTTTTTGATTTTGTTGGTGTTTTTCAAAGTTAAGGTTTTTGTTGAATTTGTTGGTGATATTCAATATTGAGGTTGTTGTTCAATTTGTTGATGTTTTTCAATGTTGAGGTTGGTGTTGAATTTGTTGGTGTTTTTCAATGTTGAGATTGTTATTGAATTTTTTGGTGTTTTTGAATGTTGAAGTTGTTGTTGAATTTGTTGGTGTTTTTGAATCTTGAGGTTGTTGTTGAATATTTTGGTGCTTTTCAAAGTTGAGGTTGTTCTTGAATTTTTTTGTGTTTTTCATTGTTGAGATTGTTGTTGAATTTTTTGGTGTTTTTGAATGTTGAAGTTGTCGTTGATGGTGTTGTCGTTGATGATTTGTTGGTGCTTTTGAATGTTGAGGTTGTTGTTGAACTTGTCGGTGATTTTCAATATTGAGGTCGTTGTTGAATTTGTTGGTGTTTTTGAATGTTGTTGAATTTTTTGGTGTTTTTCAACGTTGAGGTTATTGAATTTATTGGTGTTTTTCAAAGTTGAGGTTGCTGTTGAATTTGTTGGTCTTTTTTATTCTTGAGGTTGTTGAATTTGTTGGGCTTTTTGTATGTTGAGGTTGTTGTTGAATTTATTAGTGTAATTGAATGTTAAGGTTGTTGTTGAATTTTTTGGTGATTTTCAATATTGTGGTTGTTGTTGAATTTGTTTGTGTTATCAATGTTTATTATGTTGAACTTTTTTGTACTTTTAAAAGTTGAGATGGTGGTTGAATTTGTTGGTCTTTTTCAATGTTGAGGTTGTTGAATTTGTTGGTCTTTTTCAAAGTTGAGGTTGTTGATGAATCTTTTGGTGTTTTTCATTGTCGGGGTTGTTGTTGAATTTGTTTGTGCCTTTCAACGTTGGGTTCGTTGTTGAATTTTTTTGGTGTTTTTCAAAGTTGAGGTTTTTGAATGTTCAGATTTTTGTTGAATTTCTTGCTGTTTTTGAATCTTGAGGTTGTGGTTGAATTTTTTGGTGTAATTGAATGTTGAGGTTGTTGTTGAATTTTTTGGTGATTTTCAATATTGAGGTTGTTGTTGATTTTGTTGGTGTTTTTGAATGTTGAGGTTATTGAATTTGATGGTGTTTCTCAATGTTGAGGTTGTTGAATTTGTTGCTGTTTCTCAATATTGAGGTTCTTGAATCTGTTGCTGTTTTTCAAAGTTGAGGCTGTTGCTGAATTTTTTCGTGTTTTTCATTGTTGAGGTTGTTGTTGAATTTGTTAGTGTTTTTCAATGTTGAGGTTGTTGTTGACTTTGTTGGTGATTTTCAGTGTTGAGGTTGTTGTTGAATTTGTTGGTGATTTTCAGTGTTGAGGTTGTTGAATTTGTTGGTGATTTTCAATATTTATGCTGTTGTTGAATATGTTGGTGTTTTCACTGTTTATTTTGTTGAACTTTTTTGTCGTTTTACAAGTTGAGGTTGTAGTTTAATTTTTCGATGTTTTTCATTGTTGAGGTTGTTGCTGAATTTGATGGTGTTTTTAAAAGTTGAGGTTGTTGAATTTTTTGGTGTTTTTCATTGTTGAGGTTGTTGTTGAATTTTTTGGTGATTTTCAATATTGAAGTTGTTGTTGATTTTGTTGGTGTTTTTCAATGTTGAGGTTGTTGAAATTGTTGGTGTTTTTCAATGTTGAGGTTGTTGAATTTGTTGGTGTTTCTCAATGTTGAGGTTGTTGAACCTGTTGCTGTTTTTCAAAGTTGAGGTTGTTGTTGAATTTTTTCGTGTTTTTCATTGTTGAGGTTGTTGTTCACTTTGTTAGTGTTTTTCAATGTTGAGGTTGTTGTTGAATTTGTTGGTGATTTTCAGTGTTGAGGTTGCTGTTGAATTTGTTGGTGATTTTGAATGTTGATGTTGTTGAATTTGTTTGGTGATTTTCAATATTTATGCTGTTGTTAAATATGTTGGTGTTATCAATGTTTATTTTGTTGAACTTTTGTGTAGTTTTAAAAGTTGTGGTTTTAGTTCAATTTGTTGGTGTTTTACAATGTTGAGGTTGTTGAATTGGTTGTTGCTTTTCAAAGGTGAGGTTGTGGTTGAATTTTTCGGTCTTTTTCATTGTTGAGTATGATGTTGAATTTGTTGATTTTTTTGAATGTGGAGGTTGTTGATGATTTTTTTGTTGTTTTTCATTGTTGAGGTTGCTGTTGAATTTGTTTGTCTTTTTGAAAGTTGAGGTTGTTGTTGAATTTGTTGGTGTTTTTCATTGTTGAGGTTGTTGTTGAATTTGTTGGCTTTTTTGAATGTTGAGGTTGTTCTTGAATTTTTTGATATAATTGAATTTTGAGGTTGTTGTTGAATTTTTTGGTGTTTTTGAATGTTCTGGTTTTTGTTGAATTTGTTGGAGATTTTGTATGTTGAGGTTGTTCTTGAATTTTTTGATGTAATTGAATGTTGAGGTTGTTGTTGAATTTTTTGCTGATTTTCACTATTGAGGTTGTTGTTGATTTTGTTGGTGTTTTTCAATGTTGAGGTTGTTGAATTTGTTGCTGTTTTCCATAGTTAAGTTTGTTGTATTTGTTCCTTTTTTTCAAAGTTGAGGTTGTTGTTGCATTATTTCGTGTTTTTCATTGTTGAGGTTGTTGTTGACTTTGTTGGTGTTTTTCAATGTTGAGGTTGTTGTTGAAATTGTTGGTGATTTGCAGTGTTGAGGTTGTTGTTGAATTTGTTGGTGATTTTGAATTTTAATGTTGTTGTTGAATTTGTTGGTGATTTCCAGTGTTGAGATTGTTGAATTTGTTGGTGATTTTCAATATTTATGCTGTTGTTGAATTTGCTGGTGTTATCAATCTGTATTTTGTTGAACTTTTTTGTAGTTTTAAAAGTTGATGTTGTAGTTTAATTTGTTGGTGTTTTTCAATCTTGAGGTTGTTGAATTTGTTGGTGTTTTTCAAAATTGAGGCTGTTGTTGAATTTTTTGATGTTTTTCATTGTTGAGTATGATGTTGAATGTGTTGGTGTTTTTTAATGTGGAGGTTGATGATGAATTTTTTGGTGTTTTTCATTGTTGAGGCTGTTGTTGAATTTGTTGGTGTTTCTCAATGTTGGGTTGCTGTTGAATTTTTTGGTGATTTTCATTATTGAGTAGTTGACTTTGTCGGTGTTTTTCAATGTTGAGGTTGTTGTTGAATTTGTTGGTGATTTTCAGTGATGAGTTTGTTGAATTATTTGGTGATTTTCAATATTGAGGTTGTTGTTGAATTTGTTTGTGTTATCAATGTTTATTATGTTGAACTTTTTTGTACTTTTAAAAGTTGAGGTTGTGGTTGAATTTGTTGGTCATTTTCAATGTTGAGGTTGTTGAATTTGTTGGTGTTTTTCAAAGTTGAGGTTGTTGATGAATTTTTATGTGTTTTTCATTGTTGGGGTTGTTGTTGAATTTGTTGGTGCTTTTCAACGTTGGGGTCGTTGTTGAAATTTTTTGGTGTTTTTCAATGTTCAGGTTGTTGAATTTGTTGGTGATTTTCAATATTTATGCTGTTGGTAAATATGTTGGTGTTATCAATGTTAATTGTGTTGAACATTTTTTGCAGTTTTAAAAGTTGAGGTTGTGGTTGAATTTTTCGGTCTTTTTCATTGTTGAGTATGATGTTGAATTTGTTGGTTTTTTTGAATGTGGAGGTTGTTGATGAATTTTTTGGTGTTTTTCATTGTTCAGGTTGTTGTTGAATTTGTTTGTGTTTTTGAATGTTGAGGTTGCTGTTGAATTTTTTGGTGTTTTTCTTTGTTGAGGTTGTTGTTGAATTTGTTGGGTTTTTTGAATTTTGAGATTGTTGTTGAATTTTTTGGTGTTTTTTAATGTTCAGGTATTTGTTGAATTTGTTGGTGTTTTTGAATGTTGAGGTTGTTGTTGAATTTTTTGGTGTAATTGAATGTTGAGGTTGATGTTGAATTTTTTGGTGTTTTTCAATATTGCGGTTGTTGAATTTGTTGGTGCTTTTCAATGTTGAGGTTGTTGAATTTGTTGGTGTTTCTCAATGTTGAGGTTGTTGAATCTGTTGCTGTTTTTCAAAGTTGAGGTTGTTGTTGACTTTGTTAGTGCTTTTCAATGTTGAGGTTGATGTTGAATTTGTTGGTGATTTTCAGTGTTGAGTTTGTTGTTCAATTTGTTGGTGATTTTGAAAGTTGACGTTGTTGTTGAATTGGTAGGTGATTTTAAGTGATGACGTTGTTGAATTTGTTGGTGATTTTCAATATTTATGCTGTTGTTGAATATGTTGGTGTTATCACTGTTTATTTTGTTTTACTCTTTTGTTGTTTTAAAAGTTGAGGTTATAGTTGAATTTGTTGGTGTTTTTCAATGTTGACGTTGTTTAATTTGTTGGTGTTTTTCAAAGTTGAGTTTGTTGTTGAATTTTTCAGTGTTTTTCATCGTTGAGTATGATGTTGAATTTGTTGGTGTTTTTGAATGTGGAGGTTGTTGATGAATTTTTAGGTGTTTTTCATTGTTGAGGTTGTTGTTGAATTTGTTGGTGTTTTTCAATGTTGTGGTTGTTGTTTAATTTGTTGGTGATTTTCAATCTTGAGTTTGTTGTTGAATTTGTTGGTGATTTTCAGTGATGAGTTTGTTGAATTTGTTGGTGATTTTCAATATTGAGGTTGTTGTTGAATTTGTTGGTGTTTTTCAATGTTGGGGTTGTTGTTGAATTTTTTGGTGTTTTTCATTGTTGAGGTTTTTGTTGAAATACTTGGTCTTTTTCAATGTTGAGGTTGTTGAATTTTTTGGTCTTTTTCAATGTTGAGGTTGTTGATGAATTTTTTGGTGTTTTTCATTGTTGAGGTTGTTGTTGAATTTGTTGGTATTTTTGAATGTTGAGGTTGTTTTTGAATTTTTTGGTGTTATTGAATGTTCAGGTTTTTGTTGAATTTGTTGGTGTCTTTGAATGTTGAGATTGTTGTTGAATTTATTGGTGTAATTGAATGTTAAGGTTGTTGTTGAATTTTTTGGTGATTTTCAATATTGAGGTTGTTGTTGAATTTGTTTGTGTTATCAATGTTTATTTTGGAGAACTTTTTTGTACTTTTAAAAGTTGAGGTTGTGGTTGAATTTGTTGGTCTTTTTCAATGTTGAGGTTATTGAATTTGTTTTTGTTTCTCAATGTTGAGGTTGTTGAATCTGTTGCTGTTTTTCAAAGTTGAGATCGTTGAATTTGTTGCTGTTTTTCAAAGTTGAGGTTGGTGTTGCATTTTTTCGTGTTTTTCGTTGTTGAGGTTGTTGTTGACTTTGTTGGTGTTTTTCAATGTTGAGGTTGTTGTTGAATTTGTTGGTGATTTTGAATGTTGATGTTGTTGTTGAATTTGTTGGTGATTTTCAGTGTTGAGACTGTTGAATTTGTTGGTGATTTTCATTATTTATGCTGTTGTTGAATATGTTGGGGTTATCAATGTGTATTTTGTTTAACTTTTTTGTAGTTTTCAAAGTTGATGTTGTTGTTGAATTTGTTCGTGTTTTTCAATGTTGAGGTTGTTGAATTTGTTGGTGTTTTTGAAAGTTGAGGCTGTTGTTGAATTTGTTGGTGTTTTTCAATGTTGGAGTTGTTGTTGAATTTTTTGGTGTTTTTCAATGTTGAGGTTGTTGTTGAATTTGGTGGGGTTATCAATGTTTATTTTGTTGAACTTTTTGTGTTTTTCAATGTTGAGGTTGTTGTTGAACTTGTTGGTGATTTTCAATATTGAGTTTGTTGCTAATTTGTTGGTGTTTTTCAATGTTGTGGTTGTTGAATCTGTTGCTGTTTTTCAAAGTTGAGATCATTGAATTTGTTGCTGTTTTTCAAAGTTGAGGTTGGTGTTGCATTTTTTCGTGTTTTTCGTTGTTGAGGTTGTTGTTGACTTTGTTGGTGTTTTTCAATGTTGAGGTTGTTGTTGAATTTGTTTGTGAATTTCAGTGTTGAGGTTGTTGTTGAATTTGTTGGTGATTTTGAATGTTGATGTTGTTGTTGAATTTGTTGGTGATTTTCAGTGTTGAGACTGTTGAATTTGTTGGTGATTTTCATTATTTATGCTGTTGTTGAATATGTTGGGGTTATCAATGTGTATTTTGTTTAACTTTTTTGTAGTTTTCAAAGTTGATGTTGTTGTTGAATTTGTTCGTGTTTTTCAATGTTGAGGTTGTTGAATTTGTTGGTGTTTTTGAAAGTTGAGGCTGTTGTTGAATTTGTTGGTGTTTTTCAATGTTGGAGTTGTTGTTGAATTTTTTGGTGTTTTTCAATGTTGAGGTTGTTGTTGAATTTGGTGGGGTTATCAATGTTTATTTTGTTGAACTTTTTGTGTTTTTCAATGTTGAGGTTGTTGTTGAACTTGTTGGTGATTTTCAATATTGAGTTTGTTGCTAATTTGTTGGTGTTTTTCAATGTTGTGGTTGTTGAATCTGTTGCTGTTTTTCAAAGTTGAGATCGTTGAATTTGTTGCTGTTTTTCAAAGTTGAGGTTGGTGTTGCATTTTTTCGTGTTTTTCGTTGTTGAGGTTGTTGTTGACTTTGTTGGTGTTTTTCAATGTTGAGGTTGTTGTTGAATTTGTTTGTGAATTTCAGTGTTGAGGTTGTTGTTGAATTTGTTGGTGATTTTGAATGTTGATGTTGTTGTTGAATTTGTTGGTGATTTTCAGTGTTGAGACTGTTGAATTTGTTGGTGATTTTCATTATTTATGCTGTTGTTGAATATGTTGGGGTTATCAATGTGTATTTTGTTTAACTTTTTTGTAGTTTTCAAAGTTGATGTTGTTGTTGAATTTGTTCGTGTTTTTCAATGTTGAGGTTGTTGAATTTGTTGGTGTTTTTGAAAGTTGAGGCTGTTGTTGAATTTGTTGGTGTTTTTCAATGTTGGAGTTGTTGTTGAATTTTTTGGTGTTTTTCAATGTTGAGGTTGTTGTTGAATTTGGTGGGGTTATCAATGTTTATTTTGTTGAACTTTTTGTGTTTTTCAATGTTGAGGTTGTTGTTGAACTTGTTGGTGATTTTCAATATTGAGTTTGTTGCTAATTTGTTGGTGTTTTTCAATGTTGTGGTTGTTGTTGAATTTGTTGGTGTTTTTCATTGTTGAGGTTTTTGTTGAAATACTTGGTCTTTTTCAATGCTGAGGTTGTTGAATTTTTTGGTCTTTTTCAAAGTTGAGGTTGTTGATGAATTTTTTGGTGTATTTCATTGTTGAGGTTGTTGTTGAATTTGTTGGTATTTTTGAATGTTGAGGTTGTTTTTGAATTTTTTGGTGTTATTGAATGTTCAGGTTTTTGTTGAATTTGTTGGTGTCTTTGAATGTTGAGATTGTTGTTGAATTTGTTGGTGTAATTGAATGTTAAGGTTGTTGTTGAATTTTTTGGTGATTTTCAATATTGAGGTTGTTGTTGAATTTGTTTGTGTTATCAATGTTTATTTTGGAGAACTGTTTTGTACTTTTAAAAGTTGAGGTTGTGGTTGAATTTGTTGGTCTTTTTCAATGTTGAGGTTATTGAATTTGTTGCTGTTTCTCAATGTTGAGGTTGTTGAATCTGTTGCTGTTTTTCAAAGTTGAGATCGTTGAATTTGTTGCTGTTTTTCAAAGTTGAGGTTGGTGTTGCATTTTTTCGTGTTTTTCGTTGTTGAGGTTGTTGTTGACTTTGTTGGTGTTTTTCAATGTTGAGGTTGTTGTTGAATTTGTTTGTGAATTTCAGTGTTGAGGTTGTTGTTGAATTTGTTGGTGATTTTGAATGTTGATGTTGTTGTTGAATTTGTTGGTGATTTTCAGTGTTGAGACTGTTGAATTTGTTGGTGATTTTCATTATTTATGCTGTTGTTGAATATGTTGGGGTTATCAATGTGTATTTTGTTTAACTTTTTTGTAGTTTTCAAAGTTGATGTTGTTGTTGAATTTGTTCGTGTTTTTCAATGTTGAGGTTGTTGAATTTGTTGGTGTTTTTGAAAGTTGAGGCTGTTGTTGAATTTGTTGGTGTTTTTCAATGTTGGAGTTGTTGTTGAATTTTTTGGTGTTTTTCAATGTTGAGGTTGTTGTTGAATTTGGTGGGGTTATCAATGTTTATTTTGTTGAACTTTTTTGTGTTTTTCAATGTTGAGGTTGTTGTTGAACTTGTTGGTGATTTTCAATATTGAGTTTGTTGCTAATTTGTTGGTGTTTTTCAATGTTGGGGTTGTTGTTGAATTTGTTGGTGTTTTTCATTGTTGAGGTTGTTGTTGAATTTCTTGGTGTTTTCATTGTTGAGGTTGTTGTTGAATTTCTTGGGTTTTTTTGCATGTTGAGGTTCTTGTTGAATTTTTTGGTGTTTTTGAATGCTCAGGTTTTTGTTGAATTTGTTGGTGTTTTTTAATGTTGAGGTTGTTGTTGAATTTGTTGGTGTAATTGAATGTTGTGTTTCTTGTTGAATTTTTTGGTGATTTTCAATATTGAGGTTGTTGTTGATTTTGTTGGTGTTTATCAATGTTGAGGTTGTTGAATTTGTTGGTGTTTTTCAATGTTGAGGTTGTAGTTGAATTTGCTGGTGTTTTTCAATGTTGAGGTTGTTGTTGAATTTTTTGGACATTTTCAATATTGAGTTTGTAGTGGGAGAGAGAGGAAGGGTGAGGGAGTGAGAGGGTGGGAGAGGGAGGCAGAGGGAGGGGGAGGGTGGGTGAGGGTGGGTGAGGGAGGGAGAGGGTTGGATGGAGAGTGAGGGAGAGGGTGGGAGAGTGAGGGAGAGGGTGGCAGAGGGAGGGAGAGGAAGGGAGTGGAAGGGAGATGGTGGGAGAGGGTGGGAAAGGGTGGGAGAGGGAGTGAGATGGTGGGAGTGGGAGGGAGATGGTGGGAGTTGGTCCGAGAGGTTGGGAGAGGGATGGAGAGGGAGGGAGAGGGAGGGAGACGGTGGGAGAGGGTGTGAGAGGGTGGGTGAGGGAGGGAGAGGGTCGGAGAGTGTGGGAGAGGGTGGGAAGGAGAGGGAGGGAGAGGGAGGGAGACGGAGGGAGATGGTGGGAGGGGTTGGGAGGAAGAGGGTGGGAGAGGGAGGGAGAGAGAGGGAGAAGTTTGGAGAGGTTGTGAGAGGGACGGAGATGGTGGTTGGGAGTGGGAGGGAGAGGGAGGGAGAGGGAGGGAGAGGGTGGGTGAGGGTGGGAGAGGGAGGGTGAGGGTGGGTGAGGCAGGGAGTGGGTGGCAGGGAGTTTGAGGGAGAGGGTGGGAGAGGGAGTGAGAGGGTGGGAGAGGAAGAGAGAGGAAGGGAGATGGTGTGAGCGGGTGGGAGAGGGGTGGGAGATTGAGGGAGAAAATGGGAGAGGGAGGGAGAAGGTGGGAGAGGGAGGGAGAGGAAGGGAGCGGGAGGGTGGGAGAGGGAGGGAGAGGGAGGGAGAAGGTGGGAGTGGGAGGGAGAAGGTGGGAGAGGGAGGGAGACGGAGGGAGAGGGATGGAGAGGGAGGGAGCGGGAGGGTGGTAGAGGGAGGGAGAGGGAGGGAGAATGTGGGAGATGGATGGAGAGGGAGTGAGAGGGAGGGAGAGGGAGGTAAAGGGAGGGAGATGGTGGGAGTTGGAGGGAGAGGGTGGGAGAGGGATGTTGTGGGAGGGAGAGGGAGGGAGAGGGAGGGAGGAGTGGGTAGTTGGGAGAGGATGGGATCTGGTGGGAGGGAGAGGGAGGGAGAGGGAGAGGGAGGTAGATGGAGGCAGAGGATGCGAGAGGGAGGTAGAGAGTGGGAGTAGGAGGGAGGGATGGGAGAAGGATGGAGATGGTGGGAGAGAGAGGGAGGGAGTGGGAGGGAGAGGATGTGAGAGGGAGGGAGATGGAAGAAGAGGGTGGGTAAGGGTGGGTGAGGGAGGGGGAGGGAGGGGGAGGGTGGGATCGAGATTGAGGGAGAGGTTTGAAGAGGGAGGGAGAGGGTGGCAGAGGGAGGGAGAGGAAGGGAGATGGTGGGAGGGAGAGGGAGAGTGATGGAGAGGGTGGATGAGGGACGGAGAGGGAGGGAGATGGAGGGAGAGGGAGGGAGAGGGTGCGAGAGGGAGGGAGAGGGAGGGAGATGGTGGGAGAGAATGGGCGATGGTGGTAGAGGGAGGGAGGGGTTGGGAGAGGGTGGGAGAGGGACGGAGAGGGAGGTAGAGGGAGGGAGAGGGTGGGAGGTGTTGGGAGAGGGAGGGAGAGGGTGGCAGATGGAGGGAGATGGTGGGTGGGAGGAAGAGTGAGGGAGAGGGACGGATGGAGAGGGAGGGAGAGGGAGGGAGGGAGAGGGAGGGAGTGTGAGGGAGGGAGAGGGAGTGAGTGGGGGTGGAGAGGTAGAGAGAGGGCGGGAGAGGGAGGGGGAGGGTGCGAGAGGGTGGGAGAGGGTGGGAGATGGTGCGAGAGGGTGGGAGATGGTGGGAGAGGGAGGGGGAGGGAGGGAGAGGGCGGGAGAGGTAGTGGGAGGGAGGGAGATAGTGGGAGAGGGTGGGAGGGAGAGGGTGGGTGATGGAGGGGGATGGTGGGAGAGGGTGGAAGAGGGAGGGAGAGGGAGGGAAAGAGTGGGAGAGGGAGGGAGAGGGAGGGAGAAGGATGGAGAGGGAGTGTGAGGGAGGGAGATTGTGGGAGAGTGAGGGAGAAGGTGGGAGAGAGTGGGAGAGGGATGGAGATGGAGGAAGAGGGTGGGTGAGGGTGGGTGAGGATGGGGGAGGGAGGTGGAGTGTTGGATGGGGATTGAGGGAGAGGGTGGGAGAGGGACGGAGAGGGAGGAAGAGGGAGGGAGAGGGAGGGAGAGGGAGGGAGATGTTGGGAGAGGATGGGCGATGGTGGTAGAGGGAGGCAGGGGTTGGGAGAGGGTGGGATAGGGAGAGGGAGGGAGATGGTGGGAGAGGGTGGGACATGGTGGGAGAGTGAGGGAGAGGTTGGGAGAGGGTGGGACAGGGAGGGAGAGAATGGTAGAGGGTGGGAGAGTGTTGGAGATTTTGGGAGAGAGGGGGAGAGGGAGGGAAGGGGAGGGAGATGGTGGGAGGGAGGAAGAGGGAGGGAGAGGGACGGTTGGAGAGAGAGAGAGAGGGAGGGAGGGAGAGGGAGCGAGTGGGAGGGAGGGAGAGGGAGTGAGAGGGAGGGAGAGGGAGGGAGAGGGAGGGAGATGGTGGGAGGGGGTGGGAGCTAGAGGGTGGGAGAGGGAGGGAGACCGAGGGAGAAGGTTGGAGAGGTTGTGAGAGGGTGGGAGATGGTGGGTGGGAGTGGGAGGGAGAGGGAGGGAGAGGGAGGGAAAGGCTGCGAGAGGGTGGGAGAGGGAGGGTGAGGGTGGGTGAGGAAGGGAGTGGGTGGGTGGGAGTTTGAGGTAGAGGGTGGGAGAGGGAGGGAGAGGGTGGGAGAGGAAGAGAGAGGAAGGGAGATGGTGGGAGCGGAGGGAGAAGGTGGGAGAGGGAGGGAGAGGGACGGAGCGGTATGGTAGGTGAGGGAGGGAGAGGGAGGGAAAAGGTGGGAGATGGATGGATAGGGAGGGAGAGGGAGGGAGTGGAAGGTAAAGGGAGGTGACGGAGGGAGGGACAGGGAGGGAGGGAGAGGGAGGGAGCAGGAGAGAGAGGGAGGGAAAAGGAGGAAAAGGGAGGGAGATGGAGGGAGTTGAAGGGAGAGGGTGGGAGAGGGAGGTTGTGGGAGCGAGAGGGAGGGAGAGGAACGGAGTGGGTGGGTGGCAGAGGATGGGAGCTGGTGGGAGGGAGAGGGAGGTAGAGGGAGGCAGAGGATGGGAGAGGGAGGTAGAGAGTGGGAGTAGGAGGGAGAGGATGGGAGAGGGTGGGAGATGGTGGGAGAGAGAGGGAGGAGAGGGAGGGAGAGGGTGGGAGAGGTAGGGAGATGGAGGAAGAGGGTGGGTGAGGGATGGGTGAGGGTGGGGGAGGGAGTCGGAGGGTGGGATGGAGATTGTGGGAGAGGGTGGGAGAGGGAGGGAGTGGGTGGCAGAGGGAGGGAGAGGAAGGGAGATGGTGGGAGGGTGAGGGAGAGTGATGGACAGGGTGGAAGAGGGAGGGAGGGAGAGGGAGGAATTGGGAGGGAGGGAGAGGGAGTGAGAGGGAGGGAGGGAGAGGTGGGGAGAGGGAGGGAGATGGTGGGAGAGGGTGGGAGGGAGACGGTGGGTGATGGAGGGAGATGGTGGGAGAGGGTGGAAGAGGGAGGGAGAGGGAGGGAAAGGGTGGGAGAGGGTGGGAGATGGTGGGAGAGGGAGGGAGGGGAGGGAGAGGACGGGAGTGGTAGTGAGAGGGAGGGAGCTGGGGGAGAGGGTGGGAGGGAGACGGTGGGTGATGGAGGGAGATGGTGGGAGAGGGTGGAAGAGGGAGGGAGAGGGAGGGAAAGAGTGGGGAGAGGGATGGGTGAGGGAGGGTGAAGGAGAGTGAAGGAGGGAGTGGGAGGGTGTAGGGGGGAGACGGTGGG